>NC_090289.1:44527500-45727500 GCF_037392515.1 Haliotis asinina
AGTAGTTCACGCCGATGGCCCCGGTTCGATTCCCCCCATGGATACATTGCGTGAAGACAATATTTTTGCATATTTTGGAGTTATTGTAATAGCGACGTAAAACTGCACTCACTTACGCTGTATTGGAAGCTAAAATTTCGCGGGTGTTGTGTTAGACCAGCAATGTTCCCGCGGCAGGTTCCAGAATATTTTAGCGTTCAGATCATCTTAACTCACAATAGCCTAACTTACAATAGCCTTAGTGTTAATGTTGTACTGCACGATTAGGCCCTGCGCATTACAGGCGTTCGTGTCATTGCGAGGGTTAAAGATGTTTTTAAATATGAAAATGTTGAGATAACCCCCGCCTTGAAACGCTCCACAGTACAAGATATATTGTACTGTGAAGCGTTTCAAGTTGGGGTCATCTCAAAATTTTCGCATAAAAATATTTACTCCTCGCAGTGACGCGAGCACCTTTGATGTGCAGTGCTTCACAGATTCACAAAAGTAGAATCGATCCTGGATCTACGTAACAAACAACTGTCCTGCGTTTGACCATGGGTAAATACCGATCTGATACTATCACACATACGTCCAATCAATGAAACATGAATATTGCTAAATGAATTCTAAATGATTTTATGACATTTTGTTGTTTAATGTGTACAGTATGGAAATTGCCCAATAATGCGTTGAAACAGTCACCATTCTGACGTGTCATTGTCCGCCTTCAGAGCGCTGCCCAGATGTCCCGCCTTCACTGTGCCCTGCTTCCAACTCGACACTTCCTGGTGTTCGAGAAGGCGGAGTATCATCACATGGATCCACCCGTAGTCGAGTTCCACTCTACCATGAAGCCGAACCTCTTGAAAGTCATGATGAGAATCGCATCAAAAGCAGTAAGTGGCTGTTGTAGTTGTTGATGCAGTTGGAATGGCGGTTGTAGTTGTTGATGTGGAACATGTAGTAGTAGTTGCTGTTGCAGTAGTTGGTTTTGATAGCTGTAGCAATAGATGTTGTTTTGTGTTGTTAGTAGTTGTTTTTGTATTGCTGTAGGTGTGGCGGGTTCTGCTGACGAAGTAGTTGTTGTTTTGCGTCGTCGTGGAGGCAGTAGTAACTGTTGTTGTAGCAGTTTTCTATTAGAGGTGGTAGTGACAGACGTTGTTGCTGCAGGTAGCGGCCACAACAGTAGTAACAGCTGGGGAGTACTAGATGTAGCGGTAGTACTAGTACTTGCAGCAGCAAGTAGAAATAGAGTGAGTGAGTGAGTTTAGTTTTTCGCCGCACTCACCAATATTACAGCTATATGGCGGCGGTCTGTAAATAATCGAGTCTGGACCAGACAATCCAGTGATCAACAACATGAGCATCGATCTGCGCAATTGGGAACTGATGACATGTGTCAACCAAGTCAGCGAGCCTGACCACCCGATCCCGTTAGTCACCTCTTACGACAAGCTGAGTCGCCTTTTATGGCAAGCATGGGTTGCTGAAGGCCTATTCTACCCCGTGACCTTCACGGGTAAGTAGAAATAGAAGTAGAAGTTGTAGTTGTAGTAGCAGCAGCAGCAGTTGTAGTAGTAGTAGTTGTAGCAGCTGTAGTAGTAGCATTAGTAGTAGTAGTAGCAGTTGTAGTAGTAGCAGCAGCAGCTGTAGTAGTAGTAGTAGTAGCAGCAGCAGCAGCAGTAGTAGTAGTAGAAGTATTTTGAAATGTTTCCTCTCACACATTGTGTACTGACTGCGGTTATTTGTTTCAGTATCGGGAAATGTCAACAAGCAGCCGCTACAGTTCCCCGGACTTTACGTAAGTAACCGAACAGTAAAGATAAACAAGCCGTTAGTCCGTTGGTGGGCGTGGCCTATGGTTTATGAATGCGTGCTCGTTTGACAAACTTAGGTTATTCAATCAAATCGGGACCTCTTGCATTTTCTGTATTTCTGAATATTTGCAACATATGTCATATTTGGGATTTCATTTTCTTGTATTACAAATTCTAGTACTTTTTTGGGGGATGAGTCCCATTCGGGATTCAAACCCGCACCCTCAGAATAATTGCTTTAAAGTTGAAACGTAGAATCTGATCAAACGCATTAACTTTTATAACGTGTTGTACATTATGAGAGAAAGTCGGAGTTAAATATTAGCGTGAATGAGACAGTGTTCGCTCCTCACGCCAAAACCAGAGTTCGATTCCCCACAATTGTGTGAAGCCCACTTCTGGTGCCCCCGAAGTGATATTGCAGGAATATTGCTGAGACCGGGGTAAAACTAAACTCACTCACTTTCCTGTCGATGTTAAATTAACTCCGTGTTAAGGTATGAGTGTTATAAGCACCCCTAAGCTGTACGGATTTGTGCAGTTAGATATCGTCAAAGCAAGTACTTTTGTAAGATGTGGCATGTTTGTTTCAGTTTTCAGCCGTTGCCTACGTATGCATACAAACAGTATGAGTCAAGATTCATGCACCTGAAATCACCAATGATATGGCCATTCGAAAAGGGAACTGTGGAGGTAAGGAAATAGCAAACGATGACAAGCATCAGATTACACAAACACTGACTACAGTTCACATTTACAGTAAATGAACACTGTTGCTTTACATCTACAGTAAACAGACATTGTAGCTTAGACATACAGTAAAAACATTGTATTTGGACGCACAGTAAATTTAACATTGTAGCTTTAGATCTACATTAAATATACATCTACGTACATATTCACTACAGTTTTGTCCACAGTCAATAGTCATTAAAGCAGTATCTGTACATCTGCTGCAGTCTGTTCGTCAGCTCTGTTGCAGTAAGATGCTATGCTGTAGTCAGATGTGAACGGTGACATTATAAGTTATCACATCGTGTCACCAATCAAAACAAAACAACACGCATCGAATCGACTTGCTGCCATGTTGACACCAGCTGATCGTTTGACCTCAATGCAACGCACGTTACTAAAGGCTTGTCGATGCACGCTTTTCTCACTTCGCGTCGTCACCGAGGCGTAGCGGGGTGATATGACCTTCGCAGCGGGAGTACACGACTTTTATACTCCCGCTGGCGTATCATGATGGATGTACATGGCATTTTATCAAAGTCACGTGGACCAATCAAAACTCGACATTCTTACATGAGGCTAGATAAGGAACGGTAGTATTGTCAGTAGCTGTCAGTGCAAACTGTATATTGGTTTTATATTAGGCAATGTAATACAGTAACCCCTTACTTCAATACAACCTCAGTTCGTAGTACGCATTCCCACCGAACTATATAGCCAGTGGTGCTATGATGTATGTGGTGGGGTGAAACGGTATTACCGCGCTTTTTGCCTTCGGTACCGTATTTTCGGTTTTCGTACCGTCATTTCTATCTAGTCATAAAATGTCATAAACGATTATGGTTATGTTTTCATGTTATCATACAATTATGGTTTGGCTCTTGTCAATTTTCTGCATCATGATCTAATATACCGAACCAAAGGTCTTGTACGTACTGCACCGTGGAAAGAGCGTACCGTTCCCCCACCTCCCAACATGTGTGTCCCTACGTAATGTCCCAGTATATCCTCGTTTACCATACGATGATCTGATGAAACTTCTTATTCTAGATCCGACAGATCAGCCTGGAAGGCATGTACTTCAGGGCCCAAGATAAAGAAAACGTGAGTAGCCAGATCTTGTGTAAACTAGCTGAGGCCGTAGTCTCACTCCCTAAATCAATTCCAAATATACCAAATAATGACACAAAAAGGCTGGTCTTTTTCTGACCAATGATGGGGGTTAGTGTCCCCAATATGTGACAGTCCATTGCGAACGTTATATAATAATGAAAAGTTGAATTTTCACATGACAGTTTTAAGAGATAAAAACGTGCTGTATGTATAATTACTTCGGGCTTCAAATTGCCTACCAAAGACTTGATTTTTCAAATAAGCTGTCTTGCTCAGGAGAATGCTGTAATTATATAAGCTGGCAGTGCCCACGGAGTAGATGGTGAATTACTCCTCACTCAGCAATATTCCAGCAATAAGGCAGCGGTCTGAAAGTAATCGAGTCTGGACCAAACAATCCAGCGACCAACAACATGAGCTTCGATATATGCAACTGGGATACTATGGCATGTGTCAACCAGCTCGGCGAGTCCGACCACCCGATCCCGGTAGACACCACTGATAACCATGGATAACTGTAGGTCAAATTCGAACCCGGAGGTTGAAGATTCAGGATATGATGATGTGTAAACTGTTTTATATTTCAGTTGCCGAACCTTGGCGGCCATATTGGATCATTCTTCACGTTTGTAAGTGTATCAATATTTACTCATTTCATACAACAGGCGTGATTTTTAAAACATGTTGTTTCGTTTTTCTGGTTGTCTAAAATAGTCCAGTGATTGACATCATGAGCATCGAATTTCAATATCCACGTATCACCCAATGTACCAAATTTTACCCTGATTTTCAAGTGGTTTTATTGTATAGTATATGCATTTTGTAAGTAATAGGTTTATTGTATAGTATATGCATTTTGTAAATAATAGGTTTATTGTATAGTATATGGGTTTTGTATATGATAGGTTTGTTGTATAGTATTTGGGTTTTGTAAATAATAGGTTTATTGTATAGTATTTGGGTTTTGTAAATAATAAGTGTATTGTACAGTACATGGGTTTTGTAAATAATAGGTTTATTGTATAGTACATGGGTTTTGTAAATAACAGGTTTATTGTATAGTGTATGGGTTTTGTGTGTGATAGGTTTGTTGTATAGTATTTGGGTTTAGTAAATAATAGATTTATTGTATAGTATATGGGTTTTGTAAATAATAGGTTTATTGAATAGTGTATGCGTTTTGTGAATAATAGGTTTATTGTATAGTATATGGGTTTTGTAATTACTAGGTGGTAGGAAACAGTTCTAATCGTAGCATGCACATCAAGTCAGCTTTTGATAATATTTTGGGTCTTCGGCCGAATGCTTTAACCAGTAGGTTACCCCAGCGCCCCTTTGTCAAGTTAGTTGTCGAATCAAGATCATTGCCTTTGTAGTGTTTAGCGTTTTCGTTTTGAATAATTCTGTCTCGTGAGTAGCGTTGATATATTTCGTGTCTTCATCTCCTTCCAGCTGAACGACGACTACAACGGCGGGGAATTTGTATTTCCTAAATACAAACTAAAGATAACTCCCAACATTGTGAGTAGCGTAAACGTGAACGGTGTTGTCTTGTGAAGGCGTAACAAGTATCATCCATGATGTTAAACAAGTCACGTTGCACTTGAAGACTGAGTTGAAACAGGTTGCACGAACAAGTTCCTACTGTTTAGTAACCCATTTAACATAGTTTGTATTTACAAGGTTTTACTGTATAGAAAGCGTGCGTTAACTCAGTTTCTATTTACAATGTAGTGTGTCTTTTAGCGAGTGACATTGTTAGATTAGCCGCTTTTCACCATACCGTCAATGAGTACCCAGTCGGTAGGGATGCTAATGTCATCTTAAAGCGCATCACCGGAACCTTGGTTTACGTATGTTACAGTCAGATTGTGAAATCAGCTATTTCGTGAGAGTACTAAGGAGGTCAGCCATTTCGCGTCATTTCATGGAATGGCTGAAGCATGCTGATTTTTGTTACACAATATGACGCGAAATGGCTGATCCTCTTAGTCATGTCACGGAACGACTGAAATTTCACAATATGACTGCAACATATATATGTCCCAGGTAGCCCAGAACGAAAATGGAGTCCACGCTGTTCCACTGACTCGACCAATAATGTAGCGCATCTTTACACTTAACACCCTAAAAGCTTTATTAATGAACGCACAGGCAAAGTGTAGCGCATCTTTACATTTAACACCCTAAAAGCGTTATTAATGAGCGTCGACATGTATTGTGACTCAACGTTATGCTGTGTACTATCTTCCCTGTTAATACAGATATCATTAATGTTTCTGTTTTAGGGTAGTACTATATTTTTCTTCCCGATGAAAAGTACTCTGAACATTTGTCCCGTGTCATATGGCGTCCAATGGCGTGAGTAGAACTTTGATCAGATTCTTACATGGAAAATATTCATCGCATTGGATTTGAAAAACTGTTAAAGTGTTTTCATTCACATACATCGCATGTACAATTCAAGGTATTTTATCGTATTGAGGTTAAAAATACTCATTTTTTCATGTACATGTACAATCCTTCGGCTAAAACTAGATTCTGAAAATAAGTTTAATCGATAATTATCCAAAATAGTTTTTGTAGTTCATATCAATTTTTGTATTGCAGTTGCTGTTCAGTCTCTGTACGAAAGGAAGGTCAAGAGCAGGTGCCGTCTCTATGACAACGACTTGTGGGATAAGAACGGAAAATGGAAGTTGGCGTATTAAGTTGACCTCCTGACGTCATCATTGCAGGGGGTGTTGCTCATACATCATCACATCAGTCACCCTTTAACACATGTACTTAAAGCCAATATCAGTGAAAATGACTGTCCCCAGATACCCGTTAACACATGTACTTAAAGCCAATATCAGTGTAAATGACTGTCCCCAGATACCCTTCAACGCATGTACTTAAAGCCAATATTAAATGTAAATTTAGGTCCCCAGATACCCTTTAACATCAATACTTAAATCTCAGTGCAAATGACGTTCCCCAGTTATCCTTTAACACATGTACTTAAAGCCAATATTAATGTAAATTTAGGTCCCCAGATACCCTTTAACAGATGTACGTAAAGCCAATATCAGTGTAAATGACGGTCCCCAGATACCCTTTAACACCTATACTTAAATCTCAGTGCAAATGACGTTCCCCAGTTACCCTTTAACACATGTACTTAAAGCCAATATCAGTGTAAATGACGTTCCCCAGTCACCCTTTAACACATGTACTTAAAACCAATATCAGTGTAAATGGCGGTCACCGGAGTGTATGTTCCTCGTTACATTCTTGATATGGCGAGGAAGTTAACCCTGTGTTTTATAGTATCCCTGTCAGATGGTTGTGTATGTGTGTGGTGAGAGATCAAGTGACTTAATGTTTCAGACTGTAGAAAATATAAACAGCCCAGCAAAACGAAGTTGCCTGTTCGGAGAAAGTAGTCTCAGAATTGTTCAGTAAGTTTACTTCAAACCATGTCAGTCGTCTAAAACTCGAAGGCAGACTACTGTAGTTGTGTTTATAGTGAAATGTCACAATCGAGAAGACTTTTCACAAAGGTTTCAGCGCTTCTCTGAGTCTGTGTACTTAATCAGGCCTATCTACTTACTTACTGCTTACCTCGACCAGTGATACTTTGTTGCTGTATTATCTGACATGGAGTACATCATCATCCAGTCTATGGTGCAGTTAGCAGACACAATAAAGACAAACTACTGTTAGCGTGAAGGCTAAATGTAACGCAAGGCAGTAATATTTTGGCAGCAAGGTCATGTGGATCGTCTAACTCTTCTCGTTCACTAGCGTGTTAACATCTCTTGAAGCCCTGGTTATCATTGGTGCTTCAACTGACGATTTAACATTGGCCATTTTGAAAAAAGGAGTTAGAAATGCTATCATAGTCAACCTGTTTTACAGCAAGGAAACGAAAAATGTTTTTGTTTTAATGTTGTGTGTAATTATGACAAATAAAGCTCGTTTAAACACTTTTATGTGTCGCCTGTCAAAAGTGAGTGTGTCAGTGTGTGAGTGAGTGAGGGGCTGAAACTTCGAAGTGATGCAGGTCTGAGACGGTTTCCAGTTTGGTGAAAGTCAGGAGCGTACATATGGTGCCTTCATAACAGGAACAGATCAGGATTCAAATCCACGACCACGGGTTTCTTTGGCGCCTATATAACTAAACCATACGTCGAGAAAGACCCTAAACAAGGCGAATCAATACATCCTGGCTTGAAAAAAAGATGCGGTATATGCAGTATTTTGCTGCACCCAGCAATATTTCGGCAATATGGCGGTATCCAGTGAATATTGCCGGTATCCAGCGAATACTTCAGTGTTGACCAAACACTCCTGTGATCACCATCATGAGTATTGATCAAATGGGATGAAACTCTGCACACTAATATACTGTGACATTCACACTGGGTCACCCATGCACCAACCATTAGTGTTCTTTCATACTTTAGTCGTTGATATCCATCTGAGATATCAAATGGATACACCTTTGCGACTTAACCTTTGGGTTACAAAATAAGATATACAGTTCACGTCACAGAGGTCACACCATGTTGAGTGGACCACTTAAGAATAGGCAACAAATGTGTTGAGCGGCAAGCACGCAATCAAATATTTTAAATGAAGAAACCCTCGGTCCTCACATCCTGGAGCTGTTTTCGGACAAAAGCTGTGTCACAGTTCACTGGCTTTCCTTCACATGATGTGCACCGGGACAAGTTGTTTAGAAGGATTACATTCATTCAGGATCCAGTAGGACAACGGCCCGCTGTGCACAATGGCCGCCAGGGATGGCAACAGGTTGAAGCTGATCGAACATCATGGTGTGGGGCGGGTTGTGTGTGAAATCAATTCAAATGTGACCGTGGACACTATGCTCGTGGCATTCAACTTGGGACATCAGAAGATGGATTGAGTAAATATTGCTGTCACTGCAGACTCAACCTCACCATGATGTAGTCACGTGGTATGGTGGTGTCACGTGCCACGCCTTCACCGGGTTCAATAATCAGTGGCAGGTTAACATCAGAGAAGGGACATGGTGCATCACAGCAAGGTAACTTTAACATAGATGATAGCGATAACATTAGTGTACGCATCATTATTCATATTGTACCGTTATTCACACGTATGATTTATCAGCTTCATAGAATCCCCTGTGCAACAATTTAGACTCTTCACTAAGCAAAATACTGTTTCAGGAGTATTTCTTTATTTTGGACAGAGTATTCAGTGTCTATTTGGTAAAAGGTTTGGAACTGGCTCAGCAAATATGTCTGTCATGTTCATTCTCACAAACTGTCTGAAAAATTGAAAAAATAAAATTGCTTCTCAGTTGCGAGCTTTGTCTAAAACAATAACAGCGAAGACAAAACAATAACAGCGGAGAAGAAATCATTTTCAACATTGAGTTGAATGAGTTTAGTCTTACGCCAGATTCATCTATATTCCAGCTATATGGAGGCTGTCTGTAAACAATCAGGTCTGTACCAGACAACATGAACAACATGAGCATCGATCTACATAACTGGAATATGATGACATGTGAAAACCAACTCAGCGAGTCTGACCACGCAATCTGTTAATAGCCTGTTACGACAAGCATGGGTCACTGAGGATCAGTTCACGGGTACATTTAAATGAAATATATAAATGCCTTACGTATGTTTACAAACTTGAAGTACAAACAAGGTTGTGTCGAAATGTGATGTGTAGAACCAATGACACCTCGACGTACTTACATGGGTCCCCTCTCCTTCGACGCAACAGTGTTTAACTAAATGTACATGTAGATTATCCCACAAACCTCTCGTAGGCGTATTTGGGCCCGCTCTCGTAGGAACCCTTAGCGTTGGCTAAGTAGGCGATGTTCCCGGTGAGGTCGTACACTGCTACCTGCATGTTGCCTGTCTGGACGATGCTGACGACGTCTCTAATGATGACGTTGGCGTCAAGGTGACCGTAGTTCCGCTGTATCTGTGTGGCCAGGACCTGACTGTAACCAGGGCAAGCCCAGTCCATCCCTGCACATAGCCAGAGATGTAGGCGAGAATACAGATAGAAATACAGGAGAGAATATGGACAGAGATAAAGGCGAGAATATAGGCTAGAACAGGATATAGGCAGGAACATAGGAGACGAATACAACATGGACACCACATCATAGGCAGGAGTCATTAACAAAATGGCCGAAAGGTGATACGGTGTTGACCAAAAGGACAAAAAATATTCAGTAGACTCTTTGAACCACGACTAGATTTCTGTCACGACCGTGATCCAAACTAAAAAAGACCTAAACAGCTATGCCATCAAAGCCCTCTTGTCCAGTCAAAAGGTTTATACAGGCATATAGGTAAAAATTATAGGCTGGAATGCAGTAGCAACATATGTCGTGTAAAGCTGAAGCTAGAGCCACTAATATTCACAAGGACAGAGCACAACACCAAACAGAGGCAGAATGTAAAGAAAGAGATTACAAGGGGAAAGAAAGTACAATTTGGCCAGGAATAACGAAAAGACTAGGGTTAGAAACTATAACAGCAACACAGAATCTTGCACTGGACGTTTCTTAACCATGATAAGCATGATGAAATCTTCACAGGGAGGCGAAGAGTTCGCAGAGTTGAAGTGACCCTTGCCTCACCCCAGTACACGACGTCCTTGATCCGAGGATGCCACACCGCTAGGGGCTGCAACGTCGCGTCGTCGTAGAAGTTGGCGATGGAAGCAGAGTACTCAACTCCGCGGAATGTCTGGCTCTGAAAATATAGGTACCACGCATAAAAACAGAGCACATTTACACTTGACGGAATGTCAGACATCACAGTTAGCAAAACACACAGGTAAAATTGGAAAAACATAATTATCATATTAGCAGTGAAAATGCCCGGCTCTTGAACAGCAGTGTATTCCCTAATAGGGGTTAGGGTTCTTAAGCTGAAGGGTTTTTCGATGCCTGGAAAGAATCGGAGGTCACAGGGTTCCTTGTCCGGTATTTCGGGATGACCAATTACCTTGCCGTCCCCGACCCCAAGAAGAAGGTCACAGGTCCGTTTGGCGTTGGTAATTCTCTGAACTGCTTCATTGAGTGTTGTGTCGTACTGTAGAATGTCTCGCAATATGTTCTGAAGGAAGATGCGGGTGAGCTCAAGTAAGTGAACTTCTGTTATATCACAGTAATCACAAACAAAGCATCTCACTCTCAGGTAAGCTGATATCCGATCTAGAGCGAGTAATACCATACGCTAGGTAACTTTAACTACATAGATATCATTTGCCGTGATTCGAGTTCTACGTCCATCGTATCCAAACCATAGATCCAGTTTCAATGAGTGAGTGTAGTTTTACGTCGCTTTTAGCAGTAAACGGGTTGGGGGCATAAAAAAATGGGTTCCGCATGTGGGGGATCGAATCCGGGCCTTCGGCATGACGAGCGAACGCTTTAACCACAAAGCAACCCCACCGCCCCCAGATTCCACTGAGATTGTTAAGTGTGTAAATAGTGTACCTACAGTGAACGGGATGCCGAATCTCGACTCCTTGCCGAAGCTAGAGTCTGGGAATGATACCCCGATCTCAGATATAGCCATTTTCACAGAGTTCATTCCTGAAAGGTAATACCGAGCTTGAGGAATATCATCAAACGTATTCACAAACTCACCGATTGAAAGACAATGTTTCTTGTCATGGTGTCATTTTCCGGTCTATGTCTAGACAATGGCAGTCAAGTATAGGTCTCATGGTTTAAAGGGAACCCTTTTGCAATGTAATATTCAATTCATAATATGGCAGTATACACATAAATCATTTGGAACTGAAGATCCCCTGTGATAGAACAATTTCATGACCAAAGCATTCATCTGCGATAGAACCACTCAACAATAAATATTCACCTGTGATAGAACCAACCCACCCAGTCCACCCGAAGTTGGCCCATGGTTGCCCGTATGTGCTGTTGACAGGATGGTACACAGTCACCTGCGGGAAGTCCTTGAAGGGGCCTGTAATATACGCGTAGTGAGTGAGTGAGAGAGTGGGTGAGTGAGTGAGTGAGTGAGTGAGTGAGTGAGTGATCAAAGTCGCTTCGGACAAACTTCTAAGATAGATGTGCGAGACAAATACCTTCAACATTAACCTCTTCAGTGAACACTGGTGAGTAAGTGAGTTAGGATCTAACTCGCTTTGACCAGACTTGTGAGCTAGATGTGCGAGGCAAATACCTTTAACGTTAACCTGTTCCGTGAACATTGGCGAGAAAGCTAAAACTATATTACGGGGAATTTTGGATTCGAACCAATGATTACAGGGTCATTACAAGGATAAAGCGACTAAGTCACAGTCCTACTCTCCCGGAAGTTGAACAGCGGTAGTGAGAGTTGTGAAGGCTCGGGTGACACAGTGGTAAAGCGTTCGCTCTTCATGTAAAAAAACTCGGGTTCGATTCCCTCCATGGGTACAATGCGTTAAGCGCATTTCTGGTGTGCCCCGCCGTGATATTGATGGAATATTGGTAAAGGCGGCGAGAAGGACCGTGATGGCTGTAGCAAAACAAGCAGTAAGCACGTATACAGTCACTATATTTATGGTGTCATACACACACTGACCATCCACTGCCCAGTCCAGGGCAATACAAGCAGTACCGACCCATTCAGTCACTATAGCAATGGTGCTAAACACACATTACTGACCATCCACTGTCCGGTTCAGAATAATACAAGCAATATCGACGTGTACAGTCACTATATCTATCATTACTGACCATCCACAGCCCAGTCCAGGGCACGAAGCTGGAGAAGAGATCCATTCCGAGCAAGACTGTTACCCCAGGCGCCTATCATAGAACACGATCCTTTTCTGGAATATTTACGGTATGTTGTGAGGATGAATGAGTTAGATTGATCGTGAATAATTGAGTTGTCTTTCCGTGTGTGTATGACAGTGCCACCGGTGGTGGATTATCCGCTCATCGTTTTGCGAACACCTTATGAAGGGCACTGTTGAAGTATACAGTATACTTCATTTATTACTTTATTATCATATATGCAAATACAAAGTAAGGGGCTGACGGCATACTCACGTTAGCTCACCTATCAAATGGATGTACAAGATTTTCTGAAAACAAATGATTTTCTAATTACAGAATTTTATCGATTGTATTCGATTATTACATTGCAGTTTGTTGTAACATGAATTTGCGACAGCATTATGAATGTTCAGGAGATAGATAGATCAAGTTTTGTTTTATGGTTAGGTTATTTCCTACTTTCAGAACACCCTGCAACGTACAACTAACCCCAGTAACAACCGGCATTATGAATGTGTGTTGCATTTACCAGGTCGCAAAGAATGGACACCTGTCTAACTGTAAGGTCCGGCCGTGTAGCTAGTTCCATGATGTCTGGCTATGAAATAAGGAGACACCTGCCTTGTAGTCCTGTCCAGTGGCATCAGCCAGTCCCCTGACCTCGTCAAAAAACGCTTGCGATATGTGCTTCTCCGTCGCCAACAACTCGAGGTCAAGGGCAACGTCCAGACTTGACCAAACCAGAAGGTATACAATGTGTTAAACATAATGAAGCCCAACTACACAACGCCACAATATCGTTAAGTGTTGTGGGTGAGAGAGCGAACGTAGAACATGTGCCATTGATCTCTACACTAAACGGCGCTGAGCATCCAGACAAGAGAAAATACAACTGAAGGTGTATGTAAAAAGTGACGTTGACATAAAGGGTCTCAGCAAATATTCTGTGCAGGTAAAAGGGAACTGGGATGTAGACCAAACAATTGTAGGTGCATTATGGTGTGACGTGAAGGATATACCGCGGCATGTTTTCTGATGTTAAGTTGCAATCTGATCGCTTACCCAAAATTTGCAACATCGTCCAAGAACCAGTCAAGAAATTTCAGGTTCTTCAGTCCTCCTACCTAGTGGAGACAATAGAGGGCAAGGTCACAACACTATCACTACATTAATTCTGCATCCGTTACACACCTGACCATGTTCATTAACATCATGAAGTATCTAGGTTCAAGTCCATTAACACTGTCACACACCCGGTCCCATCTCAGTGAGCATTATTTCACACCTTGATATCAGATCAAGTACGCGGAAAGAATTATGACTACAGATTCTGTATACAGGTACTGTTCTAATACGTCAACAACAGGGATTAAAAGTTTGGATTATCCGTCTAGGCGAAATTTCCTTGGATATGTGGGCAACTGTCTAAACGTACATCTTCGTTTACCCAATGCCGCACATCAGTATTCCGACATAATTTGAAGGCATCTGATCAACAATCACACTTTTGACAAGAAAATTAAACGACACGATGTATTTTTACCCGAGTTTGTTGCAACTAACGCCATGTCAGTTTTAGGAAGACCACTTCTGTAGACCTATCTTTAAATTATCAGTGTTGTCAATGCTGCTCAAGTCTACATCAAAAAGTCGCAATGCTGATTGCTTAATGAATAAAGCTGCATGGTTTTCCACGGGGGAATTACTGATTGTTGATTACTCACTATCTGGTCCTCCATGTACTGCCATACTTGCTGAATCATAGATGTCGCTTCGTCCTTGACGATGCTGCCCTGAGCAAACCCCATCTCGTACGGTGTACCTGTACAAGTACAGTATGTCATAAGCTGGAGGACGGGATCTCATCGAGTCTATCGCGATGCTTTCCACAGAAATATTTATTTGGTGTTTCGGACGGTACTTAGCTTCATGGACAAAGTTAGGGCCTTAGGGTGCGTAAAAGCGTACAAGAGACGAGAGCCCGATGTACAGTATCCCTTCTCGTCCTATTTTGTCGTTTTCGCGTCTTATCTCTTTCTCGTCATAAGGTCGATAAATCGAACACCCCACAATGAGATTACCCCTACATGCTCTCAATGAGAATGTACATGCAATCGAATTACCACCATCTCTACACTGTGTACATCTGCCTATGTGTTACACCTATCACAGGCAAATGCCACACAACCCCATTTGCGCTACAGTTTGCCTGTGACCTACCATACAGATGGAGTATGTAGTATGAGTCTTCCCCAGTCCCTACAGTGAACAGCTTGGCGTTCTTGATCGTCCTGACGAGGGTTGGTGGCCGCGTTTCCACTGGGAGGAGGTTTGGAACGGCACTGGGAGATGGCTGTTGGGATGAAACCGCCATTGTTGATCACGATATGGACGAATCTGACACTTCATACGACCTGGTGTACAATTTGATTGCGTTCCTGCTCATTCGTCGAACTCTCATAATATGCTAAAAGCTGACTATGTTCAGGCAGCATTTGGTTACATAATTTGTTTAGCGTCAGACACTTAGAGAGAGTCGGGTAAAAACCTCGTATATGCACTATATGTTCTTGCAATGCAACTGCTTACAAACCTGCATCACCTTGTATATGTTTCAGTCTGGTACACACATCAGAAAGCATCTTGCGAGACATGACACAGCAAAAAAACAGCTATTTTATTTCGAAATAAGGAAGTAGCAAAGATGAAAGCAACCGAACCGCAGGCATGAGTCACGGTTGTAATTTACGATTACTGAAAACGAAGCACTGTCCAAACACAAAAACATGGATGCCACATCACAGTGGAAACACACACGCTGCCAGTATTAGCTCGCCCAGTTCCATGCTGCGTTAAGAGTACACGGCCTAAAGACTGTTATCTACTCGTGTGTTTATTTCCTGTGCAAAGTGTGCTTATCTGTCTGTGACTGCACTAACGTACAAACATCAGAGGTTATCATTTTTTTGACAAGTTACATTTCGACCGATTTACTAGCAGTTATCAACGACAATGAAGTTAATAGGTCAGCCTGCTGTTTATCATTTTGCTTAGCAAAACTCGGCACGTTTTTGAGTGCACATGACCTAAGGTGTGTGCGCTCGTTGGTTACAGTTTGAATTCGTCAAGTCCCCGTAACGATATGGGTTTAAATTGATGTTCAATAAACCATGCTTGCCATAAAGGGTGTAGATCTATGCTCACTTGTTGATCACTGGATTGTCTGGTCCAGATGCAATTATTTACAGACTTCCTCCATCTAGCTGGAATATTGCTGAGCTTGGCGTAAAACTAAACTCGCTCACTCACTCCAATTTGTGACGATCGATGCTCACATGCTGGTGACCACTGGACTGTCTGGTCCAGATTCAATTATTGACAGACCTTCTCCACATAGCTGGATTTACTGCTGAGTGCGGCGTAAAACTAAACTGATTCAATCAGTTCGTCAAGTCATAGTTACGTGATTGGCAGGAATTCACGATCTACCGACAGCTCTTCACTCACTAGTTGCCCATGGTGGATACAATTGGAGTCAGCTGTAGAATTTCACTTATGTGTGCTGGGGTGAACATAATCTATGTTTCACTGTCGCGTTAATAGCGACCCTTGCTTGCATGTACGTTCGTTGATGGATGCTTGGGTTAGTCTGGAGTGAGTGAGTTTAATTTTATGCCGCTTTTGGCAATATTCCAGCAATATCACGGCGGGGGACACCAGAAAATGGGCTTCACACGTTGTAACCATGTGGGGAACCGAACCTGGGTCCGGAAGTTTACTAAAGCTTGATGCTGATTATCATTCATACCTTTACAGGTGTCGTCAACAGACCCCGCCTCGAGTATCAACGACTCTACCTCTCCGACCAATGATTGTAACCCCTAACATTGAACGAGGTCAAAGAGCACATACCACGTATTGTGAGCACATTTTCCACATTAATCATTGCACATTTTTATATTTGACATATTTATACAATGAGCATACATTTATTCATACATTCATACATTTTTATGCAATGCCGATGAGCATACATAATCTAAAGCTAAAAATGAGTGGTGTACGTGTTTGTGTGTATGTGTGTGTGTACGTGAGTGTTTGTGTGTGTGTGTGTTCTGCTAGTTCTGTGCAAGTTTACACAGCTAAACAATCGTCTCCAACTCTTCTGCAATGTTAATGTAGTTGTTCTATCAAAGCATGACAACAAGGATTAAATTACAGTATCTAAAGGGCACTAGGGGTGTTTATCAGCAAATTCAAATCCGTCGGCGGAATGCCATTAACAGTCTCCAACACCCTATATGTCAGTCTTGCGCAACCTATACTAAACTATGCGGTCGGTATCTGGGGACGACGTGAGTATAAAATTTAATGTTTGAATAATGTTCAGCATCGTACGTAATTTAAGTCCAGTCTAAATGAGGAAGAAGTTTTCCTCCATCGATCCGACCCGACTCGAAAGGTCGAAACTGGTCGAAAGGCTTTCAAAAATTATGGCATAACTTTGTTCTGTGTTGGTTACAGTCTCTTAGTTTGAATATCCCCGATGTTAGGAATATATCTCAAACAGACTTCATACTGATTAAAGACCGGATACACTTTGTCGATGCAGAAGATTGGGTAAATCAGTGATGGAACGATCTAGGTTTTAACTAATGGAAATAAATTACGTACATAAATCCAGTCTGAATGCTGAAGCTTACCTAAGCTCGATATCTAACCGACGTCGACGCAATATATTACTAAAACTGAGGTGTGGTACTTTCCCTCTAGAAATCAAACTAGGAACATTCAGTCGTAGCCTATCCCTCTCTAGGAACCAGTTTGTAAATTTTGTGATTTGGGGGAAATCGAAGATGAATTTCACTTCCTTATGAAATGTAATATCTGTTCGTGCTGATATGATTAAGAAACTTTATAATAATTCACTGTTACCAGTGTCTGCCTCAGACCTCTTCATTGGTATGATGAAGGATAATATTAACTATAACGCCTTGGCCGCAGGGGTTTTCAGTTGGTATGAACGTCGTCTTAAACATCGCTCGAAATGGTATTTAGTTATTGAAACAATAATAATAATAACCTTGACAAAATGCAAGGTGTAATTATTCTGTGCAATTGTTTTGTATTATATGCATCATCTTCGTTTTGACAATTATGTTATTAGTTTTATACTCAATACATTTTAACACTACATGTATTTTAATGTATAGTCGTGTCTCATAAGCCTGAATAGGCCGGATATTTTCTACAACATACCGATGAAATGTACTTACTAATGCTGAGAATAAACAAATTTTCTTCTCTTCTGTTCGTCTTGGAATTTGTCCGAGGTGAATTTATCTTGCATTCCACTGGACTACCTCGCCACCCGTACTGGTCTGGATATTATAGTTCCAGGCGGTTGATATATCGTGTTGCATATTTTAACGTGAATGGGATGAAGGGGTCAGAGTACTGACTTCCGTGACAATCAGTAATAGTTTTAACTCCGTACTGCCGAAGACAGGCATGGTAACATCGAGTACATTATAATGTGTTTTGTTATGACGTGGACAGAGGAATCGAACCAAGCTTCCGCTCCCCCAACAGGTACTACAGTTAGTTGTATTCAAAGTAAATTTAAGGCGGATTCACTCAGTATTGCAGTATTTGTGAAAATCCATTCAAGGTGCGAGAAACAAAATGCTTGTAAGAAATGGATCGGATGGTCAGGCTCGCTGTCATCGTACCCAAACTGCGCAGATTGAGGCGCACGCTGTGAATCACCATCCGTATAGACCGTCCAGTCCATCTTATTTTGACAGACCAGCGTCATATAGCGGGTACATTGTTAAGTATATAGTCGTTAAACAAACAAACAAACTAACAAAAGTACCAAAACCTAAGAACACATTGTGTCTGATACTGACCGAGCCATCACAGTCTGCAGTCTCAGTACTGGAGAAGCAGCTGCCCACAGCTAGGAGGAGAAGAGACACTCGCATCTCGATCACGTCAATTGTCAAACAAAACAAGCAGTGTTATTTCCGTCAGAGTTTATCGTGTCACAGAAGTCGTGTCAACTCACCTCATTCTTCATGTGTGAAGATCAGCAGGTGGCCGATATGATTACTGACCTTGTATAACTATGACGTGAAGACGTTACAGCTCAAGGTCGAATAGGTGGAAAGTCTTTCACTCCACCCTCAACACTGTTCATCTCCAAATATTCCATTATTATTCCAGAACACCTAACGGGATTGGGTGGTCTGGCTCGCTGACCTATATGCTTTCCATATCCATAACTGCATTGATTGCACAAATGCACGTTCATACTGTTGGTCACCGGACTGTCTGGGCCAGACTCGATTATTCACACACCGTTGCCATGTAACTTGGATATTGCTGAGTGCGACAATAAACAATAACCAAGTCTCTCTGACCCAGAGAATAATTCCAACAGATGTCCAACTTAGAGTCTAGAATGACGTCAAGACAGTCTAAAATTAAGAATAAATATACCTAGTCCTAGGGATATTCAATAGCTTTCCTCGCGGTTGATGGGTGGTTGAAGTCTTTTAATGAGGATGATTTCTTTGAATTTCTGATTTTGAAACAAAATAACCGATTTAGTCAAAATTAGTGCCTTGGAGTGGTCAGATGGAGATGACCTAGAGTCTGGTTTTGAAAGCATGATGTCTTGTTCTCTAATACAAGTCTTGAGGGGTTTGGACGTTTCATGGTGTAAATGTGCCCACAATTACACCGAATACAGTATACTAATCCTTGGGTACATATCTGACACTTTAAAACAAACATTTTCCTTACATCAAACCAGCATGTTTTGTTTATCAAATTGCCCATGCAATTGCCCTAATTTAATACATGAAATCGGCATGTATTCGATTCTTCAAAACAAACACTATTCATACTTCAGCCTTGTATGATTAGCATACAACGATAATTCAAAACACACGTTTCTCTCTACAAGCCTTGTATGC
Source organism: Haliotis asinina (assembly GCF_037392515.1). Lineage (NCBI taxonomy): Eukaryota > Metazoa > Mollusca > Gastropoda > Lepetellida > Haliotidae > Haliotis > Haliotis asinina. The sequence continues at coordinate 44,546,934 of NC_090289.1, forward strand.
CAGTTTAACTTAAATAAGACTCTTCAAAGCATAAATCTTTCATTTTTGATATCTGGATATGGTCTCTGCTTGCAGGAACATCATTGATGAACGTCAGACAGTTTCCTCCATAACTAGTTGCAGATGATGCAAAAGTTCCTTTTCGTATCCAGGGCAGATAACTGCGATGTGTACAAGGGGTGGCCAGACTTGGTGACTTGGTTCAATGCTCAAGCAGTTGATCTCTGGCTTGTCTGATCCTGACTGGATTATTACAGACCACCGCCAAATGGTACCAATATTGCTAGGTGCAGCATAAAACTAAACTCACTCAATCCCGTTTGTATCCAGGTAAACTGTGTCTGTGTGTGAAAGGAGACCTTAGATGGACATCAAAGTGCACATTTACTGAAGGCTTAAAAATTTCTCAATATTTGAACAGCTGAACTGAATTAAAATAGTTACACATACTGGTTAAACAACTCTACAGCAGGAAACAAATCCTGTTTTTAATGAGCACAAACAGGAATCTAAGTTTTTGTCTTTATTTTTTTGGCAGAAAATATTTTAATATCCCGACTTTTATCATAATGTATTTGCTCCACATGAAAGTGGCCCTCCAGGAGTGTGAGGAAGTTTAGATCTCTGTCGTATCTGATGCGACATGACAGAAGAACAGATGTGTCCTCTCTCGCTGTGTGGACCAGGGTGTTCAACAACGCCTGGAACGTGTCCTCAATGTAGATGATATCCGCCCCGAGGATGATATCATACTTCGGGTGAGGTGACAAGTCGGCTGTCCAATCAAGTTCCTTCACAGTGATACTGCCTGGGCAGCTGACCAGTCTGTTGGAGTCCACTGTCTTGCTGAGATTAGGCATTGCTTCCCTCCTCTCTGTCACAGTCACGTGGCCACCTGCATCCATCAGTGAGTGAGTGGGGTTTTGTACTACTTTAGGACATATTTTAACCCATTATCATGTATCGGTTTCAGCATAAACACAGACATGATATCCAAAAGGCTGCAGTATCAATACTTCAAAACTGGGAGTGATAGAAAGATGCACGAAAAGGAAATCATTACATCAAGCAAGAAAATGTCCAAGCTTTAAACCATACTGTTTTCTTCACTTGCTCCACCTTACCTAAACACAATGCCACAATGCCAGCTAGTCCTGGCCCTGCCCCACCTTACCTAGATACGATGCCACAATACCGACAATGCCTGTCCCTGTCCCTAGCTCCATCTTACCTAGATATGATGCCACAATGCCAACAAGGCCTGTCCCTGCCCCTAGCTCCAGCACCTGCTTGTGTCTGACAACTTCTGGGTGTAGTTCCAGGTACTCACACAGGACGATGGCCTAACAACGTTCAGAGAGAAAAATGTATCACTGTAAACACAGAAGTTACTCTTTTTGTATCAATGAGGTTTCTTTGCTTATATACAATGAAATTTAAAGAGAGAGGCCTTACTATTGGCCTCACTACTGGTCTTACTATTGGCCTCACTACTGATCTTACTATTGGCCTCACTACTGGTCTTACTATTGGCTTCACTACTGGTCTTACAACTGTTCTTTCTATTGGTCTTATTACTCACAGCATCCCAGACCACTGCAGCCACCCCAAGGCTCCCCCAGTTCTGCTGGATGTGAATGTCCTGTCCCCCAAGGTGAAAGTCCCGTGTGGGTCGATGGTGTGGCAGTACCTGGCTCTCTGTGTAGGGAACCACCGTAAGTGCTGTGACTGGGAGAGGTAAATGGGGTACAGTTACTCACCATATACAAATACATGTTATAGAATGTGGTGACAAAATGCTACAGAAATAACTCATTGATGATTTCAGATATACATATAAAGATATTGAAGACACTATTTACAGAAATACAGTCAGTGTTTGCCTTACAGCTGCAATCTGCACTTTACACACAAAAAAACATGCAAACGATATTTTCTGTGAGTGATTTGGATGCATTGATTCTGTTCTACATAATTTTTAAAACTTCCTAAAACAGCAACCATGAATTTTGAAATGATTCAGGATTGTAATGAAAATTTCACATGCAAAAGATTTGAACTAAATAATTTTTCTTCTACACACACCTAAACCTACTGCCAGCTCTGAATACAGTGGAACTGGAAGCTGCAGGATCTGAAACTTACTGGGATCGGGAAAAAATTTTGGACTATACACCATACAAACAATGCCAGATTTTTCACCACGTTTATAATGGTTAACAAGGTAAAATGAGCATATGTTTAAAACATAATGTTTTCTGTAATTAATGTAAGTAAAGCTGCATGTTTCATTAGCACTTACATAAGAAGGTTGGGTTTTCAATGCTATATACTCTGCATGTGACTCTGAAACCTTCATATAATTCTCATTACATTGTATCAGTTAGCAACATTGATACTTTGAATATGAAATTTGAGGTTTGTGAGCCAGATCTATTGATGGGAGTAAGATCAACAGAGATTACTGGACTGACTGAAAACTGATAATACAGAGAATAGAAAACCTTAGTATCTTATTACTGTATCATTCATGAAATTTAAGAACAGGCAATATAGCAAATATTCTAAATCTTTTCACAATGTACTATATACACTGCTACACATCTACTAGCACAACTAATTGAAACAGACCAATGTTGGTATCCCAGGAACCAGTATAAATACAGGCTTTAAAGGTGGTATCTTTTTACGTCACCTGTTTGGGGGCTAGTGTTAGTAAAACTTTTGGGTCAGTTTCCACCACCATTTAATGAAGCTGCATGAGCACCTCCAAGAGTTTAATGTGGGAAGAGTCTAAAGATGCACAGACTATGTGCATTTACCACACTGGTGAAAGTCTTGTGAATTTGTCCATGTTACATGGACTTGGATGGGTGGGAAGCCAGGGGTTTAAAGGCCTGATACTAGTGATGGCACTCAAGCTGGGATGCTTACAAACTGCCTTTGCAAATTTGGTCAAAATGCCACAGATCTTTTGTCAGATTGCCCCAGGGTTATTGTCAAAATGCCCATATTAAATTAAAATGATGAAATATATGCCATAAATGCATAGTTTTCGTCCACTCTGATATCATATTATTCATGTAATATCATGTAATAATATTGCTGATGAATGTTTTAATTGTTAGTAAACTGATAAGAGCAACATATTCATAAACATATTACACAAACATTTCATTTTATTCGCACACAGCGAAGCTCGGAAGTTATCGCACTGAGTAACACCATACAATCTAATTAACAATGACCTAGTATCAGGGGAACTATTTAGTTCGAAATTTGTACAGACCCGAATCAGACGGCGGTTCCATGTTGTGACAGTCCTGGGTAAACTTGTTGCAGTAGCTCGTACCCTCATCAGCAATTACATTATGAACAGTGACTGAAAGACAACAAAATAACTGAAGCAGCATTTCGCATGGATCGCATCGCGGCAAGCATAATTTCCCCAACAATCTAGCTAACCAAAATGAAGCACGTGTTCATCGCGCGTTTTGTTTACACCGGAAACGGGAAGTTGTTATAATGCTGTATCCCTAACGACTATTAGACTATTAGAGATATTCACTTATAAGTTATTTTTCTTTACTGTAATTCAACAACTATTTCTTAAGAATATAAAGTAGAACATATGTAAAAACATTTACCAATTGAAACGTTAAATCATATGATTCCAAAGTAATGTTATCACAGTTGTTTGTTGTATTATGTAGTTTGTTTGAACCATATAGTTTCTGATCCAGTCTCGCCGACTCTCGTTATGTCTGTAACTATGGGGACGTATACAAGTATGGTTGTACAATGTCAGCGTAAATAACTCACCAGTCGCATCTACAGTTTTACAGACACATCCACATCTATATTTTCAAGATGACGATGAACCAGAAAATCAATGAATGTGGTGAGTATTTGTGTTTGGTTATCAGTCACTGGTGAAATTTCATGATAAACATTTGCTAGTTTGTGACAAGTTGTGGCCAAATAACTGGATGATAGGTGACAGAATCTGACAACTGCGCTTTGTGTTTAGGGTCAAGTGATGATTATCATCTGTCCCCATTTGGGGGGTTCCGTTCATTGGTTATGAGAAGCCTTTCAATGATCGTTTCAGGTATTGTAAGCGATTACAGTTTATTTATGAGGCCCACACACATTTGAACAGACAGCTTTAATTATCATCTAAATTCTGATACAGTGTTAAATGTGACCCACCCTGGAATATAGGAGGAAAATGTCAAGAGAAGTGATCACTAATTTATTCTTCCAAAAGCAAATATGGTGGGGACACACCCCAAGCATCATAATGCAAAACTAAATACATGTTCGTGTCCATGGACATGTGCTCAACAGATAGTATATTAATAAAGTTCACACTTATGTGAACCTGGTTCAGGGCTTAGAATTACATAGCAGTGACAATGTGACCTCGTCACGAATAATGATGGAAATATATACAACATAAATATTTCCACAAGAGAAAGTCAGTATTACATTCAGGTTATCAATTATCTGTAATAAATGTTGCTTTGTACAGAGGACAATCAAAATGTAATAAGAAACCCTATATTCTTTACTGAATGGTAGTGTTTTCCCATAATTAGCCTCAAAACAATTGTTTTGGTGCAGTCAGACTGGTTTTGAGCCGTCTGAACAATACCGTACCACATTCATTCACACACCGATTATCTCCCTTTGATGGATAGAAATGTTTGGTGAGAAGGTTTTACGAATGCTTCACTGCCTAGCTGATACAGGTTACGCCAAACTAACAAAATCATATGTCCACAACATTACCAAATGATTCAAACATTCAGGAAAAGTAATAATACATCTTAAAATACATTTACAGTGATATATATACTGATGATATTATGTACTCTAGCTCCAAATATTTACTGAAATAGCCCCTCTTGCCACTGGCGGGAAAAGGACACAGTAAGATAGCGTCATATTCAAATCGCTAAATATACAGTACGCACAGTTTCATGTTACTTAACATATACACGTTTGTGTTCATCAGCATGTGGCGTGAAGATATACAGTACAATGGATATGATAAAGTCATAATTACCTGGAATATAGGAGGAAAATGTCAAGAGAAGTGATCTCTAATTTATTCTTCCAAAAGCAAACATGGCGGGGACACTTTCCAGCCAATGGGTGATCTGGATTTCCATCGATGCAGTTTTCTCAGAGTTGTTTCCCTTAGACCATGGCCAAGTGAATTTCTATCAATTTGGTTGTCCCAGAGTTACTTCCCTTAGACCGTTGTCAAAGTTAACAACGTCCCTTGAAGAAATAATTACATATGTATCTGCCGTATTCGCCAGTGACCGAACATGATCATATTCTCATATTAACAACAGGGTGATAAATCTGTAAGTAAGCATGACTGAATTTGATAATACTGGGAAACTGAAAACAAAAGCAACACATAATTATGGATTTTCTGTGAGATGCAGTTAGATAAGAATGGGCTCTGAGTCCTGTCACCATTGCCTCAACAGTGTATCAAACAACAACGGATTTGTTGGGAAGAGGGTACAGGTGGGAGTCATAAATATGTCCATGTTTTTTCGTGAACTTTTTAATTGTCACCTTGTAACAGCAGCGAGGACTCACAAGTGCTTCTTTGCCAGTGAGCTGATCAGATATGTAACCATACACAGGCAGAAAATTGCATGGAAAATGTTTACTTACTGAAATGCCATTTATTTTTATGTGGAGTCTTTATGTCCTCATGTAACACTGGTAATACCATGTGAAATCTGAAATTAAATACACATTTTAACCATGTACTTACAATGTTTGGTTGTGAATAGGTTTTTCTTGGTTTGGTATGTTTTTAATCTATTTTGTTGTTTGTTATATTACAAACAACAATTTTATTCAATATGTGTGAAGTTGTTGGCAATGCACAAACCCACCGCTACTTTGAGAAATCATGGTCACATTAAAGGTGCTGATGACTTACAGTGACCTATAGTTCATAGAGAATGGCTACATTTATCCTATATGCCTAAACTTATTCAAAGTATTTTGTTGCAGTTTGATAAAAGTAATAGTTTCAGATACAATTCAGTAGATGTTATGTTGTGACTTCTCTGTCAACAGAAGTTAAGTTCCAATTCAGTTATCTTCTCAGTATGTTATCATCAGTAGATTTGGAGGAATCTTTCATATAGCAAACTGCTTTTTTGCTACATGTTTCCTAACATTTTCATATGGTTTATGTCATTTCAGGCTGGTTTTATCATGCACCATTAAGACGCAAGGAAGGAGTTGAGCCAGTTGAAGTTCCTATAACCTCTCAGATTCCAGGTCTCAGTGACCTACCGCCAGAGTTTGATGATAAACCACGTGAAATGTACTTCAAAGACACCGATACAAAGTACATCAGACTTGCAAAACAAGGAGGCAGGAAAGGTGGGTGTGCAACATGCAGGTGTGGTGAACATGCTGGGATTGTATTCCTGACCAGTGTGATGCCAGATACAGGTGTTGTGAAGTATTCGTGATATGAGTGGGATGCAAATGTTGTGACAGATGTTGAATGCATTTTGAATGACTGTTGTGGATGTATTCTTGTCAGGGATGAGATGCAGTTTATACACCTCGAGGATGTATTCCTGACAAGGATGGGGTACAGTATGAATGTGACTTGTTGATGTATTCACGATGGATTTAGATTGATTCAATATAGAGGTGTTGAAAATATATTGCTGACAGGAGCGGGATGTTACTTTCATGTGTGATGAAGGTGTCTTTTTCTTATTACGGGTGGGATACAACATTCATGTACATGGGGTGTAATCATGAAAGGGTTGACAGTTTTGCAGGCAACTTTAATGAATCATCATGCTTAAGGTATGTTGGATGGAACATGCAGTTGTAAAATGTGTTCATGACGGCTTGGAAAACATGACAGGAAGGCAGATGAGTGTAGTGGGAAAGAAGTTTTAAGTTTTGATGGTCACATTTATTCATGATAGCTGTAGGGAATATGTCATTGCTACATACTGATGTGTCATTGCTAGATAATTTTAAATGTGTATCAATTAGGAGCTGTTGTTTTATATTTATGAATTCTGCAATAATACCATTCTGTGATTTATACTCTGAAATGATTTTAAGGTATAATTTTTCCCTCAATAGATCTCCTCACATTTAACAACTGTACCCCCAAGCATCGTGAGCCCAAGGGGTACCCAAGAGTGGACTGGTTCTACCTAGAGGACAATGCTCAGGAGGATGCTGTCAAAAAGGAAGAAACGTAGGTAGCTTATAATTCTACTGGTGTGTAACTCAACCCTTATGGAGACACTGGGTTAGAATATATCTTCAGCAGCCAATACTGGCTGTCACAGGAGACTTAAATAGATCGGATGGTTGGGCTTAGCGATGATGTTGCAAGGATCGTTTCCCAATCCCAAAGGTTGATGCTGATGACAGCAGTCACTGAACTTTTTGGTCCAGACTAAATTATTTACCAGTCACCATATAAACCTGGGTCATCTTAAAAGGAGAAAGTTTCTGTCATATACATCGACCTGCAAGTAGTTATATGTCCTGGGATCGAAATGAAAACTGAATTGTAGGCAGGTGTGATAATTAGGAGATAAACATCATGTGTTGGCCAATTTCCGGGTGTTATTGAGTATTTGAAGCAAGGGAATGCTTTTGGAACCGACGGGGTCAGCCTTCATGATGTTTATCGACACTGTAAACAAAAAAGTAAACCAAAGGGGTTTCACTGTCTGCACTCATTTACATTGAGTATGAGGACAGCAGTGAAGTGTCATCAGCTGGTCGTTTCAGCTAGTTCCCATGGTAGCATCTGGAGTTGCTCATTTGTGATGTCATTCTAACTTTATGTCACAATATGACTTGAATGACGTCACCACTGTTGATGACACAACAAAACAATTGTTTACGTGTCAATACGCAGTGAATAGTCTTGCAGTTTCTGGGAATCTAATACCATTTGATCATGTTTTTCAACCAATCAGATTACAGAACACAGTAACTTTTGGTTTACAATTTACATTATTGATTTTTGAGTGAATGAAAAAAAAGGAAATTACCCAGAAGCAGTATTCCTTGAAGCTGAGACAGTCAGATGTCTCCATTTGTTTGAATATCACAATGTTTTATTGCAACAAACACAGCTTGAAATGTTGAATTTGCTGAAACAGAATGTGATTTTTTTTTATTCTTATCCTTGAATTGAGAATATGTCAAGACCAAAATCAAAATGAATGTATTTGCATAATGAATTTGGAAGGTAATCTTTGCTTTCAGGGTTTATGTCTTTTTCAGGGTTCATATTTTTTATCAAGTAAACTTGTCCAGAAGGCAAAGACTTTTTTCAAGTACAGATGTATTTTTTCATTGCAGCCAGTGGGAGTTCCTGCTGCCGGAATACATGGTTCATGAATCCCAAAAGCCTGCAGTACACTTTGAGCCAGAGAGTGTCAGCAGTCTGAAGCAGAGGCGAGCCCCTTATGCATTTGATCTGACGACAGCATATGAGAGGGAGGGACAAGCACTCACAGACAAGACGGTCAAGCTGCCAGAAGATATAAAAAGTGGATATGGCATCCGGAACAGCAAAGCTCCTAAGCAGGCTCCTCGGGAGCGAAGAGCTGTTGGCAACGCACAAGGGGACAAACCCAAACCCAAATCTGCACAGTTGTAAGTTTATCTGAACAGCAATATCTTAATTCATGGTAATAATCATCTGCCTTCTTGATCTACTCACCCAATTATACAGCTATGATTTGAGGAGGTTAAGGTCAAATAGGTGGAAAGTCTTTGGCCATTTTAGTCCACCCTCAGTACTGTTCATCTCCAAATATTCCTTTATTTTTTTGAGGGACACGTGAAAATTCAGGTTAGAGTTCCAAGTCTCCCATGCTTGTTCTAAGAAGCGACAAACAGGATTGGGTGGTCATGTCATTGTATCCCAGTTACGTAGGATGATGTTCATATTTGTCATAGGATTCCTGGTCCAGATAGAAGGAATAATGTTGGGTGCTGTGTTAAACAACAAACAGTGAGTGAGTGAGTTTAGTTTTATGCCGCACTCAGGAATATTCCAGCTACATGGCTGCAGTCTTTAAATAATTGAGTTTAGACCAGATAATCCAGTGATGAACAAAATAAGCATCGATCTGTGCAAATGGGAACTGATGACATGTGTCAGCCAAGCCAGCAAGTATGACCACCCGATCCTGTTTGTTGCCTCTTACGACAAGCATAGTCACCTTTTATGGCAAGCAGAGGTTGCTGAAGGCCTATTCTACCCTGGGACCTTCACGGGTAAAGAACAAAGAAGACACATCAAACTATATCTTGTCGTCTAACTTACAGAATTTCTTGACATAATGTTATGGAAATCATCACGATAATTACGAAATATATAAGTTAGTGAGATTTATCATTTAATGTCCCACAGGTAGTATGTCACTTTGTTATGATGACATTGAGTGAGTGAGTGAGTGAGTGAGTTTAGTTTTACGCTGCACCCAGCAATATTGCAGCTATATGGCGGCGGTCTGTACATAATAGAGTCTGGACCAGACAATCCACTGATCAACAGCATGAGCATCAATCTGCACAACTGGGAACTGATGACATGTGTCAACCAAGTCAGCGAGTCTGACCACCCGATCCCGTTAGTCGCCTTTTATGACAAGCATGGGTTGCTGAAGGCCTATTCTATCCCGGGACCTTCACGGGTTATGATGACATTTAGAAAATTCTATGATTTATTATTTTTCTGCTTAGCTAAACTCAAGTTAATGCTTGCTCCCTTAACTATTATTGGTGAAAATTAAGAACACCGTTGGCATGAATGATAATCATCGTGTATGGAAAACGGTGGGATCCTGAAGGACGGCTTCAATAACACGTGAATTGAAGGATCATATAAATGTTTTAGCAAATTAACTACACTTTTACTAATAGTGTTCATGCTGTTTTCATATTGTTATTGATGTGAAACTATCTGGCCTAGTCAATGTCCAGATGCTGAGATGTATAGAACTACCACTGCACATAGTGTCTACTCACCCTCAGACACCTCCACATAACACAACTGTCACAAAGATAATTATCAGGGCTCTGTTTCACAAGGCAGTCTTAGTACTACAATGGATGGGCCTACTTTGAAGTATTGGTGTTAACATCACTTTAGCAATACAACTGCATTGAGGAATGGGCCACTATCTTGAGAGTTGCAACATCTCCTGTATTGGCATCAATGGAGTTGTTTTCACATCCTCTTTAGGTTGGAGGGTTGGCCAGATGGTTAAAGCATTTACTAGTCACATCAGAGATCCAGGTTCAAATTTTCCCATGTGGGTAAAATGTGTGAAGCCCAAATCTGGTGTCTACTCTTTCACTCACTTCATCTTGAATCACACATTCGTCCTGCAGGTCTGTGAAATTGTTGTATAAGTCTGCTAAAAATCTTATATATGATAGTGTTTGCATAAAGTCCAACACTGACATGAGAAAACAACTTGGAAGCTATTGATGTAATACATTGTGGACATTAATACAAATTCTGCATGCTTTTGATAGAAGTTACATTGCATTTGAATTTTAGGAAGAGGCAGATGACTGTCTCATTAAATGCTCATTTTCAGAAATATTGCTTAGCGTGAATACTAAATAAAATGGAGAACATATGGTTTGAGCCCTGAGAAGTGTATGTCTACCTACAATCTGAGGACATTTTTACCACAGGTCTAAGGCTACAGGTGAGCGACCTGCCATGGACAAACTGTTGTCCTATGCCTATGACAAGGAGTGGCATGGCAAGATGAAGGACCTCCGTGAGAAGGACAAGCAAGACAAGCACAAGGTGGGAAATAACAGTCTCAAATCTGAGTATAGAGACACCTTCCAGAAGTCAGGCGGGACCACTCGGACCAGGTATGCTTTCTTACACTGGTACAATTCTGTTCATAGTAACGAAACTGCAGGGGAAAATTTAACAGTGACTCAATAATACTCACAAATATTACATTAAATATAATTTCCTTAATTCTTTGACTTTATTTATTCTGTATTGTTTTTCAGGAGAGATCGCACAGTAGATATTCTCTCTGAAAAGATTACTGACAGATCATCTCCCAGACAAAACACCATAGAGGAGAAAGAGCCATTCAAACTTACAAAGTAAGTTCTTTGTTCGTTTGGTATTTGGGCGAAGCAAATGTTTTGACAATTTGTTTGTGGTTTCAAGTGCAATATTAGAGATAATATTAATGTGAAGGTGATTTGTAGTGCAGTTTCGTTAGTGTCTGTTTAACACCACATACAGCATTATTACAGCAATATGATGGTGGTTTGTAAATAGTCGTGGTGTACAATCCAGAGATTGACATCTTGAGAATCAGTCAATGCAGCTTGGATTTGATGACATGTGATCACATATTAATGGCCTCTTATGACAAGGCATGGCATAGAAACAGAGCCATGACCTTTTGGTACTACTAGACAGCTTCAAACAATTGTAGAGTGAGACCTCTGATATCCAGACACATTAGTTTTTGCATAAATCGTCCGGATAACGAGTTAAAGTAAGTTTGATATTAAGTCTTTCATGAGTTTAATTATAATGGTATTTACGCAAGCAAGTTTAGTAATCTGTTTATTACTCTCCAATGCAAATTGATAGAAACTGTGGCTACACTGCCTACAGTGTGAGGACACTCAGCTTTCCATGAGTCAGGTCTAGTACCATTGCAAAGTATCATTAGTACTGTGACGTCAAAACTGTGAATCATTATGACGTCTTATGTCTAGTGGTATTACACTAGTGTAATATTGCTGTAAAAATACTACAATGCAGTATCTTCCACTGGAGATTAGGAACATCCACTATATTGGAAATGTATGTTGTACTGATAGGGCAGTAAAGATGGAATTATTTTTCAGGTTCAAGAATGTTCCAGCCCGTATTGACACTCACCAGAAACCAGACACACAAAGGAGTCAGGCTGCAAGTGAACAAAAACAAGACTCAATCTAACTTCAGTCCATTTTCAGTTTTCCTGTTTACATTAAGTTATGTAGATATTGCAAGGCAATACAGCATGTTTCATCAGAATATGTACATGTGTCAGTGCTACAGGACTTGAATGTCTTTCAAAATAGGATGCTTGTTGCCCTCATGTGTACATTTGTTCAGTTGTCAATTTCGTCACTCACAGTACACTGATGGTGCTTTAGTTTCTAATGTTTACCATAGAAACAGTAAGATTCCACAGAGCCAATACCAGAAATGATTTGATTCATTTTGTTGTTTTACAATTGCCTTTTACCATTTTCGTCACTTCCACAATATGTATCTACGTTAAGCATTTCATACCTGCTTGCAGACAGTTTGTCAGAAGAACTGTTAATGTTTTTGTTGAATTGTTTGACAGAAAGTATTTGCAAAGTATTGATTTTAATACCTCTTGTTAGATATTATTGTCAATGATTTTTCCTTGACAATGTTGTTTCCTAAAATGATACATTACTCAGAGGTTATAAACCAACACATTTTACATTCCCGTCTAAACATCTTCCTTGAGCAACACAGCATTATGACTGTAATCACAAAAGGGATAGCACTATTTTTGTATCATTGGAGATCATGATTTTTATTGTGATATTGATAAGTTTGATTGTTTAATATCCTTTGCCAAAAATTAAACTAATACCTGAATTTTGTTGTTACTTATCTGTGGCAATGACAACTGCAGCTGGTGATTCTGTTTCTGAAAATGTAGATGCTGGATGAGAAAATATTGGAAACACTTCCCAGACACAACTGAATCTGTCCACCAAAATTTGTTTTGCCATGCAATTCAAGTAGGAAAATGAATTCTATCTAAGACAGTGGTAGTATTCAGAACATTTTGAAAGGAAAGAAACACTTACAGAACATCAGCATAGAAAACTTTGGAAAGAAAGTTTTTTTTGAACAGCTAAAGCCTTTCCTGACAATGCATGACTATTTGTATTATTAATGAAGAACTTTCACAAATGGAAAGTACATTACACATTCTACAGAATGTGAACCACAATAATATTTCAAGGCCCATTGGTCAAAGTGAGTGAGTGACTTTAGTTATGCTGCTTGTAACGTTGGTCCAAGAATGTATAAAACAACAAAACTGTGCTGACGTACATTTATTCCAACACTTAAAACAATTATTTACAGTCATGGACATTATTTATATCATACCCTGAAATAACACTCATCAGAAATGTATTCAGTGGACATATTTCTTGTGAACCTTTAAGCATGAAAAAATACAACATCTCTGGCTATACAAGTCAACATATATTACAAGTTCGTACACATTCATGGAAAAACATTCAAGAAATTGCATTGGCATTATTTGTTGGAAGACATTTTGACAATAAAACTGTATGTATTTCAGAACCTTAATAACTGGCAACAAATAATGCAACATAAACACTTTAATCTGGAGATTGTTGTGAATGGCGCATGATAAAAAGAGCAATGATGAAAAGGACATAACCCTCCCTCTTCTATTGGTAGGTTAATATCAGTGGCAACTCTACAATGTCAAACATAGCATAGGAAACCTAGCATTTGCTTACAAACATGATGCCAGTGTTGCAGCCGGATAGTAGTCACGTGAAGAGTAATAGTGGACTTGTATATATATATTTTTTCAGTTTTGCATGTTACTGATGGATACACCATGGGTTAGCTATGTTGCATTATGAAGTGCTTTTGTTTCTCAGTACATTACCTAGCTAACCAGCTATATACATGTGTATCAGGAAATAGGATTAGTTACTAAAGCTGTTGGAGATTTAGCCACATGAACAAGCTAGACCTGTGATGGCTGACTTCCTGATATGTATAATGTTAAGCACACAACCACTAGGGATGGAAGGTGTTGTCAGGTCAAGCCACTAGGATGGTTAGGATCAAAGATCTGCACCACTGGAGCTTTTTTCCCCATTTTATATCACTACAATAGAGTTTGGTGTTTAACGGAACTAGCTGGCATTCATAATATGTACTTAGTTTATGTACACAGAATACTTATCAAAATTTGGTCTCTGATTGTGTGATATATTTTTGTCAGTATGCCTTTCACTTGAAATCTGACCAGTCATGATGATTATAATGTCTGTAAAGAAATACTGTAAGCTTATTGCTAAATCAACTTGATTTTCCAAAATAATGTATCTACTCTCAGTTATAATTTTGATAAAAATGGTGAAATGGAAAACCCCCAATTCTGAGGGTTACATTCCTTGCATCAGCCATGTGGTTTAAACTTATTGCTAAATCAACTTGATTTTCCAAAATAATGAATCTACTCTCAATTATAATTTTGATAAAAATGGTGAAATGGAAAACCCTCATTTCTGAGGGTTACACGTCATGTATCAGCCATGTGGTTTGGAGAATGATGAAGACGTACATGATGTCATGGTTTATATATGTAAGGACACTGCCACCTGGCATTCGGAGTTACAGGTCACTAAGACTAGTGAGCTGTCATGATACAGTTATGCAAACTTGATAGGTCTATGGAGAAGAATGGACATTGGAATCATGTAGTCATAGGCACAAGGTGATGCTATATGGCAAACTGAAGTAAGCCCAAGTAGAACATTGATTTATTACATAAAAAAGCATATATACTGTCAAGACTCAAAACTGAAACAAGCGAAAACAAACTCACACGTATCTAGCATCCTTTAGTAATTCAACAGGTGTCTAATCAGTGTCATATTCTTAACTTTGTTGCAGAAACTACAATCACAATGCCATAAGTGCACACAGATGTTTTTCACACAAACATACCATCTTATAGGCTTTTGTGCTTGTAAGAGGGTCACTTCCGGGTCTGGGATTAGAATTTGAATGCCTATATATACCATCTAACTAATCACTGTTCATGGTGTCTGTGTCATGATACGATATTACCTGAGGTGAATTCTTAATATAATGGTGCAGTCTAACAAAACATTTGTTAAGTTCATTCATCTCAGGCCACTTTTTATGAGAAAAACAGTCTGTCCTATGTACATGATTATGCAGCCTCCCTATGTCTACGGATCTTTTCTACTAAGGGTTTAAGGCACTGTGATGGGAACTCACATCATCATAGCCATTAGTCACAAACACACATCACACAACCACTGCAAATACGCGATTCTAAATAGTTTTACATGTTTTATAACAACCAAGTAGAAGCTGTAGGTCTGTGTGAAAACATGTACCATCCTTTCTTTTTCATGGGAAAATACCTTTATCTATTGTTTGCATATAAACTTAAAAAAACCCCACCCGGCTGCTTTATTATTTCAACAATTAATCTGATATGCTATGTGAGATGAACTATAGTACAACCAAAGAATCCATGTTCTGTTGGGTGGTATATTTACTACGTGAGTGAGTGAGTTGATATTTAACGTCACATCGGCAATATCTCAGCCATATCGTGACGATGTTTACTATGCGATGTACAGTGCGATGAGCCTGGTATGTATAATTTGACCACGTTGTTTTATGGCTGACATATTGCCGATGCGACGCCAATCAGTCATTCACTCATGCATTCTCCTCGACATGCTGGTTCAAATCTCCATATCTCCTCCATGTTCCTTGGACGTCAAATCCTGGCAGAAGATGTGCAGTTTCTCAACAGTTCCTCAGTCTATCTGCCTAGGGAGTGGGGTCACTCTAGGTCCCCCTGAGTAACGAGTCCGGCCGTGTCATGTTCCACATCTTCCGTCGGATCTAATGCTCGCGGAGTGGGCCGGTTGTCGGCAGTTCCATTATAATGTTTTTTGTCGGAATGAAAGGCGTCGATGACATCTGACGCTTGTTTTGGTGGTTCAAGAGATGAGTGTGGTATGGATATCGACTCCTGGGCGTGTAGGCTGTCGTACATGGGGTTACAGAAGTTGGTCGGTGAGGTAGGGTCGTTTATACTCGAGACGGGGTCTGTCGACGACTCCTGTTAAGACATGAATAATAATCAGCAGACCTGACAATTAAAAAATCATATAGCTGTATTATTGTTGAATGCATCGTTGAAAAACAAACAAAACCTACTCAGGGCACTTCAGTGGTTTCTTCCAGGAAACAAAACACAGAAAAAGAAAACTGAAATAAGCAAATCAACCCCCCCGGCGCAAAAAAAAATAAAATAAAATAAATAATAAAAAAAATAAAAAAAATTGAAATAAAATTAAAATTAAAAAAAAGGTAAAAAAAAGAAAAAAAAAGAAAGAGAAAGAAAAATCCCAAATTGTGCTGTTGAATTTCCAAAGCCACTTAGGCAGAGGCGGTTACTTACAGCATTCAAGCCCGTGGCGCCGGGAAGGTCGTACGTTATCCCCGGCATCCCCAGCTTCCCGTCGTGGTAGGACACCACGCCCTGGGGCTTGTTCTCGGGGTCGGACGACGGCGTCTTAGACAGGATTTTTTTAAAGTTAAAACCATATCTGAAACAGAGACAGCCGTGTAACACATGCCCACATGGTATTGAGTCCCGTCACGAATCTGTCACTGACGTCTTTCAAATAACGGAATCTACTGTGTTATTTCAACTGCTGCTAATTGGCAGTTGCAGTAACATGTCCTGTAGTTGGAGATTACTATACCATGTGTAGTGATTGTATACTGCAGAAAGCTCGAGCATGCGCAAAACATGAATCTTTACACGTGTACAGTGTGAGTTATACGTTATTCATTATACAATTCTCTTGAACTCTCGACTGTGCTTGTCGTAAGAGGCGACTATGCTTGTCTTAATAGGCGACTATCCTTGTCGTAAGAGGCGACTAACGGGATCGGGTGGTCAGACTCGCTGACTTGGTTGACACATGTCATGGGTTCCCAATAGCGCAGATCGATACTCATGTTGTTGATCACTGGATTGTTTGGTCTCGATTATTTACAGGCCACCGCCATATAGCTGGAATATAGCCGAGTGCGGCGTAAAACTAAACTCACTCACTCTTGAACTCCCCTAATGGACCATCGTCCGTGGATACCACACCTGTCAACAGTCT
Organism: Haliotis asinina; assembly: GCF_037392515.1. NCBI lineage: Eukaryota > Metazoa > Mollusca > Gastropoda > Lepetellida > Haliotidae > Haliotis > Haliotis asinina. The sequence continues at coordinate 44,564,007 of NC_090289.1, forward strand.
TCTGATATATGGTCGTTTCTTGTCTCCAATTCAGATCCTATATTACAATACCATTCATTTAAGGTCCTGAACCCGATCCCCAAAGCATTCGTTATGTTACGAACTGTCGTAAATATATAGATCATCATTGGCTTTGTGGATCGGATCCCAGGTTACGTAATTCCCAAACATCGGTGCGCATGAAGTGATACGTACTCACGAGTGAAATGGGTTAATAGAGGGAATAATAGATTTATTCAATTGACAAGCCGCGCTCGCAAAACACACTGCTACTATTTCTAGAATTTTCCTTGTGCGGCAATGCGTTCTCTGCAGTCCTGAGAACTGAAACACAGTTTTCATTTACGTACCCTTTCCTCCGTACTACCAATAGTATGACGACAACGAGAACGATGATGACAAACACCAGCACTATCGGCACTACAATGGCAGCTGTGCCTGAAATATGAAGTGATACAGACGTGATTCATCTATCTATGATTGCCTATACCATAGGTTTTTGTGATTTGTTATACGGGTTAAAGTACAGAGTATAGGTTCTTGTAACCAGTTACATGCCTATGGAATAATGTGTTGACCATACGTACTTGTATCATCCTGGGAAAGGTGCTGTGGCTGTATATTTTCGCAGTATTGTCCATAAAAACCTGAAAAATATGTTTTGTAATTATAATGAACAAAAAAAGCAAATGTAATTTATTTTTAAATTTTTCACATTTGATATGCAGAACTTCATCTTGGATTGTGACTATAGAGCCGAGATGTCTTTCTTCACCTGCTATACAATCACAGCTGTAGGTGTCGTTGTCAGCGACTTTCACACAGGTTCCAGCGTTCCGACACCTGCAGCCTTCGGGAACGGGGATCTCGACTTCTTCAGCTGACAGAAGAATACGGGGGAATTTGAGTCAGACATGGCAAAACAACATTGATAGCAAAACAATATTTAGCTGTGGAATTATAGGTAAGTGGACCCAATATTGAGGTAATTTCGCATCAAAACAGGACATGAAATCTTTGATGAAGATTGTGACTGAAGAAAGGACCGTTCATAACAGTACTGTTATATTGGAGACTGGAATTCACGATCAGAGGATTTTGGCACGGCTAAGGGACGTAATTCTGTATAGCAAACATCTCTTTTTATAATGACAAACATGTCATTTGAGATTATGTAAATGTGTTTGTGTCTCAAAGTAGAGAAAAAGGTGATAGAGAAGCTGCATTACGTACCTGCATCACATATTGTTTCACTTGGATCAGCAAAGTTGGTTCCATCAGGACAGGCACAACGGAACCCGTCAGGCACGAGGAGACATAGGTGACTGCACGTGGCTTTTGCGCATGCGTTCTTTACTGGAAGATATAAAAATGATTCCCTCAATATCATGGTAATAAATCGTATTTGCGTCAATTAGAATCACCTTGGCTGATCAACATTCAAACATTGTGCGGTTTTGGTATGTTTAGCCTTTGAATCTACAAGGAACTCCGAAGTGAAGCTCAGTGAAATAATTCTACAGATCTGAATCATCGAGAAATTTAAGTCCGTGAGTCTGAAATACAGTTCTGATATTAAGTCGTACTTGTAAGGTCATATCTGTTGTAGTGGTATATCTTGATCCCTGTGGGCAGCACTAGGCCGGTCTGAAGGGTCCTGTTGTCCCCTAGACCAAGCTTGTTCATGGAGATGATCTGCCCTAGTTGCTGAACAACAACAAACAGGCGACCCTCAAACACGTCCAGACTCACGGGGTGCAACAGATCTGAAAATATCCAATATGTGATGAGTAAAAACCCTTTCATGAGATGTATCTGGTCAAAGAAGACAGATGTGTACACATCCAGCCTCAACGTGTCTAACATAAAAGATATTAAAGCTTGACCGAAGCCATGTATGCCATGTCTTGTACCGAAACGTGAATCATGGGGAATTGATCACGTATTTGATTCATGGGTGAAGTTACCAAAGTTTAATTCTGGTGTCCTCATTCGTGATGATGTTTGCACAGTGCGAGCCTCTACTCACTCCTATAAGGCTTAAGACTTGTGTTTCATGGAACTTAACATTGTACTACACGTAAGATTTAAAGAGGACCTGGCAGTAGAAGTATAAGACGTAGCTGGCACACGAGAGCTGTTACACATGCTCAGATGTGAGGAATGTTGTAACGAAGATAAATTTTGCAGCAACACCACCTCATAATTTGACAAACAGTTAAATATCTCACTCTTTGCTGTGACCACCGCCCTGTCCGAACCGTCTGCTTTCATGGACTCAATAACGTTCGCCTTCGCGTCACACCAGTACACACGGTCACCCATGAAGAAGTCGATTGCAATACCGATGGGCCGGCCGAGTTTGGTTGAAACCAGAACGGTCCGCTTGTCTCCAGTGGTCCATGCACGTTCTATTTTTGGGTAGGTTCCACTTACATCTGTCCAGTAGAGAAACCTGCAAGAGAAAACAATATTTGTCAATATTTGTCTCCGTCCTTGTACCGACCTGGGGGTGTATAAATGATACGTCTGTTTGTTTTCAATGGTTTAATGTACTTCCAAATGTTGGAACGCACATTACATGAGAAAGTTTAAATCACCGTTATAAGTTTGTTTTATAGTTGTTGCTGAAGATCGGTTCTAATCTGGATCTTCACGAGTAGAATGGAATGTCAGATGGACGTGGGTCCATATTCAGCACAGACTGGCATGGAATATTAGGACTCGTCGTCGGAATAGTACGAAAAGGTTATACTTAATTTTATGTATTCTGATTAAGTGACTTACCCGAGCCTTGGATTCACAGCAATTGCCGATGGGCTGTGAAGGTTCTTGTTGATAATGGTCCTCTGGTATCTGCCATCAGATTTGGCAACTGACACAGTCTTCTTAACGGAGTCCGTCCAGAAGATGTTCCTGAAATAAATGCATTCAAAAATATAATGACGAGAGCAATATTGACAAGAGCAACGGGTCTTCGGCGTGACGAGCGAACTTTTTAACCACCTGGAAGGCACTACCCCGCAATACAAACATACCCACCGAGGGTAAATGGGTTAAATTTGATTTTATTGATGACACCCTGATCTCCTGAAACGTAAGTCAAACAAAGCTTGACCGTGTCACACCAATAGAATAACCACATATATCAGCAGTATATAATGTAGTTACGGGTACTGGTAGTTATGGCCCACATGGTGGCCATGTTATCATAGCTGTCACGACAAACTGTTACCACTGGTGTTCCTTACCTGACCGGGTATCGTGTATCGGGTATCGTGTATCGGGTATCGGGTTCGAATCCTAGCAAATGATCCTTACGAGTAATTTCCATCGCCACATCTTGGTTTGGACTCAACGTCCCCCTCCCCTCCGTTATTTCAAACTTTGTAACTATTAAAGCGACATGAAACTTCAACCACAAGTAATAACCTACTTTGCTACCCAGTCTATTGCCAGACCCTCGGGCTGTTGGAGTCCGGATATCTTCAAGCTCTGAGCGAATCCCTGCATCGTGGCCTCTTTGGGCATGGCTGCCCGCTGTATGCTGCGTTGTGACGTGTCAGTCCAGTACAGGAGCTTCCAGGCGGGGTCCACGTCCAAAGCATGGACTCTTTGTCCGGCTACCACCGCGTCCGTGTACTCCTTGGTGCTGGTGCGGTACTGGCGGACCTCGGAACCCATAGCAAACAGCAAGACAGCGTTTCTCTCTGTGGAATAAATGTTTGTTTGTATGGTAATGTCATTACAAAAACATCACAAGAACAGGAGGGCTGCGATTCATTATGTGGAATAAACGATTGTTTGGAGAGTAACACGCAGTTGACTTAACAACAACAGGGTAGGGTTTCCGTCTGTAGAAAAGACCCGTGTTTGGATGATCACACCATTAACGAAGAATTACAGGAACAGAAGGACATTGATTCTTTCTGTGGAATAAACAATTGCTTGGATGGTAACACTCTTTTAATGAAGCATTAAAGAAACATCAAGGGATTGCGGATTCTATGTCTTTGCCTTCTCTAAATTCATAAAAATCCGAAAAGCAAATTCAGGTACCAGATCCACAACACAGGTAATTCAAAGCACATTCTGTTGGTCAGAAGATTCAGATAATTTACAATTTGAATTATAATCAAAGTTTTTGACGTATATGCAGTAAATATTATTTGGACACCGAAAGGCTAATGCGGACAAATACTACCTGAGATGAATCTTTTTACAAACACGCACCTTTGGACTTGCACAGAGTGCCTTTTCTGTTGGTGTCTACGAAGCCATCCGCACACTGACATTTGTGGGTGCCCTTTATGTTCTGGCAAATCTGTGGACAACTGTTGCCCCATCCGGCACATTCGTCAATATCTGCGATAACAGACACATGGCGTGAAAGTCCTGAGCTACACAGAGCCATGAACCATCACGAACAATAATTTTACCTAGACGCTTTTTACGGCACAGGATGAGGTCACACAATAGGTGGAAGATCTGCAAGGTCATTCATAACCTGTTCAATAATTGTAGCCTTAAAGTGATGTTTTGGAGATGCTTATTGATCGTGGTTGTGACATACTACTGAAAGGACCACACGATTATTATCGTAAATATGAAAGAAAGAATCAGGTGGTTCGAAACCGTTTTGTCTTCTAGAATCCCTTTTACGGCATTCGCACAAACAGATTAACTGATAAATGTACAGATCGTTCTTTGGGATGCACAGCGAAGAAATGTTCTGAATGACTTAACCATTCTAAATTACTGGAAGAAAAATCTAACGACGACGCTAGGATGATGGGGGAACAGTCACCTTCGCAGGTCTTTCTGTCGTAGGCGGCGATCTTGTAGCCTTTGCGGCAGCTACAATAGTAGCCACCCTCGGACAAGTTGGTGCAGTTTTGTTCGCAGCCACCGTTGGAAGATGAGCAGTCCCTGACACCGACGTCCTTGTCTGTAGAACATGTACAAACCACAAATCACGTATGCACCCACTATTACGTTTTGTGTGTATTACTCGCGTGTACAGGTCAGATGCACCTAACTAAGGCACCTACTATCACAAAAACTGTTTCATGAAAGTATGAAACAAATTTTAATGCTTTACATAAACGTTGTACTCACGACATCCTTCCTCGTCTGAGACGTCTCCGCAGTCGTCAACGTTGTCACAGACCTTATCAGCGTCCAGGCATTTGGAATTACGACACTTAAACTGATTGGATGCACAGATGGTTGTCTTTACAGTACCTAGGAAATATGAATAATCTATTCAAAGCATCTGGCCAAGGACAAACAGAGATAATTGCTAAAGTAGGCCTTGGGAATATTTCCAAAAAGTTCCCTGTCTTAGGCAAAGGGATTACTGAAAGCATTAATATGGATAATTCCTTGTCGTAAGCACGGGGATATTAGACAAGGGGACAGTTTAATCATAGGCACAGGGATGATTATTGGCAGTAGGCACATGGATAACTCCTGATATTCCTGGGAATATTAGGCCTGGGACTATTTCTGATCTTTGCTATGAACATGATTACTGAAAGTAGGCATGGGAACTGTTCTGATCACAGAGACAGGAATTATTGATGGAAGTGGACACATGGGTAATTTATCATCACAGGGATAGGTGTGAACTGAGGTCTCATATACTCGACAGTCAGCTTAAAGCATTACGTAGCCTTGATGTTTCCATACTTACACATATTCGACCTTTCGTCTGACTGGTCCCCGCAGTTGTTTACGCCATCGCATAGCCGCCATCTTGGAATACACTTGAAATTGTCGCATCGGAATTTGTCATCAGAACACTCCATGTTTTTGCAGACTTCAGCAACCTCGTCGCTGTTGTCGCCACAGTCGTCGTCTCCGTCGCACTGCCAGTTTGTAGGGATGCATATCTGGAAGATCAAACATGTTGACATACAGGGTTCGTTATACAACATATGGTTGACACAAATGCACAAATGTACATCACACTGCAATAACGTTGACAATGTGAGTGTGCATCACTGCAAATAGTTGACACAATGCAAATATACGTCACTACAAAACATTTGACATACTAACGTATACGTCGCAAAAAACAATGGAAGTGTTCGTTACTGCAAATAGTTGACACAATGGACGTGTTCCTTACTGCAAACAGTTGACACTATGGAAGTGTGCATCACTGCAAATAGTTGACACAATGCAAGTATACCTTAATGCAAATAGCTGACAATGGGCGTATATGCTACTGATGGGAACAACAGAAATCAGCTACATTGAAATTATGAAACTTGAACGATGATTTACAAATATTAATGATTCCCTTTTCTTTCATGAAAAATATCAATTGTGAGACTAGTTATGCGACACATAGAGTTTATGAACGTTTCAATGCTATTTACATGGTTGCTACACTGGAACTTGTTGTCAGGACAGTAGCGGCCACTAGGGAACCTGGCGGTGCAGTTGAGCTCATCGGAGGTGTCTTTGCAGTCCCGGCGTCCATCACACACAGTCTCCAGGCTCGTGCAGTACCCATCTGTGCACGTGAACTGGTTGTCCGCGCACACGTGAGTATCTGAGGGAGCAGGCAAAACAATATATAAACATATGGAAATTCAGTAAAAATGAAACTGATGTTTGTAATTTTATTAACAAGAATCAAACAGAGTATATATTTGCTAATTTGAAATATATTTTAGTTGCCAATTTATAAAAAGACAAGATGATGATATGCGTCCGATCAAGATCACTGTACTGACGCATAGTGATGTGTCTGAATATGTGCGTGTGCGTGTGCGTGTGCGTGTGCGTGTGCGTGTACTACATTCAGATTCATTGTGATGCTTATATAACATACCAAGGTTTTGCCCCTCCACACCCCTTCTCACACACACACACACGCGCGGGCGCGCGCGCGCACGCACAGACACAGACAGACAGACAGACAGACAGACATGTAATGACTCCAAGTACCAGACATTGTTTAATACCATTAATGCCTACCCCAGGCACGGTAAAAAGTGACCTCTTCTAACGCGAACAGGGATCGAACCACGGACATTCCCCTCTCCGGACAGACGCACTATACACTCGACAACATGCCTTGTTAACATACCATTAGATATTACCATTGGTGACCACTGGAAACGAATCTGACAATTGCTGTAACTTTACCTGTGCATATCTTTGGGTCCTCGTCTGATCCATCCCCACAGTCGTTGTCATGGTCACACTTCCACTGTCCCTGCACGCACTTCTTGTTGTCACACCGGAACTCGGACTCGGAACACTTCCTGTATTTGCTCTCTAGTGATAGAGACACACACCACACATATTATAATAAATTTATTTTCCCTTTGCACAAAATATATAGCGTGAAAACTGGTCACTACATAATCACCGCATTCGTTTAGTACTCCAAAAGAAGTTACAGAGCATCGGATTTGTAAATAGTTAACTATCAAGAAGTTAAGGACCACAGGATTACTTTATGTCACTATAATTAATCTCTAATTAAGCTATCAGATTAGCAATAGCAATATGAAAGAATTCAATGGTCCTTAACCGTTTTTAGCAGTATGATAAGGGACTTGACGCTATTATCTATCATTCCGGACATGTCCTCCAGCTATGTTTAGTCTTGGCGAATAATTAAGGGACCAGTGAGTGAATGAGTGAATTACAGTGAGAGTGAGTAAGTGAGTGAGTGAGCCAATTGAACCCATGTCGGGAAATCCAGCCCGGATTTTCATCCTCGGAGTGACAGAGGAACGCTTTACAAGGCTACCCCACTGCTCCTTTCATACAAAAAGTGCTCATTTCCTTTTTTTAATTACTTACCACAGTTTTCGCTGCCTTCATCGGAGTTGTCTCCACAGTCGTTGTCAAAGTCGCACAACCACCGCTTGGGTATACAACGTTTGTTTTTACACTGATAGTCGCCAGTTGGATGACACACGGGACAGTTCTCCTCAAGCTCGTCGGAGTTGTCCCGGCAGTCGTCGTCGCCGTCGCAACGGGCGACGTTGGGCACGCAGCGATAGTTGGTCTTGCACCTCCACCATCCGATTGGACACGCACGGTTCTCTGATAGCGGAGAGAAAAACAGTAAAATGCAACAGACATTCGGAGGATGAGTAGCTGGTCCCATGATTTCAGAGCAAGTCAGGGAAGTGTGGGAAGGAAATCAAATGTAAGGCAGATCGTAAACAGAGCATTTTGGTGAAATCCATGAGTACGGGTGGACCCACATCAACATCTATGCAGATGAAGAAATCGTCGTTTTTGGTTTTCAGCTATCCAGCTACATGACAGAAGTCCGTCATTACACAAGTCTGGACCATGCATTCCAGTGAGTCACATCGACCTTCTCAATTAGCATATAGTCACGACTTGCATCAGATCTGATGGTAGGTGAAACTGATAGAGCATAATGTAGAAAGCTGTCGTTGCAAACCTGGCACTAGATTTTATCAACACAGTGAATAGGCTTCATATAATATAATCTCTTACCACAAAGGAATTCCTTCTTTTCGTCAGAGTTGTCACCACAGTCGTTGTCGTAGTCGCACTGCCATGACGACGGAATGCACCGTCCGTTGTCACACTGGAATTGGTTCGTTCCACATGTATGATTTCCTGCAAATAATGATACTATGAGGTATGTTTGAAAATACAGATTAACATTTTTATAATAATATATATATCGAATCTATTTCAGTATTTCGGTGGTGTGTTTCTACGCAATAACGGACGCGCAAGTACATCATAACTGGACAATACTTCGTGATACAATTTGGAGTATTCTGCAACAACCCTGAATGACAGATGTGCAATACTTGTGAATTGGGGATTACAACAGCGAGCGTAATTTTGATTACATATGATAGCCGTATTATGTATCTTCCTATTGTAAATCGAATTGTCCATCTGTAAGCCAAATCGTTCATGACATAGGTCAGAGGAGCTGTTGATCACATATGTGAGCCGAATTGTTGATTACCTGTGTGACATGAACTGTAAATTAAATGCTTATGGTCGATTCTAAACAAGACATATGAGGTGCAGTATGGATTACTTGTGTGAGAAGAATGGAGAACACTGGGTGTAAAATCACACGACTAACCACACGAAGCTTCATCAGAGCCGTCACCACAGTCGTCGTCTCCGTCACAGCCCCATCGTCGCGGGATGCACTTGTTGTTGCCGCATTTCAGCTGCCATGTTTCACAAAGTCGGCTGTTGCAGTTTTCTTCATCTGAACCGTCACCACAATCGTCGTGAAGGTCACACACTCTGAACGAGTAGGTGCAGTTATGGTTCTTGCACTGGAACTGGCCTACTGGACAGTGGCTAGCCGCTTAAATAAAAAGAAACGGTTACAGGAAATGGCAACTGGGCGAGTGTAGTTTTACGCCGTTTATAGAAATATTGTGGCAGTATTACAGGAAATGTTTCACATACAGTAGCCATGTGGACAACGAACTAGCTCTTGGCGTGAAGAGTTACACTTTACCCACTGTCCTAAACGTTAATGATCAAGTACGTTGCTGCTGCTACTTACGACAGTCCTCTGGTTCGTCCGCTCCATCTTTACAGTCCTCCTCGCCATCACACTTCCACAACAGGGGCACACAGCGGTCATCGGTCGCGCCGCACCGGAACTGGGTGCTGCTGCAGTTGGCCATGCATGTCTTGCCGTTCTGTGATAACAGGAAGTCGTCTGGGCATGCGCAGGTGTAATCACTCCCACCGGGCGCAATCAGACAAAGATGAGAACAGCCGCCATTGTCTGAGCCACATGGATTGGGAGCTGCAACCACATTTCTATGTAATGTCATGTCTTCAGATATGAAGTGTTCAGTTACAAGTTTCTCGAAAGTCATCTTCGGCATTCTGTACACAAAAGAGCTGTGAAAAGCATATATCGTGCCTTATGTATATACCTTGTTTCGTCCTGAGAGAATGGTATATAAGAGGTGTTTAAGGTTTAGTGTTAAGCTGCACTCAGCACTATTCCAGCTACGTGGCTGTGTTCTATAAATACTCGGATCTATGCGAGACAATCCTTTGATCAACAGCATAAAATCGATCTACGCTTAAGTATACGATGACATGTATCGACCCAGTGAACGGGCAAGACCACCCCATCCCGATAGTTGCCTGGTACGACAAGCAAGGGTTACTGAAGATCAGTTCTAATCCGGATCTTCACGGGTGGTATATTATAAGTTGTTCACTGCTCACGAGGGGACCATGGGTGTTAATTGTGAACTGTTTGAAGCATGACTTTGGGATCGAACACTTCAGCCAACCTGTGTGACTCAAACGATTCGAATCTTGCATCTTGCTGTTTTTTCCCGTAACGTAAAGTCGCCGCGATGTAATTCCCCTTTCTTAATATTCACGGGGACTACATTTGAACGTTTTGTCAAAATGTATTTATTGAAATGAGAGGCAAATGGTTTCGTAGCCATCGCTAGATATGGGGAACGACACAAAGAAAAAAACTCATCGATTTGCATTCGTAGAAGAGCGCTCAGCCAATCAGACAGCGACGTTTATATGTGAGGTAAGATAAATGAGGACGTTTGACAGGTAAATATGACTATATATACCTGTTTTCTGCCTGAGTGGATGGTATACATGGATGTCCATAGGTCGGTGTGTGATATTTCGCATCACCGTGTGGTTGGCGCCGGTCAGCTTATTAGCATACTCGATGGTAAGATGGTTCCAGTCGGTCCAGTACATAATCTCCTCAAAAATGGTCATTGCGAACGGATGGGGCACTCCTTCTATTACCGTATGTCGGTTCGTGCCGTCAAGGTTGATGGACCTGTCAAAATAGTTGTTTTTGGTATTTTCTAAAACCACAAGCAGCAAAGAATACATTCTTTATATGACACGCTTTATTCCTACCACGCCTGTGTCCTTGACCTTGGTCAATCTAAATTCACTACCTATTATACTGAAATGTAGTTATCCCAAATCGCCAAAATATCCAAGTCCCACCTAAACAGATAAAATATCACTTTCAGGTTTCGGAATGTTTAACAAAGATTCTGTAAAATGCCCAGCAAAAGAGAGTAGATACAAAATTGGACCTGACCGAAAAAAATTGGAAATGTTTCAGTGCTGAAAAGCGGTAGCCGAAATACCAGAAGCTTACGGTTAAAAGTTGCAAACTTGTACATAAGTACCAAATATGCCACGATAAAAACCGCTTAACTTTTAGCCTCTATCATACAGGGGATATGTTTTCTCTTGGTTAAAGTGAAAACGTTTCATATTGAAAATATACAAAAATAAGATGTTCATTTTGTGAAGTTTCTCTTTAAAAGCTACTTGGGGAATCCACACGCGTAAGGCACTTACTCTATGATATCTAAATGAGCGTCGGCCCACCACAGTCTGTTCATGTCGTAGTCGATGGCGATGGCGTTAGGCCAGCCCATCTTCTCCGTGATGTAGCTGAGGGAGAGGTTCGTGCCATCCAGACCCATCCGACCTATGTACGGCTTCGCTCCCCAGTCGGTCCAGTACATGTACCTGAAAGTGTCATAACAAATACCCTCCTATAATGTAAGAAAGGGTAGTGTGTAGTGAGCCCATATTGCGAAGCCATCTGTCTTCCAGAGGAATCAGTTCCAATTCCTTAATTGTCATGCTTCATGCTCACTGTCCCTCACGGCTGTTAACCTACCCTTACCCCTACCCCTAGCCGACCCCTAACCGTAAAGTGCAGTCAAGAGATTATATAATCTTGATATGTATTTAATGTCAAATGTTTAAAGATCTAGGTCAGAGTATCAAGAAAAAAATCCTGGGTGCAAATTCGTAACCACACAAACACGTCACAGAATTAATCTTCAGTCTCTTTGCAGAATTTCTGCCTCATCCAATGATTAAGTATCAGTAGGTTTCAAAAACAAGCTAAACATCACTGGACACGACATGGATCAAGGAACTGTGTACATTAGCTACTTTATTAGCAATATGTGACGGTAAAATGTGAAACTGCTGTCATAAAATTCTGAGGAACCTAAGATCCAGCAAATTTATATTTTCATACTATCCAATAACATCTGAACATGTCCTCCATGTGCGAGGCTGATTTAGTTCATTGGCATTTAAAGGAGTCAGCTCGTACTACATTCTGGTTCAGTTGTGATACAATGCATCTTGGCTAAAACGACTGGTACAGGAACAAATAGTGATTAAGGGTATTCACAAAACTATGTCTCTTTGAACATGTTTATGCCCGGCAACTACTGACTTGTCTTTACATACGTTCGTGGGCGGATGCCAACAGAGGGTCAAAACACACTTATGTATTCGCGAACACGAAGGTCACTGTTTCACGATGAATAATAAAACAGTTGCTCATAATACATTCGTTCCCGTTCAATGGATATTCTTCAGACCCAGATACCTATGAATTTGGAATAGTTATTCTGTTTGGGAGCCATTGATAGCATCAATGCATATATGCGTTATTACAATTTGACATCGCTGTAATGTCACCAGCCAATCCATTGTCAGAGATATTTCAATCCTTTGTTAAATGCCCACCATGAGAATATATGTCATGTACTGTGTTTTATACTACCCTGTTTGAGGAATAGTAAGCACATTCCTTGGAGTTTCCTGTCGTGCTTGCTCCTGATAAAAGCTTCAACGTGTTAGAGCTCTCGAATCTTACCCGCCAGATGGATCCACAACCATGGCTCTGGGACGTTCCATGCCTCTCTTTAGAAGGGTACGCCGGTTTGTGCCGTTCAGCTCTGCCACGGAGATCTCTATGTTTTTCCCGTCCAACCAGTAGATTTTCCTGTCAGTCATATTTCCGAGATGAACATGTCATCCTTTATACTGTCATTACAAGAACTGCAATGGTCTAACTATCAATAGCAGTCCAACTGCTCACATTTGAACTTGAGCTCTTAAACAAATATATGTTGGAACACTGTAACCTATCATGAATAATCATCGTATAAGCAATAGTCCTGACATCTTAAAGATGGCTTCAAGGCACCGAAATTAGTTGTGGTGCGTTGTGTCCCTTGGTCAGATTGGTATCCTATTATCTAGGCTTCGAATTTCAATTCCTACGATTACCATATACATGTACATGCGGGAAATAACAGGAATATCGTTCAAAGGTGTGTTAAAAATCATCCTACGTTATAACATTTATACCTTCCGATCCAGTCAATCGCTATTCCTTCTGCACTGGGAACGTTATGCCTTAGTACTACTTCAGAACCTGTACCGTTGAGGTACATGCGGTAGATTCTGTGTGCCTTGACATCGGAGAAGTAGAGACGATCATCGCTGTAGTCGAAATCAAGAGCAACTATGTTCTGGTAACCTTGTGTGACCCGTCGGTAGTTGTCTCCCTCTATTGAGAGTTCCCGGATGTAGTACCGGTTGGCAAATATCAGCCAAGGTGTAATATCTGGAAGTGAGTGTCAAATATATGTAATGATGTACATGTACACAGTAAAATACAATGGATACTTATTTCATGTCTCACATTTAATTTAAATCAACCTTTCGTAAGCGACAACATGTTTCATCTAGGCCTTGGAGAAGCCCAGTGGATGAATCGTTCGCTCGTCATGCCGAAGACTCGGGTTCAGTTCCCCTACATTGCTACATTTATGGCATCCTTCGCTGTGATGTTGCTGGAATATTGCTGAAATAAACTCACTCAGGCTTCATATCTATTATAATCATGTGTTACTTGTTAGAATTGTATGTTAACCTCATCTTTAACAGGGCGGTTTAGAAGTCATGTGTTTAACGCTGTGACTCGTTACGAAGAAGTTCCGTGTCCGATACAGTCCCAAATTCAGTCCCATGACTCGCCACTCACTGTCGGTTTTTTTGCAGGTCCTGCCGTCGGCCAGTTTCTGGTAGCCTTCAGCACACTTGCAGATATAGCTGCCCACTGTGTTCTCACACAGCTGACTGCAGACGCCCGGCTGCTCCACACACTCGTCTATATCTAAACAGGCAACACCCATATATGTTAGGATTATCGGTAGATTTGTAATGTCAAACGCATTACATTTGTGAAAGCTGTTCACACAAAATACAACTAAATTAATTTTCATTACTTAATTTGAAAATGCATTTTAAAGATATGGTTACATGAGACGTCCGAGTAGGGATTCGGCCCTTTTACACACGGTCTTTTCTTTGATGTTCCATTGGTATTAGTGCTACTCCAGATGAACTTTGAGTTTTGTCTTGATATCTCAACTTGTAGAATGCCCTTTCCTGTATACTACTGAAAAAACCTTACATTAGAAAGAAATGTAGCTCACATGCCATTCATCAATTATAAGTACTCTTTGAGAGGAAGATATTAAACTTTAATCTTACCTCACACATAAATGCCGTTTTCTGATTGGCTAAGCACTCTTCTGTTACTTTCAATATATCCCTCAATACACTGCAATATACCCCGCTGCCAATGGCAACTCATTCGATACTTCTTAGTAGTACTTCTTTATCTCGAATAACATGCATGAACTCGCATTCCAATCAATAAATTTTGACGAAACCTTCATATATAGTCCCTGTGAATTAAGTATGGGAGAAAACACGGCTCCGAGGTTTTTTGTAGACAATGTGAAACTGGAGGGGGAGGGATTTCCCTACCCCGGTGGTTTTATATTGTCTACCAAAACCGAGAAGTGTTTTCTCTATCATATATATCAATGATGAGTAATTACACCGTAGATGATCACTTAATGAAGCTACATAACAATAACTGAAGCGCGCGTAAAATCAATGTAATGACAGTAACATATTTATACGTAGATAATTTAACCTCTCCACCTTCGTGTTCCCGGTGGCCGTGCTGATCAGAGAACTGCGGTTCCAATCCCTCTTCGGAAAACCTTTGTATTATGAGATTAATCTTGAACGATATTTTGCAATTGATTTCAAACACTCATGGATCATTTGAATGTTGATGTTCATATAAAGTTAGGAAAAGTAAACCCTGGGAAGCGGTCTCCCTAACGAAAGGTTAAACCTCAAACCTTCTTCTGGGAAAACAAAATATGACCTAATGTATAGTGAAAAGCATTTTGAATTACACGGGCTGGCTGAAGTATACGATCCGATACCCATACTTCAGACAGTTCCTAATGAACATTGAGGTGCTCAAGATAAATACGTTGTTCATTGGTCCCTCGGGGCCCATGGGTTGATGTACCCTCGATGTTTGTTTCCATAAACATGACATAAACAAGCACATCAACCCATGGGCCCCTCTGCAACCTCTGCAACCCTTCCGGTCGCACATGAGTCTGTAGCCTTACCTCTGCAACCCTTCCGGTCGGACATGAGTCTGTAGTCTTACCTCTGCAACCCTTCCGGTCGGACATGAGTCTGTAGCCGGCGTTACACTCGCACGTGAAGCTGGTCAGCGTGTCCACGCACGTGTGGTCACATCGTGGGGCATTACCGCTCCTGTTACACTCGTTCACGTCTGGAAACAGGGAACAGATTGAAAATGATTGGTAAAACTGTGATTCTGATTTATGATGTTGTGGAAACTTTTATCGCTATGGCAAATGAAACGAAATATGGCACAAGGATCGGATAAAAAAATCCGACCGGACCATCTGACTATGACCTGATTGTGATGTCTAAAGAACACTGTTACGAAATCATAATGTCGAGGTTTCGTTTGAGGAAGCTTGTTACACAAAGATTACTTCAAATAATTTGGCTATACTATCATGCAGCGAGATAATTTACCCCAGAGACCTATTTCTACTCAGTTTTCAAAGTAAGTGAAATTATGTCTTTAATTTAAATTATTTGTAGAAGCATATGATATGTCACTGCTTTGAGCATTAACAATACTCCCATTTTAAATCTGGTTTTGTTCCTTACAATTTCAACCTTGCACATTCTACGCATTCTTCGAATTCTACACATGGCAGGTTTCTATCATTACATTCTCATATCCAGTTGTCTCTCCATTAACTTACTACAGTGTGATTCATCCGAATTGTCGCTGCAGTCGGGGTTCTTATTACACACGTGTTGATAGTTGATACAGTTGCCGTTCTCACATCGGAACTGGTTGCCGGGACACGTGGGTTCTGGGGTCACTGTAACAAGAGTGGAGGTTGGTCACTGGCAGAGGCAAGTCCCGCCAAAGAAAATATGGTACAGGAAGTTCCATGTTAGTTCCTTATTTATTGTACTCACAGCATAGGTCTTCCTTCTCGTCTGAGTTGTCTCGGCAGTCGTTGTCACCGTCGCAGACCCACCTATGCGGCACACAACGCTGGTTGTCGCAGGTGAATTGGTTACCGCCGCATGTTGAGTAGTCTGAAATGTGTGGGTGAGTGTGGTTTTAGACGGTTCTTCTCAATATTCTAGCAATTGGGTAGTCTGAATGTAAGTGATATCGCATCACGTTTTGTCTATATACATTCAAATGTTTGTACATGTATTAAGTTTACTTGAGTAGTGACAAAATCCACGAGTACGATTTGGTGTCCCACGGATTAACTAGGGAAAAACAGAAAAACATTTGAACTCTGGATGTGACCAGTCTAATGGAGGAAACTCTACGTAGTTAATTGTGGGGCTAAGCTTCAATAAACATCTGTAGCCTTCAATCAGTTTAAATAAAGCAATTGTAATGGGGAATTAGAGTTTCAGTTGTAATATATATTTGACACTAATAACCCAAGAATGTCATTACAATGAAGTTTGGTCAGTGATTTTACATTCTGTATTACATATCCAAATATCACCCTTCTTGCACCATAAGGGCATCTAATCCGTAGCCTACCGCAGTCGTCCGGCTCGTCGGAGTTGTCGCCGCAGTCGTTGTCATGGTCACACTTGAATCTCTGGGAAACGCACAACCCGTTGGCGCACTGAAACTGGGTCGGTCGACATGATCGCGGCGGGCACGTTTGGGCCTCATCCTCGCCGCCATGACAGTTGCGGATACCATCACAGATACGCCTTAGATCAAGGCAGGGGTATGTGCCAACCTGTTTGTTAGACTCGCACGTGAATGTGTCGGGAGGGCACGTGCGCTCAGCTGTAAGCGGATATGGAATACATATAGATATGAATAAATCCGAAGATGATATATATACACTGGAACACAAACGACAAATAACCATTCAAGACTGTTGAAGAAATCACGAATGTCAAGAACACAAGACAAGAACAGTGATTGTTTTACTTCGCCACGATCCACCATATTCCAGCTCTATAGCGGACTGTAAACAATCGAGTCTGGACAGGGCAATCCAGTGATCAATATCGTGAGCATCGACCTACTCAACTGGGATACGATGACATAAGCACTCGATCTCTAAAATCGTATGTGAATAGTCTCTATCGTACCATTGTAACCATACTCGTGGATCTGCATCAGATTTACTCGTGGTATTTGTACTGTGCAACCAAGTACTTACAACAGTTGAGGGTGGCTGCCTCGTCTGACTTATCTCCGCAGTCGTCGGCGCCGTCGCACACCCATCTCATGGAGATACAACGACCGTTGTCACATGTGAACTGGTTGCCGAAACATGTCCGGTTGCTGTAATCTGTTAATAGTACGGCATGTACAGGACATTGTGGATGTATATGTAACATTCATAGATGGGGTATAACACCGGTTTATTCCACACTGCCGCCAATGAAATACAATGAGTACAAAACTGGGAAAGTTTCTGACATTTTAAGAAACGTCTGACATTATCTTTATTGATAAATAAAGAATATGATGACTATCAACACGTTGTTCAGTCGTGTTTTACACGGAAGATCATGCTCTGGTTGAAAAGGGAAAAGTTCTCTGTAACAGCACGCCCTCTATACCGGCATTTTTTGCCTATCCCAACAAATGCCGACATTGTAGAGGGTCTCCACTGTAATTTATATCCGGTAAAGTCATGGCTTATATGTTATGATTGCCACTTTACTTTAGCACATTCGTTTTGCTCCTGTCAGCTGACTGACTGACATATGAAGTTTGTTCCTCTGTAAACAATAAATAAACCATGCGGATTTACGATCGATGACAATCACGATTGATTGAACGCTTATCCTACGTACTGCAGTAGTCGGATTCATCCTCTCCGAAGCCGCAGTCGTCGTCCCCGTCGCAGTGCCAAGTGCCCGGGATACACTTGTGGGACTTGTCGCAGTAGAAGTCGCCTGTGTGGTTAATTACACGGTTTGTAGAACACTACAATATTCAGTTTGTCCTGTTTCGTATACCTTTATTTCGATCTATAAACAACAGTAAATTAAAGGTTTAAGGAATTCAAACGTAAACAATGTTTCTGTAAACATATTTTTACCCATAGTGCCTCACCAGTAGAGCATGTAACCTGCTGACAGAAGAGAGGGTTCTCGTCTGAGTTATCGCCGCAGTCGTTGTCGCCATCACACATATATCGCCGGACGATGCAGATGTTGGTGGTGGGACACTTCACTTGGCCAGACGGGCAGGAACGCGGAGCTGTGAATATAACAATATAAAAAATATTATAATCTATATATATATATACGTCAGTCAATATAGCCGGGTAAGTCTGGCAATGTTGCTTGTCGGTAGAAGCAAATGTCAGTATTAACATTTAGGAGTTTTGGATACCTTTTGCTGGTTAGAACAGCGTCTGCTCGTCATGACGTAGGACTGGGTTTGATCACCACATTGATGAAATGAATGAAATTCCTCTCTGGTGTCCTCGTAGGGTAATAGCTCCAATATTGTTAAAAGCAGCTTGAAAATTCACTAGCTCTCTCAGTCCGCATTTATCTAAGTAACAACTCTGACAATTTTGCTTCGCAATTTGTATTAAGTCGTGTTGACACATTGTACCCAAATGGGGAATCAAACAAGGGTTTTGGTGTGAAGAGCCAACGCTTTTACTGCTTGGCTTCCACCATCACCACCACATTGACAAGTTGTATTGGAGGAGGCGTTCAGACTTACGACAATCAGCCTCGTCTGTTTTATTGCCGTCCCTGCAGTTGTCGACGCCGTCGCACTTCTGGGATAGGCTGATGCACCGAGAGTTCTGGCAGCTGAATTCCTCAGGACCACATGTTGGGTAGGCTGGATACAATATGAAAACATTGCAGCATTAGGAATACTTGTACACCGAAGCATACTCATGAGATAGTGAAAAATATGTGTTGCATTTGTACTTACGGCAGTCCAGTTCATCAGAGTTGTCTCTGCAGTCGTTGTCAAAGTCGCATCTGTATCTGAGAGGGATGCATCTGCCGTTGTTACACCGGAAGTATGTTGGGTCACATGTGTGAAGTGCTATAAATAGGGACGAGAAGAAGGTCAGAAATCCTCAAGAGCAGCGATAATAAGGAAATAAATAGGCATAAAAACGTAAAAGAAACAAAACAAAACAAAACAAAACAAAAAACAACAAAAGAACATTTTCAACGAAACACACTTAGTTGTTATTACGTCACTTATCACCCAAAACAGCAGACTTTGTTTGTATTAGATGAAATGATATCTCCTAGGAGATATCGTTGTGACAGGAGATTACTTTTGTACAATGTCCTGGCGTCATCCATTACATGACTCACAAAGCTATGACGTCAAATACCTGATGACGTCACTATGCTATGGCATCGTTGCATTGCAAGTCTAATGGCAGTACCGTGAACAGAGATGTACATTTCGACTGAAACTTAATGAAGAGTGTTTTTTGATGATAAATCGAATCTGACCCTCGTGTCTCCAATCTCAAATATATCAATACTCACTGATAAAAAGTAAGAAATTGTAACTTATCAACTCGTGGTGATCTACCTCATATCGAAAAGACACTCGAGTAAGGGTCTCTGAATAAGTCATGCTTAAACGTACAGTTGAGGAGTGGTTCTTTATCATGTGTATTCATAAACTAAGCTGAGTGGGTTTACAGTTTCAGGCTGCGAGTTGTGACAAAACAGATGGTTACTCGACCATCATGTATCTCGACGACATGCATCGTTGCTCAGAATATTGATCACTCATTTTTCTGAGCCAGACTCCATTCTTATGTAGAGGTCATAGCTGGAACTACGGGGTTAAATATCAAACAGAGAACAATACAGAACATACCACACAAGTTTGGATCTTCATCTGACTTATCCTGACAGTCGTTATCCATATCGCACACCCAGCGCTGAATCAAACAACGTCCATTTTCACAGACAAACTCGTTTTCGGAACAATTGTTGCTTTTCGGCACGCACATCTTTCCCCCGTTTCCGATTTTAAGGTCGAGGCCGTCATTACAAGCACACTCGGCTTTGCCGCCAGGGGCGGGATGACAGCTATGACTGCAGCCACCGTTGAAGACGTCGCAAGGGTTGGTCTCACCTGTATCACCCATATATAGAGATGCCAGAGCAAAAAACAACAGACATGTGTGTTGACTTTCCAGTTAGTCACAAAATGAATAATGTCATCTTAATGTATATTGCACCTTACCTTTCGTTTACCTAATCTCATTATGATTCGTCAATTAACGACAAAAACCTGATATTCATTACCTTGTCAAGAGTACACAAAGAACAAAGATAAAAACTGTATAGACCCTTCTTTGTCAAAACTACAAAAAAAAACTAAGCTAGTAACCTAGAGTTGCCACTCAGATAAGAAACTAAGGCAATAAGTGTTTAACCCTTCGCTGCACACATAGTTTACAAGGAACCAAAGCAGTAACTGAAACACAACACCGAGAAGCAAGACAACAACACCCTCCACTTTCTGACAACAGAACTAAGGCATGGCGACCCTCTTGTGTTGCCTCCAAATTTAAAACCTTGACCTTGTGACTCACATTTCTGTCTGTCCGCTGCGTACACAGTTAGTCCCATAGGCCGCGTGGAGAGTCCCTGGATTATCACCTGCATGTTCGATCCCGTGAACTTGTTGGCTCGGAACACACCGCCTGCATGGGAAGACAACATCACAAACTGAAACAACTGCAGGACATAGTAGGCATGGAATATGGGTACTACTGATTAATACTGAATGAGATAAGTTGGGGGTTGATGTGTGTTAGGCAATGGATACCAGCCTACCTCCGAAACTGCGTTGGGTGTCCAATACGGCGTGGGTATCTCATATCCCTCACAAGAGTTGGAATCTGGCAGATATAGCTGTAGTGATATCACATAGCAGAATGAGGTCCTAGAACTTCGACAAAAATCACCAGTGTATTTTTAACTTACGTAAGGTCCAATCTGTCCAGTAGATGTGTTCCCCATATATGCTCATCGAGAATGGATGCACTGTGGTTTCTATCACGACTTCACGATAGTTTCCATCAGTGTTGGCTCTTTCAATCCTGTCTCTAGTTGCGAGAAAGAAACATGTGAAAACAGAGAATTGAACATTTGAAACAAAAGAAACATAGAAGGTCAATGCAAAAGAACACTTATCCTGTCTTGACTGTCCTCGGGAATAATTTCCGATTTTCAGGGAAAAAAAACTGTGAAGCGTATATGTAACAACAAAATGTCTTAAAACAGAAATTTATTTTAAATTTATCAGCGTAAAGCCTTTCTGCTCTTGTTCCATTAAAAGGTCGGGGATATTGGATTTACAAGATTAATAAAATGCAAATGATGAAGCCATGGAGGAAACAGATGATGAAAAGAAATAAAGGGAAAATATGACGTGGAAATGTTTCATCAGTATGGATATATATTACGTTTTCCCTTATGCTTTGGCTAATGATATGCTCACAAAATGGAATGTCCCCTACTTGTTTTAATAGTATCTATACAGTCAAACACCGTCGTATTGAAGTTGAGTGGGTCTACTTAAACACAAAGTCGAGAAGTTGGTGGACGATCGACATAACAGAAAAATAATGTCAAAAAAAGACGTCACTGAGCTTTTACTTCAATGGATCCGTTCGACACATGGGGTTTGAGCATTTATCAGTTCACTGTATAAACAGCCTGTCACGTACTTCATGGCATCAGCCCAGTATATCATCTGCTGCTCGTAGTCTATGGCGAGGCCGTTGGGCCAGCCAAGATCCGTGGTGACGATTGAGGTACGCTGGTTCCCTGCCATCGTTGCACGCTCGATCTTTGGACTCCGACCCCAGTCCGACCAGTACAGGTATCTGGAACAGAAACAAAACTCTTATCAGCGTGTAGACGCTCAAAAACATATACACTCCTAACTTCAAATAACTGGTGGTTCCTCAACAACGTAAAGATTACAAAGATATGCTGTATTCAACTAGGACACATATATGACGTTCGTATACAGCCCTGATTTCAGATTACCATCACTTTTATAATATTTCAAGCATCCTGGCGGTAGACGACAGAAAGGATAGAACCCAGACCTTTGGTGTAACGATTGACTCTTTAATCACGTGACTTCCCAACCTCCACAGTTCCCTTTAATTCAAAGACCATACAAGTTTCTCACGTACCCGCGGCAGGGATCGATGGCTAGAGCCCGAGGGCTGCTGACAGATGCGAGAGCCACTTTGTTGCTGTGGTCGAGGTTCATGCTGTAGATCTTACTCTTGAACAGATCTGCCCAGTAGATCTTCTTGGACACCCAGTCAAACGCTATTCCTTCCACAGAGGTAATGTCATTTGTGGGCCCAAACTCTGAAAGTCACAATCAATCATCTGCAGTGTGACCGAATGCAACCTTGACACACCGACGTATCATAAACGTCAGCTTAGTTGACAGTTTTTCTCACAGACCTTGTTTCCCTGCATACAGAGTTACCATACATCGCCGGGCAACGGGAGTATATACCATAATGGAAGTTTGCGTAAAATGAAACAAACATGAAAAGGCTACCAGATGAAGATGTATCAGAATATGGTTATCACATTTGTGTTTTGGACCTTAGGTTTCCTGTGTTTCTGTGACTGTTCTAGCCAAGTATTTTCTGTGACACAGATTGTAATTGTTTGATCAAATCCAATCTTTAATTAAACACTGTTGCCTGGCAGTTTAGTTCCATGTACGTACACAGTAATGTTTTACAGAATTTCAGGCCCTGTTGTATTTCATTGGCAGTCAGGTCCCCTTAATACCCTATTCACGGTATCGTAGTCTCTCATTTTGAAGAAAAGCAGAGCTATTAACCTACAACTATATGTCCCCTTAATACCCTATTCACGGTATCGTAGTCTCTCATTTTGAAAGAAAAGCAGAGCTATTAACCTACAACTATATGTTATTTATCGTTGAGGTAAAGACAGTGCACCATTTAACTTAGTAATCCCAGGAATAGATCTATTGAAGAGAGATACATGCATACACACCCGACAAGTTGGACTTGGCTACAAGGTCCTCCACGACAGTCTCTCCCTTCATCACTCTGCTGATCTTCTTCTGTCCGACCTGGCTGAAGTAGATGTAGTTGTCTTTGACATCGAAGTCGACAGCCACCGCCCCTTTCAGCCCGGTGATGGTGGGGATGGGGAGAGTGCCATCGTCGGGGTTCAGGGACAACCCGCGGATCTCAGTCTCGGCGGCCAGGATGAGGAACTCTGTCAAAGCTGGATAGAAGAAACCATATCACATCGTCAATATACCATGATGCATTTCACGTCACTTATAATCTTAAAGATACCATGCTTACAGTCATCCCCCCCCCCCCCCCCCCAGTGCAACAGTGCATACCAGGACACTTCAGTATTTTGTTTTACGCCTCTTTCAGCAATATTCCAGCAATATCACAGCAGGGAACCCCACAAATATCCTTCACACAGTGTACCCACGTGGGGAATAGAACCTGGGTCGCCGGCGTGACAAGCGAACGCTTTAACTACTAGGCTACCCCATCGCCCCTAAGTGTATGTCAGAGAAGCTGTGGCATACGATCATGGCATCCTCCAGAATGCAAAAAAAAAGCATTTCTGAGACTTTATCGCTATACTTTGGGAAACCATTTTATAAGTCATTGTAACCTTCCCACACACCTTCACACGTCTTCCCATCTGCAGCAAGCTGTCCGGCTGAGCAGGAACATACAGGAGTGGTTTCCCCTGGCATGGCGAAACACAGCTGTTGACAGCCGCCATTGTTGTTGGTACAAGGACTGGTTCCACTCGGCTGGCTGGATTTGTCAAAAATGGCTACGTCACGTACATTCATCAAACTGGACTTGATGACTTCCGGTTTTTGTGACTGGTCGCCGGTTTTGGATATTCTGTACAGCTTCAACCAGGAAAATCTCGCATTAAAACTAGTTCAACGTAAAACACATGAAGGTGGTGAAGTAAACATGGAATACACATTTGAATGACATTGTCTTTGAATGATTGAAGAGAAAGCAATGATTGGCGTTTCTGATAGCCCTGAACTGGACTAGCAACGGACGGCTGTAATGGAAACAGCCCATCTCTCATTGTCCATTTATGTGTCTATCTGCTTGGAAACATGTAGAAATCGAAGCTTAACTGTCGTATTTCTCGTAGATGATTTTCCGATAATCCGATCGCGCATTATACCTTCAGATGCATCTTCAGCTTAAGGTATGGATTTCCAGGTGTATGTTTACCTCCTTTAGGTTTTTGTCCACCCAGTAGATGTAGTTTCCGTACAAGGCCAGGCCATATGGGTTGGGGAGATTCAGACGTACAGTTCGTCTATTTCCTCCGCTGAATGAAACACTCTGCAAAAAAACTTTTTGTTTAATTTCCAGTTTTACTTTGCAGTATCATTAGCTCCCCTTACTTTACACGTAAATTTACACCTGAAGAATAGAAACATCACGAGGAACCACAACTACATCATAACCAGGACGTATACATTTTAATTTGACGAAGCATTTACACGAGATTTAAAAATGTTACACGATATCATTTGGACCAAGGAATTCTGACAGGAAGACAGATTCTCACACCCCCATCCCCTCCCTCAACTACCCGAAACCTGTAACTGATTGAGGCTTATTTCATACACACGCACGCACGCACACTAGATAAGATGCGATTGATGTATGTGCGCGAACTAGTTGGATGTTAATGATTCATGATTTCACTTCCAGATAGTCTGGTTTTGAATACTTACAGACCGCCGTCACATCGAGGGAATACCGTCGAGCGTGGATAAGATATATACGAAGAAAACAAACAAATTTCACCACATGACAAAACAAGACGACAGTGATCTCCATGCATTGCAAAGCTTCAGCATCAGTCATCAGTACCGTCGTACCTGTATGGCGTCTATCATTGAGTCCACCCAGTACAGATTGTGCGTCTTGAAGTCGATGGCTAGGTCGCGGGGGATGCTGATGCCGTTTGTTACAATGGCTGTTCTGTTGCTGCCGTCTAATCTGGAGCGTTCTATCTTAGGTTGCTGGCCATAGTCCGCCCAGTATAGATACCTGATTATGTGCAGGTGCAGTGAGTGAATACTATATTAACTCGGAGGCAAAACTACTTCTGCTGTGTGAAGATAACATCGATCCTGGTCCCTGCTGCAAAGTTTTTGACAATTTATGCAACGGTCCTGAGCAGAAATCTTACAAGGACACAAGCCAATATTACCAGGCTGCCCACAGACAATTTACGTTGACTTAAAATGTATTTCCAATGGCCAGTTTCACGAAGAAATCTTAGCATTTATGGTCACACGCTGAATAACACTTGTGGGTGATCACTTTGTGCAATGGAACCCTAGTCACCAATCCTAGTTTAATATGTTTCTTTGGTTTAGTCTTACTCTCTAACATATGACAAACTGCATTGGAACATAGACGATGGTTCATATTAGACTGTATACCCGTGTGCCATGAAAGGTAAGTATCTCCACAAGTGTACCTTTTGATGGGGTTGACAGCGATAGCTCGGGGAGATCCATGCTGAGATTTGACGATGACTCGTCGGTGGGAACCATTAAGTCGAGCTACTTCGATGAAGGTTTCAACAGCAAAGGCGTTCGTGAAGTATATATTCTCTGCAAGAAGAAAATGAAGCTAGTTAACATTCTAATGACAACTAGGACGAAATCTTAACATTCGCAACAATACAGTCATTGAGATTTTAACTTTCACTTACGGCCAATCCAGTCCACCGCAACACCGTTGATTCCCCCACTGCCAATTCCGGAAGTGATGACGTCCTCCATTCCAGTTCCGTCTGGTTTCATCCGTCTAACACCACCTCGTTTGGAGTTCGTCTTGCCAGGTGGTGCTGCGTCTGCCCAGTAGATGTACTTTCCCGCCATGTACACATCAATCTGACTCGCTGCACGTCCTGAAACAGATGATAAACAGATTTTGTGTTGGATCTGATAGAAGTTACATTAACAACGCATGTGGTCGCTAAAATCTCGATGCTTTGTTAAAATAATGCTGAATTATTTCGTCTGTGAACCTTGTAATGTCAATTATTTTGTAAGTAAATTTATTCAAGCTTACAATTTCAGTGAATGGGAGTTTGATTTTACGCCGCATTTAACAGTATTCCACTATGTATCACGACCGAGGACACCAGAACTATGACTTGTGTCTGACATGGGCTCACCTGATCCTGCGATAGGTATCATTGTCTCCCCGTGGTCGCCTCCTGTCAGACCAAACCCTCGTATCCTGCTATATTGGGATACAACGACGAAGGACTCTACACCTACACAAAATAAACAGATGTGGAGGTGTATACAATAGGTATTACAGCGTTCATTTTAACAACGCGAACAGCACGTGACTAATGAGAAGAAAGGCCATATGTCAAGACGTCACAGGTGGTATTATGAATCGTAATTCTACAACTTGATTGACTCCCTTCTCGATACTTACAAATTATGTATTTCACAACGTTCTCAAATCTTGAAAATAGGAATAAACCACCTCGGGAAATGGAAGTGATTTATCTGTAATTTTTCCAGTGGTACTTACTGCTGCACGAGCCATTATCTAGCCTGATGAAGCCTGTTGAGCACTGACACACCGCCTGGCCAGCAGGCCCGCTGGGGAGACAGAGCTGCTCACAGTTGCCGTAGTTGGTCTTACAACCTGTGTGACCACCTGATAAAACAATGTCTGAGTAAGGATTCTGTCGAGCGATTACGTGCGTCATTCCCATACCTTTCATTTACACCTTGCTAACATATACAACCTGTCCCTTGTCCGTGCTACACGAATACCAAGGCACCAACAGCATGGCAACTTCCTCATGGGAGCATGGCAGGAGATGGTAAGGCATTATAATCAGTCATGTAATCAGAGGAATACTTGGTCTTTTGCGCCGCTTAAAGCAAATGTGCTAGCGATAGCTAGGTATTGACCACTAAGGTGGGTCAGTGAGTGAGTTGAGTTTTACGCCGCACTCAGCAATATTCCAACTATATGGCGGCGATCTGTAAATAATCGACTCTGGACCGGAAAGTCCATTGAGCGTGCAAACAGCGTGAGCGTCAATGTTGTCAACTGGGGCAGATGAAATGTGTCAAACAAGTCAGCAAGCATGAAAACCCGATCCCGTAGACGCCTCTACGATATGTGGGAATTCGAATCTTAGTGTTCGGCATGAAAAATGAACGTCCAAATAGCTCTGCTACCCAACTGCTCAAACACATCTTAATTTTATGCGGGTCATTTTCTGCAATCTCATGTCCGCTGGAGAAGTAACCGATATCTCAAAGTAAAGAATAAGATGTTGACTGTGAACAAAACCTTTACTATGCCTGTCATGGTAAACCCTTGCTGCTCCGAGAGCCTCTAGGTTGTTGCGGAGGGCCTGCCGGTTGTTGAGGTTGGACAGTGGAGCGCAGTATATCCTCTCGTAGGCGGTGTCGGCGAAGTAGAGGATGTTGTTGTATACTGCAAGGCCGCTTGGCTGGCCCAGATTCTCCACTGCTTGAGACCGAGAGCCGCTTCTCAGCGAGTAACGGCTTATCTAAACAGTCAACAATAACTCTGTTGTGATATCCTACGTTGCGATCACATAGCGTGACGGACTACACACAGAAAATTAGGAATGGAAGATTTTTTTCCAGGAGAAAGCAACTGATTATAGGGTGCTGGCTCGTGTATCTTTGGCGGCGTATAACTGCACAACAGCAAGAGCATATATTTCACGATGAGAGATGTTATGTAACTCGATGATATGACTGAGTGAGAATAATTCCAGTCATATCATGTCGTATGGTGTTAATATGGGAGGAAAGCCAAAGTAAAATATTGCACAATGGCTTTTGGTTAGTGTACTTTTACCACTTTCCACAGGCATATATTTCCAGATGTGCAATAGGCAAATTGCAATCTTCAACCACTGACTGAATAAATATGTGTATTGGACGGATAAGCATACATTAAACATAGTACACAAAATATTGGTGAATAAGGGTTTCGTACAGGAACACAATGATGAAATATTTTTGAAAGCTATGAGTCCTTTTGGAAACCCTCCTCTGATTTAGATTTATGGGTTTACAAAGGAGATGGAAACAACAAAGAGAAAAAGTAACCCAAATG
Organism: Haliotis asinina; assembly: GCF_037392515.1. Classification (NCBI taxonomy): domain Eukaryota; kingdom Metazoa; phylum Mollusca; class Gastropoda; order Lepetellida; family Haliotidae; genus Haliotis; species Haliotis asinina. Next base: position 44,592,488 of record NC_090289.1, read on the forward strand.
ATGAACAACACAGGGAAGTGCCATCACGGTGGAGTTGCCTACCCTCTGGTAGAATGGATCCGACCAGTACAGCATGTCATTCTTGATATCTAGGGCTAGATACTCTGGCTTCCGGAGACCACTGTTGACGAGGATGGTGGGGTTAGAGCCGTCCATGCTCATCACTGCAATCTTCATCTGTATCCCGTCAGTACCTTGATCAGACCAGTACAGCTTGCTGGAATAATAACGGCATTAACCATATTGGGCATTGCATCGGCTGTCATTGTATAGTCAGTGGATATTTACACGCAGGGTATGTGTGATAAATAGAGCCCAAGGTCACCTTTGTTTCTGACAGTAAAGGTCAGACACAAAGGTGACCTTGTATGTTATGGCCATATATATTTTATCGGAGCTGATGCCTACAGAGATATGTTTGAATGAAACCTTATTATCAATAGGATTTATTTATTATCCAAACAGATACCTATGCCATGCAGTTGTTAATTGAACACTGTGTTTTAATTATATAATTTAGCAGCATCGACGCTGACTGACTGATTCGTAAGTTCACATAAAGTGGGCTCATGTCGACGTCATTAGATCTTCCCATACGAAAGTAAAAGATCTCGAAACAAACTTAAGGTTTTACTTATGTTCCAAACTGAGTTGACCCGTGAAGATCCGGGATAGAATAGGTCTTCACCAACCCATGCTTGCCATGAAAGGCGACTAAGCTAGTCGTAAGAGGCGAATAACGGGATCGGGTGGTCAGACTCGCTGACTTGATTGACACATGTCATCGACTCCCAACTGCGCAGATCGATTATTCACAGACCGCATACACATAGCTGGAATATTGCTGAATGCGGCGTAAAACTAAACTTACTCTCTTGCTCCAAACTAAGTTTGACAGTTTGAAACAGCTGAAACTCGCGTGAACTTATAAAATAAGAAACACCTTAAACAACCTAAGTATTCCATCCATAAAACTGAAATTGTCAACTATGTTTCATATCGATTTCAGTTCATTTTGGGAATTGCTTTTTTTAAATATGAGTACAAAATATAACTTAAGTCAAACTCTGATTTAAGTTACCTCCGCATTCAGCAATATTCCAGCTATATGGCGGAGTCCGTAAATAATCGGGAGTGGACCAGACAATCGAGTGATTAAAGCAAGAGCATAGATCTACGGCCTGGTTTTCATGAGTCACCAATACTAGTCACTGATACTAATACTATTTGTAGACAATGTAGATGAACGTTTCACCAAGAAGGCGGTGAGCGCCGAGACAGTCGAGCGAATCTCACCCCTGTATGGGGTCCGCGGCCAGAGAGAAGGGTCTGGCACAGTCTGTGGCCTTGCCAGTGTTACTGAGGATGATCTTCCGGAAGTGCTTGTCGCCATCCATCTTCATCACCTCGATGTATCCGGCCGCCATGTTTGCCCAGTACAGGTTGCGGGAGATCCAGTCAATCGCTATGGCGTTGGGATAACCCTCAACAGCGGCAGGGACAAACGTCGACTCGTTCATACCGTTGAGTCGAATACGATTAATACTGCCCTGAAGTCAAACAGAGGATTCATTATTTTGCCGAACTATTGTAATTGTGTAATATACGACAAAATGTTATGGATATCAACTTGTATTGTTCTGTATTGTTTACACAATGTTTCTATACTATTACTTTTCCCTTCGTCCGGTCGATGACATTTTGTCGTTTGTTAGAATACCGACTTCTACATGCCTCTCAAAAACCTATTGTTATTGAGGCTTGTGTATACCGCAGTGTCAGTGACAATGACATAGGTTTCAGTAAATACTAAATGTACAGATAGGATTCATTCACAGGCCCCCACTGTGGGTCAGAAAAATCGATAAACGGTTTTTTCTGGTTTATTTATGTTATATACCAGGAAGGATGGGTAGTAAACCGGGACTCAGTTTATCGACCTGCAATGGATGTATTCATTGTATTTTGTATCTATCAGTAGGTGAAATGCACACCTGTCCTGTAACGACATATGCAGTTACCAATACCTTCATATGCAGCAAGATTGTACATTATGTTTAGACTGTGTTTAAAATAATTGAAAATATCCCTCAGACAATTTACAAAAGGACCAACACATACTAATATATCACATTATCATCACAATCATCACTGATAAAAAGAAAACGAACGTCAACGTTTTTCTCATTCCTTTTTACTTCTAAGTAAACATAATTAGTTTATTGTCACGTATAAGTCCCATGGAACTTCTAAATGGTAATTGATTGAACAAATATGTGTTATAGATAACTCGTATAGTCCATTACATTTAACTACTTCGTGTCAATGTATAAAACACCAGGTGAAGGCGACAGGTGATAACCCGTTCTTTTACTTACCACCTTTGACTGGACGTAGTAGATGAACTTCTCTTCGCTGTCGTAGTCGAAGTCCAGACCGCTGGCAATGGCACTTATGGGGACAAATGCCGCCTCTTCCTTCTCTGCAAGGTTTATTCCTGCGAGCTGGGTGTTGGTCATGTACAGAAGAACATTCTCATGGGCTGCAATATGACAAGTGTATGTCTTTGTAATCTTCTTTGAAGGAAGAATTAACCTGGGTGACTTGATGAATTAATTTGTGCTTGAAATGGTTCGGCGCATGTTACCATGTCCCATACCTACACAATTACCCACAGTCCGAGCGCAATACCTTCAACATGTTACACTGTCCCACACTTACATAGCTAAGTACAGTCTAAGTTCAATACCTTCAACATGTTACACTGTCCCACACTTACATAGCTAAGTACAGTCTAAGTTCAATACCTTCAACATGTTACACTGTCTCACACTTACATAGTGAACTACAGTCTAAGTTCAATACATTCAACATGTTACACTGTCCCACACTTACATAGTGGACTGCAGTCTAAGTTCAATACCTTCAACATGTTACACTGTCCCACACTTACATGGTGAACTACAGTCTAAGTTCAATACCTTCAACATGTTACACTGTCCCACACTTACATAGTGAACTACAGTCTAAGTTCAATACCTTCAACATGTTACACTGTCCCACACTTACATAGTGAACTACAGTCTAAGTTCAATACCTTCAACATGTTACACTGTCCCACACTTACATAGCTAAGTACAGTCTAAGTCCAATACATTCAACATGTTACACTGTCCCACACTTACAGTGTTCCCAGAAATTATTGAGAAAATCTTTGTTTTTTTTCTAATGATGCTAAGATTGGAAAAAGGGCTTTCACTATGCACTAAGCCTGCTAAATAAGGGAGACAACTCTTGAAGGCTTAGAAGGCAGCTCATTACGTCAAGAGTTATCTCCCTTGTCTGAGCAGACGGCTTCCTGTGTTGACATGGCAGAATTTACAGCAAGAGAGAAAAGAAAGCTCATTCTAGATGATTTTGAAAGGGGTGAGGCTGATGCTAAAGTGTTAGCTTGTAGACATGGTATTCCTCTGTCTACAGTATACAGAACTTTGAAGAATATTCAGACAGGAACCGGGATAGAGCTCAAAGCAGGGGCAGGTCGGCCTAGGAAATTCAGTGTTGTGGATCGCCGAAGACTTGGGCAGATTGTGAGTAGGGGCAAATTGAAAAGTGTTGAGAACATCAGAAGTGAAATGATTAGCAGATGAAGTCCCCAGGTATGCAATGAAACACTTAGGCAGGAATTACAGAGACTTAATTGGGTGAAAAAACGTGGAATTCCCTCGCCGTTGATGAAAGATGCACAAAAGGAAAAACGTTTAAACTGGTGTCGGGCTCATGAAAATCAAGATTGGGATAATGTTTTCTTTTCGGATGAAAGTTCTGTTTGGCTTTTCCCTAATTGTGTTAAAAATTTGGACCAAAGATACTGTCAAACCTATCTACCAGCGACCAAAACATAGCCCGAAGTTTCACATGTGGGGTGGCATATCGGCTCGCGGAGTGACGCCATTGTGTGTTTTCACGGGAAACTTGACAAAAGAAAGATACGTTGACATTCTAAATGGTCACCTTCTTCCGACAGCACAAACATTGTATGAAGATGATTGGATCTTCCAGCATGATAATGACCCAAAACACACTGCGCGCTACACAAAACAGTGGTTGTCGGGCGAAAATGTTCAAGTTTTAGACTGGCCCAGTTACAGCCCAGACCTAAACCCAATTGAGAATGTGTGGGGAGTCATGAAGGACAGAATAAACCAAAAGGGACTGAGAAATATTGAAGATATGAAGGCCGAGGTGGTCCAATATTGGGATACCCTGTCACACGATTACCTACAAACTTTGATGGGTAGTGTGCCTAGGCGTATTCAGGCATGCATTGCTGAGCGAGGAGGTCTAACAAAGTACTAAAACAAGACTGAGACTATAAAAGGATGATGTTTTAACATGTTTATGTAAGTAAAACGCCAGAAGTTAATAAACGTAATGAGTTACATGACGCAACATGATTCTCAATAATTTCTGGGAATACTATACATAGTGAACTACAGTCTAAGTTCAATACCTTCAACATGTTACATTGTCCCACACTTACATAGTGAACTACAGTCTAAGCTCAGTACCTTCAACATGTTACACTGTCCCACACTTACATAGTTAAGTAAAGTCTAAGTTCAATACCTTCAACATGCTGCATTGTCCCGTACTTTCACAGTTAACTTTAGTCTAAGCTCAATACCTTCAACACAGTTGGTATTAGATGCATCCAGCTTCATATCGACAGGGCAGCTACAGGTGTACCCAGGGTTGGGTTTGGGGGACAGGAGACACAGGTGGCTGCAGGGATGGTTGGCGCACGGGTTGGTCACTAGAACACGAAGACTTGCCATATTTAGGTCTTTTGCACTGCAGAGAGGGCTAGGCAGTAGGAAAAATGTGGTTCATGGCCTGTATGAAGACTAATTTGTGTTATTTGTTACGAAATGGGTTGCTGAATTGACATCATAGGATATACATCATATTAGAATAGCGATAAGATGTTTTTTTATAATAGAGGTGGACTTACACACGTGGAAGAGTCAACTTGTCGAGTAGCAACAAATACTTGTGTCTTTATTCTACTGATTAATGAGCATACGGTTGAAACTTTAAAATTTCCTCGCATGAGTACATGTTGTTATTACCTTCTTTCACGTCCGGTGGGAAGCCAGTGAGCTTGGGCTGGCGTGACTGATGATACGACACAATGCCGAGAGGTCGGTTGAGGCTAGCGGCTTCCACGGTTCTGTTGGAACAGTCGAACTTGTTGCAGCGTGAGACGCGACTGGCGGCGCGGTCTGTCCAGAAGATCCAGTCTTCCAAGATGGTGAGAGCGTGGGGATGACGCAGAAACTGCAATCACAGAGTCAGTGAGTGAACAAGGGATGGTCTAGGTAATAGTTTCACGCCGGTTTAAAGCAATAATCGAGCAATATCACGGATACGAGAAATCGGCTTCACACTCAGTAACCATGTAGATCTTCGGCGTGAACGCGTTAACCGTCACTCTACTCCATAGCCCTATTTCCTGGTCAAATTATATTAACCATTCGGAAAAGGATATAGGTGACATTATACACTGTTACTTTTGATTATGATCACATTGACTGGTTAGTTCGTTTAAACAGTTTCACCCTTTTCCCTGTTTACAAGGTACCATCCGAATATGACGTCATACTGAAGACGGCGTCATCCTTGACGTCAAATGGTTTCATGTGACGTTTACACAGGTATAAAACAATAACCAACACATAATATTAAACTCGTGACTCGATATTACGGTCATTTGCCCCTCGCGAATTAATGTAGGCAGCCATTCGGTATGTGTGTCTGAGGTCAAGTATTGAACACAACTGTATTCCTTACGTGGTCATTGGAGAACACTTTCCTCCTCTCAGAACCGTCGTAGTTACACACGTCGATGAAGTCCATTCGGGCATCTGCGAAGTAGATTTGCTTGTTTGGGTAGTCTAGTGTGAGCGCGTTAGGCCAGTAGATGTTCTTGGAGATGATCACCTCGCGGTTGCTTCCGTCTAAACCAGATCGTTGAATGCTTGGGTTTTGTCCCCAGTCGGCCCAGAAGAGTAGCCGGATTCTGCAAAGAAACTCCTTTACAATACATGCTTTCAATTAATGTAACATAACATCAAAATGATGACGGAGAAATAAGTGCAGACTCCAAAGAAAGGTTGTTACGAGCACGGATCTCAAGAACACGTTCGTAAGTACACCAACCTTGCATAACACTGCATGGGAACGGAACATTACTTATAAAATATGTGTTTTAAATATTCCTTCTCGATAAGTATAATGACAAATAATGAAAGGTTGACTTCGTTGTGTACCGAATCGCCATTACAATCATTATAAGAAATCCAACAGGAAACATTACTATATTTATTGTCTCCGTGAACTAAAACAAGTGATGCGGTTACTTGATAAACACCTACCCGTCTCTGGGGTCGACCTCTATGCCTCGGGGGTTGGTGATGTTCTCGCTGAACAGCACGACCCTGTTTGTGCCATCCACACGGGACACCTCAACCGTCTCCATCCTGTAGTCCGTCCAGTACAAGTTCCCCGCCACCCAATCCACAGCTATGTCCTCCACAACGTCGATTCCCGTAGTCACGATCTGCGTTCATAGAACGCAAACCATCAATGAAACACCTCGTGATAAATAATGAAATTAATACGACAATGTAATGGTTGAGTATCTTCGTGCTGATTTAATCGTCATATTCATTTTATGTCCACTGAAAGTGAAAGACTGGGTAACATTTCAGTCACATAGACACACTAGTAATATGGTTTTGCTTCTTTGCTATATAACCCCACACAAAATACTGCCATATTACAGCAATTGTAAATACTGAACACAGAGCCAGACAATTTAGTGACAGATATCATTGATCTGCGCGCTCGGGATATGATAACTTGCATCAACCAAGTTAGCGAGCTTGAGCAGGGCTTTCCATCAGTCGACATGCATCCATTGCTAAAACCAATACTAACCTTAATCCTCAGTCTGATTCAACAATTTAACAACTATACAAAAACAGAATGCTTTGTGACAGTTATGGATATATTTACCACACGTCTATGTGTTACATTGGACAACAATTTTCATTAATTATTCAACAACATGTGTGGGGTTTTGGGCATGTACAAACTATCTTCTAGACTCTACCTCAGTTAGATTTGTTCCATTATAGGTGGTCCTGAATATTTTCTTGAGTCCAGTGTCGGAGAAGTAGATATAGCCATTCCAAACATCAATGTCCAGACCGGAGAGGGATCTGAGTCCAGACACCGGGAGGTCACTGTACAACTTGGTATTGAGCGTGGATCTGACCAGGGTCTGCTGGGTGGCCACCATTATGTAGAGGAGGCTGGAATCTGAGTACACGGAATATTAGCTACTTTCGGTTTAGAATAACCATTCCCGCAGCTCAGTCCCACTGGTGTACTGCTATCGCACACGCAAGTCTACACATTACCTAGTCGCTTTTGTATTGGTTTGTTGTTTAATGCCGCACTCAGGAATACTCCAGCTATAGGGCGATGGTCTGTTAATAATCCAGTCCAGACAATCAAGTGATCAAGAACATAAACATCGATGTTCGCAACTGGATGAGATGACATGTGTCAATCAAGTCAGCGGGTGCTGACCACCCGTTCCAGTCAGTCGTCTCTTATGCCATGTATGGGTTGCTGATGACCAGTTCTACATTGGATATTGACGGATGTCCCTAGCAGTAGTGTTGGCCTAACCCCTCCAAGGATGATACTTTATAGGTCTAACCACTCTAGGAATACAACATACAAGGAAAGTTTATAGCTGAAGCTGAATAGGTCTAACCGTGCTAATGACACATCGTCGGTCTATCCATTAACTGGATACAATTCGAAGCTCTAACCATGACAGTGGTATATACTTCGGAGAAAATAGAGACGGAATATTCTCATGTCTTGACGCTCTATATTTCAAGATTTTTCAGTTGAAGGATACGCTGTGTTAATACTAATGGTGACTGAGGTATATTTGCCTTCTCTAACTAACAGGGCACAGCTGATGCTTACTTCGGTTGGCTTGACAATGGACTCTGTCCGGCATCAGGTCGTAGTAAGGCCCGCAAGAGCACTTGAAGGATCCCTTGGTGTTCGTGCACTGCTGACTGCACGCTCCCGGCACGGCACACTCGTCCTTGTCTGAAACAACACACGGCATCGCCTAATTGTGTGGGGTAGCCTGGTGGGTAAAGTGATCGCCTGTCACGTCGTGACCTGGTTCGATTCACAACACTGGTAAAATGTGTGACATTAGTTTTCTGGCGTGACATTGCTGGAGTATTATAGCTGCGTTATTATACTCAGCTCTATTATTGAATTAACATATTTGTAAAACGGAAAGTTATGAACAGGCTTAACATGATACACGTGTGATCATTCTAACACCCAGTATAGTTTACACCCTTAGGACACTGTGGTTCCAGCCTACCTACACTACAAGTAACACTGCTTCTAACCAACATCAGGGGGACATAAACCTACATACACATGTGCACAAGCGAAGTACAACATCCAGGCGTTGATTACACATAGGTCACAACTTTATTACATTAGTGTATGTGTTAAATCTTCCACAGAGCCCGTAACATAAACAATATATATATGCACATTACTATATATAAACACAGATTCTCGCCGGTTAAACCTACCTGAAGTGGGTCACGCACCTGCATGTACATTGCACAGTGGTGTTTACAAAACACATGGTTGACAAATACCTATTACCACTCAGGTGTGGCTTACCTATGCAGGTTTTGGTACCATTCAGCTGCTGACCGGTGGGGCACCTGCATTCCGCCCCTCGGGGCGTCTGGATGCAGCGGTGACTACACCCGCCGTTCTTGAAGCGACAGCTATCAGAATCTGTTAACATAAACATTTTGTGAATGAGTGTAAATTTATCAACGAAATAAGTCGAGGTGTTATGTTAAAACACAAGTCATATTTCTATAATCATACACAATTATGTGCATGTGATTCCAACTAATTAATGGGCAGGAGTTTATACATCACTGCTATAAACCAATAATTCCCCGTAAATATATGTTCACTAGTAACTGATATTGAAATGCTTTGTTGCATCTCCTTGCTCAGGGTGTCACACTATTATTGCGTTACCATTCTTAATGGAGGTCAGGTACATAATAATGAGTGCAATGGGATATTGGACTCCAAGTAAGAAATAGTCATACTGGACAAAAATTGTTAGGGATATTTTTAAATTTTGAAACTGTGAATACTGATGTATTTATTCATTGACACTGATAAAATATCAGTAATATAATACCAATACCCCTAACTCATTTTGTCCAGTATAGATAATCCACATATACAGACCCTGCAGTGTATCATGCTCACTTCGACACTGCCCTATTGTATACTCAGGGCGGATACTGTGCTGAGAGTACTCACTACGGACATCGGACATCGCTTCAACAGATGCAATGTACAGATAGTGCTTTCATATACGCTTGGACCAGCACATTTGTATATACTCACTGCAGACAGGGCTCTCATCATGTCCCCCGGGGCAGTCCTCACGTGCATCACACACTTGGGACACATTTATGCACTTGCGGACATTCCCTGGACACTCCCATTGACCCGGGCACGAGAAGGGTGGTGGGGCTGAAACGGTCAAACGAATGTGTTGTGATACAGTTAGTGGTAACAAAGCAATTCCTATCACAGGATATTGATCATATCTTTGATATTAAATTCAAAACATATTAGCAACATTATATGGACAGTTATTAACTGCACCGGCGCAGGGTCAACTCTTATAGATGTTTCAAATGTAATTTGATTAAACACTTGAGCTGATGAATATTTAAGGCATCTTGTTTTTGTTCAAGTCATTTCAAACATGATAGAGGACATGTCGGTGCAAATCCTGTTCACAACCCAGTCTTCACTGATCTAATACATTGTTACACAAAATTATCCAGCCATCACTGTCACAGGAATGATTGATGAATAAACAGGCAACATGGAAATTAACAACGTTTCAATCATTTTTCAATCACATAAAACAAACTGTTGCTTGTCGTGCTGTAACAAAGTATATTTGTGAATCAACCTCCATGTCTCCCAGAGACAACACTGCATGACGATTGCCTCCGCCAACCTAAACTAACACTGTTGAGACCAAGGAGGTCAGGGAACCGTTCTCTGCTGGGTCACTCACGACATGTCATATCTTGATCTTCATCCGAGTTGTCACCGCAGTCGTCGTCGCCGTCACAGACCCAGCCCTTAAAGATGCACCGTCCGTTGTTACAGCGGAACCGGTTGGCGAAACAGGTTGGTGTTGCTAGTAATATACACACAATATATAAACTCTTCTTGCGACAAGATTGGAGATTGTATGAAAGACAGGCTGATAATCCCTTTCAGTCCCACCTCAGATGTCAAATGCAGTAAGATTACGCAGTGATAAAAACTGAGCCGTTCCAATTAGGATCTACAAGAAGTTTCAATAACGAAAATACATTTATGACAATAATGATAAAATGTGACCACTGTTAGTGTTCTTACAATTTGATATCACCCTAATACTGAATACAGAACCTTGCGGACATGATTGTATCCAATATCATGGAGTCATCGGCCAAGAATGAGAATATTCATTTTAGAATTGTCTTTAAGTCGAGTTTCGTGACGTAAACGTCTTTACAATGTAATCAACGATTCCTCGACCAATGATTTGGAAAGTTCAGTAAAATGGTACATACGACACGTGTCGGGTTCGTCTGTGCCATCCTCACAGTCCTCTTGTCCGTCACACTTCCATTTGTTGGGGATACAGCCGCCCACCCCACACTTGAGCTCGTCAGAGTGGCAGCCTTCTGGTGGCCTTGTCGCTAGAAACAGTGATACACATAGTGTACACATGTCGACATTCATTAAGGTAACTTCTTAGTTCTACATATTTTAACATAACGCAATGCATGATGACTACCGCATGAACCTAAACTGACGTCATCACTTTGTTCCATATTGAGGTCTAACCTTTACATCCGGGTCTTGTTATTTCCACCAAGACGTTGTTCTCGGTCTTGAAATATTACAAAAGACAGCTGGAAATAACCTTGTTACTTGAATATTATGTAACTGTGACTTTCGCATTGAGCGTTCCGCTGACTGTTTATACAATCGAAAACAATTTGGACACAATGTTGGAGCAACAGCATCCATTTTAATGGCCCAAGACTCTAGGATATTGCTATCTTTTTCACCGTGTTCCATGTCTGCTGTAAAACGCAGCTTTCATCAATATTTCAGGTAAAGTGGTCCGTACCACATCGACTCTGTCCAAGACAATCCTGTGATTGCCCTGAACATCGTTGTACATAATTGGAAAACATCACATAATTCAAAGACGTCAGCAAGACCGATAGTCCGAGCCCATTACTGGACTCTTGCAGCAACCGTGGTTTGATCAAGATCAATTTGAATGTGAGTGAGTTTAGTTTTACGCCGCTTTCAAAGCAATATTCTAAAACATCCCTGCGGTTGCCACCAGAATTGGGCTTCAGGCACGTGGGGGAATGAAACCCAACGAACAGTTTTGACCACTAAACCATCCCATTGCCCCATCAGTGTAACCTGGATATGCTAGGGCCCCTTGTGTAATGGAAGTTACTTACGACAGTCGTGTTCGTCGCTCTCGTCCTGACAGTCCGCCACACCGTCACACCGGTATTTCTTGAGGACACATTGGCGGATCGTCTTGCACGTCCACCTTGACCCCGTGCAGTTCAGGGGAGGGCAACCAACTTCGTCGCTGCCGTCGAAGCAGTCATTGCCGCCGTTGCAGACGCGCGACTCCGGAATGCACCGTTTGTCGTTACACTTGAAGTATCCAACGGGGCATGTATGTGTGCCTGTCAGGTGGTTCAAGACATAGGGTCAGTAACACATCAGAGGGCAAGAAATCAGTAATGTGAGTGGGCCATGAAAAAGAGCGAATAGTCTGTTGTGAATGAATTAAACTTGAAAATACCGAGTCCTGTACAGAACGCTTCCTGTCATCAATAAAACATGACCTCAGTCAGTTTTCACACAACGCACAAAAACGGCGTCATGGTGAATGGATGGCTTGAGATTAAATTGTTTGAGTGAGTGAGCATAGTTTTAGGCCGCTTTTAGCAATATGGCAGCGATATCATGGCGGGGACACCGGAAAGTGGCTTCACACATTGTACCCATCTGGAATTGAACCCGTGTCTTCTTTAACCACCAGGCTACCCAGCCGCCCCAAGTATTTACGACAACGACAACACTTGATATCATGACACTTTGTTGTAGGATTCACAAACTAGACAGGAATACCTGGCTTGAACTACCCAATGGGCAAAGGGCAAACGTCATGCTGCGGGAAAGTGAGATTTTACAAATAACTTTATATCCGTAGCCTATGGATAGTATATCTCAGTATTCAACATCGTTTTCCGAGCTCTGTACTCCGTTTCCGTTCGTTTGTATCATTGGTGACATGACTTAAAACCAAAGTATATGCTGTGATCATGTTAGATCATAATCTAAAGAGTTCTCACACCCATTGGTAGTATTCAATTTACATTACCGCTGTAAATGGTGTAATGGTTATCCATGATAGAATAAACACACTAATATATTCATTGTTACCAAGCGATCATAACAATTTATCATTTATATTATGACTTTATTTGTACTGTTCCTGTACCACCAATGGTTGTTTGTCGGAATAAATACTGAACTGAATTGAACTGAATTGTAAATGGTGTATTAATGGCATTTCCTTAAGTGGCATTTAGAAACTTTTTTAATGGACAGACAGCTTCTTTATTCATGTCATGCATTGTAGGGTGATTCAGTTGCGCTGTTAAAAACGTATTAGTGATGATTTACCAACCACAAAAATTTCCCTCGTCTGAACCGTCCCCACAGTCGTTGTCTGTGTCGCACACAAGCCGGCTTGAGATACACAGCGAGTTGTTACAGTGGAACTCCTGGGGGTTGCAGGTTTTGTCCGCTGAAATAACACGAGATGTAGGCAAAGGGTTACATGTAGACCAAGGTTAAAAAGCAGTACACCGGCGTATCGGGTCCTGTTAGCAGTACAGCAGGAAGCTATCAGTCACTTACGTACTTACTTACACCTTGAGGAATTTACCTACTAAGTAGACCAGACATATATGTACGTGTCACGTGGAGTTCCACAAATAGGTACACTTGCACGGATCACTTTCTGATGTAGTGAAACACACGATCTGAAGTGCCAAATCACCATAATGGTCTTCGGACAGTTGTGCAAAAGCAAGACTATGCATTCTGCATGATCAGTCCGCCTCTATGTAAATAAAAATGTCACCAACTGTACTTACGACAATTCATTTCATCAGACATATCACCGCAGTCGTTGTCGCCATCGCAGGCCCACACTCGGCTGATGCAGCGGCCGTTGTCACAACGAAAACGGTTGGAGGGGCAGGTGGTCTCTGATATATAGTAACATATGCACAGGTGGATCACTTTGACTATATCTTACACGGTATTTCTTTAATTTCAAAAAGGTGGCTGGAAAGTACTACGTGATACAGGGCCAAAGTGTTGAACCGTGAGTAAAAGAGTGAGTATGGTTTTATGCCGCATTTAGCCATGACTACAACAACTTTGTTACGACACCCATGGGTTTACCATTAGTTTTTAGAACGTGGCCCTGGCAACAACATTTCGACCCCAATTACTGCACATACCAACTGGGCAGTCTTGTTCATCTGAGTTATCGAGACAATCGTTATCTCCGTCACACTTGTAGCCCCGGGGAATACATCGGCCGTTGGCGCACTGGAACAACCCGGGTTGGCAGCTGGTGGGGTTGGGCTCGTCTGGGTTGATGGAGCAGGTGCGCTGGTTGGCACTAAGCTTCATTCCGTAGGGACAGTCGCAGTGGCGCCCCACCCTCACCAGACCTCCCGATAGAGGCACAGGGAAACAAAAATGAGAGCAGTCGCCGTTCCTTCTGATGCAAGGGTTCTGACCTGAAACAACCACGGGTACAGTAAGTGGATAAGTTCAGTTAATGCCATGACCGTGTTGGAACTGGTTTTCAGCGACCCACGCATGTCGTAGGAGGCGACTAACAGGTGGTGACTTCATTGACATATTTCTTCATATCTCAGTTGCGTAGATTGATGCACATGGTGTCAGTCACTGGACTGGTCAATCCAGACTAGATTATTTACAGACTGCCGCCATTTAGCTAGGATATTACTGAGAGTGGCGTTAACCAACTAACAAACAGGTTTACAATATTTCGACATCTTAATGTGACAAAAAAGAACACCCATCTCTTAAGGGTAAAACCATGGCGATAAAAGTGGCAACGGGGTCGACGCCGAAAAGAACCCAATGCTGTAACTAAATATGACTCTGTGAACTCATGGACTCTTCTTCCTGTTTCGAAACCAACGTTTCCAAGACCCGGGCCCATGTCAAACGCACGTCAAACTCCATTTAAAGACAAACGAATGACGTGACGTTATATATGTAAAATTTCTGATGAACCAGTAAGGAATAGCTTCAATGAGTCACATATTTGAAGTCATTTGGCAGGTGCGTTGGGTAATGATTCAATCTGGACAACACACGGCTGAATGTTACACATATATACTGAAAGTCATAGAACGTTGACAAACGGAATATGAGAACTTACTGGATGCTGGCTGGAGGTCGTGGTCGTACACCCTGATGCCCATCAGTTTGCCCACACCGGAGCGGATCTTGGTTTCCTGGCCTCCACGTTTGTTGATTCTGATAATAGCTTCCAGACGCCAGTCAGTGTAGTATATGTAATCTGGCAACACGGAGCGGGTGAGAGAGGGTTTAAAGTAGTCACCTTATGAAGCTAGGAATTACACTGCATAAACACTACAACTACATTAGTGAACTTTCATTTTTTCTTGGCTTCAATATGGCTGCGAACTTATGATTCTCTGTTATTATTTATGTAAAATCCGAAGAAACAATTCACATTAATTTGATAGTGAATAAAAATGTTAGTTTTCTTGAATCTGTGTATCTTCTGGATAAATCCAAGCCTTCAAGCACGATGTACATGTGCTCTTACGTTTTCGTGTCTTAGTGGTGTTAAACCATGCTAAAACCATATGACCCGTGTATCTACAAGGTTACACTACTGGACTTTGAATGTTAATACTCATGAAACGTTTTCATATAATTCTGACCAGCTCTGGTTATCCACGGACACTGTGTCCGTAGCATGATTTTCAGGCTAGTCAGACCTAGCACTTCATGTTGTCATGGTTACTACCAATGCCTATGTCTGTGATGACGCCATTTTTGTAAAACATACTAACCTTTATATATGGCTATTCCGAATGGGTGAGTGATCGAATGTCCTGTAAGTGTCTGAAGATCTTTGCCAGAGAAATCGGAGTGCTGAATTCTGGGCAAATCAAAACGAGATGCAAAACAGTTGAAATCGTGATACGGAAGCATCACAGCACAAGGAACAACATGGAGCCCATATATACACGATACATGAAACGTATACATGGACACGACACGTCCTTGTATTTACATTATTATCATACTGAAACAGTAAATGCTGGCAAGAATTGAAATGCTTGAAAAGAGTATTTAACGGATGAAGGACGATTGTATTCAAACACGTTGGTGCAATCGACTGATACCTGTCAAAGAAGGCGTCCACCCAGTACAGCCTGTTCGCGGCGAAGTCTATGCAGAGGCCGTTGGGCCAGCCAAGCTCATGTTCTCGAATCTTGGTAACGTTACTACCGTCACTGTAGGCTCTGGCAATGTAGGGGGTCTGCATGGAGTTCCGCAGCCAGTCAGTGAAGAACAACCACCTAGAGCCAATACAGCCAACTGATAATGAAGGTGGTAAATAAAGATGATAAAAGTAAAAAGAGATAATAATTAAGAGCAAATCGGTTCGTGATCATAGTTTCTATACATATGTTTGATATAAAACCTTAACCGTACTAATTTGTACAAAGCAACACGAATCCACATCATTATTGTAACTGTCTTTGAGCAATCAACGCTGAAAGCATTTAAAGAACAATATTCCATTAAGTACAGTCGTGTCATTGGACACCCACAATGTTGATGTGCAATACACCAGTACCCACACATGGCTGTGCTGTGAAGCCGTGGAGCAATACTTGTCGGTAGATCCAGCTGTACGCGGTTGTCGAGGTTTTTTGTTCCTTGCACCTACAACGTTCCTACTATGTGACGTATTGACATTTCACTCTGAACAGTAAAGTACTTGAGTTATCGATCAACGCAACTGGGATACGATGACACGCATCAAGTAAGTCTGCTAGTCGGACCTCTTGATCCCGTTTCACGACAAACCAAGTCATTAAGGACCAATGATTTTGAAGGAAGAACACTGATATCATGGATGTAACCGTACCCTTTTAAAGGATGAACGACAACTGAACGGGGATTGCCGAGGCCTTCGATGATGTCCCTGCGGTCGCCGGGGTTGCGAAGTCTGACGACGGAGATGGAGCTACGGGCGTAGTCGGTGTAGTAGAGATTCTTGGCGATCCAGTCAATCGACATTCCCTCCACGGACCGTATATGGTTGACCACGAGCGGCGTGGCCTCTGTAAACGGTTTAAACAACTTTGTGTTGGGATTAAACTGCATCGGAAACATTGTCATACATATATAATTATATATGTATCATTTAAAGTTTAACTTATTAACGCTTGGGCGGTGGTTAAATCGTTCGTTTGTCTCGCTGAAGACCTAGGCTAGACTCTCACATGGGTATGAAGCCCATATCTGAGGTTCCCACAGTAGGCAAAATGTACATGACAAACAGAATGTAAGTGTTCATTTTAACATTTTCGTAGTTTTCACTACCAACACCACCCCCACCAGCATCAAAGTGTGTGTACAAACTAGGAAATATATTTGAACATTGCGTTACTCACAACTTACCTGCAGGCTGTTTAAGGGCCTGTTCCTTCATGGAGTTAGAAGTTACACACATAAATGAGATAATTTATAGGTGTATACACGTAAAGGAGATAATTTATGGGTGTATACACGTAAAGGAGACAATTTATGGGTGTGGCCAAGATGTTCTTCTTGTGTAGGAAAGGGAGAGTCTCATAGCTTTGCTGAACTAAACTCATGGCCTAGGAAAAGGTTCCAAACTGATTCTAAGTTTACTCCTTCAGCGGGTGAAGAATACTTTGATGAAAAGGCGGTCCTTCAATCCAACAAAACAAATGCCATGTCAGATATACTTGCCTGCCTGGCCAACCTGTGCCTGGTATATGACTCTGTTACGAACGTCGGAGAAGTACACAGTTTCATTCTCGGCATCATAGTCGACAGCCACATAGTTCATTCCCATGCGACCACGACGGTGGCCTGTGATTTGTGGAATGTTGTCCGTGGCGTAAGATGTGGGTTCTTCAAGAGGGATTCCACGTACAGATTGCATGGATGCGAACAGAATAAACTGGGTCACCTCTGGGGAAGAAGGGGATATTAGTGTTACACAAAACAAATATGATATAGGATATTCCATTTTGCGAGCATACTACTTGCCAATACAAATACATATGAGAGAAAGTGATAAATATCCATACAGACCAAACATTTCCAAAGGAATAGAATAAATTGTCACATTTCCCTTTAGTTTTCTGTATCATCTGTTTCCTCCTTGACTTCATCATTTGCATTTAATCAGTCTTGCAAGTCTAATATCCCTAGCCATTTTGAATGGTATATGTAAGCCTCAGTTGTGCTGAAATCAGTAATACTAATGTCTTTGTCAAACATAAATAGCAGGTAACTTCTCGACGTGGATATAACCTCTGACCTCCGAATCTTCCCAGAATATTCTGAATACGGCGCCTACTCTTACATGGCTAACAGACATCTATTTTTAATATAAGCTATTAGCACACTCTGCATATAAATATTACTGACACTTCGAGATGAATCTGAGATGAAAAAAGATTTAAAAACTTTCTACTTAGCATGCCATCACATCTTAATGATAGCAAGTTTAACGAAATTTATCATCGACCAGTCTGATACAAATGCACAGATCTACACATGAATGCATATTGTGTATATTATCTCACTTGTGCAGTTGACGCGGTTCTTCTCCAACGTAAAGCCTGCATTACACATGCAGCGGTAACCGAGATCGGCGTTGTCGGTGGTGTGGGTGACGACGCAGATGTGGCTACAAGGTCCAGATGCGCAAGGGTTGGCTGGCGAAGAGGTCATAACAGAAACTGATTCGTGTGCATTTAAATCTTTTGAACCAGATAATTGAATGCAGACATCATTCCGCTACACATTGCTATGGTATAGATCCATCGAAATCTAAAGGATGTAATTTAGTTTTTTTGAAAGATATACCATTTAAACACGGAAATGCTCAATCGACAACCAGGGGGAATTTGTTAACATAATTGTTTTGCTAAGACAGTGCTTCCTTCATTGATAAACTTAAATCTGGTAACCACAGCAATAATGTCCAGATTTCCATTATCTTGAAATATCATTTACTTTATATAAGCCACGTAAGACGAATGTTGTTTTTCAAAATGTATTGCATACGGCCACTAAACCTTGCCACATCATGTAGGTATTTATGTTATTTTATGTTTTATGTTTTGTGCCTGATCTAATCACTGCCCAAGCGGCAGTTTTGGATTAACGTGTGGAACTCGACAGGTACGACGCTCACATCGTTTCTGGATTGGCTGCACGGTTTGGTGGAAGATCCTGACGCAGGTAGGCTTGACACCAACATCCTTGTAGATTTGTGTGATGGTCTTCTCTCCGTTAGACTTGCTGGTATGCAGAAGTCCCATCTTGGTGATGTCAGACCAATATACCTGGTTCTCAAACACGGCCAGGCTGGATCCAGCTGGGATATTTAACCC
The DNA here is from genome assembly GCF_037392515.1 of Haliotis asinina. Classification (NCBI taxonomy): domain Eukaryota; kingdom Metazoa; phylum Mollusca; class Gastropoda; order Lepetellida; family Haliotidae; genus Haliotis; species Haliotis asinina. The sequence continues at coordinate 44,611,507 of NC_090289.1, forward strand.
ACCTCGTACCACTGTATACCTGTAACATACAGCTGGGCAATGTACGTTGAACACACACAGAACCACCGTCCACTACCAACCTGGATCGCCATATAGTTGGAATATTGTTCTTATATAATCAAGAACTTCTAAATGCCTCTCAAGAATCTCATGTGAGTGGCATTTAAAACATTCCAACAGATTCCAAGGACATTCATTCAAAACATCAATACTTCTGTGTTCTAGTAAAATGATAACTATTAAATGAAACAAACAATGGTGTCTCATGTCCTCAATAAAAACCGAAAACTGACCAATAATATAATATGTGTAGCTTGCATCCTGCGTAAATGCTTGACCTAAGCACTATTGATATTAGCACAGAGGGACCACCCTGATGGCAGACGCACCTGTTCAGTCCACTGTAATCAACAGTATCCAGATGGTCCAGATGGGTGTCTATCCAGTACACTCGCTCAGCAGCGATGTCCACCGCGAGGGTGCGAGGAGCCAGGATCTTGGTCAGGTGGAACACCATTCTGTGGCTGCCGTCCATGTATGCTCGCTCTATCTTGGCGGAATTTGGAGTTTCCGAGGTGCCCATGTCTGTAAAAAACATGTACCTGAAAAACAGGACAATGGACATGACGTTTACAGGTAGATGAAAGTGGAAGCAGTGCAGTGTTGGAAGTTTCAGAATAGTCTGCACATCCATGGCGGGAAAGAGAGTGCGTGGCCAGGTTGGTTATAACACCGACTTTTTCTATAACTTACAACAACATCCTCAAAGGACGCTGTCTAAATCGGCAAAGTGTGTGAATATTGAGTACTAAAAGTCTGGTAAAATTCTTATTCGTTTAGCAAGCCCTGGTGTCATCACTTATTTCCGTGTGCCATTCATATGTTTTCCACAGGTACTGGTATTTTGCCCTTTATACCAACTTGAATCTGTATGTAAGGATGGTTAAAACTGGGTATTTCTTTACATTTTACTAGGTCAACAACACATTTCAGCACCGTGCAGCATGGAGACCCGTGAAAGTTAGAGTTGCTCTTCAGCTGGATCTTTGGCTGGCATATGTCATTGTATCCCAACTGATGGAATGACACACTCACCCTTTCAGTGGATCAAGGGCAATTGATGCTGGCCACTTGAGCTCATTTGATATGATGTTACGTTGCTTGTCGTTGCTGAGTGAAAATAGGTCAATCCTGGCGCCGTCCCTCTCGGCCATGTATAGGTTGTTGCCTATCCAGTCGTAGGCGATGGCTTGAGGGTTGGACAAGCCGAGCGTCGGCAGCTTTCGCCGGCCTGAATTGCCATTGATGTTCACCTGGTATACCTGACGGAAACGGATAAAGCATATAGACTTAATTCACCTAGTGGCAACATTGATATTTCACATACACCTGGGACACCAGATGGAAACAGACAATTCACACAGACCTAACTAGACTGGTGAAAACTGGGATAATTCGCATGGACCTAATTCACCTTGTGGAAACAGGCATAATTCACAAATACCTGGTACACCTGATGGAAAACAAGCACGATTCACAAACACTTGAGAGTACATATATTTGCATCCACCTTCTTCACCTTGTTGAATGAAACAATTCACATACACCTGACTGAAATCCCATACAGCCGGTTCTCCTGTTTGAAACATGGACAATTCACGTACTCATCGTAACCCTGCTATAAACACCTATCACACATATAGTTGGACTGATCATGAATCGGCTTAAAACCTCTCTCATACGCCTTAATGGGAATTCAAGCGAACCAATACACTGGTACACGTGAGATTCGCACTTTGACTGTAAAGATGGCCTGGGGAACCTGTAATGTAGATATTAGCCTCTCTCACCGGGTGGCCAAGTTGTTACAGCTTTCGCTTGTCGCGACGAACACCCTCGTTCGATTTCCCACATGGGCATGATGTGCGAGGCCAATTCTTGGTGTGCAGAATAAAACAAACCTCACTCACAATAAAATTTCCATACCCTTGTTCTTCGGTGAGCGACTTGTTTGATCAACACTCTCTCACAGTCAGGGCATATATGAACCTAACCTCCACTGAGGTTCGCCCTTAAATTAACCCAGATGTCATTCAAGATGGAATATTGGAATATGTTATGGCGCAGTCATATGGACTGCCACAACCGTCCGACAAAAACGCCTTCTGTGGCAAAATTGTACCTTCTTGTCCGTGGCGTTAATGTAGAAGATGAGGTTGTTGTGTACGCTGACGTCCAGGTCCGACACGGACGCCGTCATACGTTCCACCACATTCTGGCCATCGCGATCCATCGTAACCACGCTCTTGCCCGTCGATAAAACAATATTCATTGTGTCACCTGAAAATGTATCATAGACATCACTATTAAATAAACCACGTTTTGAGAAGCATGCCATTCTTAAAGATAAGGTTGTCAGAGATACGTAAATTAACATTTAGAAATTATGATGCCCCGGAAAAATGACAGTGGTACACTGTCTTACCTGTAGATGTACTGTAAACACCAGTCTTTATTGACTCGTGAGTCGTTTCGTAAAACAGGAACCCACGTCTGGGTTGTAAACAGTCGGGCAAACGAAAGCGCACGCTTGACAATTGTGTTTTGATCAAAACATTAATATGTACCCGGGTACCAAAGCTTTACTAGATAGAAAACATTGCTGAAACGCGGCAAACCCATGGTCCAAAGCACATCAGTGGTACCTGTATAAAGATCGAAAAAAAAATCGTTTTTTGTGTAATTTTAGCCACGTGACTGTGTACTTTCTGGAGCCTGTCAGTATAATGTTCAGCCATATGGGCGCCTGCTGCGTCTCACCATCGTTGGCTGTACAGACGTTGTCGGGCGAAAGGGTGTAGCCGGCGTCACAGCTGCAGGTGTATGAACCAATTGTGTTGACACATCCCTGGTCACAGAATCCCCAGGTTGAACACTCGTCAAAGTCTGTAATTATAAGCAATAAAAAATGTGCAGAACAAGATCTGGTTCATGATCAGATCTTGATTTCATCATACACATGAAACGACCAAAATGAACCACTAGATAAAAAGTGAAACTATAAAGGCGGCCATACGGTTTCGGATGAAGAATTTGGAAAATATTGTGTGTTTTTTCTCCAGGTTAAGGATTGACAAACCGGTTTACTCCGCAACAAATATGTAATCATCATTTGTGCATTGTTTTTACTCCTTCTGACATGAAATGTGGATAGGTACATTATTGAATGTATGTCTTACCAATACATGTTCTGTTGTCCTTGGGGTCAACAGTAAATCCCGCCTCACAGTAACATGTGCCCCCCGAGGGGGTGGGGCGACAGGCATGATCACACGACAGCTGCGTACAACTAGATGAACCTTGAAATAAGAACAATCCCCAAATCATTGTCTAATATCTACACCATAACATGCTTGAATACGAGCGTTTAGAAACCACAAATGGATTGGAATGTGTAGTGGTTACTGGAACTGGTTCTATTTTTGGATACACCGTAATATTTGTTTTCCACATTTTATGTTAATGTTCGACATTAATGTTTATGTTGTGAGGTTGAAGTTACTCACTACAGTCCTCCACCTCGTCGTCCCCCGCGCTGCAGTCGTCATTGTTGTCACAGACGGCGGATATGGGGATGCAATAACCGCTGGAAGGACACGCCCATTGCTGGGGTAAACAGGAATATTTATCTGAAAGAATATTTCGCATACACTAAATATTCCCAAATCACTTGATATGTTTGTATATACACTGCATCATTTAAACTGCCAAGATACTTTCGATTGTTACAAGATCACCACACAACTTTTCTAAATATTACACTCAGGCTACAATGATCAAAGGTAGCATTCTTTTCACTGTGACCTGAAGGTCCTGGGGTAGAATATGCCTTCAGCAAACAATGCTTGCCATAAAAGGCGACTCTGTTTGTCGTAAGAGGCGACTAACGGGATTGGGTGGTCAGGCTCGCTGACTTGCTTGGCACATGTCATCGGGTCCCAATTGCGCAGATCGATGCTCATGCTGTTGATCACTGGATTGCCTGGTCCAGACTTATTTACAGACCGCCGCCATACAGGTAAAATATTGCTGAGTGTGGCGTAAAACTAAACTCACTCACCTTTCAATGGATGAAAAACAAAAGCAAGAGACATTATAACTTCTTCCGATGTTAATATATGACATATGTTTTTAATAAATTAAACGTGATTTCTTAGAAATAAAATACAAAAACATTTCCAGTCTTTCGGATGAATCCACATCATCATACAATGTTAGACGAGCGTGCACTAGGGATGGCACCTACCACAGTTGAGCTCGTCGGAAGCGTCCCCGCAGTCGTCACTGCCATCGCATACCCATTTCTGTGATACACAACGCTTGTTATTGCAGGTGAACTCGAACCCTGAACACGCTGGGTACGCTGTAACATAGAAAACACTTTCATAATACGGCAACATCATGGCATGACTCCCCCTGATCTTGTCTTGTTTGTGATTTAACGCAGAAGAAAGGAGTAATAACATTCCACATGACGATGGATTTGATATAATTGAGTCCAGACAATCAGGGCTAGATTTTCGAAGCTCTCTTAGCGCTAAGATAGTCGTAAGTTAATGTTGATGTATTACACTTATGACTATCTTAGCGCTAAGAGAGCTTTGAAAATCTAGCCCCAGTTGGATTAAGATATAGATAACGTGGTAAAACCCTCCTAAAGGAACTGAACTCCAAGGATCATTATCCATTAAAACGTATATCGGAGAAGATGAGCCCATTGTACCCACTGCATTGTGTGTATGCTTTTTTCTTGATCATTACAAATATCGATGATACAAAGTGTTCGTATAAAGGCAAACGCAATTGCCTCGCCCATGCACTCCACACTAAGGCATACAAGTGTTAAAAGTTTGTTTTTCACCCACAGGAAATGGAATATCACCGGACATGAGCCACTGGTCGTCATATATGAAAATGTGCTTTGCAAGTCTAAACGTCTTCTTGTGCTTTGGTCTTGGCTATTATCACCCTGATGAAATAACTCCTGACAATCATCGCCCTTCGTCTTCATAGAAAGAACATGTTCGATGTACCTCCAAAGAGTTCCAACATTGACACACCAAACGCTTTAGATGCTGGAGTGTTGGTCATAGAAAGGGAAAGTTGACAGTAATAAATGAAGTCATCCCATTTGTCACACAGTCACGTGAAAAGTGATTTTGTCAATCTTAAATTTTGAAGGATATATCTAATTAAGAGAGAAATAAAGCGTTTTCACTGGCCCAATGTATTTATTTATACGAGGAGCTATGCCAGTGAAAGGGAACACGTGTCGTGATCCTATCAGAGTTTCCATGCCTACACCTAAGCTAAAATTAAGCTGTCGTGGGCCCCTTGCCTTGGTGTGCCTGAACTATTGCCCAAGGAAGCGTAAAACCATATTCACTCACTTATATTATGTTAAGCATTACCTTCACAGACAACTAATCATCTAGATAGCGTCTAAAGCATACACAAAGCGTTCATCCTTTCATAATGTAACGTTAAGCACTACTTTCATAGACAACAGATCATTCAGGAAGTGTCTCCAGAACACCCATTGAAGAACACACCTACACGGCTTGGCCACAAGTAGCAGATGATACAGTCAGTGCGTCATGTTTTCATCACTTACTGTTTGTGGATCTTTGTTTGTTTGAATGATACTTACCACGTCTATTTCCGACACGTCTACCGTTACTAGACACGGATTACAAACCAGGTGGCAACATGGTGCCTTCAACCACTTCAGGAACAGGTAATAGAATAAAGATATTCCATATAAACCTATCAAAGTGTGGCATGCGTGATTCCCGACGTGTGTACTTCCTTAATATTACCTCAGAATAGAATCATAATGACCAACAAAGTGTGTGTCTTATACGTCAGTGATGCGCCATCTACCGTTTGCAGGTGTCGATGCATTATTCATCTGACATGCAGGCACACTAAACCTACTACAGCACATACAACACCACGTGGGGCGTGCAGAGAATATTCGAGCCTGTAGCGTTTGGCGCACCTGTCGCGGTTCCTAGGTGGCACGTTTTACCAGGCAAAACAACGTTGTTGTTCCTGGACACGTCATTGTATAAACTAAGCTGTCTTCAACGGGCCGCAGTTCGACCTGATGGGTTGCATGAAAGTGGTAAACATGTGCAAACTTTGGGTTAACTCACGTCAAGGGGCGATGGGGTAGCCTAGTGGATAAAGCGTTCACTCGTCATGCCGAAGTCGCTGGTTTCATTCCCCACATGGATACAATGTGTGAAGCCCATTTCTGGTGTCCCCGCCGTGATATTGCTGGATTATTGCTAAAAGCAGCGTAAACCTACGTCACTCACTCACACATCAAGCTGACACATAGTGGTATTATGAAAGTGTTAAACCGGAGTAAAACCCATCATTCACTCATGGCGTCACCCCTTCACTCATGCCACTACACAATGATGACCATGCCACCCTACAAAACTAATGACAAAACATGTAAAACTCAATGCTATGTCGCCATTAATAAAACGAAAATGGACCATGGCGATGCTTTAAATACAATTACCTGCTTAGGTGTGGCATCCAACTGTTACAGATGTCACCCATGCACACAACCAAATGGTTTCTACATCAAAATCGGCACATGACATGATCTTCGCCAAGGTCTAGTCCTTACTTTGGATGTTACTATATATGTATTGTCCGAGAGATTACATACCATGTACAGAAACTTAATGGATTGTTTATGCCGATTAGATCAAAGTGAATCATATTAGTATGAACGTCCAACGTGAAAACATGTGTGCTTTTGAGTACCCCGTGCTTACATTATTACACGACGCAACAGCTGCTGGTTGAGACCATCCTTGCTTGTGGGAGACAGGATATACCTACTAGTTTCGTTCAAGAAGCCAAACTTTGTACATTGTATTTGACAAAGATTCATAACTACATGCTTATACTATAGCCGAATCGAGATGTGTACTCTTATGTTCTTTTATGATCATGGAAATGTTCAATTCCTCACAAGGGTATATTGTGTGAAGTCCTTTTGTGATGTCCCCGCCTTGATATTGGTGTAATACTGCTAAAACTAGCTTAAAATCATACCCACTCACTCTCTTTATTTATTGGAGATTTTTCTCAAGGAGGACAAAGGGTGATTGTGTGGCCTACATTATGAATGACTGTCTCCCCATACCTTTATATGGCATTTACATGTAGTTTGATAAATGAACACATGGTTTGTTTAGGACTTTAACTGCTTTATTCTTTTAATGTGGGATTTTGGTATGGCTGAAGTTGATCGTGGGTATGACATACATTTCAACGCGGAGTTCATTTATCCTGTCCTCTGAAGTTTGAAGGTGCCTTTATCCATAAAGTATCATATTTCTGCTTATTATTCATCAACTGCCAATCAAACAGAACTTACCGCGTTTTGTTGGTAGTTTACTAAGGAGTGTTACAATGACACTGCCACGATAGATCATTCTCATGGCCTTCAGGATCCATGAAGGCACACGTGAAGGAAAAACAGTCAAATTGTGCTCAGATTCTAAACACAAATCAAAGCGAGTTCCCTGTCCCATTTTTACTCGTTCACTCTAAACATCTGTACATGTTTATAGGGGTTGGCATGTATACAACACTTTATGCCGGGCTGTCTAGTTGCTGAAGATGCGCAAATGATAGCATGTGCGCACAGGCAACACAGGCTAAAGTGCAAGGATAACACTAGGGAACGATGTTTATCATCGCTAACAGTTGTAATCTCAGTGTTGAATAATGTACACATATGAAGATTCTGACTGAAAAAGAAGCATTTTTCTGTAAATATTGCAAGTTCTGTAACAGAATCGGCATGACTGTGACTTACTGCAGTTACTCTTCTCGTCAGAGTTGTCGCCACAGTCGTTGTCGTGGTCGCAGAGGTAGGTATCCAGTATACACCGACAGTTATCACATTGAAATTCGCCGTCGTTGCACGGAAAGCATGCTGAAAGAAACACAATAACATGAATATTCCATATTATAAATAATATGTTCAGTCGCGCTGACGTCTCTGAAACAGATGGTGAAACGCATGAGTGAGTGCTTACGTGGGTTCATTAATACAATTAAAACGACGTCAATGAACACAACAGGCACAAATAATATATTTATTCTTAATATCTTTTAACTTTATGAACGTCTAACACGTATGCGTCACAATAGATACATCGAGAAGAAATGCTGTATCCTCCACTAAATGTGCATATTCTCTACCTTAGTGTCTTAACATTCCCACCAAAGTTTCTCGCTTACATTTGTTCAAAACTATCCTATCATCCCAGTCGGAACGCTATTATGCAACTGTCATTTCACTATTTTTCAGTTCGGACAAGCACCAGATCCTGACATTATTGCAGTCTGTATATGTATCAGATAACATGAGTGGGATATCAAGCGTCGGTTTCCTTCTGGGAAAAAAACAGTCAAAAATGTTTTTCTAGAAAACTTTTTAACAGTTTAGACAGATTCATTAATTTTCCATGTCTTTCTTGTAAATATCACCAAGTTGTCTCTCACAACAGTATCAGACAGTGTTTGCGATAACTTCACATTGGTTCTCAGTAGCTTATACCATAACACTGAAAATGAAGCATAAGTTTCCGATATTCACATGCCCTGGCTACAAATCACGTGTTACCGTACTTTCCACCTTTGTTTTTACCCAGAATCAAATTAAAGAAACACTTAATGTCAAACAGAAATACTTCCAGCAGTCTGAATTTTGATGCAGAGAGGTATCTTTTCAGAGAAAACATTCTGGCTGTAACATTATTTTTCCCCAATTGTTTAATTGTTGTTTAACGACACTCATCAGTATTCGAGTAGTATGGCGGACATGTGGTAATAATCAAGGATGGGCCAGACAATTCAGTGATCAACAGCATGAGGATCAATCTACGAAACTGTGACGGGGACTTCTGCTCAACAACCCGATCCCGTTAGTCGCCCCGTACAAACCGATCCCGATAGTCGTCCCGTACAACACGATCCCGTTAATCGAGACAACCCGACCTTTCTAAACGTTACATGCAGTATACACTTTTTTGTAATTAAAGTTTGTAGATTTTCTGCTACTGTTAACGTGACTACGTGTTACTACCACGTGAGCATTTAAAATGCGCTGTGCAATGAAGTACTGTAGAGTAAAACTGTGGCATTGTCAAGTTGTATTGGACAACCTACGGAAGAACAGTGAAGGTTTATAATTTCAGTCGTCAAATACATGAAGTGTAAACGTTTGGGTAATTAAAGTTCGTGGATTTTCTAAATTTCCCTCTCCTGACTTAAGTTTGAAAAATGTTCGTTTTCTTGTTTTTCTTTTAGCGCTGGGACTGGGGAAAATACTGGACACAGTATTATCTGTCATTTTTGAGAGATTGTTCAAGGCCTTTTCAAAATGAATATTCAAAAGGGTTATTGTATTGTTTCGTTTTTAGGGTGAAGAAAAAGAACATGATTCAGTCATTGTCATGGCTGTCATGTGCGTTTCCGTTTGTCAAGCTGTAAGAATATCATACCAGTATGTGTATTTACTGTTCCCTATTGTTTATGACACAGTTGTTTTTCTTCATGACTGAGGCCAGGAAGTGACTATGTACCTGACTCCGCAACTCTAACCGCAACTGTCGCTTTACGGTCTGTGTGGCCACGATCTCCCATTCAAGTCATGGAAGTATAAACTAAAAAGGGTATTTACTGGTATTCACAGTTTGTTTACTGAGCTAACAAAGCAGTTTGTCGACAGCTTGAGCAGCTTATACTCATACCAGAAGGCGCAGATTAAACGTCGTACACACAGCACTAATCAGTTAGTTAGGGACGGTGTATACACTGTTTGAGGGCTAGTGGCGTCTAATGCAGGCGTCTGGACTCAAGGAACGTCATATGCATGATGACGGGGATTGGAGACGTCATATGACGGCGTTTGGGAACTCATATATGTGTGTTATGTGTCAGTACATCTTTGAGTGCGTGTTTGAGTGTGTGTTGTGTTTGTGTGAGAATCCATTAACAGCAAGTTATGTTCCGATTTGTTTGATAACAACGCAAAATAAAAACGTTTATGTTCACTTTCAGTGCAGTGTTACAGGACAGTGTCTACACAGTGGAGAGGTATTACATGTGCGTGCAGTGTGTTACACATATAAAATGTAAGTGCAGTCTCACAGTGGGAATGCATTACATGTAAGGGTAGTGTGTTAGACATATTACATGTAAGTGCAGTGTTACAAGACAATACCCACACAGTGGGAATATATTACATGTAAGAGGAGTGTGTTACACATATTACACGTTAGTGCAGTGTTACAGGACAATACCCACACAGTGGGAAAATATTACATGTAAGAGCAGTGTGTTACACATATTACACGTCAGTGCAGTGTTACAGGGCAATATCAACACAGTGGGAATATATTACATGTCAGTACAGGGTGTTACAGAAGAACCTGTGCACAGGGGGCATATCATATGTGTCAGTACAGAGTGTTACATATAATACATATCAGTGCAATGTTACAGGGTAACGTGTATACAGTGGACATGTGAGAGAAGGGAGACGTCATCACCGACGTGTAAAACATACGACTCTGCAAGTGACGAGTTTATAGGTGACAATGATTGACTTTCACAGCTAGGGAGAGGGTAGAGGATTAATTATTAATGACATAAGGCTAGGTATCGTAACAAATTACCTGAGATATGTTTTAATCATAGCATTTATATTGCACATTAAAGTTGATATTTGACAGTGTGTGACGGTACAGCAAGAGCCAAGAGTTGGCACAGCGGATGATACCAACAGCCCTCAACACTCAAGACAACAAGAAGGGGCAAGGATAGCAATAAAATATAGTTTCTGAATTCCTTATAAATTCATAATGGTCCTCTAGTGCTTGTGTGATCGAGCGCGTGTATATTTGTATGTAGGTGTTCCTTGTCAGAAATATAATCGAGTCAGTGCATATATAGTGACAGTTGAGGATAAATGTCCTCCGCTCTGACGTTTATACGTTTATTTTGTTTGTCTCAGAAAGAAGACCACCATTAATTGCTAGGGGATATGGGAAACGTTTTGAAGGATTGTTGGCACTGTTTCCGTCGTTGAAGATTTACAAGCGCTCATGTCCAAAAAATTGGAAAGTACATACAACTTATTTGGCCGACGCTGTATCCCAGACAGTCTCTGCCTGACATGTACCATATAAAAGATTTAAGTGGGCAAAACGAGTTGATTGCTTGCAGGAAAAGAACTGAAACATAAGGAAGTCTTCCTTTGCCCCAAAATGTACTGGAACGAGCATGTGCCACTGGAGAGCGGTAAGGAACGGTGTGGCAAGGATATGTAGAGGTGCTACGTCAGGACCAACTGGATGTGTCCAGACAACGACGGTTTCCATGGCAATAACGAGCACGCCTGTGATGGATAGCCCAGGTCGATTGTCTCACATGTCGTTATGTCACTTGTTTATGGGCGACTGGGGAAAGCTATTCCTCTCCCGTGAGAGAGGTCGTGCCTCCATCCTCAGGAACAGTGTAGCCTAAAACATGTCATTTTATCTTCAAAGCGACGCCTTAACGCTGGACATTCTCGTGATGTCAAGTCATCATATCAAGGCCAAAGTTAAACAGAAACTGCTGACTCAGCAAAAAAAAATCCTGCTTGTCTCGCCTGTTGATGAAAGTGTCCCGGAAACCTTAAATAAATGAGACAAGAAGACAATACATGTCATGCTTCAGTTATGTTGTGCGGCTTGAGTAAAGGTCTGCATAACTTGGGTGTATCTCGGCGTTGTCCAGCGTAAATAATTTGGCTCGGTCCACATGATTTTAGCAATGTTTATGCAAAATTACAACGAAACACTCAAAGAATTGGTTTCTCGTGATATGGAATCCATGAGGGAATCGAACCCGTATTTCTACCGTATCGATCAAACGTCAAAACCACTTTACTTTAGCTGGTTGTCAAGTGGATTTTAGGGAGTACTAACACTTCAAAATAAGACTCGATGGTGACGGATGAGCGACTAACCTGCTGGTAGAAACACCACAGCTACTTTGTGAAACCAGACCCATTTAAAGGTGGACACACTATGGACTTGTTGTCACTAAACCTTCCATTAGTGAATGGGATCAGTTTTATGAAACGCAAAGGAATATACCATCAAAATGGCGTCTGGACCAGACAATCCGATGATCAACAGTATAAGTATCGATTACATATCTAGCATGGTATTATCTGTAGCAGAGGTATCCCATCAAATGTTTAGACTCAGTAGTGTATATATAGCCCCTTAATTTAGGCAACTGTTCTAAACTAAATTTTGCAAAATATTTCGTACTGTTAAAAGATAGTGTTCACACATGAACGGATGTATCGTAAAGCAAATTCGTAACGTTGCAAAGTTTATTGTCATGAGGTAAGTAAATGATAAAAATCAGTGAAAATTCTTTACGAAAATCTACACTAAAACGCAACAGTTCACATGCACGACATTTCCGCATGCTTTTCAGCAATTTGATGCGCAATCCTCGTACAATTCATCTGCGCAATGTTTGCAGTTGTTCCCTCAAGTTACTGAAGAAATAATTCTTCTTAAATAGTGTGTGTTTTAAGAGAGTCTAAACTTTTGATGGGAAGGATATATCAAATAGTATGGCATATACTGTTTATGTAACATCAGTCCCATAGTGCAGTTGTGCACACAAGACTAGTGCGGTAGGGTAGCCGTGACATTAAAGCGGTCGCTCGTCACACCGAGACAGGAGTTCGATTCCCCACGTGGGTACAATGTATGAAGTACCTTGGCATTGCTGGAATATTGCTAAAGGCGGCGTAAAGCCATACTCACTCACATACTCTTCTATCATTATGTCGTAACAGTATGAATGCTCTGTTGATTGCGCCCGTGACGATTGCATTCTGGTTTATTAAATAAATAACCTACAATATTTAGTAACAATCAGATAAACATATGACTGAAGAACCAACCCTGAAACATACCTCTTCGGGTGGTCTTGGCACCCTCATTATCGACCCGATGCCCTTGACCCCTTTACACACAGCCTAGACAGTGATTGAGACTTGTAGCGCCGCGAACAAAGGCCTTTCCGGAAAATGTGAAACGAATCTTGTCAATCACATAATTGTCAAACGGGTAAAAGAATTCAGTGATATATGAAGTCAGTGGATGTTTAAAAAGACGACATGACCACGTTTGATGGCCTCAGAACGTCTGAAGCCCTAAACGAGCCCGTTTAAGGGTATGATCATTTTTCCTGTCCCTTACATATTTGGGGTCGTACCACGGATTGATCTCGGATTGATATTATATAATATGAAAATATAATAATCTGGCCTAGTCATTATATCGCTTTGACAACCTGCCACAACCAAGCATACAATGACGAGATGTTGGACGGTCACGTTACATTCATTGCATAGTCTCATTTCAAATGCACACAAAATTGCTGTTTTGACGCAAAATCACACGTTTTGTGTGGGAAATGGCTAGCCATGGGCAGCAAAGACAAAGTCATCTGTTTCACCTTTCAGCCAAGCTGAATTTATCAAAGCTAAGGACTGCTCTTTATGCAACATACTACACATAAACACCTTGCAGTTCCTGTTGCAGAGCCTTCCATTGAAATACCGAGCCTGTGCCAGTTTGATATAACGCATTTCAGTATCGTCCACACTCCACATCCATGAATAAATTTAAAAATCAAATTTGATATTGAATGTCCCACAATGTGGACTTTCAGCGTCTTCCTCGAGAAGTTTCACAACACAATGGAAAGGGCCCCATTTCCTCAAGGCGATCGTAGCGGTATGGCAGGCGTAAGCCTGTGTTAATGAATGGGAGTTACTATCGTAGAACTACGATCACTTTGAGGAACGGGGTCCAGACAAATCATCGCATGTGTCGTCGCTCCCCCTTACATGATAATGATGTAGCTTACCACCTGTCATTTGAGAATTTGTTATTTTCGTACATATTTTCGAGAGCATGACGTATTTACGTAGATTCCCACAAGAGCTAATCTTGAAGTAACTAGCGGTATATGTCTCAACCTACCCCCCAGTGAGTTAGACATGCCGTTGGATCAACACTGTGACATCAGTTTAATGAGTTATCGCTGAAATCCAGCCTTAAATCCTTAGAGCACTGGGAATCTAAGTTTATAGACAAAATCCTGTCAGAATCTCACGTTTGCTAAGCGGACGTTTCGCATCACTGGGATTTCGCTACTTTCAGAGCACATCCTAAATCGACTATCGGTTTTAGTGTTTTGTCACAGCAAAGCTGACACAAGCTGTCCGACATGCTCATCTTAAACATTTTTATTAAGAGATAAACCTATCAGCGCTTCGCTTTTATTACGTATAAAGGTAACCAATCACTTTAATCGCCATACTCATAGTGACAGAATATAACGCAAAGCCTTTGGTCACAGAGAAAGCATTGGATGACCTACATAGGTTGAGAACAATGCTGAAGTTGATTGTCAACTGGATTTTAGGGAGCACCAACATTTATAGATAAGGTTGGGTTGTGACAGGTTGACATGGATTAACATGAGTGACTGCATCCTGTTGGTAGAAACACCATAGGTACTTTGTGAAACCAGATCCAATTAAAATTGGACAAATTATGGACTTCGTGTTACCAAACTTCCATCACTATTAGGGAGTGGGTGAGTGAGTTTAGTTCACGGAACGCCACACTCAGCCGATGACGCCACCGTAAGCGGTACCCTGTGGTGGCTTAAATACCCTGTGATGGCCTTATTTTTTCTCAGGAAAACACTCAGCAATATTCCACCCACATGACGGTTGTCTGTAAGTAATCGCGTCTGGGCCAGACAATCCAGCGATCAACAGCATAACCATCGACGTATACATGTAATTTCATCTCTATTATAATGGTTCATGTCACGGAATATTCTGCTTTCGAAAAAATTAAGTACCAGGTACAAGAGGGCAATATCATGATAAAAATAGGAGAGGCCAGCTAATTAGCAGTCGTTTTCCATGTAGGTTCAAAAGACAAGCAAGAGTTCAGAAGGCCCGATGACGCCACCGTAAGCGGTACCCTGTGGTGGCTTAAATACCCTGTGATGGCCTTATTTTTCTCAGGAAAACACTCAGCAATATTCCACCCACATGGCGGTTGTCTGTAAGTAATCGCGTCTGGGCCAGACAATCCAGTGATCAACAGCATAACCATCGACGTATACATGTAATTTCATCTCTATTACCATCTAATGTGGTACCATGTATTGTGTAGAACACCGCAATGACTAATCTTTTAAAGCCGTATAGTGTTAGTATGCATTCTCATTTTCCACCTCAAGATCATGAAATCTGACAACGCCAGCCAACACAAGACAACCCCCTGTGCGTTGTGAGAATACATGTTGATGCCTGGCGTATAACGGACGGATTTATCCTTTCATAATCCTCACCCAGTTCCTACCTAATACCCATGTGACATCTATATGTTCCGTCGCAATACCCGTAGGCGTATCCCATTTGCTATCCCTGTCACACCTGTAGGTAATTCCGTCATAGCACCCTGGGGCATCCCGGGTATTTACGGCGATTTATGCTTCAAGTACAGGCAATGAAACAACCATAACATTCAATAACCACCTTACTCGGGCGTGACAGTCTGTTTATTTCACTGTAGTAATTCTGAAAATGTACGTCGTAGCTTTGATTTATAACCATGTTCGTTCACTTGTCGGAATGTAGGTCATGTCTCAGTGATCTTGCTTTTGGTTAACTCCACATCAAACACTTCGGCATCATTGTTCCCCAGAACGGGAACATTTAGGCATAACTGTCTAGAACAGAATTTTGGCATCACTGTTGCCTAGAACAGAATCATTTGTGCATCATCGTTGTCCAGAATTGAAGCATTTGGGCATCATTCTCGCCTAGAACAAGGGCATTTGTGCATTACTGTTGTTTAGAACGAGAGCATTTCGGCATCACTCTTGTCAAGAAGAGGAATTTATCAGGATCACTGTTATCTAGAACAGGGGTATTTGGGCACCACAGATCGTCTGGAACATTGGTATTTTGGCATCACAGTTGTCTGGAACAGGAGCATTTGGGCATCGCTTTTGTCTGAAAGAATAACCTCAGAGTAAAAGAGTTCCCTCATCACGCCTAAGACCCAGCCTTTGGTATTTGAAGGTCATTTTCGGCGTGCCCAAACGTGATGTTGATCACATACACTGTTACAAGTTCGGCATAACTTCACCGACTGATGTAGAACTTCAGTATTACACTGATCGATGACACCGCCATCTCTTTCTCAGTTGAAAGCATATGTCGTTTATAATGGTTCATGTCACGGAATATTCCGCTTTCGAAAAAATCAAGTACCAGGTACAAGAGGGCAATATCATGATAAAAATAGGAGAGGCCAGCTAATTAGCAGTCGTTTTCCATGTAGGTTCAAAAGACAAGCAAGAGTTCAGAAGGCCCGATGACGCCACCGTAAGCGGTACCCTGTGGTGGCTTAAATACCCTGTGATGGCCTTATTTTTTCTCAGGAAAACTTCTAAAGGCTATGTTCAGAGATCATAAACCACCATCGGCCCCGTCTTCGAGTTTCATAAAGGCTCTCACTGTATCCACAGTTTACATATCTGCGACATGTAATACATAATGGATAGGTTCTGTCATATGAAATATTACCACTATGATATTACTACGTGTATTTATGCTTTTAACCATACATTTCAGAATGTTAAACGATTCCCCAGAGTATCAGAACCAATTTCCATGATACACAATCACAGTTGCAGACGTTCTTTTAACAGAATTAAGCTTGTGATTAAATCCATCCTGTCGTATCATGTTGAAAAACCTGTTTCAGTATCTATGCAAGTATCGTCCACAGGGCTCTTAGATAAAACAAACGTTAAACGGTCTTTTATTTGTTTGAGATATAGTCCTTTCATGGGACGATCGCTTATGGGTCCGCAATATTACACCTTTGAAAAAAGATAAAATTAGTATGTATGTACTAAATATACATGGTGTGACATCATGCATGACATAGTGGCTAGTTTTCAACCTTAGCTACTTCCTTTCTGTCCGAACTTCAGATTTCTACGTCTCACTTTCGTGAACATCCGGTTAGAATAGGTGCTCAGAAACCCATGTTTTCCGTAAGGCTCGGTGAAGTGGTTCACACATGTCATCGTATCCCTGTTGCCTAAACAGATGCTCATGTTGTCCAGGCTCCGTTGATTTTACCACCATCATGTGACATGATCAGAATGGAAAGGGTCTCATAATCTTCAAACGGAGGATTCTTTTCAATTTGTGTACAGTGGAAGCTGCCGAAACCAGCATCTGTCCAATCCGGCAAGTTGTCAACACCAGCAAAAGGTCTCAGTTCCACCCGCGGCTTGTACATTTATCACTAGCTCTACAATCCAGCACGCTGTCTAATCCGGACTATTTCTTCAGTCCCGATGAGTGCCGGTTTAGACAGCTTACACTGTCTTGTTATTGTAATGAAGTCTTGCAATCTGAGTAATAAATTTTCCACTTCTGATGTTTTCAGAATGGCACATGTACGCTGATATGCAAATCAATGAGGTTACAAATACTTTTAGGTCACAAACTGACTATGTAGTGAGCGCTCATTCACATTTGAGGGTTTTTCCCAACTGGACGTAAAAAGAAATTTAGCTCACCTTTGACATGTATATCATATGATAAAGCCTGTATGATTAGTTCCTTGCTGAAACAATTTCCCCTGAGGATAACTTAGGACTATATACACTTTCACCATGCAGGCTGTCAGTATGTCCATAGTGACCACCCGGGTCGAAGGAGCATATTTCGCTCGGCTGCTAAACAGGAATGGAATGAATACTCGCAAACGCTCGAAACTTCAGTAGACGGGCCCAAGTTTATTTTAGAGTTACGACCCATGATGTGGTTTATGATAAATAGGTCATGATATGACTGTAATGTAGTAACCTCTTAATATCATCACTGGATGAGACACACTTATATCATCGTGTGACGCATTGACCAGCTTCAAGTTGTATACCGGGCGCCATTGAAATCCATTATCATAATTATACATGTATATCATCGGGGACTGACTATATACATTGTGTACACACAGGGGCCTACTCTAGAGCAACTGGTTTCATTTTACCCAATGTGATGGGTATAAACCATGTTTAGTATGTATGCAGCATCTGCATGACTCAGCGTTTAAAGACCAGTTAAACATAGTTATCAGGATAACGGTATTAAAGGACTCTAATGGTTTTATGGTGGCCAGGTGTGCTCACTGTTTAGCAAACACCGGGTATTTGATTGTGATTCATAAACACATGCTTAAGACACAGTCTGGAGGTGTAAGGAGAGTTGGAAATTGTTTTATTACATTTATGCATTTTGGATTAAGGAAATTATGGAAATGCTGAACGTTAATGTCCACGTCTGGTCAATCGTAATTCCAAAACAGTGTCTTCATGTTCAGTTAATCATTTCAATGAGTTATCTAATATACACTAACACAGTTATTTATCTCGATTCATAACCATGTCATAGGTGTGCTGTAATCCAACAAAGAGGTTCTTTGAATTTTCGGGAACTAACCAGCTACTCATAGATAACACAGTTATCAACAACCCATGGACAACACAGTAAATCAACTGGTCATGGATAACATAGTAATCAACAGGTCACTCCATAAGGGGTGTTTTGTAGGACAAATGGCAATTCTCATATGTAACTCCTCTTTCATGTTTCATTTATGGCCCATAATCCGTTTTAAGTCATTTAAAAAAGATTAAAGAATGTTGTTTTGTTTGAAAATGAAATGACAAACGTAACTGCGAGCTTCTTGAGATGTTCATTAATGTATGGATAGACATCTTGTTTTGAGGATAACAATAAATAAACATATTGTTCATCGTTTACATATTTTGTGTTGGCAGCATCGTCTTACGCTGTGGGGTGAGTGAGAAGGGCGTAATAGCGCATTGATCCGTATTTTATTTACTTCTCAAACGTTTGTCACTTAAATAGTGCTGATGACCTACAAATACATAGTCGATGTGAAGCAGGATTGAGACAAATCCGGATAATGTTTCAAATAAACTAGGATGCCAGTGTACTATAGCTATTTAACGGTGACATATCGTTTAATATCGCTCTTAACAGTAAGGATTTACAAACACGTCGTGTTTTTTCGAATATATGAGTACATACATTTAATTGCAAATACCTCGCACAACAACATACGCGAAATATGCATTACCTGATATAAACAGGGCATTCTTACATGTCCCTGCTTCTAAAATACATATAAACTGTAACAGGTGTTTTAACATGCCTAGGGCGCCTGTGTGGATACCGGTCCGTGTGACACAAAGGTCATTGTCTGTCAACAATGGTCCCTGATGCACACGTCTACGGCGGTAATCTGGGTGACACGTCATCGCTCTCTGTGCTGGTGTGCTCAGGCATCACGTCAACATGACAAATCGGATGCGCGCGCTAAACAAGTTAATTTGAGTAACGCCTAACTTTATGACCTCATATGTTGTGACAGACCAGCTCCACTAATAAGAACCGACAGAGAGAGGCACCTTGTCCACTGAACTACATATGGTGCAGTGCCAGTGGTGAATAAAGGTATCAACGTCACACATGACGTTGCATCAAGTTCAACATACACAAAGACCTGCCTTAATAGCCTGCCTATGTAAACTATTATGCATCAATGCCGTCTACACAGACTAACGCTTAGTCTCTGACTAGATATAATCTTAATTCTGATTGTAAGAAACAAACCCATTTACACTGAAGAGGAAACCTAGACTTGCTTCATTTCGAGCTTTACCGTTGCAGAAAGGGCTAGGCAGTAGGGCAAATAATGTGGTTCAGGGACTGTGAGACAGTCTAGAATCGGAGCTGAGTGATTGAGTAAGTGATATCGGTTAACGCTATGGAAAATGTTTTAGTTACATCACAGTTTGGCAGCTAGACGTGGCATGGTTGTTTTGATGCAGGACTTATAGAAAGGTATCACAGTTCATGACGACAACGTCATCATAATATCATGATTACGTTTCGGTACAGATGCTTATTCTGTGCTTATACCTGTCTTAGTATTCCCCATCTTTTAAAACGCCATGCAAACTGATCAAAACTTAAAGAGTTTAACACTTTGGTGAAACCCACTGAGATATGGAGATGATACTGGCATTTCTAAACGCATAACTACGACATTTTTCACAATGGGTACAAATGTTTAGGGAAGGCATAAAAGCAAGCTATTGCTCCAAACCACTCAGTTGAACGTCTAACTGATAATAGTGAGCGCAGCGTTTGTCAGTCAGGTCGAAGACTCTTGCGTCTCATTCTATTGTCTCATCTACTGCTGGAATATCATTCGAAGCACTGAACAACCTAGACGTTCTGTTCACTTACCATTTAACGATGGGATAATGCCATGCCCTGCAGGTTACTTCTGAGTTTCTGGACCTCTTGTGACTTTGGATCATACATGGAGTTATGTATAATATTTGAGCTGAATGATACCTATGACATATGAGTGATAATAGAGATCTTTGATTATTAACAATATCAAAATTATAACAAGTATACTGTCAGGTTGAAAATCAAGGAAAACCAAGTTCTATGGACAGTCAAGTTCTTTATCGCAATGACTGCGCCCTCAGACAGCATCAAGTGAGAAATGTATTGAGGAGAGTAGAAATGGGGCTTCGTATGTGTCTGCGTGCTAGCGTGCGTATGTGTCAGCCTGTGGTAAGACCGCCTTGTATCCCTGAGAAAAAATTGCGTCCAGTTCCACCCCAGTAGCAGGTTCTCTTTGCATGAATAATCGGCCGAGACCACGTTGCCATCTCCAGTATCTATACATATTTACACAGACACACACAAAGACTCATACACGTACGCTCGTGTGTATATAAACACACGCACACACACGTACGTACGTACGTACAAACATACATACATACATGCATACATACATACATACATACATACATACATACATACATACATACATACATACATACATACATACATACATACATACATACATACATACATACATATGGTCCTACATATATAAACACACGCACACACACGTACGTACGTACGTACAAACATACATACATACATGCATACATACATACATACATACATACATACATACATACATACATACATACATACATACATACATACATACATACATACATACATACATACATACATATGGTCCTACATTGTGTCCATTTCACACAACCACCTGCCAAGAATAAATGAAAACACTACTAATTGGGTATCCAACTATCCGTATCAAATCCGTCTGTGAAAACGGATTCTTTTCCTCCAAAATAATAGACACAGTCATGGTGCAACCACAAAATATTTACTTTCATTACCAACAGAATCGTTATTAAAACAGGCTCATCCCAGTAAGTGGTCACTAAATACCTTGCAGAACATCTTAAAGTCTTTTCCCCCTACAATACGAATTTTGATTGCATTTTTGATATTTAATGTTGTTCTGAAACAGGTAGATTCCAGTTAATAGTGACCACATGTATACCTTACATAACATTTTGAAACGTTTTTTGGCCAGGTAATACGAATTTAAATTGGGAAAAATATGATAGTGACAAACTAGTCTAACCAGAAGACCCTGCTACTCGGTTTAACTTCAAACAGAATGAAACACGTTTAACTGAAGAAGTCATTGCGTGTACGTGGAAGGAGAAGGTTGCTTACTCATAGACCAAGCCTAATGAGCGCATGATAGGCGAGTCAACAGTTTGTCAAACTGGTTTTGAAAAATGCATTGTATAAAAAACCGATGCGAATTTCTTTAAAGGCACGCACATACAGTACATCTATTTCATGTATAACATAAGTAACATAAATATGTAGAAACACCCAACCTAAAATTGTTTCCATCATATATGGCAATAAATAACAAACTATGCCCGCTATTGTCAACATTATTATCATAATATTCATCACGTGTCAAGGATCATGCATATGTTACACGAAAATTCCTCAAATGTGACGCATTTCTGAAGAATAGCCAGCAAACACGATCTAAGAATCAAGGGTCAGTCACGTGACGTTATGTAAGGTCACGTGAACACGTGAACCGCGCCCCAAGCGACATGTTAACCAGGTGAGCAAAGGTTAATTGTGATGGCTGAACAGGAACTAGATGAGAAAAAATGTCTATAAGCTATCAGCAAACAGTGTAGCCTAATTTAAAGGATTTAATTTGTTTGAATACGGTCCATTGGAATTTTGGCAGTATTTGGTAATTTACATTGAAATCAGAACTCAAATTGACAGGGTTACAACGGGATTACAACGTTCATGAATGTAGTGGATATCGGTGTATATCACCGCGTGCTATTCTCATAGGACACCCACTAAAACAAATGTCAGTTGTTTTACAATTTGAAAATACGCACATGGTACATAAATACTATCTCATGTAAACACAACATCTAAGGAAATTAACCAACCTAGCGAATGCATGTGAAGCTTGTTAGATACAGGTTGTGGAATATCAATAGGTACAATGACGGAATGAAATATGTTAAAAAACGATGATTCTGTGATTTGGAAGAACGGTAGCCAAATGCACCTGATTAAACTCTGACAAGGGATTACAGGATCGCTTCAGTGAGCTTCGTGCTTTGTACATGGTGTACATGGTGTAGAGAGACGGTTATCTGCCATGTATTTCGTGTTATGTATTTTGTCAACAACAACACCAAAGACAAGATGCTGAGACATTTACATAACAATCTCCTGTTTTGGATGGTGATTAGGTGCCTGACGCTAAGGGTGTGCGTTCACATCCCGGATGGGACACAACCCCACAAAAGTACTAGAATCTGTACTTAACTGTGAACGTGCAATCCCAAATATAACAGATGTTAGAATGTTTTAGAGGCTGCGGTTGTCACTGTTCAATGCTTACAACACCTTAGCTGTATGCTAGACAGACTAGCAGCATGTTTTCAGATATATTCGTTAAACCACATCTACATGTGCCTTATTTTCCACTTTTAAGAAACTAACAAACATGTTTCACCTAGCCATCCACACACCAAGGTATACGTGAGCGCATGTACACGTGACGTATACTTATTGACGTGTCACTGGTGTTTAAATGGAAACGTTTATCATTACTCTAGTTGATTGCGATGATGACCACATGATAGCATCATGATAACAGGCTCATTCATCTCTCTAATTCACCAAAATTACAACACTAAAGTTGTAATGCAGACATAAACCTAACTGAACTACAGAACGACACGTCACATATTATTCGTGAACTCAAAGCGTTCAAAGTTGATAGGTGTTGCGCTTCTTGCATTTTTATGTGGATGTTGGTAAATACCTTAGTGAGTGTGTTTGATTTTATGCCGCACCCAGCAGTATTGTTGCTGTAACGTGGTGGTCTGCAAATAATCGTTCTACGCAATTGGGATACGATGACATGTGTCAACCAAGATATTCTTGATTTTGACGTTTATTCAAGAAGGTCGAGAAATCACTTAGAACATAAATTTTGACACTCATCTTGAATCACACATTTATTTGTGTTTGTTTCTAGCCGTTTCTTTTAAAATTAAAGTCGTATACGTGCAAATTACATTTTCAAAGCGACTACATTCCAAATAACTATGGTTGTAATGAAGTGCAAATGGTGATGCACTCTCAAAACATTCAATAATATCATATCAACACTGATTGACTCGGATAAATCTCCTAAATATTTTTAATCGTAAATACAAAAAACGAAGATCACCTACTTTTTATAAGAGTATATGCAACTAGTGATCCCTTTGAGTTTGTAAAAACCATCATTTACTGTGGAATGTCCTAAAACGAAGTCTACATCGTTTTCATCTCTGGAAATATGTATGTTCCTCGGAATCTAATCGACTGCTATTGCAGAATATCCTACTACTACCACCCCGAACTATCGGAGTTCTCAAATAGTTTACAGTAGAATGTTTCTGTTTTCAAACGATGACCCAGTCTCGTATATGTTCAGTTATTTTTTCTTTTCAGAAATCAAGATGTGTAACGAAATGCCAACACAGATTAAGTCGTATTAAAACTGATCAGTACTCTGTATCAATAGGACAATGGGATTACGGTACTATCTCCACAGATATGGTGACAATGACAGATTTCGCGGGAGCAACACCGTGATGTAATGGCAGTCAGTGGTCTTAGCGTACTGTTCTTAACGCCAACCACCCCTCTAGGCATGTTTCGCGGCTAAATTTACTTGACTTTCTCTCCCTCGGCAGGTACGCATCTGCCATAAATGAGACAAAAAATTAACTCTTATATACGGCAGAGCTTCCAGTCTCACGTACTGAATTAGAAAGAATCTGTGGCGCGCCTGTTCAAACAGGCCGTACGACGGTGGCGGAGCACTGACACGGGACTGGGGATTGTTGAGCCGATACTGTTAAGCAGGGCTGGCCAGTCACGTGACAGTGGATTGGGGAAAGGCAGAGTTATCGCGTGTAGGAGGGGATAACACCTAGATTTTTAACCATTTACCTCTAATGAGCGGTGCTACAATCAGACAGCTCCTGCATAAGGTTTGCTTCTTGACCTTTGTCTAGATATGACGTGAGTGGTGTTCTGCTACCTGTGTTAATTGCAGCACCTATCTGATGCATCTCCAGCCAAAGCCTAGTATTTACTCAAACGGCTTTGTCTTACGTCATATATTATTCCATACAGCAAATATAGCAGGTTCGTCTCTGATGCCGGTATCGGCATACACATGTCACGTTGAGAGAATATAACACGTCTGTTGTTTGTTTTTTTTCACCTGAGCTCACCTTGCATTGGAGTCAACGTTATCACGAATGCATGACAAAGTTCTTACACTAACATTGTTTCTAAATTATCTTAGATATCTACCAAGACGTGACCAGTGGGGACATTTCACCGTATATGCTAGATATTACACTTACAATACACCACGCTCCTTATGTGACATTGTTCAAAGGCACAATGGTGACATTTAACCTTGTCTTTTTAGCACGAATTCGCACGAATCCAAATACCCCATTATGTCATCTGCTGTTTCAGTTATTTTAGGAACGGATAAACATTTTCGGCAACGCGTGGTAAATACTTGGATACTTTGATTAAAACATGCACACATGCAGTCACGTTGATCAACGTTGATAATCATTCTGATAGAACTTTGAATGAAGCTCACCCACAAACAAACCTACATGTCGAAAGGTAGGGGTTTACGTGTTTTAGAATAGTGCTGCCAGCGGTTTTAATGGATATTTTTTTTTTCAAATGTCACATACACAGTTTTGACTTAGGAAAAAATACTTTGGTACTCTAGTCAATACTGAGTTCTAATGTTCTGATCACTGGGCTCAAATGTTGTATCAAATGAAAAACTTGAGTGGGTGGGTGAGTGAGTGGGTGGGTGTGTGGGTGGGTGCATGAGTGAGTGAGTGAGTGAGTGAGTGAGTGAGTGAGTGAGTCAGTAAGTGAGTGAGAGAAGTATGTTTACACCCATGTGAAGTCTGCTAAGAGAACAGAAGAATGAACTATATAACACGAAATGCCTGTAGTCAGTGTGGGTTCGATCCCACGCCGGCTTGAACATAATGGATAAAAGTATCACCTTTTCTACGGGCAACATGCTACATATGTAGTTTACAGCATCCTAGTAAAGACCCCATGAATACAAACTCCACATCGTTTCTCTCTGTATACTTAGTGATTATATGAATGAACCGAGTTATGCATGACTGTTTAGAAGGGATGTGAATTCAGTGAAAACTGAACACGTAAAACACCATGTAACCAGAATATCACCTATGAACTAAAATATGGGCGATACTGTTTCTGTCAGTGTACATAGGATCACGTGACACCAAGATCCAGGTCAATATCTTCAGTATCCCATGCTTGCCGTTAGAGCGACTAAGGGGATCGGGTGGTCAGTGTCGGTGATTTTCTTGACAAGTCATCGTATACCATTTGCGTAGATCAATACTCATGATGTCGGTCACTGGATTGTATGATTATATACAGACGCTATCAGTGTAGCGTTAAACAAACAAACAAACAAGCAAACAAACAAATATTGATCGAAGACTGTTTCATTAAGACCATGTCTAGGTAATGACGTTCGAGGTCATTGTTATTTTCATATGTGGGTTTGGACCTTCATCTTCCGGGCCACCTTGCTTTAAGTGATTAATCTTCACGAATGATTCATAAGCGACAAACATAAGGAGACATTAACAACGGAAAGTGTGATGACGTCACATGCATTGTTAATACATTGTACACATTCATTAATCCAACATGACATTTTTAAGTCACATGCAGCAATAGCTACTCGAGAGGCGTACTACTCGATTTCATAACATTACATAAGCAGAAGATTCAAATTATATACTTACATTTTTAATTCAATATGCGTCTGAATATATACTAGTATGTGTCCAGCATCAAGGCAATGGAACACTGTTTGTATGACACTAAATAGACAATCACATGCATTGTGCTTCCACACTTAACAATGACCTTATAAACACGTTTAGTAGAATACTAAGAAGGATTAACCGCTGTGAAATGGTCTGCTTAACTCTTGTGAGTGAGAGATTGAAAGTGAAGTACAGATGTGAGAACGATACAAGACTGTTCTTCTAAAGATGGGCAAGGTATTTGTGTGATGATACAAAGAAACCTGCCAGGTGATGACTTGTACTGTGCAAAAGTGGCCAAAATACATAGGTGTTTGTCATCGGAATAACAGCCAAGATGTAATATACAAGTATATCCTTTTTGTCTGAATCCCTATGTACTGAGAAATGCATGTAAATAGCAGCACTGATTCGATTTCCTTCGAAATAATGGCAGACATCTGCTAACGAAGCCGATTCAAACAGCAGCAGAAACTTGCGGAAGAAATGCAAAATGAATTAAAACAAAAATCTAATCAACTTTTTTTGAAACGAAAGATTCATTATGGTCAGCCAAACGAGGGAAGACAAGCATAAATTGTATGTGTCCTTGACTGAGCATCTGAGAAATCATTTTACATAATTTCTGTACCATTCCTGCATTGTTATTCGAACATGTTTCTACAACCAGGAAGTGATTTAAATAAGGGCAGAATCAAAAGAAATTACACTTGTTGACACATCAACGACATCAGACACTCTTGTGACACATCTCCTGTGATATTTGTTGCGACGGACGAGAACGATGCATGAGTCTGCTCGAGAGAAACAATGGACCATTGTCGGGAAGGACTTGGTAGACCACGTGATAGGTAATAAAGACTAAAATATACCAGGTAACATTCGAGGTAACATTAATTGCATTTGACGGCAATACAAGAAGCATCTACGTTGGTACATCATGGAATATTACAAAGGTTGAATTCACTCGGATGAAAATAAATTTGCAAAAAATGCTGTCTTCATAGTCATCAGGCTTTCAGTTGTGTGATTTTCATCTTCTCCATCAAGAAAATCTCACATGGATATTATTTTTATTTCTACCTCAAATGTGTCTCATTGCATATTCCCACATTAGTGACACACGTGTTGCATGGAAAGAAGTCAGAACGTATTATATTCCGCTCTGCAGGACACGGGACATACACAGTATGACAACCTTTTACGTAAGAGAAACCTTGAGGTCAACATTCAGGAAACCCGGAGATGAGAAATGATGCTATATGGTGTTGGGAAAAGTTTTCTCCCATATGTAGAAATGAAACGAACCAGCAGTTTCACTCAATACTCACTCACTAACTCACCTACTCATCCACTCACTCTCAGATCCAACCATCGATTAGTTCAATCACCAGCTCACTCACTCATTCACTCAGCCCACTCACTCATTCACTAAGCATACACTCACTCAACATACTCACCT
Source organism: Haliotis asinina (assembly GCF_037392515.1). Lineage (NCBI taxonomy): Eukaryota > Metazoa > Mollusca > Gastropoda > Lepetellida > Haliotidae > Haliotis > Haliotis asinina. The sequence goes on from NC_090289.1 coordinate 44,639,606, forward strand.
ACCCATCTACTGACTTACTGATCAACCAACCACCAATTCAATCACTCATCCACTCACCCCATACACAGAACACACTCATCCACTCAACTATCCATCCACTAACTGAAACAACCACAAATCCAATCACCCACCCACTCACCACACTCACTCACCAACTATCCACTCACTCAACCCACTCCAGTCACTGATCCAATCAACCACCAAATCCAATCACCCACCCACTCACTAACTCATCTGCCCATCCATTCACTCCCCCCTCGCACACTCCCAATTCCATACCCCCCCCCCCCCCCCACCCACACACACCCAACCACCCCCATCCATTCAATAACCCACCTACTCACTACCTCACTCACTCGTGACGTAGCAGGTGGACTGGCAGCGAGGTTTGGCCTTCTTTGTTTGTCGCGTGTTTCTTCTCGCCAAGTGTTGACGGAGCTGTCAACCCATCATGTATCTTTTCCCTTGCTTCAGAATATCAAAAGACAAACTACGCTGAACTTTTACCCCGAACCGAAACTGTTGAATACAATGACCAACAACGTAATATAATTTTTCCAAGTACCTGGTAACATTCACCCTGGACGTCAGGGAGGAATGTGGTAGGGAACGTATGTATAGTGCATGCCTGTTACACAGTCACCGCCACTGACGACAACCAATTACCAGCGTATTACAGCATGAAATAGGGATGGATGCTACACACAGACTGAATAGCGTGGGATACAACTGTCACCTATTTCTGTACGCTGAACCCTGTATGGCTTCTGCAGTTTGGCATCATTACATTACACATCGTATGCTCATTGTCTACATCCATATATACTACGTTGAGGGACATCTTATTCGCTTACATAATTGTGTACACGCTATACCATATATACAAGTCAATATTATAAATATTATAAACATACGACTTCTTCGGTTGTTCTTGCACTTCTGTAGTATGTGTTCTGTAACAACTTTTGAGTAGTATATATAACTATACTATTTAAAAAGACATTAAAACATGTCCTGTAACATTCCTGTAGCATATCTTTGGTCTGTATATATACTACCTCTCCCTCCCCGCCTCTCTCTCTCTCTCTCCCCTCTCCCCCCTCTCTCTCTCCATATATATATACATCCTTTTCGTTCAAACAGCTACAGTTTATGTGTTATATAATGCATAGAATATAATGCATACAATAATACAATAACACACAAGCGCGCGCGCAGCGGCACACTGACACATGCCAAAAGAAGCCCAAGAAAACCCGCCGTTTTCATTCACTTTAGTTAAACTGTGATGTCGTGTTCGATATCTTGTTTTGGTAATTTACATCAAACATACATACCCGACAACCACTAGCCTCACTGAATACAGAAACGTTATGTCAAAGGCCTACGGAACTGCCTCAAATCTCGATTCGGAAAGAAACGTTGCCACGAGTGCACGTTTTGACAAAAGCTGACTATGCGTGGTGTCTTTCACATCTAAATCAGATACTACTGTCTTCGAGAGTATTTATCTAAGATACCTCTGTTAGTTATCTGTTACTCCAGCCGATGTACAGTGGTTAAGGGTGACCTAGACAAGTGTGGAGGCTTTCACACTCCGAGGCAAGTCAACACATAAAGCTATTATTAGGCATTTCCATCTTCAAACGGCAAAAGCAAAACGTCGGTGCAATGTTTTCACTCGACACCTTGTAATAGCCCTCACTTAAAACAAATACGACTGTTTAACACCAGGAAATGCTAGGAAGCAATCCGGTCCCGTAATCACCTCTGATGTGTGAAACATTTGAAAATTAAAGCAAATGAACATGCATTGGAGCACGCGATTTTTGTTATCACAGTATACTATGTCATTCTATACATTCCGACTTATTTCATTCGATTTAATATTGCCATTATATTTTACAAGGTGATTACGGGAGATAGGCTGACTTTAAATATTGTGTCACATTATTATTTTGATATTACATATAGGACTGCTTAAGAATTCTTAGTCATGTCGTCTGATGTCACGCATCGGCATCCCTGTGTGCAACTGGACGATGCGTTAACAATTGTTATCATGTGACACGAATTATTTCTTTGCACTTTGTTCAAACCACTGGGTTCGACTTTGATTCAAAGCTCTCATGCATTTGTCGTAATATGGAACATTAAATGAATTTTAAAATGTTACACATTCTGACTTTTGCTCTGGTCCCATGAATTTTTCCACGCGTGTTACTGTGACCCAAAGAGCATATAAAGTGCATATAGGGGCATTGTTGAATTATTTTCAATGTTTTCAGGAAATTTCAGGCTCATGATTAGGTAAACAGATGATGGGTAGGATGATTCTGAAATAACTTAAAAGCGTACCTTGTCCGTTTCCTGCGGCCACAACACCAAAAATCACAGCACTTTGAAGCAGACGCCACATCGTGGTCGCGTTGTGAGAGCTTTAGTCCAGTGCAATGTTTCGTTTACATCCAAAACTCATCCGCAAAAACCTTGTTGCAAACTAAATCCTCTTCCAAATGTTACTCTGCGAGGTACACGAGCCCTCTGTTGAGCTGCCCACTTCTGCTGCGTCTGTAGCAGACGACAGTTTTGCTCTGACGGACCTTGTTAAAATCCGGAGCAAAACCTGGCCGGAGAGAAAATCCGGAATGAGAGTCGCGTCACAGTAGACGCTGTAATGGTGAAGACGACCGAACAGGCGGTGTAACAGGTAGCCAGCGGAGACCCAAGGCTGTCAACTGTAATTGTTCTACAAACCTGTGCGCATGTCAACAAAATCTATCCCTGTCTTGCGCCGCTGTTTGTCGATGGACGGTGACTTCTTAACGCGCCACATTCCAGCAGGTGGCGCTTTGCCCCTCATTAACCCATGTTCCAATACGCGCTCCCCCGACCCTTGCGAAGACCTCAGGAGATATTTGAAGAACTCTACGACTTATGTCCACTCATAAGTCCAAACATTAAATAACGTCCTTTTTCAAATCAGGGTTAAAAGTGGAATAAAATTAGCTGTTGTGCCGCACAAAACAGAACATCAATCACCTCCACCCACACACCAACCCACCCAAATAAAACGAAAAAGCAAAACATAACTAGCCACCACACAAAGAATATACAAAAGTAAGTTATAAAAAACGTCAAGATATTGTTATTTTTTTGTTATTATTTCATCAATACATATCATTGTCGAATTTCATCATGGTTTTCCCTAAGAACATATTTATGCCACGAGTTATTGTGTTTTAGCGTAAGACATAATAAAAACTGTTGTCTTACTATTTTCAACAGTGGAAAAATATCAAGAATCACTAGAACATTAAATACATTAGTCTCTAAATGTCGTCACTGGATTTAGGTTACTAAAAGTTAATGTTCGATGAAAATTTGCTTTGGCTTTGTATGTGTTTGTGACGTATGCCACCGGTGGGACACGTTCACATTTCCTTTAACACCTGGTGTTACCACTATCGGATGCTGATTCATTAAATCATGCTCATGTAAACCATATGTCATTGAAAAAGAAGGGGATATTCCATTTGGCAAGCATACCACAAGCCCGTGCCAGTGCAGAGGAGGAAAAGCAATATATATTCATACAGACGAAATTCTCTTTATCACCTGCTTCCTCTTTGGATTCATCATTTGCATTGTATCATTGTTGCAAATTCAATATCCCTTACTTTTTTAAGTGGCATAGTTCAATTAACTTCTTTTGAATGTGGAAAGAGCACGTACAGTTCCATAAGAGATATGGCGTCAGATGGACCATCCATGATCGCACTGAGACATTTGCGCACATAGAACATTTGCAGTTGTATATTGTCAATGTATCCGTCATGGTCGATGGTGAGGCAAACAAGACGTAGCTCTAGTCTCAAGACACTACGACACTCAGAACTGTTTATAAACTGATCAATGATCCTGGAGGTCAACCGTGGCTTATACAGGGCGGCGCAGGATTGGAACGGTAGTAAGGTGGGTGATGTCTACCCGGCAGTCTACCCAAAGATATTTAAACCATTTCTTATTTCACTAAAACCAAACAAACGTGTTAATAGTCATACAAATACAATATATATAGAACTGCGAAATAACTACTTAGAGTTCAAACTGAAAGATCTTTTAGGCTTTTACTGGATCTGGTATCAAATTTGGCAAAATTAAATCAGTCAGATTTATTTGTGTACCAATTAGCGAACCGATTTTAGGTACGAGGAAGGAATTTTATAGACAGACAACGTCTGTTTCCAATAGATGCCGCGAAGCCCATTTCTGGTGCCTCCTTCCGTGATCTTGCTGGAACATTGCTAAAAGAGGCGCAGAGGCAGACTCACTCATTTAAACCAATAGATCCGACGAATCAGTATAGAACACCGTAGTCAAGCAAGTGTGTCACATAAAATGTTATTCTCCACTTAGCTTAAGTCCTATTCTACAATCTGTGGATCATCTTTCTTTGCTTTATAAGTTTCTGTGTTTACATTTAATATGTATGATCGACACAGTCCAACACAGTTCTACCTGCAATCTACGATCACATAGCTAGTAGATTGGTGGGTGTAGTGTTTGGCCTTGTTTGGCCTGCAGTTGTAGTTTTTGAAACTTAGCGAATCAGATCACTCTTCTACCAGGCCAGCCAGCATCGTATCTCTGCCACTGGCCAGAAAGGCGTGACGATTCGTCACATCTTACACAGTTCAGTCAACATAATGTATAATTTTCATAGCTGTTTTATTTTTTATGAGTCTAATCTAATTAAACATCTTTGTTAAAATGGTTCAGTTTCATGCAGAAATTATCCTAAAACTTGTAACACTATTTCGATTTGCGTAGCGACCCTTTGTTTACATGGGTTGTAAGGTTCCACGTGCTGTCATCGAAGCCTAATGGATAGCAAACGATGCAGCCGGTTTGATATATGAATATGTATTGTCAAACCTTACGGATGCAGTAGAAAATTATTTACATAACAGTGTAAAACATTACGAAAACCTCGTCGAATCGCTTGTCTTATGCAAGTCTCAGCATATTAATGAATGTGCGCATTTGTTTATAAAGTCCGGTTACGTGATATGCAAGTTAGCCTGTGGCAGTGATGTTATGCTAAGTCATCGCTGCGCTGCAGTGTGGAATCAGATGCGAGGACTTCCGGTATTTCCTGTTCTTCCGGCGGAGGTCCAGTGGTGATGTACCTGGTTGTTTCTGAAACAGTATTTCTAACAGAGGCGTAAAACATCATCAGTTCCTTGTTTTCCATGACGTTAGACTTTACTCATCGTAATCGTAACACAAACATTCCACACGTTCAGAACGTACCGCTCTCGTTAAAACAGCTACACAACCCCCCGGTCTCCGGGTATAATAACACGCAACCCATTGTTCAAACAACACAAAGAATAATTGGGTAAATATGCGTCATTCCAATTACTAATCAGTTGTGTTATCTATACCTGGCCAAATTTGGAGGATTACGTACAGTCAAAGAGAGACTACAATAAGTCGTTGGCGGCTTCTGGTAACATAACATAATTGAGTAATCTTCCTTGTGCGTGATAAGCAATCAGGCAAGGAGCTATACTGAAAGGTAGGTTATTCTGCAGGGGAACGGTACTGATTGATGAATTGAATAAAGGCATAATATTTAAAAGGAAACTTTCATGGTTATTTATGCTTTTACAAACATTAACTGATCAACTAATTGTCTGATCGGCGTTCAGGTTGTTGAGTGAATTGCTGAGTATACAACTTTTTGGATAACAGCTTCTTCTTTACTGCACAGAGCGACGTTCTATGCATCCAGCATATATATATATATATATATATATATATATATATATATATATATATATATATATATATATATATATTTTTTACTTGGTTTAAGTTACTTGAGCCTGATAATGCTATTAAATTATCGCAAAATGCTACAGCAGTTGCAGTAAACTTGAACAAAGTACTGTAACTTTATGTCCCAATCGACCCAGCTGTGAATGGGCACCTCGAAAGGATGGGAAAGCCACGTTAACTCGGTGCGCCTAGTGACTGTATGATTCACGGAGTGTTGACATTGGTAATACAATGTGCCAGTTGAGACTGACATCGAATGATCAAGGGAAGAAACTAAGCGCCTTTGAGCAGGTGAACGAACGAACGAACGAGCAAAAAGGCGTTTGTCCATAAAGTATGCTTCGTTGATAACTCGTAACGCTGCGCGCATTTCGGGTTAAGTGTCAGCATTAATACGCCACATCCAGTTGTACTAAGTGGGAGAGTTAAAAACCAAATATTGTTGTAATGCAAGTGTAGTGATATACCTGTCATATATTTGAAATGTGCAAAAATTTTGACCTCACATATATTGGTATATCAATGAGTGAGCGGAATCTAACACGGGGGGAAATGATGACAAGAATACACTAACTCCCCTACTTCAGGTACCACGGTCTGTATCAGTGAATGTTCATCCAGTGTCTATTATATCGCTCAGTTACTATTACAATACCAATCAAAACATGTTATGCAGTATCTTTAACTTGAAGGTTGTTTGCTGCAAAACCACTGGCCATGACCATGGGTTATGGATAGCCTTTCGGACATTTTATGTACTTAACGTCTTATAAAACACATGATTTAATCCAGCTTCACGTGAATCGCCGATTTTCCACTTCATATGTCTATATATCTTCAATAAGAGAGTAAATTTTGGATCCCAAGTCCTTTCACATGACATTATAGTGGAGTAAGCTACTAATTAACACTATTTCTAGTTCGTGAAATCCGTTGTTTGTTATAAACCACTGGTACCAAAATAAAAGTCCTGTATATCCGTAATTTGCAATGCACTGGAACATCAAATAAAAGTTCGTTATAAGCGCCAGTTTGTTATGAACGAGGTTTAATGAGTGTATTCAAATAGAATTTACAAATGTTGGTCATTTCAAACCAATGTTCATGATCATGATCATGATGATGCGTTTATGTACTCCGGTGCAACACGCACCCAGTGGTACAAGGCAGCGTCACGTCGCGTCCTGGAAACAACGTAGACAGCGCCCTAATATCACAGGTTACAGTCATCCGCGGAACGTTAAAACGTAGTTTACTGTCCTCCGAAACAGGTCCCACATGATGGTCATTTTATGACCAAATTACCAATGCCAGTCTGATGTGTTTATTGACATCTATGTAACACGCGCCCTGTGGTTACGTCGCGTCCTTCATATAACGTTGACACCGTCCTACAATCACAGGTTACAGTCGTTCAAGGAAAGTTTGAGACTATTTATTTTACGACGCCAAAAGTTCTCATTCCCTGTGAGTGACAACGTATATTCCTGTCACGTTCGTCGGTCGTATACTTTCGTAGGTCATACGTAAATAATATTCAGCCTTCAGACACATGATAAACGCAGCTTTATGACATGTTGCTAGTTGTAATAGTCCTTTTCCCCGAACTACGATGTTTAAAAGGGTTATTGTTTCATATTATTTATCGTGTACTCATTGCATTTGCAGGAAGAGTGAGTATGAACTTGTTGGACTTCATTTTAAAATGTTAACGAGTTGACATGTCTCTTTAGGTGGCAGTGAGTTTTGTCTCATTCCGAAACTGCGCAAATGTTTTGTGTTGATGTATGTACGAGTAAAAGACACGGGGAATATATTTCAGGGGTGCTTCATCTATCATATTTTGGTCAGATTTAATGGTTTTATTTCGCACAGCGTTGGATACTGCGGTTCGTAGCGGGGTATCATGGGATATAGTGACGCTGCGAGAAACGGCGAGACTTGCTGTACCAAGATACAGTTTCTCATGAAATGTTTGAATACAGGTGAACATGGTGAAATATGTCGCGACAAGGCTACAAGGCTAAAAACGGTGGGACATTTTGGAGCGCTGCAAGGTGGGATTGGACGAGGTAGGGTGGGACAGAGTGGGAGAGAGTGGGGCAGGGCGATGCTGTAGCCTAGTGGCTAAGGCGTGCACTCGTCACGGCGAAGACCCGAGTTTGTTTGCCCACATGGGCACATTGTGTGAAGCACATTTCTGGTGTCACTCCCTCTGATATTATTGAAATATAAACGGCGTAAATCTAACCTCATTCACTCGCTCTATTTATCTGTCCAAAGCAACGTGTCATGGTCGCGTGCTGTCACCACAGGCTGGACAAGATGAACAGTGGGATATACATATTACACCGGGCATGCTAGGTTTTATTGGACTAACCTGTCCATTAATCCTATTGATAGTGGAGTTTAATCCACGGAAAGACGTAACACACTGACTATTAGCTGCAAGACAGTAATACATTCATATCTTGACCGCTACTCCGGCAATCCTTCATACGGGGAATTAGAGACCACCTGTCTGACCCACAGTGGACTTTAGGAGGACAGACCGAGGTAATGGATTAAGACAATGGAGCGGTTCTCCTTCCTTCAACATTTGTCTTGGTGATGAACAGCTTCTATGACAGCCTATCTGTTAGGCGGAGACGGCTGCCACCGATTGAAATACACACGTTCCTATACTGTTAATTTATTTGTAGTACGTTGCACGGCGCTTGGACGTACATGTGTAAAACGCAGTTGTACACGATAAACTACATCGTGTTTTAAGGCACATTCGTCTATTTTTACCTGATACTTGAAACAGTCTTACTAATTAAAACGTTCACTCAGGTTCTATTACTTATGGGATACAACGTTTAAAGCCCATTTCTAGCGTCCCCCATCGTAATGTTGTTATGACATCGCTTGAAAGCGATGTGAAACTGAATATACGCCATGTGGCTCTAGTCTGGCTGTTTGTTCTCGGTCTTTTTTGGGTTAGCGCTTCATACATTGATATCCTGTCATGTAATTACAATCAATCATTATGTAAAAGTTCGTGCCAGAGTACTGGCCTCAGTCGTTTTTCAAAGGTATTCCTTTGAAAGTGAAAACAAAATGTCAACTACACATCTATGTACGTGTACTCCGATCCATGATGGAGTGTATTTTAATCTCATTATGTTTTAAAATGTTCTGGCCACAGCATGACTAAAAAAAGCCAGAATGGGCCTCACACATTGCACACACTTAGGGAGTCGAACCCGGAATATTGCCAAGGAATTAATCACCCAACGTGTACAGTTATAAGCGTGTGGAGTGAGTGAGGTTTTAGCTTTTCACAATACTCCAGCAATATCATGGCAGGATACACCAGAAATGGACTTCACACATAGTATCCATGTTGAAAATAGAACCCGGTCTTAGGCGTGACGAGCGAACTCTATCCACAAGGCTACTCCACGGCTCGTTTATGAGTGTGATCTAGACAGCAGTGCCCTTATTCTCGAAACGTTCGTAGCTCCAAGAATCCTTAACTTTGATCGTAGCCAATGTCTTGAGAATGGGCTTAAGAAGTTCGTAGGGCTACGAACGTTTCGAGAATAGCCTGGCTGGTGACTTCGTGTCATACTGGGTTTTCTTATGGAAAACTCCATCTCGCATGCTGACATATTCAGTAGACGTTCTTGAAAAATCACCTTGAAAACAACCGTGACCTTTGTGAGAAGGTACTGAAGCACGAGACATCCTGTCATCCATCTGGATTTAAACAGGATGTAAACTGTCATCAAACTAAAGTTTGTTGTGCTCGCATAAAACATGTACATTTTGTTTAATTTGCTCTTAAACCCGAGCACAGGTTGTATGTTGCACTGTCACCTGACAAAACTATCAGCTGTACAATATAGTAATTAAAACAATTATTGCTTTTTGTTTTTTAGATTTATTAGCTTTGTTGCATTTAAGATAGAAGTGAACTTTATTGTGCAGGGATATGTCATGTCAAGCTGTGGTCTAGTGCACAATGCGTCTCCAAAAGGGAAGACTGCAGACGGTACTTGTTGTTACCCTGCCTGGATATGTTACAAACGGTAAGCATCTGACAAGTGTGACGTCTGGACAAACAGGATACAGACAGGGGGCACGTATTCTGGGCAAAACGTTCGTTTATAGATTCATTATGTACTCGGTAAGATCAGGGTTCGAACTGGTCTCCTGCAACTAATGCTTGCTGTAATAGAGGCGAGATTCGTTTTCTTGGTTAACACGTCACAGTTCATTTACTCTACCATCATTTACCCAGACCGATGGTCATTATGTTGATCATTTGATTGTCTTGCCTAGACTCTGTTACTTACAGACCGCCGTCATATAGATAGAATACTGCTGATCGCGGCGTCATGATACAAACGCACCAACACATAAACACAACAAATTCATTATGTAATGCCGCACTCAGCAATATTCGTGACATTCCGTCAAGATCAGTTGAGAATTTCTTGTTCTCTTGTCCATCTAAAATCGAGCGCACAGTGGTTCTTAGGTGGTGGTAATAAGACCAGACAAATTTTACTTCTTGTTTTACGGATTTTTGTCGTCAGAAACCCTAACGCCAGGAGAGGCAAAACAAATACCAAAAAACAAAAACAAAAGCAAAAAAACCAAAAAAAACGGCCAATGATAATATTCTTCTCAAACACTTGCATTTTACTTTAGGCAGTGCATGAAGTGTATATGGGTAAAAAAAAAATAACCTGAAAAAATACTTGACAGTTTACATTTCTGTCCAAAGAAAATAGTACAATTTTATTTTTTGAGCGGGTAAAGTTCATTTTATTACCTTTTCATTCTTGAAGGTCTACGATCTGCATATCCGTTAAACACGAAAAATTGGGTTTGCCTGACGTAAAATTTTAGCATGCTGTGAATTTGCCGCATTATAAATATGCACATGATTATGAAAGACAAATGACATTCCAAACTGCATCATCATACACACGAATGTTAACTCCGAAACTTGTGTTTGCAATTTCTACACGTTGTCAGTGATGAATGATGTTGTTTTCTCCAGCTACTACGTAATTCACCTGTTGTTTCTCATGAGTGTCCTGCTTTCTTTGAAAAGGGTCCATGGTGTTTGTCCTACCAAATCAACACATCCTGTTTGTCATTGTCCCTGAACTCGTTACTGAGACACTAATATCTCACGGACCTACATATAACATGAGGTATACGATAAGCATAACTGTATACGATAAGCATGTACCCCCACCCCCCACCCCCACACATGTGAAGCTATTTATTACGGCACTGATATCTCAGGAATCCGCACTTACCATGAAGTATTGGATAAGCATCGCACCTAGAGGCACAAATGTAACACTTTATAAATGCACTAAGATCTCAAACCTTCACTTATCATGGGATATAGGATAAGCATTGTACTCAGACGCACATATGTTACGCTTCATAACAGCACTAATATCTCAGAGTCTTGCATTCACCATTGGAACATCGATTACCATTGTACCTAGAGATACAAATGAAATCCTTGATAAAAGCACTAATCCCGGTACACGAACCGGTCGGTTGTATGATAATCTGGTCGCTTGATTCATAATGCCTTTGATCACGACAGGATGGGGTAGTTTATAAGCTTGACGTGCAAGTAACCACATAGAACGTTATTTTGAAAGCTTTGTAGAAGGGAAACGGGTGCTTGATATCTCGGTTACGTGGTAGTCTTTTACCAGACATAGTGATACTTAAATCAATAACCTGGTATCATTTTAAATTATGGTGTGCTCTCTGCCTATCCTGGCACATGAGTATCCATACTGCCAGATTTAGTGACAACCTTACTTTGAACTTTGGTTGAATACTGAATATCAACGTATAGGGATATCCTTTAAAGCGTTCAACACCGTAGTTCAAAGCTTGGGCTTATTGCAAGATATAGTGGCAGCTTGATAACGTCGTAGTCGTGCTGACAGATAAAGAGAAAAAACAATTAGTCCTGCAACCTTGTAGTCCGGTATAATGAGAACATTTAGCCTTGTAGCCTTGTAGTCAGGTAAGGCGAGAACATTTAGCCTTGCAGCCTTGTAGTCCGGTATAGTGAGAACATTTAGTCTTGCAGCCTTGTAGTCAGGAATAGTGAGAACAATTAGCCTTGCAGCCTTGTAGTCCGGTATAGTGAGAACATTTGGTCTTGCAGTCTTGTAGTCCTGTATAGTGAGAACATTTAGCCTTTTAGCCTTGTAGTCCGGTACAGTGAGAACATTTAGCCTTGCAGCCTTGTAGTCAGGAATAGTGAGAACAATTAGCCTTGCAGCCTTGTAGTCCGGTATAGTGAGAACATTTGGTCTTGCAGTCTTGTAGTCCTGTATAGTGAGAACATTTAGCCTTTTAGCCTTGTAGTCCGGTACAGTGAGAACATTTAGCCTTGCAGCCTTGTAGTCCGGAATAGTGAGAACATTTAGCCTTGTAGCCTTGTAGTCAGGTAAGGCGAGAACATTTAGCCTTGCAGCCTTGTAGTCCGGTATAGTGAGAACATTTAGTCTTGCAGCCTTGTAGTCCTGTATAGTGAGAACATTTAGACTTTTAGCCTTGTAGTCCGGTACAGTGAGAACATTTAGCCTTGCAACCTTGTAGTCCAGAATAGTGAGAACATTTAGTCTTGCAGCCTTGTAGTCAGGAATAGTGAGAACAATTAGCCTTGCAGCCTTGTAGTCCGGTATAGTGAGAACATTTGGTCTTGCAGTCTTGTAATCCTGTATAGTGAGAACATTTAGCCTTTTAGCCTTGTAGTCCGGTACAGTGAGAACATTTAGCCTTGCAGCCTTGTAGTCCGGAATAGTGAGAACATTTAGCTTTGCAGCCTTGTAGTCGGGACTAGAGTAAGGTGAGATTACATACATCACATGTACTTCGAGGTGGGGCATAGAAACTCTCACGAGTCAACCTGCATATCCAAAACCTCTCCGCGCCAAACGTTGCTTAACCTCAGCTGATTGATTTGATTGATTTAAGCATATTTTATTGATTAAGAAAAGGATTCGGCACAAGTTATCCAACTTAGAAAGGCCCTCTCCCACTGATTGAGTTCCTTGCACAGACCACTCACCACTAAACACTATCATGACTATCCAGTCAAATTACACTTACAAAGAACGAGAGAAACCGTTCAGTGAGCGATTGATATTACAGAAATGGTTTAGTCATTTTACTTGACTTAAGATATTACAAGAAAAAGGAGAAGAAGTTCCAGACAGAATCTGAAAGCCAAACATATATTTCTGAAACCTGTTAACACATTTAACACAAGTCAGGGGTATTTTTCTTGAACTTAACGACTTCCCACTGCCAATCTTTCTGACACATTTAATAAAGCTGCATTAGTCATTACTGATGAGCGGTGCACGGAGTGACGTTAACTCACTTCATCTGTCCTTGTAAAACATGTGAGTGTTTTAACAGTTGAGGATATCACCTCTACCAGTGATACACGTCTTGCGACAATCATAGCCACTCAGCAATGGCTGTCAGAGGAGACACATGTCGGTCAATGACGTAATTCGTCACCACACCCACTGCTGAACTTTTCTTATGAGATTTCTCACAGTGGCTTTCGTTATCTATTTTCTTCCGGGCAGAGGTGGAATAGGCTCGTGGTTAAAGATACGGGTTAGAACTGGTCTTCAGTAACCCGTGCTTGTCGTAAGAGGCGACTAACCGGATCAGGTGCTCAGGCTCTCTGACTTGATCGCCACATGTCATCGGTTCCCAGTTGTGTAGATCGATGCTGATGATGTTGATCACAGGATTGTCTGGTACAGACAAAATTATTTACAACCTGCATAGCTGGAATATAGTGCGGCGTAAATCTAAACTCACTCACTCCAGACAGAGACTGTAAACTGTCCTTGCCATAAAGACGTCAATAGCAGTGGATTCTGAAAAGACTGTTGCAGCTGCAATTTAATGATTATGTTGTATATGAACATTCCTCTTTAATATATACGTCACTTTACTAATATAAACGACACTTTATGTGACGTACGTGAATGGGTACATCGTGTATCGGGTGTTAATCTTTTGTTCGCTTGTTATTTTCTCTATCTGTTATCTAAGGGGTGATATGCTAAATTAAGTGTTATCATATGTGTCTTGGGCACACCATTTTACGTCCGACATGCTAAATGTGTACGTCACTTTAGCGTACAGTTAATGTGTTCGTCGCTTTACATGTTATTATCCTTTTAAAGTGTCATTTTCTTTATGTTACATGTGTAATATGTACGTCAGGTTACATGTTATTGAATGGTTAAAATGTACGTTATTTGACCTAAAACATGCTGAATATGTAAGTCACTTTACTTGTTACAGTACATTTAATGTGATAAACGTTGTTATATGATTACTGTGTCTGTAACTTTACGTGAATTGTAAGTGTACTTCACATGCCGTAATATTATGCGATTCACTACGCGTTGTGTTATCATGCACAGGCCACATAAATGATATGATAATTATGTTTTTATATGTACATTATATATTTTGGCATAACATAACACCAGAAGAAAAACAAGGAATATATAAAATCTGAATCAACAATGTGGAATTTATCAGCCCCAAGGAAGTGACTTGAAGACAACTTGTGCTTGTTTGAGAGATGACTAGCTGGTAGCCATTCTTCTTGACTAGGTTGGTGTCGAGGTTTGGTCCAGATACTTTTTCATTCTGCTTAACATGTTAAGCTTTCTTCCAAACCTGTGGAGCATTTCTCGTAAAAGAATCTTTCAAGGATTGCTATTCAGCACGACAATCAAATATAGCATGTTGCATCAAGGATCATAACGGCAAAGATGCAACATCAGAGCAGTTAATACCTATCACAGTAGTAACGTTCCATAACTCACCACATCTATAATTCACCACAGGAATTACAGACGGCCATTCAGGACATCGATACCACTGCATCAGTTAAATACAGCTGCATTTTCCCACAACAGTAAACGGTACTAAGGTGGAAGTTTCTCAATATGAGGCATATGCCTATAAGATTAGTTCTAAAAGTGATCATCTTCACACATTTACCTTTGTAGAAATCACTACCTGAAAACTCAATCTGAAATAAAGTAGTCATATATGACAGCCCCAGTTTGTGGTATTGTTAATAGTTTTCAGTAGTTGATACAAATGTGTTTTGTTTGCTTGCAGTTTAACACTTAAAAGTGAAATGTAATACACAAAGCTTCGAAGTTTACTTTGCAGGTGCTGTTCACTAATGTACAATAGCACATATATAAAGAAATTCACATAATTCTGGCATCACTGCAATTGTTCTCCGTGTTTCAATGACACCTTCACAGAGGTGATTCAGGCTGTAACCGCCAGAACCCGTGAAGATCCGGGTTAGAATTGGTCTTCAGCAACCCATACTTGTCGTAAGAGACGACTAACGGGTGGTCAGGCCTCGCCGACTCGTAGACACATATAATCGTATCAGTAGCATAGACCGGCGATAATGATGTTGATCACTGGATTGTCTGGTCCAGACTCGAATAGTTACAGCACACCGCCATATAGCTGGAATATTGATGAATGCGGCGTTAAATATCAAACTAACCCATCCTATCAACAAATTACGGTTCTGTCAAGAATTAATGTTGCAACGACTAAATGCAATGGACAGAATAATAGCTGACATTAATTCCTTCCACGGTAAAACTGAATTCGACAAGATCTACCTAACAGTCCACATATCGATACAGACCTAATGATCTCATACCGATACAATTCGGGCTAATATCTTAAAGGATACGATATGGGGCAAAGGCGTTTCATTGAATGACATTTAATGTTTCCTTCCGTTGCAAACCTGGGTTACAATGGCATTTGGAGGATTGTGCGGCGCTTCTTTGTATCATCGACCACAACACGATCGCATGGAAGTCGGATGAAGAGGAAGGCATTGTTTGTTTGTTTGTTTGCGCGTTTGTTTGTTGACGCCGCACACATCAATATTCTAGTTCTATGACGGCTGTAGATAATCGTGTTTGTACCAGTCAATGCAGTGATCAGTCATATGAACATCGATCTACACACTTTGACATCTGTCAACCGAGTCAGCGAGTTGACTACCTGATCCCGTAAGAGGGCGTTTATGACAAGTATCGGTTCCTGAAGGCCAATTCTAGCCCGGATCTACACGGGTTGTAAGTAACGGCCACACTAAAAGCATTGCACAATAATGACCTCGAACATCAAGTACTGAATACTGAAGTAATGTGTGACTATGTCACCCACAGGAACTAATCTAGGTAAGAGGATGTTCAGCGTAGTGTAATGTCCTCGTTATTTCACTAAGCGTATCAAGGTATAGGGGATAGTCTATCAGGTGTAGGTATTACGACAATAATAATTAATGCTTTAGCAAAAAAGGACAATTAAACATTAAGTTTTATTTAAAAGTGGGAAATTGTAACTATGAATTGTACCCCATCATATAGAGGGTAAAAGGAGAACTGAATGGGAAGGTTCACATGTATTAGCGTTTAGTTCCTAGACATAAAAGTAACCCTCACTCTTTTAAATAAGTTTAGTCAAAGGATGTGTATGCGCGGCATAGGAACCAGAAAGCAACGAAATCCACTGAAATTCGGGAAGAACACTCTGTACTCAGGTAAGTACTCCATGTCCTCCAGACGCTTGTAGTCTCCGATCAGATCAGATGACGAAAGACAACAAAGAGGTCCCAGGCAGGAGGTCTAAACTTTCAAGACTGGTCCATGGGGCTGTGAGACCATAACAGGTCCCGAAGATCAGGCACAGTGGAGATCTTTGTGTACGTTGTAGTAGCCAAACCCGAGTTGAAGTGCTGCAGTGCCGATTCTGAGTAAGTGAGACGAAAATATCGAATTGTCCATTGTAGCAGATTTGCCCAACCAATCGGACCGAGGTGGTTTATGCACCAAACTACGGTCCGAGTTGTCCGACTGGCTGATCGTAGGTCCATCTTTCAATGTTTGATGGATAGAATTACTGCTTTGAATGCCAGCTCGTTGAAGTGAAGAGCCTGTTCGTCAGGTGCTTGTACTGCATCTTCATTGTCTCTGTTCCAGTTCCCACCTTCTTGATCGATTTGTGGTACAATTTAATGATCATCTCTGTGACGTCTTCTCGACGACCATTGACAAAGCAATAATAATTATTATCTGAAATTAAAAATAATCAAGATTTCACATCTGTATCGTTTTTATTTTGCCAATACTGCCATGTACAGTCGTGTACAATTACAGTACAGTAATACTCATATGTCAGCGCTTTTAGCATGCAATACGCATTGATAAATGCTCAATAAAAACGGATTACTGTTGTTATGTTTCACAGATTAAGATAAGAATGCATCAGAGAGGGTGCTGATGGTCCTGTTGCAGTCAGGCTGGAAATGCTCATTATCAGTGCAGAGCCCTTGTCTCCTCTACAAGCAGGGACATGAAGCTAGAAACGGATTCGGGATTCGGGATTTGAAACACGAATCTGAATATTTTTTTCAGATTCGTGATTCGAATCCCTAATCCCGAATCCCGAATCCCGAATCTGTTTTTAACTTCATGTTGCTTCTACAAGCAGCCCAGACAGTGAATGGGACTTCTCCAAGGAAATGCTGAAAAGGAAAACCCGCCAAGAACTTTCCGGAGTAACACTGCAGCCTTCTGTATTACCCAGGTGCCGGTAGGGCTGTGCACCTGGTGGAGAACTCTCCTGTGATCTGCGTCAAGAGATCAGGAGGTACCAAACCAAGGGCACCGTGATTAATGACTGTATACTTGGGATGCAAGCGGGACATTTCAAAGGCGAGTTCCGCATATTTAACATGATTTTCTTGAATCTTGCCCAGTCATGTTGCTGTCACAAGTGGACAGAAAGTTCAGTGATACATATATATAAATTTATTGGTTTTATGAAAAAAATGTCAAGATAGCAAACTAACTAGGATGCCTCTGAGGCTGTATACGGGCCTGTTCCACAGAAGTCTAAAAGTAGCATTTTTCAGTGTCAGGCTTGTATCATGACCTCAATGTCAAAGCCAGATGCATGGTGGAGAAGACAGTAAAAGCATTGAGCTTGTCCCAAACTCATAGGCATTCCAAAATAGGTATAGGCTTAACCTTCCACAAGACGCTCATTACTGAAACTTGACTGATCCATCATTAATCATTTAAATTACCACATTTCAGATGAAGAGTATTCATTTGTTGAGCCCAAATGTCATACCAATTTTGTTAGAAAAGGATGCGACAAAGTGAACCTGTTTCATTGGCAAGGAGCTCGATGTCATCCATGTAAATAAGATGAGTAAGAGGTGTTCGGAATATGTGCTGGGGAAGTCCAGGGTGGTAACCGTTCTCTCCATTGAACAGAAAACTCAAAGGATTTAAAGACAGACAAAAAAGGCAAAGGACTTAAGGAGTCCCCCTGGAAAATTCCCCTTCTGATTGGAATAGATTCCAAAGTCTGCACCTGCCCCTGCGAGTACATCTCAAGTTGAGTCGACCAGGAAGTAAGAGATGGTAACCGTTCTCTCCATTGAGCGGAAAACTCAAAAGATTTTAAGAGAAACAAAAAAGCAAAGGACAAAATAAGAATAGGTTCGGAGGTCTGCCATTGTGAGTATACATGAAGTTGACTCGACCAGCAACTCATTGAAGTCTTTGCTCAGGGAGGTCAATAAAATGAATAGACTTACGAATCCATTCATGAGTCGTATGCATAATTATAGACAATCCAGCACATAGAGAGGTTGCGGTGGTATAATTTAGCCTCTTCCAAAATAATTTTCTTTAGAAGACGTTGATCATTGCATCCCAAACATCCCTTTCTTGCCCCCTTATATGAATGGAAGAGCAATCAAATGACTCGAGGTTTGTGAATGAAGAATGAATATCTTTATTTCCTCCAGAGTTGTATCCGAAGATTATACAAAAGCAGATACATTATTTACAATACATCACATACATCTAGCAAAATGGAACAACATTTGTAACAAAATGGAAGCATATTTTAGGCTGTTCATTAAAAGATAATTTACAATGTACAATTTGTAAGCAGTAGGGCTGTGTTTAATAGATGCACATCAGAATGTTTCCATAGATTCCACGCGAAATGACAAAATGACAGTACTATGTATCATAGTCAATTATTTCAGTTATATCATGTATGTCCATCATGTATGTTCCTGGTGTGGGGGATGTAGTCCCGGCACTGTATATCTTTGGGCCAGAAGTTTTTGTCATGAATGACACAGTCATAGTCTTCACATGCCATATTGATTTGAACTGTGAATGTATAGGTATTATCGTAGTGAGTGTGTTTCTTCAGAAGACGAGCATAGGTCACACGCACACATTCCGTTCATATTCATAATCAAATATAAGTTGTTTCACCTCGTCAAATGGTTTGTCTACTTTAATGTTAGAGAGTACAATTCTTTTGGTCCTGGTTCTTGATGCCCCTTCTAGTGTATTGTTGGTTTTAGCCAGTGACTTTACCTTGTATGTACGTGAGGATTTGTCAAAGTGATCTCCTACACGGGGGTTGGCAGGGGGGAGAGTTATCACATTCATCCATCCCGGAGAAAACTAGTCCGTGGGTGTTATCATTGTAGATATTCTACAGATCGGTGTTCGTTAGATCTATCATATGTGTTTTTTCCTTTCGATTTGAGGTGTTTGTTCCCAATGTTGTCTTTTGTAACTATTTGTTATGGGGTTTCTTCGTTGTTATGTTGTTGAGTGGTTGTCCTCGTGGTAGGTTGTATGGGTGAAGCTTGACACAGACCAGTCACGGGGGGTATATTTGCTGATTCAGTCTGAGGCTGTTGTGTGGTTACATCAGTTGATGCTGGGGGCGACTGCACTGCACCAGCATAGAAGAGCTTCATTTTTGACCTGACACTTCCTATCTTATTGTTAATAGTCTTTAGTTTGGTGTCTATTTGATAACTGAGGCAGAGCAGTTCGTATTCCAGTTCGTGGATTCTATCCTTGATCGCCTTCATTTCTTGTGAGTCGAGTTTCATTTGTGCTCTAAGTTCTGAACGTCTCTGTTCCGAGTCTTCAAGTCTTTTATTTAGATCTTCAATTATTTTGCTCTTGTGCTCTAATTCAGATTTCTATTCAGATCGATTATCATTCAGTCTCAGTTCGATCTCCGATAGTTTCTTATCAGTGATTTCGTTGGCTTGTGAGACACACTGTTTAAGTTGCATAATATGACTGAGTATGAGCCCAATGGCGTCAGTATCACATGTGAGTGTTTGTTCTGTGTTATTTTCGTCGTTGTCAGGCGAAGGCGTAGCTGGCAATGACATATTTTGGACACTGGCCTTGCTGAGTACTTGTTCTGGTATGCCACCTCTATAAATTGAAAAGAAGATGATATACATCTTGTGCACATTTGTCCAGGGCATCGCCGTGTGTATGTCGTCGTTTGACAAGAAATCCTGGTGGAAAGTTATCGCAAGTGTCTTTTGCATAATTGTACAGACTTTCTCTGATGTGGTTGATTTCATTCAGGTTTTTGTTGTAGATGCTTAGTAAACTATCCCTGAATGAGCGCATGTCTAAGTTTTTTTTCTTTATCTCCATGTACATGACTTTGTCCTGATCATCGCTGGACTGTGTACTATAGACCTCGTCAGAGCCTCCTATTGTTGTCCAATCAGTACCTAGGGGCACACTTTGCATCCCGGGTGAAGACTGCATTGTTGTTTAGGCTTGGGTTCACATTCGGTGAAAGTTCTTTTCACGGCATTGATTTCCTGGGGTTGTCAGGCGTCAATAGGTAATTTCTCAGGTTGTTCGGCCGAACAGATCATGAGATAAGTAATCCTTTCATCAGAGCGGTGTCTACGTGCGTCCGCTCCCTTATATATACTCTTAAAAAAAGTAGGGCATCATTAATTTTTTTGTATTTACGATTAAAAATATTTAGGAGACTTATCGGAGTCAATCAATCTTCATATGGTATTATTGAATGTTTTGAGAGTGCATCACCATTTGCATTTCCACACAACCATGGTTATTTGGAATGTAGTCGATTTTGAAAGATGATCGGTGTATGGCATGGAATTTGCATGTATACGATTTTCATTTTAAAACAAACGACTAGAAACAAACACTAACAGATGTGTGATGTAAGATGAGTGTCAAAATGAATGTTCTAGGTGATTTCTCGACCTTTTCGAAAAAATGTCAAAATCAAGAATGGGACCCCATGGACGTGAGTGGGCTACTGTTTTGTGCACGTGCATATCATGCACTGTATTTAGGGGTGGTAATACAGGGAAATGGTGGTGCGTTCATAAGTTGTCTGTCCTTGAAACGTTTGTTAACGTTTATACTTACCATCCCAATTGGAAGTGCATTATCCCCTACTCTTTTTTAAGAGTATATTTTAAGGCGGAAGTTTGTGGGATCAGTTAAGTCTCCTTTTGCAGGGTACAAATCATACGTTTCCAGAACCTTTCATTGGCATCAGTTGGAGGTCGCTTTTCAGGTCGCTATTTGTAATTTTCGTTTTCTACAAACTGACATTTGACCTTTTAGACATTGGTTCCCTGGTCATCCCATTTTAAGGCACAGCTCTATCCAGGATGTGCTTCTTCTAGTTTCATTACGTTTTACAAGAACTGGTATTTCTTTGGTCTTTTGTTATCATTAGATTGCTTTTCTTTAGACACTGAGAAAAGTTCCTCCAAAGTTCAGGCGGCAGCAAAGCCAGAGCAACTTGCATGTAATGAAATGAGAGAAATAGTATGAGAGAAATAGTTCCATTAAGTAAATCAATTTCATTTCTGGGAAAAGACACGTTTAGTTGTTTAATTGGCCTCCGTTTTTCTAAAGGCAAATCACAAATTTCTTCATAAATAGAACTGAACATAACGTAAACGGGATTTTCGGAAAACGATCTGCAACAGGGGAAAAAGAAGGTGGATTAGGAGCGGAACTGGCGGGGCCATCAGCAAGAGGAAAGAGGTTAACGCGGACGTCCTTCAGATGTTTGGGGTCTGCTGCCACTTGAGCATTCTGCAAATACAAAGGTTCCGGACGGGCACTAGTTATGGGTTCAATTGGCTCATGGGACATGAGAGTTTTGAGTCGCCAGAATTGTCTAGGAGATTTTGCCCCGTCAGATAAGCGTACATTGGCATAGCATTGTCCCAATGCAGCTAAAGCAACTTACCTTTGACGCATGGATTTGCAGACCATCCTTTCACACACTCAAGTTGTCTGGTCTTAAGATGGTTGGACCAAGCTATGCTTGGTTGAGGTCGGTGCCTTCCCGAGGGGCAAGTCCCATCTGCAGAATGCAGTATTGGTTTTATCAAAAAGGAGAAGATCAGGTTTGTTGGCTGGAATTCGTCTCAGGCTGTATATTGGCCTATTCCAGAGACGTTTAAAAGCATCATTTTGGAGGACATGTTCAGGGTCGTACCATGGGTGGATCTCGGAGTCAAGGCCACAGGCATGGCGGAGACGATAGTAAAAGCAGCGAGCCATGCCATCATGTCTTTTAAGATATGCTGTTTGTGCCAAGAAAGGGCATCCACTGATGATAAAAATAATAATGGATTGAACATATAGTATGAACAGAAATTTAAAGACCCGCGTATTAAGTGTGAATATTAGCAGAACATAACTCCCGATTGAAAGACAGGTGAACAGTTGGTATTTCGTCAATGAACCACGGGCAGCAATGCAGACGTCAACGCTCAGGGGTATACTACTGATCAAAGAAGTTAGAAAGTCGTGGTCTGTGCTGTCCCAATATCGGGCCACCTCTTCTTTCAGCAATACTTGTCACATTTTTCTTATTGACACTTTCCTTCCTTTCCTTCATCATTTCCAAAGAACACGTGAGCAGATGGAAGTAAATGTTGCACAAGAATATCTGTGTACCAAACACTGTTCATATTCCCTTCAAATACACGGAGGGACGTTGCATCCCACACGTTACATTTCGAACTGTACTTTGGGCGTTGATACAAACGTCTTTCAGTTTGTTTGGTCCAAAATTTCAGCGTATTAGGAAACAGCCACACAGAACTTTTATCTGAGAGAGTCACACTGTTCCAGTTAAATTTCTTTGCTGTTCAATCTTCGCTCCTTTTGTTCAGGTTCCATGCTTGTTCATGGAATTCCTCGACTTTTCTGTTGTATGCAGCTCAGTTCTCATTGTGTCCTTACAGACAGCCTCAGTTCTCATTGTGTCCTTACAGACAGCCTCAGTTCTCATTGTGTCCTTACAGACAGCCTCAGTTCTCATTGTGTCCTTACAGACAGCCTCAGTTCTCATTGTGTCCTTACAGACAGCCTCAGTTCTCATTGTGTCCTTACAGACAGCCTCAGTTCTCATTGTGTCCTTACAGACAGCCTCAGTTCCTTTGTAAATCATATCCAGCCTTAAGTTTTCCAAACTCGTTCGTTTGTTTTTAGAAACAAGAATACCGAGCCGTCTCCTGTCCTCGGCAGTCAATTTCCTGGGCCTACTTAGTGCTCATTGCGATATCCATTTGCAATTCTTTTCAATACACGATAAACAGTGGATAAAGAGGTGCCTGTTCTACTTCAAATCACTTTAGCTGATCTGATGCCTTTGTTATAATACTGTATAATCAACTTCCTCTTCTCTAAATCACCCATAGAGAGATCACTGAAAATACTGGCAAGTAAACAAAGGGGGATAACTCTTCACAAACTAATGAAAAAGGATTCACGGTGCTGTCTCTCTTGAATGAAACCAAGCACTTGATAGCGGGTCAATGTTGTTTATTCTAGAATCCAATAAAACATATTTTTAAAATTTTCAATAATTTCTAGTCTTGCACTTTGTACACATTTCACTACGTCGTAAACTGTAACAACCAGTCAGTACTTAAGAGATCCTAAAAACGTTTATGATGAAGAAATCATAAATAATAATAAATAAGAAAGAATAAGAAAGCTGTTGGCAACAACATCATGCGCTTATATGTTTTATGAATCCTAGGACTCACATGTGTTTCCTGCAGTACATGTACTTACACTGAGCGTTGAGTATGACAGTATCACCAAAGTGTATCCTTGCCACACTCTCATGTACCCCCCCCCCCCCCCCCCCCGGACGCGCCTGTCGTTACTTTTGTCAGCAACTGTCCATCCTCAGCTCAATTAGTGGTCAAGCACGGTCACATGTTGTATTATTTGTGCCATTCGTAAGCGACATGGGACACAAACCATAATAACAATCGTTATATTATCTGACCCCCACACGATTGATTACTCAGAAACAACAAAATACCCAAACGACACCGGTCGTTAATCATATTAAAGTTCATTATATTGTCTGATACCAGACGACATTTGTATACCAGACGACATTTGTATACCAGACGACATTTGTATGTTAATATATGCATCTTAGATATCTATGGCGTCAGTTTACCTTCACCTATGTCGATACAGTAAACTACTTTTATAACGAACAGTCAAAACCCCCGTGTTACACTCGATATAACCGTAGTGAACACATTATACAGGAAAATATGAACACTCGTGTACCTGTAGGATGGTGTGGCTTCTTTATTTGGTTCTGTGGAATTTCTAGAGCCAGTGCAACTTTTTCTTCATCCTCCGGAACATCGGTTATAAGGGGTTGTTTTCCTGTCTCTGACATTCTGAAACATCGGGTATGGGGGAATGTTTCCCTGACATTCTGAAATGTCGAAAACAAACCATAATGACCAGAAGCATCTTGAATGTCACTGTCACTGTCCGTACTGTTTTACGCGGCACTCAACACTTTACCACCCCAGACAAGTCATCTCTCTCTCTCTCTCTCTCTCTCTCTCTCTCTCTCTCTCTCTCTCTCTCTCTCTCTCTCTATCTATCTATCTATCTATATATAGCGGCTGTATAGCGGCGGCATGTAAATTATCAAGTCTTGACCAGGCAATCCAGTGATCAACAGCATGAGCATTGATCTGCGCCATCGGAAACCGATGACAGGATTCAACCATGTCAGCGAGTCTGACCAGCCGATCCCGTTAGTCACCTCTTACGACAAGCATAGTCGCCTTTTATGACAAGTATGAGTTGCTGAAGGCCTGTTCTACCCCGGACCTTCACGTGTTAGGAGATACCAAGTCTTACATGGGAGATATTAAGTACTATGATGGTAAGAGTTGGAGATAGTAAGTAAGTAGGAACCAGTGTGTCCTATGTGGGATATAACGAGACTAAAATGTGGCCCTACTATGCTTCCGTAATATCCACTTTAGTCATGAGTGAGTAAGTTTTATACCGCTTTTAGCTATATTC
Source organism: Haliotis asinina (assembly GCF_037392515.1). Taxonomy (NCBI): domain Eukaryota; kingdom Metazoa; phylum Mollusca; class Gastropoda; order Lepetellida; family Haliotidae; genus Haliotis; species Haliotis asinina. Next base: position 44,664,805 of record NC_090289.1, read on the forward strand.
CATCCTGTATCAAACCTAAGAAATTCAAACACAATACACATGCTGTATTCATTCTGGCCTTTCAAATACAATACATGTGATATAATCTTCCTGGCGTATCATGCCGCAAAATGAATACCTAATCTGTGGCCAGTAGGTAGCGGAGATCTGAGGCTAATGAGTTTCAGCAGTTAAAACAATCAATACTGATTTATTCATGATTGCACACATTACATACGAATTATTCTTAGATTCACAATATCTACTACTGTTGTATCAAGAAATGGGACGAAAACATGAATTGATTTTATGTGGTCACACAAAGTATAGGATGTGCTCACTGCTCAGATGAATACATCCAGAGAGAAGTTGGTTGCAAGGGTATGATGTAATATTCCATGTGAAGTTACACCTACTCAGTGTCTTTGGATGACTCGAGGGATCAGTGTGTTGTCTGTGATTGTATGTATGTATGTATGTATGTGTGTGTGTGTGCGTGCGTGCGTGCGTGCGTGCGTGCGTGCGTGCATGCATGCATGTATGTATGTATGCGTGCATGCGTGTGTGTGTTTGTTGGATTGTGATTTTTTTCAGACAGTTTTTCAAAGTGTGGGAAACAACATGTAGTGTTTTCTTGTGTTGCGCCTGTTGAATAAGAATGTGTATGCACACTTCGCATTTTTCTCTTGTGTCCTAACTTCATAACTTTCTGTCAAAATGTCACATAAATGTGCTGATTAATAGGAGCTAAACATATGGTTTAATGGCTGCGCCCAGTGTTCTATTTTACGGGGTTCCACCCACAGAAATCTTGTAAATACATTGATAGCTATCAACAAGTATTTCACACCGTCACTGTCGGAGGCTATGTCAGCAACCAATCGACCATTCAAAGCAGTTGAGACCATTATCTTACTACTCGCCCGTTGAAGACACAGGAGTGTAATATTTTTACGTCAATATGCTTCAATGTTGTGACGTTACAATGCTAATGTCACCGTCGCAATTTACTAGACCTTGCTTGAGTCGTGGAAAGCGGAGAGTCCTCACACTGTAGGCAATTTCGCCTCAGTTTGTAGGCAATTTCGCCTCAGTTTCTACCAATTTATGTTTGCGGGTAATAAACAAAATACTAAACTCGCATATGTCGGGACTGACCGACTAGTGTGACCTAGTTTCGGTCTCATTGTACTGCAGTACTGTTGTGTACAGTTAATAACGGTTTGCTTACGTAGGTGATTCTCCCTCGTCTGTGTCTATGTTTTAGCTTATTACATACTTTGGATGAAAAGATGTATCGAAGTAGATCTATATATAGACTTTCATGTTTAATGTATTGAAATATAGTAGTCCATTCGTTTATAAGAAGATGTTAAGTACTGCCTCCAGCAACTTGCGAGAGAGTTTTCCTGTTTGCATACACACACGTGCGGTCAATGACAGTCTCATCATGAACCAGGGCCTAGGTTTTCGAAGCTCTCTTAGCGTTAGGATAGTAGTAAGTTAATGCATTAATGACTGTCTTAACGCCGAGAAAGCTCCTGAAATTCTAGGCCCAGGCTGTTTCGTTATTCAGCTTTGAAAACAAGTCTTGTCTCCCTGCTTGAATATGATCATTAGTCAACTAATTGTGGATTCATTTTGGATGACGAGTCGTCTCCCTAATCATAGTCCCAAGCCAGATCTTGTTATCTTTAGACTGGAGAATTGTCAGTGCTATAAATAGGTTGGCATATTGCACCACAGCGTGCAATAGGCCTATTGATTTATTAGGTCGGCACTGTCGATAATTAGGTCAAACTGGCGTGGTTCATCGCAGTCTTTTGTAACTTTCAGTCAAAATGTCACATAAACGGGTCGATATTTCAAAGATATTTAGGCATTTAATTAATTGCCCATGTGTACCACACTAAACACATAGACCCTGTTCCCGTTTCACGTAAATATGTCGAGTCAGTTCTTTTCTCGGCCTGGACGACCGCTGTCAAATGCTCCTGAAAAAGTCGGATGGCACAGGTGGCTACTGGATGAGATTCGCTGTGAGTGTAGTCATGTATAGGTTATTTAGAGATTGTATAATGAACACACAGTGTTGCTGTGACCTACCACTTAAATGGGTACCCGGGGTACCTGCCACCCGGGTGTCCACATGTAACAATGTAAGAAGACAACATGTGCAGAAGAAATCACTTCTACTCGAGTTTACTAGAGGGATGTTAAAGACTCTCAAGGTTCACAATCTCTAGTAACCCCGAGATGTGGTTTCTCCGACTTATCAACGTAACATATCTTTTAAAATAATATTTAACGATCGACATCAATAGGCCACGTGCAAAACAACATTGATATGGGACAACCCCGCAAATGGCTGAACTGCGACTGGCAGACAATGTCTTGCCCTGCACGCACAATGCACGCGCTACCCGTGTCCTACACGTGCGCTGCTCGTCTTGTGAGGAACACACGTGTCATACTGACAAACAATCTCTTTTTTTTCACAGCGATCCTTCGTAGCCTAATGGATAATGTAAAACCGCCAAATAAGAGAGCGAGCAGATGCAGGTTCGAAGCCAGTTATGTCGCCACTATATATGAGACATTTCATTTTCAATAATGCGATATTTACGATTAGTGACAGCAAGGCAAAGCTGTGACAGTCATGAATGATATCCTAGGTTTACAAATGATCAGTGCAAAGTTACAGCAGAGGTCTACCTGATTCTGGAAGGAACCCAATTAACAACTCACACCCTGGGGATTTACAGTACACATCTCTGATTACACAGAGTGACCATATGATGCGATCTGAGATGACCCGTCATACGTGAGTTAAGTTGATAATTCTTGTATAATGATCATCACAATACTTGTCAAAAAAGAAATCCCGCCACTGAGAAGCATTGAAACCGCTCTGGTCTTCCTGTTACAACCTTTGTACTTTAAGAGCAGTTCGAGAATGGATGCCTTTTGCACTGTAGTGGTTTCTAAGATTTCCTCATATTGTCACGACAGTAGTTCTTATATCAAAGCTATGCTTTAGTAGCTCATTGTATCTACTAGTAGCCTTGAGTATCTGGTACAGCTTCTGGCAGTCACGGTATCCATTACGTCCTCTGGAGGCCTTTTAGAACCTAGGGCGTATGTATCCATCATGGACGCCAGCGCGCTCGTTGCTTGTACAACAAGTCAGGCTATATTACACTATAACGTTGAGAGCCTCTGTTAAATACGCATGCGTAAACTACAATGTAAGCACAGAAACACTCACGTTCGGTCAAGAGTCCTGTAGAATGATTGATTACTGGTATACAGACAACATAATAATGAAGAGCCAACAATTGTCCTTTTTTGTAAATGTTGAAGTTGAACGCCCCAAATGTTGGCATTAAAACAGCAGAGTCGAGTGAGGAAACGTACCTTTTGTAGGATATCTTGCTACACGCTGCACGAGTTTGTGATAAGAACACATTCACTGCTTATATACGGGTATGCCACGTGACCAGGGATTCATTCTTTTAGAATTTTTTTGTGGAAACTAGTTTAAACTAATGTTGACAATTGGTTGGGAGTTATATCAATATCCTGACTCTTACATTATTTTTATTGATAAGTATTATAGGTAATTCCCGGGTGACGTCAGCAAGGTAATACAGGTGGATCATCCAGTTTGGGGACGAACGAGACCTTTCGTTAGCTGTTATATCCGAATTCCAGACGCCTTTAGTTCAACACCCTGAATTTGGCCTGGTCCACAACCGTGCCTTCGGTCTTTTCTCACGAAGCTAAATAATTATGGTAATAATGAGAAATAATCATGACAATCAAGACATGGATTCAAATATGTAACCTCTTCCCGTGTAAACCTTCGGAAAGTCTGTGTGAATAATAACTGCATGTAAGGTGACATATGTAATAAATAAATTCAATATTTATAGCATGATAAATGTCACAATAGACTTTGTAACTTCAGTTCATGAACACATTATTTTAAAGAAAAGAATGCTTGAATGTCCTCGATCTGATATACATCTGCTTAACGTACGAGGGGATGTCAATAAGTTTTGAGCCTTGAGCATTTGTCATACCCAGGTGTCACAGCCTGTGGTACGACATTGAACCTTGGGGTGTAACTGATGTGATATATAAGTTTTGGTATCCTACTCTCAGAAGTTATTGAACAGCTCACATTGACGGAAAGAGCCCCCCTCACGGCAGTGAAAATAAAATAAAATTGAGTATAGATCAGTAATTAAGTTTTTAGTTCTTGAAGGAAACTCGGCGAAGAACATTGAAGAGAGGCGTTCAGCAGTTTATGGGAAGTCTTCCCCTTCATCTGCTACCATCAAACGATGGGTCAATGAATTTAACCATGGTAGAGAGTCTTGAAGATGACCCCCGTCCAGGTCGCCCAACAACAAGCACTAGTCTGGAAAACATTGACAGAGTGCATAAAATCGTCGAATCACACTCCACGAGTCAGAGGAGACCTCAGGCATTTCACACGGATCCATCGAGACAATTCTTCATGAACATCTCGTCATGTCTAAGGTGTGCACAAGATGGGTGCCAGGAATGCTTACAGATGAAATGAAGCAAAAAAGGGTCACCATAAGCAACTCCATGCTAACCAGATACAACAAGAATCCAGAAGATTTTCACTTTAGGCTAGTAACCTGTGATAAAACCTGGATCCACCACTATGATCCTGGGAGCAAACAAGAATCCATGGAATGGAAACGTGTCACTTCTCCCAGGACCATAGAGTTCAAAGCCTCCAGATCAGTGCAGAAGGTAATGGCGACAGTCTTCTGGGAGAGCAAAGGCGCCATCCACATAGATTACTTATCGAAAGGAAGAACAATGAATGGGAACTATTACGCTAGCTTGTTGAGGCAAGTGCGACAGTCAATCAACGAGGAGCGCCGGGGCAAGATCAGACGTGGTATTCTTCTACATCAAGACAATGCTCCAGTACACACCTCTCGCGTTGCAGCCGCTGCTGTCCAGGAATGCGGGTACGAAATCTTGCCGCATCCCCCCTACTCTCCAGACCTGCCACCAAGTGATTACCATTTGTTCCCAAATCTCAAGAAACACTTGCGTGGTCGTAGATTTCAGGATGATAATGAGCTTATTGCTTCTACTGAGGCTTGGTTTGAGGACCAAGATGGCGCCTTCTACAGAAATTGTGTCAGCGCCTGGCTGAAAAGATGGAACAAGTGTCTTAACTCACAAGGGGACTATGTTGAAAAATAAATGTGGTTCACACCAATATTTTGTGTTTTTCTATGCAAGGCTCAAAACTTATTTACATCCCCCGTATATGCAATATATGCAATAGACGATGTTTGGTGTAGTATTGGATTGTTTGCACTGCCCATGAGTACATGATGTGACATCTTGTCCAAAACATATCCCGATAGTTCGAGACATTGTATAAGACTTGTCAGCATTATAAACCGTAACCAATATAAAACTATGGAATTTGCACCCATACAGGCACCTGCATAATATACTGGACAAAAGCAGAAATTATGCATAATGATATGTCTACTCACTGATTCACTAATAAAATATCAACCATGCAAATACCAATATCCTTGACTTATTCTGTCCAGTATATATTTATGACAGTCGTGACCCTTGTGAAGGTGTAACCCGTTGGTGGATTCCATAATCTATAAATATGACCCAGGAAATGCCTTGACGGTGGAATATCTTTGTTACACTGGGCAGGCCCAGTCGCTTATACACATTAATCACGATCAACTCCAGAGGTCGAATTCACCACACAGATACGCTCCTTGTTTGTTGTCTTGGATCCGAGACATGGTTTCAGGTTTATCGATAACGAATTAAACAAGTATCAATAAATCTGTAAAATTAGAAGTTTTGTCGTCATATTGGTAAACCTTCCCGGAAACTACTCATTCGAACAGCCAGCGCCAGGCGCATTGTATGATTCTTTACAATCAGATACCTTTGTTTGTTGTTTAACGGTGAAATCAGTATTATTCCCGTTATAGGGCGGCGGTCTTGAAATAATCGAGTTCGGACTAGACTTCAACAGCATGAGCGTCGATCTACGCAACTGGGATACCATGACGTGCCAACCAAGTCAGCGAGCCTGATCACCCGATCTAGTTAAGTGTCCTCTTACGACAAGCTTGGGTTGTCGAAGACCAATTCCAACACGGATCTTCACGAGTCTTAAAGTAAGATGTATTGCTCAATAATGACCTCGAATATCAAGCACTGAATACTGCAGCGGCGTATGACTTCTTCACCTACTGGAACTAATCTAGGTAAGATGATGTTAAGGCTAGTGCAATGTCCTCGTTATTACTCTATGTTTATCTAGGTATAGAAGATGGTCTGTCAGGCGTAGACATGACGACCATTGAACATGTAATCTCAGAAGCCAACGCTCTTTCTAAATTCCGAATTTAACTGTGAATTAACAGAAAATGAGAAAGAATACCATGTTCTTTCAGCTTTATTCAACAGGAAAATGGACAATTTATTGTTTCCAGAAAAATCGGCAATTCCGAACTTCAAAACAGTAACTTCTATGCCCAGGAGCAATCAAGTTAATTCTAATGTTATTCACAAATACAGAAATGTCATTAAATTGGTAATGACGTCAACAACGAAAGCAAAACATGGAGATGCCAAACGTCTATCCTACAATATTAATGAGCTTGATTATCCGACGTCCGTGTTAAGTCAAAATAGCAGTGGAGCGTATCTAGATGGATCACTTAAATAGGTTATGACATCATGAGTTTGAACGGGTAACCATGGCAATGGTCCATAGCCTATCCATGATACATAGAATGTTATTCTGAATTGAAAGTATGATTGCTAATATTATCAAGAAGGTTCATTTTCTCGACAATTTCCAACAGTAATTTGGGATTGTTTCTGCCAATGGTTAAAATATAGCAAACAACGTTTGTTGCGGTTTTCCTTGACAGATCACATCCAATATCTGTCAGTTCAAATATGAGTAACCTGACATATGCATTATCGATCTGGTTATGTTGGACAGGGACACCGGGTTCTATATCACGTGACATCATCCTCAGCATCGGTAGCAGTGTCCGAAGTCCCTCTGGTTGATTCCTTGCATGAAATATGACGTTGTTTAAAAGTTCCATAACAATGGCTTGGTCTCTCTGATCTATCTTCTTCCATTGCTCCAGCAGGTGCTTTTGTTGCATTTCCACCACCTCTGTTCCCTGCCTGGAGGGAGTATAGCCTCCGTTTACGGCATCCCTCGTCATGTTGCTGTCTCCACCGTTCCCTAAGTGTCTATTGTCATGTGGAGTAGTGCACACCTTGACTCGACTCCAGAGCCGGATCGCTTGGTCATTCACTTGTATGCCACGTGCTGATGTTGAACTTCCGGTTCTACCGTTCCTATCTCTTCCATCAAAGGGCATTTCGGCATGGTCACTGGTGTCAATATGGTGTGTTGCCGTAGATTGAGTGACCCTTCCTTTTTAATGGATGGCGTCTCCACTATCTGAAGATGCACGAGGAATTACCTCGTTGTGGACGATAGATGTGGAATATACTGCATCTTCTTCTATGCGGCCTTCTGTATTTTCATGGTCAGCTTTTTCGTTACACCTGACAAGTGAAAGGCCGTTCGACTGCAATTGTAAATCAGGCTCACGAATCTCTAAACCAGGCAAACACTCTTTAAGCTGAAATGAAAATATATATAAAGCATTTATCAACGTTTACATATAAAACCGATATTAAAGACAAACACTGTAGGTAAGTTTGACAAAGTATACTATGATTTCAATATAAAAAAGGATGTTCCAAGTTGTTTCCGTTTTTTCCCACTATATAACAAACATCGATTTGACGGTCCTTGTACATGTACAGGAGGACGTCTCATAACGTTGAAATGTAAATGCCAGTACCCCCTTGTATTGTCATTCATTATTCACGTGACAAAATCTATTGGGTTTAATTAGTCTCATTAAGACAGGAACACACTTCAGGGCTACTTGCACAAAACGATCTTAGTGCTACAATGATTGTACCTCCCATTCTCCAATGAGAGAGACGCTAAGATAGTCGTAGCGCTAAGACGGCTTTGTGCAAGTGGGTCCTGGTCTCACTGAGGTCTCAGAGTACACGCACTGTAGACACAGTGTTGACTACATAAAATTGCTTTCTATGTTGTCGAGAGTAGAGTTTTACTAACTCGATCTGAGCATGCTTTTGAGGTTTCGCATTTCAAAATGTATTTATTATAAATATGCACATTTGTATGAGAACCTATTCAGTTTGAAAACGTAAAACACCCAGTATATGGATCTAGTCGAAAGTGAGACGTTGAATCACTCGTTATTGAGTGAAAGGTCTTTACTTACCTGAGATGTGTTTCTTCCTCGAAATAATATACCCATGGAACGATACAGAGCGGAGACCCAGGATGCTGAAACAAACATCACATGCCTTTGGTGATAGATGAAGAACTGGAAAATGTGTGCTAGAACTTTAATACAACCATACAAAAGATCACTAAATTATATCACGAAAGTTCAAGTTGCATCAATAGGAGGGATCTATTTGTTTAGCGTGCCTAAGACTTAATCGTGATTATTCAACATCTGATTTCAGTGTTCAGCGATTATATGGAACTCACGTTTTTGTTGTTTTTTATGTCAGATGGCCAATTCAAGGGAGAATGGACAACGTCCATTCTCACTTACTCTGCGTTGAGTTATGGACATTGTTGCCAGTCTGTGTTCCAACTGTCAATTGAGTGATCATCTCCGTCATGACTTCTTCTGGAAGATCACTGGGAATGTTGCAATACAAATTTTCAACATATGCCATATTTGGGATTTCAGTATCTGAAATTAAAAATAATGAAGGTTACTTATCTGAGATTGACATAGCTTCAATTTATTGAATAAAATTAGGGTATATAGTCATGTAGTGATGTAAGTATTTGTAACTATATGAGGCACCAGTACGTACATGTGTTATTCATCCCGCCATTGACAATTTGTGCTGTGTTGGCAGTTAACACTGCGTCTGCTGTGGCGCCTTCGATGCTGGTGTGCGGGATATCCGATTTTCGATCTAACTCTACAAAATGGAACATTGGGATATTACTAATAGGCTTTATGTTTTGTATCTGTTTCGAATAGTACTATTAAAGCAACAATTCAGTGTCTGTAAACATGAGCATTTAACTGTAACATTCATGCACGTTTTATATGACAGTGGAAACCCATTCTACTGTTACAACATTAGGTAGTAAGGGTGTCAGTATTAACCGTCTGTTAAGACAGTTAATATTGATATCCCAATATTAATCAAAACCACAAAACCTTTTCCAACATAATTTTAAATGCAGGTGAAAGAAATAGTTCTTTTATACCACACGTTTACGACATGGGACACTTACCATAATGACAATCATGATATTGTCTGATTCCTACCCAACTTCTTACACAGCAGATTCAAATGTATCTTAGTTACCCATGGCATCAATAGATCTTCATTTCTGCGGATACAGTAGCCTACGTCTAGACGAACAGGCTTATAACAAAGTGTATGGCGTCTTAATCACTAGGTATGATTAATTTCTATAGCATAATTCCTAGTATAGTGTAGCAGGAACATTCGTTATGACCGCAGTTTCCTGATTATACTGAAACGTGTGAAGACTTATGTACCTTTTGGGTCTTGTTTCTTCTTTCTTCGGTTCTGTGGCTGTTCTGGGACCAGTGCCACTCTCCCATTCTCCGGAACGTTAGGTATAGGGCTTTCTTTTCCTGCTTGCGATATTCTGCAACACCGAGCTCATGCTCATCATCAGCATGTTGAAGGCCACCGGGAGCTTTGGGTTTTCTGTTTGTGTGGAGGGTGAGGTAAAGGGGTCTCAAAAGAATACACAGACAGGGAAATATTGTCATTTATTAATGAGGGTTGAAAGAAAGTCGACATTGCCCTTTATGTATTTAGGAATAGAATATGAAATCCATTTAAAATAATAATAATAATAATAATAATAATAATTCCTCTTCTTCAGTTGCAGACCTTACCGAAAATCCTGTTTATATTTTGTTTACTTCTATTTATGAGGAAATTTGTGATTTACCTTTAGAGAAACGGAGGCCAATTAAACAACTTAACGTGTCTTTTCCCAAAAATGAAATTGATTTACTTAATGAAATTATCTCTTTAAAACTTCCTGTGGACTGTTCATTACATGAAGTAAATTGTTGTATCTATGCTGCCGCTCGAACCTTGGAGGAACTTCACACAGTTTCCGAAGAAAAGTCTTCTAATACTACTAACAATAAACCAAGAAAAAACCGGTTTCAAGTAAAATTAACAGAAACTAGAAAATATATTTCCTGGATAGAGCTGTGCCTGAAACTAAGATCATCAGGGAATCCCATGTCTAAACGACAAAAGGCAATTTGGAGATAATTAAAATTACAGTACAAAACAACAAAAGAAAAGGTACTTCTCCAAATTGTCGATTCCCTTAAGGCAAAAATAAAAATTTGGACTGAAAGAAAGAAAAAATGGGAAAAGAGAAACAAATTTATCAAACAAAATAAACTTTTCAAAAATAATGAAAAGCAATTCTATAGGCAACTTAAAACAAGTGGTGATGGTGAGCATGATAAACGGCCTCCCATGGCTGCCAATGAAAGGTTCTGGAAACAGTTGTGGTCTGTACCCGGCAACTGTAACCTGGAGGCACCATGGGTCAGTGATTATGACCATGCAATGCATGAGAAAGTAACTAGGTCGTTTGTCTGTTACATCTCACCAGATTGCCTGAAAAGTGTCATTAAAAAGTCCAAATCTAATACAGCTCCAGGGCCTGATGGCATTCGAAACCGGTATTGGAAACTGTTTCCCTGTGTCCAAGCACCACTCCTTCACTGTTTCAATTCTCTTGTGGATACAGGTGATGTTCCTCCATGGTTCTGCAAAGGTTGCACAATACTCCTTCCCAAAAAAGGAGACTTGACGGATCCCAAAAACTTCCGCCCTATCACATGTCTAAATACTCAATATAAATTATTCACAGGGTGTTTGTCAAACCTCGTGTCATGTTACTGCTCTTCCAATGAGATAATTTACAGAGAGCAGAAGGGGGCGAGAAAGGGATGTTGGGGGTGCAAGGATCAACTTCTTGTACAGAAAATGATTTTGGAAGAGGCTAAAACATACCACCGCAACCTCTCCATGTGCTGGATAGACTACAAAAAGGCATACGACTCTGTCCCTCACGAATGGATTCTGAAGTCTCTTCAGTGTATTGACCTCCCTGAGCGACTACTTGATTTACTCAAGTCTTTAATGAGTTGCTGGTCGACTCAACTTGAGATGTACTCGCAAGGAGAGGTGCAGACATCGCAATCTATTCCAATCAGAAGGGGAATATTTCAGGGGGACTCCTTCAGTCCATTGCTTTTTTTGTCTGTCTCTAAATCCTTTGAGTTTCCTGCTCAACGGGGAGGAAGGGTACCATCCCGGACCTCCTCAGCACAGATCCCCAACACCTCTCACTCATCTCCTCTATATGGATGACATCGAGCTCCTTGCCAAAGGAGAGACCAATTTGAAAGAACAGGTTCTCCTTGTCGAGTCCTTCTCTAATGATATTGGCATGACATTTGGACTCGACAAATGTAATACTCTTCATCTGAAACGTGGCAAGGTAACTAGTGATGGATCGGTCAAGTTACAAGGGGGAGGAGGTATTGAGCATCTTGTGGAAGATCAGGCCTACACCTATCTTGGAATGCAAGTTCGAGACAAGCTCCAGAATGCCCTGATTCAAGATAAACTTCGGGCCGAGTATAAATCTCGTTTAAAGAAAATCTGGAGTTCAGAGCTAAATGCTCGAAACAAAGTCAAAGCCACCAATACCTTTGCTGTGCCAGTCCTCTCCTATTCCTTTGGGGTAGTTGATTGGACAAAACAAGACATCCAGAATCTTGACCGCCTGACCAGAAGGATCATGTCTGATAACAGAGCACACCACCCTCGCTCCTCTCTTAATCGTTTATATATGCCAATCAATTTGGGAGGACGGGGTTTGATTAATGTGGAAGCTCTTCATGACAGAATTTTATTGTGTACTTTTGCACATATTTATTTGTCAGATGATCCTCTGGTGATGCACGTCAAGATTCATGATGAAAGCAAGGAATTCCACAGCTACTTTAAGCGTGCCAAGGTTGTTGGACACAATTTGAAATTTGACGTTGATTTTGTTGATGGCGATGTACTGCTGGACGGTACAGTGATGGGAGTAAACCAGGTGAAGTCTTTCACCAAGTCTGCCCAGAGTCGGTCCTTTATGGAGAAGCTTTCTGAGAAGCCATTGCATCGTGTGTATATGCAGTGTGTGGAACAGAACAGCAATCCAACCGACTCCTTCGCCTGGATGAAGTCGGCTGGTCTCAAATGTGAAACTGAGGGCTTCCTTTTTGCTGCTCAGGACCAGTCACTTCCCACTCGCAATCGCCAGAATGTGATTCTTAAAGAAAATATCAATATGAAATGTCGTCTTTGCAATCAATTTACAGAGACTGTCCAACACCTTGTTAGTGGATGCCCTTCCCTGGCACAAACAACATATCTTAAAAGACATGATGGCATGGCTCGCTGCTTTTATTATCGTCTCCGCCATGCCTGTGGCTTTGACTCCGAGGTCCATCCATGGTACGACGCTGAGCATGTCCAGGGCGTCCTGGAAAATGACAACTACAAACTTCTCTGGAATAGGCCAATATACAGCCTGAGACGAATTCCAGCCAACAAACCTGATCTTGTCCTTTTTGATAAAGCCAATGAAATTATTTATATCATTGAATTTTCTGTCCCTTTTGACAGCAATGTGATTGGCAAGATTCAGGAAAAGCATGATAAATATGCGGACCTCGCCTTTGAAATGTCTCGCTTGCATCCCAAGTACACTGTCGTCAGGCTCCCCATTGTTCTCGGTGCCCTTGGTTTGGTACCTCCTGATCTCTTGGCGCAGATCAGGAGAGTGCCCGGGTTCTCCACCGGGAACACAGCCCTTCTGACAATCTGGGTAATGCAGAAGGCTGCAGTGTTGGGGAGCCTTCATATTCTCCGAAAAGTTCTTGGTGGGTTCGACTAGGCAGTGTTTCCTGGGAGAAGTCACATTCGCTGTCTGGGCTGCGTGTAGAGGGGGCGAGGGCCCTGAGCTGATGATGAGCTTGACCAGCCTGACTGTGCCAGGATCACCCGAACCCTCTCTGCTGCATTTCAATTTTTAATCTGTAAAACATAATAATAATTAAAGACCTCCCTGAGCGACTACTGACCTCCCTGAGCGACTACTGACCTCCCTGAGCGACTACTGACCTCCCTGAGCGACTACTTTATTTACTCAAGTCTTTAATGAGTTGCTGGTCGACTCAACTTGAGATGTACCCGCAAGGAGAGGTGCAGACATCGGAATCTATTCCAATCAGAAGGGGAATATTTCAGGGGGACTCCTTCAGTCCATTGCTTTTTTTGTCTGTCTCTAAATCCTTTGAGTTTCCTGCTCAACGGGGAGGAAGGGTACCATCCCGGACCTCCTCAGCACAGATCCCCAACACCTCTCACTCATCTCCTCTATATGGATGACATCGAGCTCCTTGCCAAAGGAGAGACCAATTTGAAAGAACAGGTTCTCCTTGTCGAGTCCTTCTCTAATGATATTGGCATGACATTTGGACTCGACAAATGTAATACTCTTCATCTGAAACGTGGCAAGGTAACTAGTGATGGATCGGTCAAGTTACAAGGGGGAGGAGTTATTGAGCATCTTGTGGAAGATCAGGCCTACACCTATCTTGGAATGCAAGTTCGAGACAAGCTCCAGAATGCCCTGATTCAAGATAAACTTCGGGCCGAGTATAAATCTCGTTTAAAGAAAATCTGGAGTTCAGAGCTAAATGCTCGAAACAAAGTCAAAGCCACCAATACCTTTGCTGTGCCAGTCCTCTCCTACTCCTTTGGAGTAGTTGATTGGACAAAACAAGACATCCAGAGTCTTGACCGCCTGACCAGAAGGATCATGTCTGATAACAGAGCACACCACCCTCGTTCCTCTCTTAATCGTTTATATATGCCAATCAATTCGGGAGGTCGGGGTTTGATTAATGTGGAAGCTCTTCATGACAGAATTTTATTGTGTACTTTTGCACATATTTATTTGTCAGATGATTCTCTGGTGATGCACGTCAAGATTCATGATGAAAGCAAGGAATTCCACAGCTACTTTAAGCGTGCCAAGGTTGTTGGACACAATTTGAAATTTGACGTTGATTTTGTTGATGGCGATGTACTGCTGGACGGTACAGTGATGGGAGTAAACCAGGTGAAGTCTTTCACCAAGTCTGCCCAGAGTCGGTCCTTTGTGGAGAAGCTGTCTGAGAAGCCATTGCATCGTGTGTATATGCAGTGTGTGGAACAGAACAGCAATCCAAGCGACTCCTTCGCCTGGATGAAGTCGGCTGGTCTCAAATGTGAAACTGAGGGCTTCCTTTTTGCTGCTCAGGACCAGTCACTTCCCACTCGCAATCGCCAGAATGTGATTCTTAAAGAAAATATCAATATGAAATGTCGTCTTTGCAATCACTTTACAGAGACTGTCCAACACCTTGTCAGTGGATGCCCTTCCTTGGCACAAACAACATATCTTAAAAGACATGATGGCATGGCTCGCTGCTTTTATAATCGTCTCCGCTATGCCTGTGGCTTTGACTCTGAGGTCCATCCATGGTACGACCCTGAACATGTCCAGGGCGTCCTGGAAAATGATGCTTTCAAACTTCTCTGGAATAGGCCAATATACAGCCTGAGACGAATTCCAGCCAACAAACCTGATCTTGTCCTTTTTGATAAAGCCAATGAAATTATTTATATCATAGAATTTTCTGTCCCTTTTGACAGCAATGTGATTGGCAAGATTCAGGAAAAGCATGATAAATATGCGGACTTCGCCTTTGAAATGTCTCGATTGCATTCCAAGTACACTGTCGTCAGGCTCCCCATTGTTCTCGGTGCCCTTGGTTTGGTACCTCCTGATCTCTTGGCGCAGATCAGGAGAGTGCCCGGGTTCTCCACCGGGAGCACAGCCCTTCTGACAATCTGGGTAATGCAGAAGGCTGCAGTGTTGGGGAGCCTCCATATTCTCCGGAAAGTTCTTGGTGGGTTCGACTAGGCAGTGTTTCCTGGGAGAAGTCCCATTCGCTGTCTGGGCTGCGTGTAGAGGGGGCGAGGGCCCTGAGCTGATGATGAGCTTGACCAGCCTGACTGTGCCAGGATCACCCGAACCCTCTCTGCTGCATTTTCATTCTAATCTGTAAATAATAATAAAAATTAAATAAATACATAAATAAAAAAGTAGAAAAGTAATTTGCATTTCAAGTATGGAACTAATGATCCATAATACCATACAATGCAAACCCTCTCCCTCTGTCTCAGACATGTTGGGCATTCGCTCCTATTATGGCTACACAACAATAGGCATTCATGTCTTCATGACAATAAAATGTCAGGTAACCTAAAGTTGGAAGAGTTCGGGGAATTTACTAATACTGTTTTGTCCTTCATCCCTAACATGCACATTGCATTGTCGTTGATCAGTTAAGCACATGTGGTGGCGCTCTGCTGTTGACACATCGAAAGGTTATTCCTATAAAATGTGTAACCATTCACTATTTATTAATGCAGACTCTGGATAACTAAATTTAGAACTTGAGACCAACGTTGTTCAATGGTTCAACATGCATCAATATGCTGTATGGTCTCTACGAGGGTATGTGACTTTTGAGGATAAACTTTCTGATCTGTTCTCTATAACTGAAACGCAGAGTGGAGACATCAAAGTATAATGATGATTACTTGTACCTTTAGTCACAGTTGGGGTATTATTGTAACTTGGTTAGAATGTGGAGGGATTATGTTAACTGGGTTAGAATGTGGAGGGATTATGTTAACTGGGTTAGAATGTGGAGGGATTATGTTAACTGGGTTAGAATGTGGAGGGATTATGTTAACTGGGTTAGAATGTGGAGGAATTATGTTAACTGGGTTAGAATGGGGGCAGATTATGTGAACTGGGTTAGAATATGGAGGGATTATGTTAACTGGGTTAGAATATGGAGGGATTATGTTAACTGGGTTAGAATGGGAAGGGACTGTGTTTCTATTTAAATTGAACGATATGAGATATAAACAGCTCCAACAGAGTACGTGTCCTTCATTCATCCTTATCAGCTCAAACACAGTATGCGGGATATGTCCACCTTGATTAGTTCAATCACAGTATTGTCATGTATCCACTGTAACCAGGTCAAACATTGTAAAGCAGTGTAACTGCCCTGTCTATTTCAAACATGATAATGTCATGTAGCCACCCTGACCAAAACAAAACAAAACAAATAATATCACGAATCCATCATGATCAATTCAGACATTGTAATGCTGTGTAACTGCCCTGACTAGTTCAAATACAGTATTGTCATGTATCCACCCTGACCAAAACAAACAAAATAATACCATGAATCCAACCTGACCAATTCAAACATTGTAATGCAGTGCAAGTGCCCTGACTATTTCAAACATGATAATGTCATGTAGCCACTCTGACCAACACAAACAAAATAATATCATGAATCCATCATGACCAATTCAAACATTGTAATGCCGTGTAACCGCCTTGACTAGTTCAAACACAGTGTTGCCATGTAGCCACTCTGACCAAAAGAAACAAAATAATATCACGAATCCACAATGACTAGTTCAAACACTGTAATTCTGTGTAACTGCCCTGACTAGTTCAAACACAGCAATGCCATGTAGCCACCCTGACCAAAACAAAAAAAATAATATCACGAATCCATCATGATCAGTTCAGACATTGTAGTGCTGTGTAACTGCCCTGACTAGTTCAAACACAGCAATGCCATGTAGCCACCCTGACCAAAACAAAAAAATAATATCACGAATCCATCATGATCAATTCAGACATTGTAGTGCTGTGTAACTGCCCTGACTAGTTCAAACATGATAATGCCATGTAGCCACCCTGACCAACACAAACAAAATAATAACATGAATTCACCCTGACCAATTCAAACATATGAATGCCGTGTAACCGCCTTGACTACTTCAAACACAGTGTTGCCATGCATCTACCCTGACCACATTCAAAAATAGTAATGTCATGGATCCACCATGACCAATTCAAACATATGAATGCCATGTATCTACCCTGACTACTTCAAACACAGAGTATGTCTCGTGTCAGCACTGACCATGTCAAACATAGTCTACGTCATGCATCCACCCTGACCAGTTCGAACACAGTAATGTCATGTATCCACCCAGAGCAGTTCAAAGATTGTAACGCAGTGTAACTGCCCTGGCCATTTCAAACATAATAATGTCATGTAGCCACCCTGACCAACACAAACAATGTAATAACATGAATCCATCCTCACCAGTTCAAACATTGTAATGCAGTGTAACTGCCCTGGCTATTTCAAACATGATAATGTCATGTAGCCACCCTGACCAACACAAACAAAATAATAACATAAATCCAACCTGACCAATTCAAACATTGTAATGCTGTGTAACTGCCCTGTCTATTTCAAACATGATAATGTCATGTAGCCACCCTGACCAACACAAACAAAATAATAACATAAATCCACCATGACCAGTTCAAACATTGTAATGCTGTGTAAATGCCCTGTCTATTTCAAACATGATAATTTCATGTAGCCACCCTGACCAACACAAACAAAATAATATCATGAATCCAACCTGACCAATTCAAACATTGTAATGCAGTGTAACTGCCCTGGCTATTTCAAACATGATAATGTCCTGTAGCCACCCTGACCAACACAAACAAAATAATATCATGAATCCAACCTGACCAATTCAAACATTGTAATGCAGTGTAACTGCCCTGGCTATTTCAAACATGATAATGTCCTGTAGCCACCCTGACCAACACAAACAAAATAATATCATGAATCCAACCTGACCAATTCAAACATTGTAATGCAGTGTAACTGCCCTGTCTATTTCAAACATGATAATGTCATGTAGCCACCCTGACCAATACAAACAAAATAATATCACGAATTCATCCTCACCAGTTCAAACATTGTAATGCAGTGTAACTGCCCTGTCTATTTCAAACATGATAATGTCATGTAGCCACCCTGACCAACACAAACAAAATAATATCATGAATCCATCCTGACCAATTCAAACATTGTAATGCTGTGTAACTGCCTTGTTAATCGTTTAATGTAGAAAAGAAAAGAAATGGAAACAATTTGCTAAGTGGAGTATAACTATATCAATAATCTCCCAGTAAATACCTAATGTGTCGCCACTGGGTAGCGAAACCCCGAGGCTAATTAGCTGAAATGCTGACTAATTCTTGATTACAAAGACTCCAAACGTATTGTCCGAAGATGTTATGGTACGCTCTACCATTGAAACAGGAAATAATTTTGTATGAAGATGGGGTAGAAATATGAATTCACCCTGTATGGCTACACCTAGGATATGTTGTGCCTGCTTACCTCTCAGTTGAATTCATCGACTGAGAGATTTTTATCGTAATCGTTGATGGGCAGGCCCGCGGTCTAAAAATAGATTTACCTATGAAACGTAGTGTGTCGTGATTACACATGGTTGACCTTTTCTCACTTCCGTCTTCTACGAAAATATAATATTACAATTGATATTATCGTAGCCAGATGATATTACTTTCTGTCAAAATAAAGGAAAATGCTTTCGCGTAATAACATGCCTGCTTTTTCCGAATAACATTATTTCACGATAACAGTGATGTAGGTGAATGACAGATATATCCCTTAACACTGCATCAGATTTATTTTTAACAGAACGTTGAAAGAGACGTCTCATTTCCCCGAGAAGACGTAGAAACAGGGAGAAATTGTATCAATAGTAACTACAAGTAAAATGTCATAGTTAACAATAAAGACAAAATAATGAACATCACGATAGATAGTGTGGCTTCTGTTCATGAACACATTCCATTGATGAAAAGAATGCCTGAAAGGCCGATGCATTATTGATCTGAGATACATATGCGTAATGCATATGCAATAAACGATGCTTACTATGTAAATTTGATTGTTTACATTGATCCATTTGTACATGGTGTGACATTGTGCCAAAAACGAAATTCCCACAGTAGGATATGAGTCATACTCAATATGAGACTGAAATATGCACCCATGCAGTTTCGCCCTTTACATGCATAATATATATTTGTGACAGTCGTAACCCCAGTGATGCTCACAGGTGTAACCCGTTGGCGCATTCTATAAATATCACCTGGGGAAACCCCTTGAGGGCGGTTAACCTCTGCTACACTGGGCAGGCCCATGTGAAGCTCACAGGTGTAACCGGTTGGCGCATTCTATAAATATCACCTGGGGAAACCCCTTGAGGGCGGTTATTCTCTGCTATACTGGGCAGGCCCATGTGAAGCTCACAGGTGTAACCGGTTGGCGCATTCTATAAATATCATCTGGGGAAAACCCTTGAGGACGGTTATTCTCTGTTACACTGGGCAACCCCACACAACGAACCCCAAAGGTCGAATTCGCCTAGCAGATACGTGCCTTCTCTGTTATGTTGGATTCGAGATCTTATCAAGGTTTATTTGCAACGTATCCAGCACGCACCTATAAATCCGTAGAATTAGAAGGTAACCATTGAACATATAATCTCTGAAGCCAACACTCTAAATGCCGATTTAAACTGAGAATTAAAAGAAAATGAGGATGGAAAGAATAGCATGTCCGTTCAGCTTTATTCAACAGGAAACTGTACAATTTATTGTTTCCAGAAAAATCGGTAATTTCGAACTTCAAAACAGTACTTCTATGCCCAGGAGCAATCAAGTTAATTCTAATGTTATTTACAAATACAGAAATGTCATTGGTAATTAGTAATGACGTCAACAACGAAAGCAAAATGAAAAAAGAGCATTCAAATCCTCATTTTCACTTAATTCATCGTTTAATTCAATATTCAAAGGCAGTGTAGAGATTATAAGTGCAATGTTCCTTTTGGTAATATATCATTACGTCTGGTCGTGACGGTTACACCTATGCTTCGATACGTTAAGTGCAATAACGTTTGGATAATAATTAATAATAACCCGAGACAATGAAATTGTCTGAAGATTTTATTAAGCTTTCTAAAACATTACGTTTTTGAGCCACATGTAAACATAGTTACCAAAGGGTAGTAATGAAAACAATTCGTCTATTATGTACAGTTAGTAAAGTAGTATAGCTGACTATAAATACATGGGAATTATCTATCTGGTATACGATGATTCCTAATATTATCAAGATGGTCCATTTTCTTCATAATTTCCAACAGTAATTTGGGATTGTTTCTGCCAATGGTTAAAATATAGCAAACAACGTTTGTTGCGGTTTTCCTTGACAGATCACATCCAATATCTGTCAGTTCAAATATGAGTAACCTGACATATGAATCATCGATCTCGTTATGATGGACAGGGACACCGGGTTCTATATCACGTGACATCATCCTCAGCATCGGTAGTAGTGTTCGAAGTCCCTCTGGTTGATTCCTTGCATGAAATATGACGTTGTTTAAAAGTTCCTTAACAATGGCTTGGTCTCTCTGAGCCATCTTTTTCCACTGCTCTAGCAGGTGCTTATGTTGCATTTCCACTATCTCTGTTCCCTGTCTGGAGGGAGTATAGACTCCGTTTACGACGTCCCTTGTCATGTTGCTGTATCCACCGTTCTCTAAGTGTCGATTCTGATGTGGAGTAGTGCTCTCCTTGACTCGATTCCCGAGTCGGATCTCTTGGTTGTCTCCTTGTATGCCACATGCTGATGTGGAACCTCCATTTCCATCATTCCCATCTCTTCCACCAGTGTCAAAGGGCATGTCGGCATGGTCCATGTTGTCAATATGGATACTTTGCCCCTGGTGTGTTGCCGTAGACTGACTGACCTTTACTTTGTGATGGATGGTGTCACCAGTATCTGAAGTAGCACGAGGAATTGCCTCGTGAACGATAGACGTGGAACATACAGCATCTTCTTCTGAAACCATGACCCAGTCTGCTTCTATACAGTCTTCTGTATTTTCATGCTCAGTTTCGTCATTGCCAAGTGAAAGGCCGTTCGACTGCAATTGTATATCAGGCTCACGAATCTCTAAACCAGGCAAACACTCTTTAAGCTGAAATGAAATTATATATAGCATTTATCAACGTTTCCATACAAAACCGATATTAAAGACAGACACTGTAGTTAACTTTGACAAAGTATACCATGATTCCAATATAAAAAGGATGTTCCAAGTTGTTTCCGTTTTTTCCCACTATATAAGAAACATCGATTTGACGGTCCATGTACATGTGCTGAGGACATCTCATAACGTTAAAATGCAAATGCCAGTACCCCCTTGTATTGTCATTCATTATTCACGTGACAAAATCTATTGAGTTAAAATAGTCTCATTAAGTCAGGAACTCACTTCAGGGCCACTTGCACAAAACGATCTTAGTGCTACAATGATTGCAACTCCCATTCTCCAATGAGAGAAACGCTAAGACAGTCGTAGAGCTAAGACAGCTTTGTGCAAGTGGGCCCTGGTCTCACTTAGGTCTCAGAGTACACGCACTGTAGACACAATGTTGACTACATAAAATTGCTTTCTATGTTGTCGAGAGTGGAGTTTTATTAACTCGATCTGAACATTTCAATATGTGTTTTTTATAAATATGGCACATTTGTATGAGAAGTTATTCAGTTTGAAAACACCCAATATATGGATCTAGTCGAAGCTGAGACGTTGAATCACTCGTTATTGAGTGAAAGGTCTTTACTTACCTGAGATGTGTTTCCTCCTCGAAATAATATACCCATGAAACGATAGAGGGCGGAGACCCAGGGTTCTGAAACAAACATCACATGCCTTTGGTGATAGATGAAGTATTAGAAAATGTGTTCTAGAACTTTAATACAACTCTACGAGATATCACTAAATTACAACACGAAAGTGCAAATTGCTCTGTAGGAGCTCCTAACACTAGGAGCATGGCAATCGTTCCCTTCAGTGTTCATAAGACTTAATCGTTATCATTTAGCGTCTGGTTTTAGTGTTCAGCGATTATATGGAACTCACATTCTGGTTGCCCTTAATGTTAGATGCCTTTATGAGCCAATTCATCCTCCTGGTCCCGATACCCCGATAAAAGGAAACACCAGTCAACGTACTGGACGATCTGCTGTGTTGCACTTACGTTTGATATTATTAGGAGGTTCGCCGTCGTTCCCAGACGCTGAAGAATCTCCTGTAGAACCTTCTGCAGGAGCGTCTGAGGCATCTCCTGTAGCAGTTTCTGTAACAGCTATTAAAGTTGCCTCTGTAGCCGTTTCTGCAGCAACGACTTTCGCAACATCTGTAACGCTCTGTTGCCCGTGTTGCGGGGAGTGATCTTCGACCATTACTTGTTTATCACTTTCACTGTCAAGCCGAACTCGTGATTTCCTTTCACTCATAGTTATGTCTGTAACACAGAACCTAGTTTTACTTGGCAACAAGACATTATTATTATTGACTGTAGCAATAAGAAAAAACCCATTGGGCATGACTGCACACCAACCTCTTAGAATGACAACAGAGAATGGACAACATCTATTGTCACTTACCCTGCGGTTTATGGACATTGTCAATCTGTGTTCCAATTCCCAACTGACTGATCATCGCCGTGATGACTTCCTCTTGACGACCAAGGGGGTAAAAATAATTATCTGAAATTGAAAATAATGAAGGTTACATATCTGTAATTAACACCAGGTCAGTGAATGAAATTATATTTGGGTACAAATAGAAAAAAGTGACGAGAGAGAAACAGGTTTCTGCTTCAGTTTAGTACGTGTTAATGAGGTGTAGATTCAGTCATACTCGACCTTACAGACAGTCATTCTTATGGTAGACAAATGGATGATCGGGACGCGACCAAGTTAAAATAATTTTATTAGATGGCAATGAAAAATTGATACGCGCACAAATAAAAGTGACGCGCCGATGCCAAGGGAACCAGTACATACATGTGTTACCCATCCCGCCATGGACACAGTTGGCTGTGTTGGCAGCTGACACCGCGTCTGCGCTGACGCCATGGATGCCTGTTTCCGGGACTCCCCATTTCCGACCTATGTCTACAAAATCGGACAACAGACATTACGATTAGGCTTGATGTTATGCATCGGTTTCGAACTATACCATTAAAACAACATATCTCTACGATAAATTCAAAGGTGTATTAACGTGTTCGTTTAACTCTCACATCCATAAACAGATCTATTTTAAAATAGAAGCACATTCCTCGGTTGTATCAGTACTAACAGATATTACGATTAGGCCTGATTTTATGCATCGGTTTCGGAACGACAGAGGATGGAGACCAAGAATGCTGAAACAAACATGCCTGTGTGTTAGAACTTCAGTATACAACCATACAAAACATCACTAAATTATATTACGAAAGTTCAAGTTGCATCAAGAGGAGGAATCTTTTTGTTTAGCGTGCCTAAGACTTAATCGTGATTATTCAACGTCTGATTTTTGTGTTCAGCGATTATATGGAACTCACGTTTTTGTTGTTTTTTTATGTCAGATGGCTTAAAGGTTTATGAGCCAATTCAAGGGAGAATGGACAACAAAGCAGATTCAAATGTATCTTAGTTGCCCATGTCTATGGTGTCTTAGTCACTAGGTATGGTAAATTTCTATAGCATAATTCCTAGTATAGTTTAGCAGGAACATTCGTTATGACTGCGGTTTCCTGATTATGCTGAAACGTGTGAAGACTCATGTACCTTTTGGGTCTTGTGTCTTCTTTCTTCGGTTCTGTGGCTGTTCTGGGACCAGTGCCACTCTCCCATTCTCCGGAACGTTAGGTATAGGGCTTTCTTTTCCTGCTTGCGATATTCTGCAACACCGAGCTCATGCTCATCATCAGCATGTTGAAGGCCACCGGGAGCTTTGGGTTTTCTGTTTGTGTGGAGGGTGAGGTAAAGGGGTCTCAAAAGAATACACAGACAGGGAAATATTTAATGTCATTTATTAACGAGGGCTGGACGAAAGTCGACATAGTCCTTTATGTATTTAGGAATAGAATATGAAATCCATTTTAAAAAAAAGAAGAAGAAGATAAGTAATTTGCATTTCAACAGTATGGTACTAATGATCCATAATATCATACAATGCAAACCCTCTCCCTCCCTCTCTGACATGTTGGGTATTCGCTCCTATTATGGCTACACAACAATAGGCATTCATGTCTTCATGACAATAAAATGTCAGGTAACCTAAAGTTGGAAGAGTTCGGGGAATTTACTAATACTGTTTTGTCCTTCATCCCTAACATACACAATGCATTGTCGTTGTTCAGTTAAGCACATATGGTGGCGCTCTGCTGTTGACACATCGAAAGGTTATTCCTATAAAATGTGTAATCATTCACTATTTATTAATGCAGGCGCTGGATAACTAAATTTAGAACTTGAGACCAACGTTGTTCAATGGTTCAACATGCATCAATATGCTGTATGGTCTCTACGAGGGTATGTGACTTTTGAGGATAAACTTTCTGATCTGTTCTCTATAACTGAAACGCAGAGTGGAGACATCAAAGTATAATTATGGTTACCTGTACCTTTAGTCACAGTTGGGGTATTATGTTAACTTGGTTAGAATGTGGAGGGATTATGTTAACTGGGTTAGAATGTGGAGGGAACATGTTAACCGGGTTAGAATATGAAGGGATTATGTTAACTGGGTTAGAATGTGGAGGGATTATGTTAACTGGGTTAGAATGTGGAGGGATTATGTTAACTGGGTTAGAATGTGAAGGGATTATGTTAACTGGGTTAGAATGCGGAGGGATTATGTTCACTGGGTTAGAATGTGGAGTTATTATGTTAACTGGGTTAGAATATGGAGAGAGTATGTTAACTGGAATAAAATGGGGAGGGACTGTGTTTAATGTTCTATTTAAATTGAACTATATGAGATATAAACAGCCCATACAGCCCAGTACGTGTCATGTATTCATCCTTATCAGGTCAAAACACAGTATGCGTCATATGTCCACCCGGATTAGTTCAATCACTGTATTGGCATGTATCCACCCTAACCAGGTCAAACATTGTTAATAATGCAGTGTAACTGCCCTGGCTATTTCAAACATGATAATGTCTTGTAGCCACTCTGACCAACACAAACAAAATAATATCATGAATCCACCCTGACCAGTTCAAACATTGTAATGCAGTGTAACTGCCCTGTCTATTTCAAACATGATAATGTCTTGTAGCCACCCTAAGCAACACAAACAAAATAATATCATGAATCCACCCTGGCCAGGTCAAACATTGTAATGCAGTGTATCCGCCTTCTTGGTCTTTTAATATGTAAAAGAAAAGAAATGGAATCAATTTGCCAAGTGCAGTATTACTATATCAATAATCTCCCAGTAAATACCTAATGTGTCGCCACTGGGTAGCGAAACCCCGAGGCTAATTAGCTTAAATGGTGATTAATTTCGTGATTACAAAGACCACAAACGTATTGTCCGAAGATGTTATGTTCTACCACTGAGACAGGAAATAATGTTGTATGAAGATGGGGTAGAAATATGAATTCACCCTGCATGGCTACACCTAGTATATGGTAGCCTGCTTACCTCTCAGTTGAATTCATCGAATGAGAGATTTTTATGGTAATCGTTGGTGGGCTGGTCCGAGGTCTAAAAATAGATTTACCTTTGAAACGTAGTGTGTCGTGATTACACATAGTTTTCTCACTTCCGTATTCTATGAAAATATAATATTACAGTTGATAATATCGTAGCCAGATGATATTACTTTCTGTCAAAATAAAGGAAAATGCTTTCGCGTAATGACATGCCTGCTTTTCCGAATAGCATTATTTCACGATAACAGCGATGTAGGTGAATGATAGATATATCCCTTAACACTGCATCAGATTTATTTTTAACAGAATGTTGAAAGAGACGTCTCATTTCCCCGAGAAGACTTAGAAACAGGGAGAAATTGTATCAATAGCAACTACAAGTGAAATGTCATAGTTAACAATAAAGACAAAATAATGAACATCACGATAGATAGTGTGGCTTCTGTTCATGAACACATTCCATTGATGAAAAGAATTCCTGAAAGGCCGATGCATTATTGATCTGAGATACATATGCGTAATGCATATGCAATAAACGATGCTTACTATGTAAATTTGATTGTTTACATTGATCCATTTGTACATGGTGTGACATTGTGTCAAAATCGAAATTCCCACAGTAGGAAAATTCTTCTTAGCTTTATAAGTCATACTCAATATGAGACTGAAATATGCACCCATGCAGTTTCGCCCTGTACCTGCATAATATATATTTGTGACAGTCGTAACCCTTGTGAAGCTTACAGGTGTAACCCGTTGGCGCATTCTATAAATATCACCTGGGGAAACCCCTTGAGGGCGGTTAATCTCTGCTACACTGGGCAGGCCCATGTGAAGCTCACAGGTGTAACCGGTTGGCGCATTCTATAAATATCATCCTGGGAAAACCCTTGAGGGCGGTTAATCTCTGTTACACTGGGCAGCCCCACACAACCAACCCCAAAGGTCGAATTCGCCTAGCAGATACGTGCCTTCTGTGTTATGATGGATTCGAGATCTTATCAAAGTTTATTTGCAACGTATCCAGCACGCACCTATAAATCCGTAGAATTAGAAGGTAACCATTGAACATATAATCTCTGAAGCCAACACTCTAAATGCCGAATAGCATGTCCGTTCAGCTTTATTCAACAGAAAACTGTACAATTTATTGTTTCCAGAAAAATCGGTAATTTCGAACTTCAAAACAGTAACTTCTATGCCCAGGAGCAATCAAGTTAATTCTAATGTTATTTACAAATACAGAAATGTCATTGGTAATTAGTAATGACGTCAACAACGAAAGCAAAATGAAAAAAGAGCATTCAAATCCTCATTTTCACTTAATTCATCGTTTAATTCAATATTCAAAGGCAGTGTAGAGATTATAAGTGCAATGTTCCTTTTGGTAATATATCATTACGTCTGGTCGTGACGGTTACACCTATGCTTCGATACGTTAAGTGCAATAACGTTTGGATAATAATTAATAATAACCCGAGACAATGAAATTGTCTGAAGATTTTATTAAGCTTTCTAAAACATTACGTTTTTGAGCCACATGTAAACATAGTTACCGAAGGGTAGTAATGAAAACAATTCGTCTATTATGTACAGTTAGTAAAGTAGTATAGCTGACTATAAATACATGGGAATTATCTATCTGGTATACGATGATTGCTAATATTATCAAGATGGTCCATTTTCTCCATAATTTCCAACAGTAATTTGGGATTGTTTCTGCCAATGGTTAAAATATAGGAAACAACGTTTGTTGCGGTTTTCCTTGACAGATCACATCCAATATCTGTCAGTTCAAATATGAGTAACCTGACATATGAATCATCGATCTCGTTATGATGGACAGGGACACCGGGTGCTATATCACGTGACATCATCCTCAGCATCGGTAGCAGTGTCCGAAGTCCCTCTGGCTGATTCCTTGCATGAAATATGACGTTGTTTAAAAGTTCCTTAACAATGGCTTGGTCTCTCTGATCTATCTTCTTCCATTGCTCCAGCAGGTGCTTTTGTTGCATTTCCACCACCTCTGTTCCCTGTCTGGAGGGAGTATAGACTCCGTTCACGGCATCCCATGTCATGTTGCTGTCTCCACCGTTCCCTAAGTGTCTATTGTCATGTGGAGTAGTGCTCTCCTTGACTCGATTCCCGAGTCGGATCTCTTGGTTGTCTCCTTGTATGCCACACGCTGATGTGGAACCTCCGTTTCCATAATCCCCATCTCTTCCACCAGTGTCAAAGGGCATGTCGGCATGGTCCATGTTGTCAATATGGAGACTTTGCCCCTGGTGTGTTGCCGTAGGCTGACTGACCTTTACTTTGTGATGGATGGTGTTACCAGTATCTGAAGTAGCACGAGGAATTGCCTCGTGAACGATAGACGTGGAACATGCTGCATCTTCTTCTGAAACCATGATCCAGTCTGCTTCTATACAGTCTTCTGTATTTTCATGCTCAGTTTCGTCATTACACCTGCTAAATGAAAGGCCGTTCGACAGCAACTGTATATCTGGCTCACGAATCTCTAAACCAGGCAAACACTCTTTGAGCTGAAATGAAATAATATATAGTAATTATCAATATATACATACAAAACCGATATTACAGACCGAGACTGTAGTTTAGTTTGACAAAGTATACTTTGATTCCAATATAAAAAGGATGTTCCAAGTTGTTTCCGTTTTTTCCCACTATATAACAAACATCGATTTGACGGTCCTTGTACATGTACAGGAGGCCATCTCATAACGTTAAAATGTAAATGCCAGTACCTCCTTGTATTGTCATTCATTATTCACGTGACAAAATCTATTGGGTTTAATTAGTCTCATTAAGTCAGGAACACACTTCAGGGCCACTTGCACAAAACGATCTTAGTGCTACAATGATTGTACCTCCCATTCTCCAATGAAGGAGACGCTAAGACAGTCGCAGCGCTAAGACGGCTTTGTGCAAGTGGGCCCTGGTCTCACTGAGATCTCAGAGTACACGCACTGTAGACACAATGTTGACTACATAAAAATGCTTTCTATGTTGTCGAGAGTGGCGTTTTATTAACTCGATCTGAACATTTCAATATGTGTTTTTTATAAATATGGCACATTTGTATGAGAAGTTATTCAGTTTGAAAACACCCAATGTATGGATCTAGTCGAAGCTGAGACGTTGAATCACTCGTTATTGAGTGAAAGGTCTTTACTTACCTGAGATGTGTTTCTACCTCGAAATAATATACCCATGGAACGATAGAGGGCGGAGACCCAGGATGCT
Source organism: Haliotis asinina (assembly GCF_037392515.1). Taxonomy (NCBI): domain Eukaryota; kingdom Metazoa; phylum Mollusca; class Gastropoda; order Lepetellida; family Haliotidae; genus Haliotis; species Haliotis asinina. The sequence continues at coordinate 44,693,893 of NC_090289.1, forward strand.
GAAACAGACATCACATGCCTTTGGTGATAGATGAAGAACTGGAAAATGTGTGCTAGAACTTTAATACAACTATACGAGATATCACTAAATTACAACACGAAAGTGCAAATTGCTCTGTAGGAGCTCCTAACACTAGGAGCATGGAAATCGTTCCCTTCAGTGTTCATAAGACTTAATCGTTATCATTTAGCGTCTGGTTTTAGTGTTCAGCGATTATATGGAACTCACATTCTGGTTGCCCTTAATGTTAGATGCCTTTATGAGCCAATTCATCCTCCTGGTCCCGATACCCCGATAAAAGGAAACACCAGTCAACGTACTGGACGATCTGCTGTGTTGCACTTACGTTTGATATTATTAGGAGGTTCGCCGTCGTTCCCAGACGCTGAAGAATCTCCTGTAGAACCTTCTGCAGGAGCGTCTGAGGCATCTCCTGTAGCAGTTTCTGTAACAGCTATTAAAGTTGCCTCTGTAGCCGTTTCTGCAGCAACGACTTTCGCAACATCTGTAACGCTCTGTTGCCCGTGTTGCGGGGAGTGATCTTCGACCATTACTTGTTTATCACTTTCACTGTCAAGCCGAACTCGTGATTTCCTTTCACTCATAGCTATGTCTGTAACACAGAACCTAGTTTTACTTGGCAACAAGACATTATTATTATTGACTGTAGCAATAAGAAAAAGGCTTAAAGGTTTGTGAGCCAATTCAAGGGAGAATGGACAACAAAGCAGATTCAAATGTATCTTAGTTGCCCATGTCTATGGTGTCTTAGTCACTAGGTATGGTAAATTTCTATAGCATAATTCCTAGTATAGTTTAGCAGGAACATTCGTTATGACTGCGGTTTCCTGATTATGCTGAAACGTGTGAAGACTCATGTACCTTTTGGGTCTTGTGTCTTCTTTCTTCGGTTCTGTGGTTGTTCTGGGACCAGTGCCACTCTCCCATTCTCCTGAACGTTAGGTATAGGGCTTTCTTTTCCTGCTTGCGATATTCTGCAACACCGAGCTCATGGTCATCAGCATGTTGAAGGCCACCGGGAGCTTTGGGTTTTCTGTTTGTGTGGAGGGTGAGGTAAAGGGGTCTCAAAAGAATACACAGACAGGGAAATATTTAATGTCATTTATTAACGAGGGCTGGACGAAAGTCGACATAGTCCTTTATGTATTTAGGAATAGTATGTGAAATCCATTTTAAAAAAAAAGAAGAAGAAGATAAGTAATTTGCATTTCAACAGTATGGTACTAATGATCCATAATATCATACAATGCAAACCCTCTCCCTCCCTCTCTGACATGTTGGGTATTCGCTCCTATTATGGCTACACAACAATAGGCATTCATGTCTTCATGACAATAAAATGTCAGGTAACCTAAAGTTGGAAGAGTTCGGGGAATTTACTAATACTGTTTTGTCCTTCATCCCTAACATACACAATGCATTGTCGTTGTTCAGTTAAGCACATATGGTGGCGCTCTGCTGTTGACACATCGAAAGGTTATTCCTATAAAATGTGTAATCATTCACTATTTATTAATGCAGGCGCTGGATAACTAAATTTAGAACTTGAGACCAACGTTGTTCAATGGTTCAACATGCATCAATATGCTGTATGGTCTCTACGAGGGTATGTGACTTTTGAGGATAAACTTTCTGATCTGTTCTCTATAACTGAAACGCAGAGTGGAGACATCAAAGTATAATTATGGTTACCTGTACCTTTAGTCACAGTTGGGGTATTATGTTAACTGGGTTAGAATGTGGAGGGATTATGTTAACTGGGTTAGAATGTGGAGGGAACATGTTAACCGGGTTAGAATATGAAGGGATTACGTTAACTGGGTTAGAATGTGGAGGGATTATGTTAACTGGGTTAGAATGTGGAGGGATTATGTTAACTGGGTTAGAATGTGAAGGGATTATGTTAACTGGGTTAGAATGCGGAGGGATTGTGTTAAATGGGTTAGAATATGGAGGGATTATGTTAACTGGGTTAGAATGGGAAGGGACTGTGTTTCTATTTAAATTGAACGATATGAGATATAAACAGCTCCAACAGAGTACGTGTCCTTCATTCATCCTTATCAGCTCAAACACAGTATGCGGGATATGTCCACCTTGATTAGTTCAATCACAGTATTGTCATGTATCCACTGTAACCAGGTCAAACATTGTAAAGAAGTGTAACTGCCCTGTCTATTTCAAACATGATAATGTCATGTAGCCACCCTGACCAAAACAAAACAAATAATATCACGAATCCATCATGATCAATTCAGACATTGTAATGCTGTGTAACTGCCCTGACTAGTTCAAATGCAGTATTGTCATGTATCCACCCTGACCAAAACAAACAAAATAATACCATGAATCCAACCTGACCAATTCAAACATTGTAATGCAGTGCAAGTGCCCTGACTATTTCAAACATGATAATGTCATGTAGCCACTCTGACCAACACAAACAAAATAATATCATGAATCCATCATGACCAATTCAAACATTGTAATGCCGTGTAACCGCCTTGACTAGCTCAAACACAGTGTTGCCATGTAGCCACTCTGACCAAAAGAAACAAAATAATATCACGAATCCACAATGACTAGTTCAAACACTGTAATTCTGTGTAACTGCCCTGACTAGTTCAAACACAGCAATGCCATGTAGCCACCCTGACCAAAACAAAAAAAATAATATCACGAATCCATCATGATCAGTTCAGACATTGTAGTGCTGTGTAACTGCCCTGACTAGTTCAAACATGATAATGCCATGTAACCACCCTGACCAACACAAACAAAATAATAACATGAATTCACCCTGACCAATTCAAACATTGTAATGCCGTGTAACCGCCTTGACTACTTCAAACACAGTGTTGCCATGCATCTACCCTGACCACATTCAAAAATAGTAATGTCATGGATCCACCATGACCAATTCAAACATATGAATGCCATGTATCTACCCTGACTACTTCAAACACAGAGTATGTCTCGTGTCAGCACTGACCATGTCAAACATAGTCTACGTCATGCATCCACCCTGACCAGTTCGAACACAGTAATGTCATGTATCCACCCAGAGCAGTTCAAAGATTGTAACGCAGTGTAACTTCCCTGGCCATTTCAAACATAATAATGTCATGTAGCCACCCTGACCAACACAAACAATATAATAACATGAATCCATCCTCACCAGTTCAAACATTGTAATGCAGTGTAACTGCCCTGGCTATTTCAAACATGATAATGTCATGTAGCCACCCTGACCAACACAAACAAAATAATAACATAAATCCAACCTGACCAATTCAAACATTGTAATGCTGTGTAACTGCCCTGGCTATTTCAAACATGATAATGTCATGTAGCCACCCTGACCAACACAAACAAAATAATAACATAAATCCACCATGACCAATTCAAACATTGTAATGCTGTGTAACTGCCCTGGCTATTTCAAACATGATAATTTCATGTAGTCACCCTGACCAACACAAACAAAATAATATCATGAATCCAACCTGACCAATTCAAACATTGTAATGCAGTATAACTGCCCTGGCTATTTCAAACATGATAATGTCATGTAGCCACCCTGACCAACACAAACAAAATAATATCATGAATCCAACCTGACCAATTCAAACATTGTAATGCAGTGTAACTGCCCTGGCTATTTCAAACATGATAATGTCATGTAGCCACCCTGACCAACACAAACAAAATAATATCATGAATCCAACCTGACCAATTCAAACATTGTAATGCAGTGTAACTGCCCTGGCTATTTCAAACATGATAATGTCATGTAGCCACCCTGACCAACACAAACAAAATAATATCATGAATCCAACCTGACCAATTCAAACATTGTAATGCAGTGTAACTGCCCTGGCTATTTCAAACATGATAATGTCATGTAGCCACCCTGACCAACACAAACAAAATAATAACATAAATCCATCATGACCAGTTCAAACATTGCAATGCTGTGTAACTGCCCTGTCTATTTCAAACATGATAATGTCATGTAGCCACCCTGACCAACACAAACAAAATAATATCACGAATTCATCCTCACCAGTTCAAACATTGTAATGCAGTGCAAGTGCCCTGTCTATTTCAAACATGATAATGTCATGTAGCCACCCTGAGCAACACAAACAAAATAATATCATGAATCCAACCTGACCAATTCAAACATTGTAATGCAGTGTAACTGCCCTGGCTATTTCAAACATGATAATGTCATGTAGCCACCCTGACCAACACAAACAAAATAATAACATGAATTCACCCTGACCAATTCAAACATTGTAATGCCGTGTAACCGCCTTGACTACTTCAAACACAGTGTTGCCATGCATCTACCCTGACCACATTCAAAAATAGTAATGTCATGGATCCACCATGACCAATTCAAACATATGAATGCCATGTATCTACCCTGACTACTTCAAACACAGAGTATGTCTCGTGTCAGCACTGACCATGTCAAACATAGTCTACGTCATGCATCCACCCTGACCAGTTCGAACACAGTAATGTCATGTATCCACCCAGAGCAGTTCAAAGATTGTAACGCAGTGTAACTGCCCTGGCCATTTCAAACATAATAATGTCATGTAGCCACCCTGACCAACACAAACAATATAATAACATGAATCCATCCTCACCAGTTCAAACATTGTAATGCAGTGTAACTGCCCTGGCTATTTCAAACATGATAATGTCATGTAGCCACCCTGACCAACACAAACAAAATAATATCATGAATCCAACCTGACCAATTCAAACATTGTAATGCAGTGTAACTGCCCTGTCTATTTCAAACATGATAATGTCATGTAGCCACCCTGACCAACACAAACAAAATAATATCATGAATCCAACCTGACCAATTCAAACATTGTAATGCAGTGTAACTGCCCTGTCTATTTCAAACATGATAATGTCATGTAGCCACCCTGACCAACACAAACAAAATAATATCATGAATCCAACCTGACCAATTCAAACATTGTAATGCAGTGTAACTGCCCTGGCTATTTCAAACATGATAATGTCATGTAGCCACCCTGACCAACACAAACAAAATAATATCATGAATCCAACCTGACCAATTCAAACATTGTAATGCAGTATAACTGCCCTGGCTATTTCAAACATGATAATGTCATGTAGCCACCCTGACCAACACAAACAAAATAATAACATAAATCCACCATGACCAATTCAAACATTGTAATGCTGTGTAACTGCCCTGTCTATTTCAAACATGATAATTTCATGTAGCCACCCTGACCAACACAAACAAAATAATATCATGAATCCAACCTGACCAATTCAAACATTGTAATGCAGTGTAACTGCCCTGTCTATTTCAAACATGATAATGTCATGTAGCCACCCTGACCAACACAAACAAAATAATATCATGAATCCAACCTGACCAATTCAAACATTGTAATGCAGTGTAACTGCCCTGGCTATTTCAAACATGATAATGTCATGTAGCCACCCTGACCAACACAAACAAAATAATATCATGAATCCAACCTGACCAATTCAAACATTGTAATGCTGTGTAACTGCCCTGTCTATTTCAAACATGATAATGTCATGTAGCCACCCTGACCAACACAAACAAAATAATAACATAAATCCACCATGACCAATTCAAACATTGTAATGCTGTGTAACTGCCCTGGCTATTTCAAACATGATAATTTCATGTAGCCACCCTGACCAACACAAACAAAATAATATCATGAATCCAACCTGACCAATTCAAACATTGTAATGCAGTATAACTGCCCTGGCTATTTCAAACATGATAATGTCATGTAGCCACCCTGACCAACACAAACAAAATAATATCATGAATCCAACCTGACCAATTCAAACATTGTAATGCAGTGTAACTGCCCTGGCTATTTCAAACATGATAATGTCATGTAGCCACCCTGACCAACACAAACAAAATAATATCATGAATCCAACCTGACCAATTCAAACATTGTAATGCAGTGTAACTGCCCTGGCTATTTCAAACATGATAATGTCATGTAGCCACCCTGACCAACACAAACAAAATAATATCATGAATCCAACCTGACCAATTCAAACATTGTAATGCAGTGTAACTGCCCTGGCTATTTCAAACATGATAATGTCATGTAGCCACCCTGACCAACACAAACAAAATAATAACATAAATCCATCATGACCAGTTCAAACATTGCAATGCTGTGTAACTGCCCTGTCTATTTCAAACATGATAATGTCATGTAGCCACCCTGACCAACACAAACAAAATAATATCACGAATTCATCCTCACCAGTTCAAACATTGTAATGCAGTGCAAGTGCCCTGTCTATTTCAAACATGATAATGTCATGTAGCCACCCTGAGCAACACAAACAAAATAATATCATGAATCCAACCTGACCAATTCAAACATTGTAATGCAGTGTAACTGCCCTGGCTATTTCAAACATGATAATGTCATGTAGCCACCCTGACCAACACAAACAAAATAATAACATGAATTCACCCTGACCAATTCAAACATTGTAATGCCGTGTAACCGCCTTGACTACTTCAAACACAGTGTTGCCATGCATCTACCCTGACCACATTCAAAAATAGTAATGTCATGGATCCACCATGACCAATTCAAACATATGAATGCCATGTATCTACCCTGACTACTTCAAACACAGAGTATGTCTCGTGTCAGCACTGACCATGTCAAACATAGTCTACGTCATGCATCCACCCTGACCAGTTCGAACACAGTAATGTCATGTATCCACCCAGAGCAGTTCAAAGATTGTAACGCAGTGTAACTGCCCTGGCCATTTCAAACATAATAATGTCATGTAGCCACCCTGACCAACACAAACAAAATAATAACATAAATCCAACCTGACCAATTCAAACATTGTAATGCAGTGTAACTGCCCTGTCTATTTCAAACATGATAATGTCATGTAGCCACCCTGACCAACACAAACAAAATAATATCATGAATCCAACCTGACCAATTCAAACATTGTAATGCAGTGTAACTGCCCTGGCTATTTCAAACATGATAATGTCATGTAGCCACCCTGACCAACACAAACAAAATAATATCATGAATCCAACCTGACCAATTCAAACATTGTAATGCAGTATAACTGCCCTGGCTATTTCAAACATGATAATGTCATGTAGCCACCCTGACCAACACAAACAAAATAATAACATAAATCCACCATGACCAATTCAAACATTGTAATGCTGTGTAACTGCCCTGTCTATTTCAAACATGATAATTTCATGTAGCCACCCTGACCAACACAAACAAAATAATATCATGAATCCAACCTGACCAATTCAAACATTGTAATGCAGTGTAACTGCCCTGTCTATTTCAAACATGATAATGTCATGTAGCCACCCTGACCAACACAAACAAAATAATATCATGAATCCAACCTGACCAATTCAAACATTGTAATGCAGTGTAACTGCCCTGGCTATTTCAAACATGATAATGTCATGTAGCCACCCTGACCAACACAAACAAAATAATATCATGAATCCAACCTGACCAATTCAAACATTGTAATGCAGTATAACTGCCCTGGCTATTTCAAACATGATAATGTCATGTAGCCACCCTGACCAACACAAACAAAATAATATCATGAATCCAACCTGACCAATTCAAACATTGTAATGCAGTGTAACTGCCCTGGCTATTTCAAACATGATAATGTCATGTAGCCACCCTGACCAACACAAACAAAATAATATCATGAATCCAACCTGACCAATTCAAACATTGTAATGCAGTGTAACTGCCCTGGCTATTTCAAACATGATAATGTCATGTAGCCACCCTGACCAACACAAACAAAATAATAACATAAATCCATCATGACCAGTTCAAACATTGCAATGCTGTGTAACTGCCCTGTCTATTTCAAACATGATAATGTCATGTAGCCACCCTGACCAACACAAACAAAGTAATATCACGAATTCATCCTCACCAGTTCAAACATTGTAATGCAGTGCAAGTGCCCTGTCTATTTCAAACATGATAATGTCATGTAGCCACCCTGACCAACACAAACAAAATAATATCATGAATCCATCCTGACCAATTCAAACATTGTAATGCTGTGTAACTGCCTTGTTAATCGTTTAATGTAGAAAAGAAAAGAAATGGAAACAATTTGCTAAGTGGAGTATAACTATATCAATAATCTCCCAGTAAATACCTAATGTGTCGCCACTGGGTAGCGAAACCCCGAGGCTAATTAGCTGAAATGCTGACTAATTCTTGATTACAAAGACTCCAAACGTATTGTCCGAAGATGTTATGGTACGCTCTACCATTGAAACAGGAAATAATTTTGTATGAAGATGGGGTAGAAATATGAATTCACCCTGTATGGCTACACCTAGGATATGTTGTGCCTGCTTACCTCTCAGTTGAATTCATCGACTGAGAGATTTTTATCGTAATCGTTGATGGGCAGGCCCGCGGTCTAAAAATAGATTTACCTATGAAACGTAGTGTGTCGTGATTACACATGGTTGACCTTTTCTCACTTCCGTCTTCTACGAAAATATAATATTACAATTGATATTATCGTAGCCAGATGATATTACTTTCTGTCAAAATAAAGGAAAATGCTTTCGCGTAATAACATGCCTGCTTTTTCCGAATAACATTATTTCACGATAACAGTGATGTAGGTGAATGACAGATATATCCCTTAACACTGCATCAGATTTATTTTTAACAGAACGTTGAAAGAGACGTCTCATTTCCCCGAGAAGACGTAGAAACAGGGAGAAATTGTATCAATAGTAACTACAAGTAAAATGTCATAGTTAACAATAAAGACAAAATAATGAACATCACGATAGATAGTGTGGCTTCTGTTCATGAACACATTCCATTGATGAAAAGAATGCCTGAAAGGCCGATGCATTATTGATCTGAGATACATATGCGTAATGCATATGCAATAAACGATGCTTACTATGTAAATTTGATTGTTTACATTGATCCATTTGTACATGGTGTGACATTGTGCCAAAAACGAAATTCCCACAGTAGGATATGAGTCATACTCAATATGAGACTGAAATATGCACCCATGCAGTTTCGCCCTTTACATGCATAATATATGTTTGTGACAGTCGTAACCCCAGTGATGCTCACAGGTGTAACCCGTTGGCGCATTCTATAAATATCACATGGGGAAACCCCTTGAGGGCGGTTAACCTCTGCTACACTGGGCAGGCCCACACAACGAACCCCAAAGGTCGAATTCGCCTAGCAGATACGTGCCTTCTCTGTTATGTTGGATTCGAGATCTTATCAAGGTTTATTCGCAACGTATCCAGCACGCACCTATAAATCCGTAGAATTAGAAGGTAACCATTGAACATATAATCTCTGAAGCCAACACTCTAAATGCCGATTTAAACTGAGAATTAAAAGAAAATGAGGATGGAAAGAATAGCATGTCCGTTCAGCTTTATTCAACAGGAAACTGTACAATTTATTGTTTCCAGAAAAATCGGTAATTTCGAACTTCAAAACAGTAACTTCTATGCCCAGGAGCAATCAAGTTAATTCTAATGTTATTTACAAATACAGAAATGTCATTGGTAATTAGTAATGACGTCAACAACGAAAGCAAAATGAAAAAAGAGCATTCAAATCCTCATTTTCACTTAATTCATCGTTTAATTCAATATTCAAAGGCAGTGTAGAGATTATAAGTGCAATGTTCCTTTTGGTAATATATCATTACGTCTGGTCGTGACGGTTACACCTATGCTTCGATACGTTAAGTGCAATAACGTTTGGATAATAATTAATAATAACCCGAGACAATGAAATTGTCTGAAGATTTTATTAAGCTTTCTAAAACATTACGTTTTTGAGCCACATGTAAACATAGTTACCAAAGGGTAGTAATGAAAACAATTCGTCTATTATGTACAGTTAGTAAAGTAGTATAGCTGACTATAAATACATGGGAATTATCTATCTGGTATACGATGATTGCTAATATTATCAAGATGGTCCATTTTCTCCATAATTTCCAACAGTAATTTGGGATTGTTTCTGCCAATGGTTAAAATATAGGAAACAACGTTTGTTGCGGTTTTCCTTGACAGATCACATCCAATATCTGTCAGTTCAAATATGAGTAACCTGACATATGAATCATCGATCTCGTTATGATGGACAGGGACACCGGGTGCTATATCACGTGACATCATCCTCAGCATCGGTAGTAGTGTTCGAAGTCCCTCTGGTTGATTCCTTGCATGAAATATGACGTTGTTTAAAAGTTCCTTAACAATGGCTTGGTCTCTCTGAGCCATCTTTTTCCACTGCTCTAGCAGGTGCTTATGTTGCATTTCCACTATCTCTGTTCCCTGTCTGGAGGGAGTATAGACTCCGTTTACGACGTCCCTTGTCATGTTGCTGTATCCACCGTTCTCTAAGTGTCGATTCTGATGTGGAGTAGTGCACTCCTTGACTTGATTCCCGAGCCGGATCTCTTGGTTGTCTCCTTGTATGCCACACGCTGATGTGGAACCTCCATTTCCATCATTCCCATCTCTTCCACCAGTGTCAAAGGGCATGTCGGCATGGTCCATGTTGTCAATATGGATACTTTGCCCCTGGTGTGTTGCCGTAGACTGACTGACCTTTACTTTGTGATGGATGGTGTCACCAGTATCTGAAGTAGCACGAGGAATTGCCTCGTGAACGATAGGCGTGGAACATACAGCATCTTCTTCTGAAACCATGACCCAGTCTGCTTCTATATAGTCTTCTGTATTTTCATGCTCAGTTTCGTCATTGCCAAGTGAAAGGCCGTTCGACTGCAATTGTATATCAGGCTCACGAATCTCTAAACCAGGCAAACACTCTTTAAGCTGAAATGAAATTATATATAGCATTTATCAACGTTTCCATACAAAACCGATATTAAAGACAGACACTGTAGTTAACTTTGACAAAGTATACCATGATTCCAATATAAAAAGGATGTTCCAAGTTGTTTCCGTTTTTTCCCACTATATAAGAAACATCGATTTGACGGTCCATGTACATGTGCTGGTGGACATCTCATAACGTTAAAATGTAAATGCCAGTACCCCCTTGTATTGTCATTCATTATTCACGTGACAAAATCTATTGAGTTAAAATAGTCTCATTAAGTGAGGAACTCACTTCAGGGCCACTTGCACAAAACGATCTTAGTGCTACAATGATTGCAACTCCCATTCTCCAATGAGAGAAACGCTAAGACAGTCGTAGAGCTAAGACAGCTTTGTGCAAGTGGGCCCTGGTCTCACTTAGGTCTCAGAGTACACGCACTGTAGACACAATGTTGACTACATAAAATTGCTTTCTATGTTGTCGAGAGTGGAGTTTTATTAACTCGATCTGAACATTTCAATATGTGTTTTTTTATAAATATGGCACATTTGTATGAGAAGTTATTCAGTTTGAAAACACCCAATGTATGGATCTAGTCGAAGCTGAGACGTTGAATCACTCGTTATTGAGTGAAAGGTCTTTACTTACCTGAGATGTGTTTCCTCCTCGAAATAATATACCCATGGAACGATACAGAGCGGAGACCCAGGGTTCTGAAACAAACATCACATGCCTTTGGTGATAGATGAAGTATTGGAAAATGTGTGCTAGAACTTTAATACAACTCTACGAGATATCACTAAATTACAACACGAAAGTGCCAATTGCTCTGTAGGAGCTCCTAACACTAGGAGCATGGCAATCGTTCCCTTCAGTGTTCATAAGACTTAATCGTTATCATTTAGCGTCTGGTTTTAGTGTTCAGCGATTATATGGAACTCACATTCTGCTTGTCCTTAAAGGGGCACTGATGCGGAGCGAATAATGTTTCTCGCCAAGGGTCTAATTACGAAACCAAACCGCAAATTGGTCAGCGCCCGCTCCTTCGACCGTGACGGACAAAGGAACTGGGCTCCTGTCCATATTAGCAGAATCTCTTCACCTAAACAGTCAGGAGGCCGGATGCCCATCATATGCCATTTGTTTAAAAATATCCGTGGTATTCCTTGTCTGATCGTAACAAAATATCCCAGCAGTGCAGTTCTTTTCGGATGCTTGGATGGTATCTAGTTATTGATCCAATTTGATCCTATTTCTGTGTTTTTAACCTCCATATTTAATCATGTTACATGAAAATATGATGTCTACAGGCACGTAGCAAGCCATTTGTTTCAGTACGGAAGATTGCAAAGCTTTATATATAGGTAGTTTTGAGTGTTGGTTCAGCTGTGATAGGAAATATCACACGTAAATTTGGGTAGCTATGGTAGCTACAATGGTTTATGATAATAAAACACACAATTGATTTATTTGAATTCGTAAACAATAAACGACGACTTTGCCTTTGGTAGAGAAATCTGAAAATTTTCTTACGTAAAAAAACCCTTATTTCACCTATTTACCCAAGTACACAGCAAATGCCTGTGTGTATTCCTTATGTAACGAAATTCCGTTGGTATCCTCAAAACAGTTTCGGCCCATAAGTGTTTTCAGGCTGCATGCGACACAGAGATTACATCTTCCTTCCTAGAACTCGCGTTTGATGGTGTAAACCTACACGTGTTATTTGTCATCATTCTCTGGATGGTCAATTAGTGAATTTATAACAGGTATAATTAGTAGTAACACCACTTCGGTTACTCAACAAAGGTTCCCATTTGGCATTTCTCCTGTCTGGAGTAAATACTCAACATTACAAATTAAGGTCTGTAGTGGCAAATGTATTGTATGTTATGTAATATGTGCATGTAAGTGATGCAAGAGGGTTTATCAGCTGAGTTACAAAAACAAACATCGATCAAAGAATTAACCGATAACACACTGATTGATTAATTACTTTTATCTTCTAGCGGATTTGTCAAAAGGCAGTGTGTGTACATGACTACACCCTGTCGTAAAGAGTGAGTGTAAAAACAGCATCCTCCCTTCAAAGAATTAACCACCCTTGGGTTGATTGATTGATTGCTCATTATTGGTTAACTAAATTACTTAGAATAGCGGACATCATACAATTAGTTGCCAGGTGTGCTATCTTGGGAGACTAATGAGAGGGTTATCTGGTTTTCACCAACGAAAGACGTGAAACGATGTGTTACTTTTTCGCAAATGAGACAGTTGTAAGACACGCGACACAGAGCAGGATTATTTACCAGCTGCAGATGAATGGAATACGATTTCTTTTACGTGGATATTGATGGATACATTCCTGAACAAGGTAGTAGCCTGACATTGTTGCTATAAAATTAGTCTGTTTTACATTCATTATTTGCATTTTGTTTTAATTTATTTGTTGTAGCATTCAGCAGAATCCGTATGACAGAAAACACACACTAGATCGCGTATGTGTGTGAAATAGGATCCACATTGGCAATCTATACAATGTATAAATGTTGCTGTTGTGTTAGAAATTTACTATGAGTATAAGCAGATCATGTGTTCTTTTATTAATTTTCAGAATCATACAAATATGACAATAAACTAATTAGGGTTATGAGACAAAATATAGAGACGTACATTGGCTTCGTTATTTTTCTGTCCTAATAGTTTTTTACCATTTCTACCACTGGCAGATGATTAACCTTCAAAGTGTTTCATTTGTTTTCATAATATATTTGTAATGAAGTAAAAATGACTTCACCTACGTTGATCTGTCTATAACTAAACTATCAATTGCGCTTGCGGAATGCGCAGCAGAGGTCACGAACCAGTCACGAATTCTGGGATATCATCTGGGTACTCACGGTAGAAAAACAATAACAAAAGTTTACACCAGTCCACGGAAATTGCTCCGCATCAGTGCCCCTTTAATGCCTTTATGAGCCAATTCATCCTCCCGGACAACAAAACACCCGATACCCCGATATAAGGAAACACCAGTCAACGTACTGGACGATCTGCTGCGTTGCACTTACGTTTGATATTATTAGGAGGTTCGCCGTCGTTCCCAGACTCTGAAGCATCTCCTGTAGGAACTTCTGCAGTAGCGTCTGAGGCATCTCCTGTAGTAGTTTCTGTAACAGCTATTAAAGTTGCATCTGTAGGATCTTCTGCAGCAGCGTCCTTAGCAACATCTGTAACGCACTGTTGCCTGTGTTGCGGGGAGTGATCTTCGACCATTACTTGTTTTTCACTTTCGCTGTCAAGCCGAACTCGTGATTTCCTTTCACTCATAGGTATGTCTGTAACGCAGAACATAGTTTTACTTGGCACCATGGGGAATGCCTGTACACCAACCTCTTAGAATGACAACAGAGAATGGACAACATCTATTGTCACTTACCCTGCGTTGGTTTATGGACATTGTCAATCTGTGTTCCAATTCTCCACGGTCTGATCATCGTCGTCATGACTTCCTCTTGACGACCAAGGAGATAAAAATAATTATTATCTGAAATTGAAAATAATGAAGGTTACATATCTGTAATTAACACCAGGTCAGTGAATGGAATTACATTTGGGTACAAATAGAAAAAAGTAACGATAGAGAAACAGATTTCTGTTTCAGAAATACAGTTTAGAAAGTTTAGTACGCGTTAATGAGGTGTAGATTCAGTCACACTCAGTCTTACAGACAGTCGTTCTAATAGTAGACAAATGGATTATCGGGACGCGGCCAAGTTAAAATAATTTTATTAATTGGCAATGAAAAATTGATACGCGCACAAATAAAAGTGACGCTCCGATGCCAAGGGATCCGGTACATACATGTGTTACCCATCCCGCCATGGACACTGTTGGCTGTGTTGGCAGTTGACACCGCGTCTGCGCTGACGCCATGGATGCTAGTTTCCGGTACTCCCCGTTTCCGACCTAAGTCTACAAAATCGGACAACAGACATTACGATTAGGCCTGATGTTATGCATCGGTTTCGAACTATACCATTAAAACAACATATCTCTACGATAAATTCAAAGGTGTATTAACGTGTTCGTTTAACTCTCGCATCCATAAACAGATCTATTTTAAAATAGAAGCACATTCCTTGGTTGTATCAGTACTAACCGTCTGGTAAGCTTCTCGAAGACATCGACCTCTTTACATCTTCAGAGCTTTGGTGAATTTCAACACTCTTCTTGTATTCCATGTTGGGTCACCACTCCTCCGGGTAAGGGAGCCTTTTGTATCTGCCTCTTGGAGCCCTGTGTGTAATAATAACCTTAAATAGTATCTTACATCAACAATATAGCTGCATATATATACAGGATCCGTAGACTGTGATAGCGCTTGTATCCCACTTAGACACGCGTTCAGTTGATGAGGTAAGTTTCCTGATTTTTTTAATGTTAATAACGCGTGTTACACTAAACATTGAATACGATTCATCCCCGAGTATATCGACACCTCACTAATGAAAAGTCAGCATCTGTGGAAGTTTTAACTCCTACGTGTATGGTTGTGTAAATGGATGCTGATATCATTATAGAATCAGGTGAGGCATCTTAGCTCACGCATACGTTTTGATCACACATTGTGAGTTCATTACGTATATATACATGCTATTTTCATCTCACATACACGGATATATGAGTGCGTCAGTCAACAGGATACGAATTGACCAGATTTTGATTGTACAGTCTGAACTAATCCTGTTCCAAAGGATAGAAAAAATGAACTATAGATAAACGTTACAGGGAAGTTCCGAGTGATATCAGCAAGGCAGGTGCAACAATGTATATAAATAAGTAAACATACCTAGCGACCGACCGGGTATAATTCAAGCACTGGGACTTCCTAAGAAGGTTTTTCCCGGTCTTAATTTTAGAATGCTCCAACGTGTTCTTACTCGGATCCTCCACTAGTGCGACAGCCTAGAGTGAGTAGTGAGTGAGAGTGATTTTTTTTTTTTTTTTTTTTTTTTTTGTGTGTGTGTGTGTGTGTGTGTGTGTGTGACACTGCATAGTGTGTAAGGTGTAACACGGCTTTAAACACTATTTCAGCCTGTAATTTGGTGAAAGGCACAACCAGGTGTTGAGACTGAATTGTGCAGCATCTGGAAGAATCTCGATTTGAACGATTATTGGATCCTGCTTAGAATAAGTAATTCAACTCCGGAAAGATATTTACAGTGTACCGCGTATACCAACCGGTGCAACAATGTATAAATATATATAAGTAAACATAACTACGTGCATGCGTGCGCAACCGACCGACCGGGAAAAATTCAAGCACTGGGACTTCCTAAGAAGGTTTTTCCCTTAGGAATAAAGGGGATGTAAACTGAAACATTCCAGAAGACAGGTTTAGACTAACCGGCTGATATGTTTGTGAGTGGGGTAGTGAGTGGGTATAGTAGTTTTACGCCACTTTTAACAATATTCCAGCAATACCATGATGGGCAACACCAGAAATATGTTTCACACATGTTACCCATGTGGGGAATTGAAAAAGAGTGTTCAGTTTTAAATGTGGACGCTTTGACCACTGGGCTACTGTCCCCTACCTGAGTGAGATTATCTCAACCATTAAAACGCCCTTTTATACTCTAGTTTTAGTATTCATCAAAATGGATTCTGTGAGCATGCCGGTGGTTCCTATGGCATCCCCGTGTGTGACTTTCTTTTTCTCTTACAAATGGATCAAAACATTTGCTATCTACTAAAATATATTTAGTTCGTCATAGGTGATAGATAAGACATATATATCTCAGATTATGTAAATCATTCTGCCTTTCAGACAAGATAGCTCGGAATGGGGGCAAAAACATCAGTTCGGTATTTGGGAGTATATACACATTTTATTGGCTTTGTACATGAAGCATGATACAAATTTAGCTATAATAAAGGTTATCCCAATCATGTACCGTCCTCTGTTCCTGTGTAGATGAATATCCTGGATTCATTCATAACCATATCTGTCCATTCACGTCAGGACTCAAGGTACTTAACATTATAGAACAGAGATGCAGCAGTGAGGACCTGGTGACGTATGATCACTACATTGAGCAAGGCTGAAACAGTGTGTAGTAAGGGTATAGTAAAATTATATCAACCAAAAATAACAAAGCATTAGTGCAATTCTTGGTAGATGACAGTGCATATAAAAATCAATATTCAATTAAAGTATAACCCTTTATATCGTGAAAATCTTTCCATATACAATGTCAGACAGACATAACTTGATAATATTTACATGCGGTGAAAGTTAATGACAACTCACATGCATTTCAATAATCTTTTAACAGCATGCGAGACAAAAACGTTTCGATCTTTTGAAACCAGGCAGATGGTGGTTTCATTGCACTGATTTGTAAAATGAGTTCAACGTTTAGTTTTGTTTTAACTCTCACTACTATGTTCTGAATGTCTCTCAGATCAATTCTGATAACTTCTGAAACAGTCACAGGATGGGAGGCATAAAAGCCAGGTTCAAACCTAATGTCTGACTGAGGACATAATTCAGTTAGCATAGCGTCCAAAAATGTAAACACCTCTGTCACATTCTCCATAGGATGTAACTTTCCTATCTCAACAGTTTTTTCCACATTGTGACGGGTGATGACACGCACTGGCCCTGACGGGATACATCTCAGATCAAACGTAAATTCCAGATAGTTTCCAGGCAGACCAATAAGAGGGTCGACAGGGGAGGGAGTTAACAGGTCTCCCTTCATATTAGGATTATCTCCCTTTGCACGCCCTTCCCTCAAACCCTCTGAATAAACGGCATTTTGTCCACTATCTGCCTTAGAGTGATCTTCCAACAAAGTCTCTGCATATGTAGCATCCAGCTGTTTCCGTCCTCTATCTTCAGCTGTACGAACTCCCATGACTTTCTCTGAGTTGACACCATCACTTAGGTCTATACCCGGGTTGCTGAACCTATCTCCACCTTTGATGCTAGATTTAAGCTTGACATCTGAAATGGTCTCTTCTGTTCCGGCACTTAGCGGGTCTTCCTTGTGTATATGCTGCCTCGCTTTGACCTTCGTCTTAATTCCAACTGTGTCAGAGCCATCTGTTTGTTCCGATGTTCTGATATTGCAGCATGAAAGGACATATATAACATAGTTATACACCTGTTCGTCTGTTAAGTATTGAATGTCCTCATCGCTCACATCGTTCACGTCACACTCATGAAGATGAATGTAGAGTTCATCATCTGTCATTTCACTGCCATCATCATGTTCCCCTTGAAAGACCCCGGTAATGCGCTCATCTGTATTGTCTTCTTCGCTTTCCAAGCCCTGTTTCTTGATGTTCAAAGGAGCTGGACTCGGAACACTCT
Source organism: Haliotis asinina (assembly GCF_037392515.1). Taxonomy (NCBI): domain Eukaryota; kingdom Metazoa; phylum Mollusca; class Gastropoda; order Lepetellida; family Haliotidae; genus Haliotis; species Haliotis asinina. The sequence goes on from NC_090289.1 coordinate 44,712,259, forward strand.
GCGCAGATATTAGGGGCAAAATGGTAGTTTCGAATTCTTTCAGACGCCCCTTCACAACTTCTAACTCCTCAGACGTATTACCATCTGGAAACAAATTACATTACTGTCAGCCCAACAGCATCAATTAGATCAACACATTACTTTTTTACCAGTCAGTATATATATACTATATTACATGACCTGATTTGATAATAGTATAGGAGAAATGATCTGACAGATATGTATTGGCAACCAACAAGATGTGTTTGTATGTCTTATGAATCCCAGGACGTGCGCGTGTTCCTTGCAAAACTTACATTGAACGTTCAGTACTAAAGCATCTCCAAAGTGTATCCCTGCCACGTTGGATCCCCTCATGTATCCTCCTGACGCGCCAGTCGTTACTTGTGTCAGCAGCTGTCCATACTCAGCTGAAAAAGATCAACAAAAGAAGCACATTAGCAGGAACCGTCAAACGAGAAGTTCAATATAAAAAAAAATGTTCATTGAGTGGTCAAGCTCTGTCACTCATTTAATTACTTGAACAGTATGCGCTAGCGACATGGAACGCCAATCATAATCATCATATTGTCTGGTCCCTACAAGGTTGACGACACAGAAACGACAACATACTCATGCGTGCTCATCACAACAGTTTTTGGACCGTACACGATAACATACACTGAAACGATAAATGAATGTCTGATATATATGGCGTCAATTTATCTTCATTTATCGATACAGTAAACTACCTTTATAACGAACCCGTAGTTATAACCTTAGTGAACTCATTATACTGGAAAACAGAAATTTCCGTGTACCTATTGTATGGTGTGGCTTCTCTATTTGCTTCTGTGAATGTTCTAGGGCCAATGCCACTTCTTCTTCATCCTCCGGAACATCAGGTGTAGCGAGTTGTTTTCCCGTCTCTGACATTCTGAAACATCGAAAATAAATCATATTGACCATAGGCATCATGTGTGTGTGTGTGTGTGTGTGTGTGTCTGTGTCTGTGTGTCTGTGTGTGTGTCTGTGTGTGTGTGTGTGTGTGTGTAAAAGGATAAGGAACTCACAGAAAATATCGACCTGTAAAATTTAGTTGCCAAAAGAACAAACAATTCCAAACACAAAACATGTTGAATATCCATCCTGAACAATTCCAGCAAAATACATATGATAGATCCCTCCCTGAACAATTTCATCACAATACATGTTATTTACCTACCCTGAGCAATTCCAACACAATACATGTGATGTATTCGCCCTGAACAATTTCATCACAGTACATATGATATATCTACGATGAGCAATTCCAACACAGTACATGTGATACATCCCTCCCTGAACAATTTCATCACAATACATGTTATTTACCTACCCTGAGCAATTTCAACACAGTGCGTGTGATACATCCCTCCCTGAACAATTTCATCACAATACATGTTATTTACCTACCCTGAGCAATTTCAACACAGTACATGTGATACATCCCTCCCTGAACAATTTCATCACAATACATGCTATTTACCTACCCTGAGGAATTTCAACACAGTGCGTGTGATACATCCCTCCCTGAACAATTTCATCACAATATATGTTATTTACCTACCTTGAGCAATTCCAACACAGTACATGTGATCCATCCCTCCCTGAACAATTTCATCACAGTACATGTTATTTACCTACCCTGAGCAATTCCAACACAGTACATGTGATACATCCCTCCCTGAACAATTTCATCACAATACATGTTATTTACCTACCCTGAGGAATTCCAACACAATACATGTGATATATCCCTCCCTGACCAGTTTCATCACAGTACATGTTATTTACCTACCCTGAGCAATTTCAACACAGTGCGTGTGATACATCCCTCCCTGAACAATTTCATCACAATACATGTTATTTACCTACCCTGAGGAATTCCAACACAGTACATGTGATACATCCCTCCCTCAACAATTTCATCACAATACATGTTATTTACCTACCCTGAGGAATTCCAACACAATACATGTGATATATCCCTCCCTGACCAGTTTCATCACAGTACATGTTATTTACCTACTCTGAGGAATTTCAACACAGTACATGTGATACATCCTCCCTGAACAATTTCATCACAATATATGTTATTTACCTACCCTGAGCAATTCCAACAAAGTACATGTAATCTGTTCTGACCTTACCCTGGGTTCCCATGTGACCAACCAAGTTAATTCTATGTGTTCTTATTACCTTTTTCTTATTTTCTTATCACTGAAACATAAGATAATTGCATATGGTCAGCTGGCGTTATTTGGAAGATATTTCATAAAAGGAGTGTCCCAAAAGTTCGATTGACAGAATATAAGTATAGCCTACCTCTCCGCTGAATACATCCAGAGAGATTTGGTTGTAAGGGAATAATGTTATATTCCATGTGAATAGAGAGGTAAGTTACAGCTATTCACTGTCTTCAAGTGACCACCGGAATCAAAGTGTAGGCTCTTCTTACTTCGATGTCCGCTCACTGAGTTATCTCCCTTGAAGGTGGGAAGTCCCGCTCACTGAAAATAGATTACCCCGTGACGATACAGTACATGCGCAGTCCACACATCGGACAGGAAGTATGACGCAATAATACGAAACTGACACATTATCATCGCCGCCTTCCAAGAAAATAGAATTTATCACAATGCACCTGATGTTATGTATTTTGGTGTAGATCATTTTCGGAGATAGAGTTATATTCTAAATGACGTATGGTTTCTGAGAAATTAAACAAAAATGGGTTCCAGGGCAGTTTGTGACTTTGACTACCGCGAATGACTAAGTGCTTTGCTGTCGCGTGCTTTGCTGTTTCTATAGCTCCATGACTGGGTAGTATATACATATTTGGGTGAGTGAATGATACATATATATACACACACACACACACACACACACACACACACACACACACACACACACACACACATATATACATATACGTATATATATATATATATATATATATATATATATATATATATATATATATATATATATATATATATATATATAACTAATACTTATTATAACTAAACGTTGAAACGGTCATCTCATTTCCGACGGAAGACTGTTAGAATATTGCTTGTTGGGTGTGAACGTTACGGGTTTTTATTATGAATACTTGACTCTATATCTTGCATTATGAAGTGTTTGCGGAACAGTCTATCTGACAGAGGTGAGAGACCTAGTTATTATTAGCCACTAGACTGGAACAGGTTTGCATTGGGCTGGGAGGAGTCATAATGAACCTTCACTCAACCGATACACCACTCCTTGCTTCCGCTATTAGGAAATAGTTCGCATTAATCACATCACTTTGCCATGGATAGAGTGTGACTAAACAAATTTTGATTCACGTCGAGCTGAAACTTGTACTACAGCGCAGCACGCCGTTTTTTAGTGTAAGTCAGATAGTTGCAAAGCTTTATATCTACTCATAGTAGACAGAATTGAGATCTTGTCCAACCCTTTTTAGCAAACATGCTTGTGTAAGCCAGGTATTTTCTTTTATTGGCTGCTCCGCCTCTTGTATATCAATCAACTTCAGAGTCTCACACTATAGCTTATACCTGATCCCATCCCACAGAACACAAAACAGTGCAAGGTATTGTAGGAGAAAGTGAGTATGGTTTTATGCCACTTTTAGGAATATTTCGGCAACATCACGGCGGGGACATCAGAAATTGGCGTCACACGGTTTAGCCGTATTTGAAATCGAGCAACGGTCTTCAGTGTGCCGAACCAATGCTTTCTACATGTAAACCACGTGTTTCACACAATAGCTATAATACATTTCGTAGCCAAGCAGTTCGCAGACGCTTTAAAACAACAACATTTACGGTTCGATTCCCAGACATTATAGTGGAATAATCCAAAAGAAAACTAAAAAAAACCCTGAAGCGATATTGTTTATTTTCATATTGACAGGTGGCCAAAAGGCATTAATTTCAATATTGATTATTTCAGTGTATATACAGTTGATTGCCATAAACATTTGGGTTTAACCTTCTCGTCTAACGGGAGTTGGCGGCATCATATTGAAAACATTATCAAGAGACATCCATAATGACTGCATTTCGGAACTTACAATTCCTACATAATAGATCAAATAGAACATGGTTTTCAGTCAGGATTTATTCCCACTTGTAATAAGTGTAATAAAGTTATCAATTCGTAAATTAAAGTAATCAAATATTGGCTAAGACTTTTACGTATGTCGTCTTATCGTTTACCCCAAAAAATGTTATGAAAAGATGATTTTATATGACAGAAATGGACACACAAATTGGGTTACGAAGTAAAACATCTTTTATTTACAACAGGCTTTAGTCATATGTGGTATGAGCAATATGCTGAGAGTCCCTCAACGTTTATTAGGCTACTTACACAGAGATTGAAAGATATATACCAACAGAACTGGCTTGAGAAACTTTCCACTTCAATGAAATGTGATCACTATGCATCCTTTAAGCCATACATTTATACCGAGCATTATTTGTCATGTGTCACGCTAAAAAAAATTCAGAGTAAGTTTAACACGTTTTCGCTGTTCATCACATGATTTGTGGATCGAAAAAGGTAGGTCTATGAAGATAAAAAGAGAAGACAGATTGTGTAAATCGTGCAATATTAATATATTAGAAAACGAATATCAGTTTTTGCTCATATGTCCATTGTATGATACGCTACGGAAAATGTACCTTAAAGACTTTTATTATGTTCATCCATATATAGATAAATATTACGCCTTATTAAACTGCAAGAATCCTGATATAATCCAGAATGTTGCTGTGTTTATATATCATGCTATGAAAGTCAGGAAAGAATAATTGCCACGTAAAATGTACCTTAAAGAATTTTATTATGTCCATCCATATATAGATAAATTTTACTCCTTATTAAACTGCAAGAATCCTGATATAATCCAGAATGTTGCTATGTCTATATATCACGCTATGAAACTCAGGAAAGAATAACTGCCACCGACCATCGTCCGAACGTCACAAAATTTGAGTAATGAATAAAAGATTAAGAAGCAATCTCACATGCGGTGCGTTAAGAAACTCTGGTAATTTTACGAAACTTTAAATTCCTTGCTTGCTAATTGTTATTGATTACGAAAAAGCATTTGACACTGTTTCTAAAAAAAGTATCCACCTAGTTTTACATAAATTTCAAATTTTGTCCGGAAGCGATAACATGAGTAAATGCATTAACTTTTGAAACAACACCCTGTGTCATCCTGCATGCTAATGAACGAGGAGGTAGACAGGGAGACACATTTTCTCATTACAATTTTCTTTTTGTAGCTGAGATTCTTGGTGGTATGATATGAAACAATGCACAAATTAAAGGTATTGTCATCAGTGATAAGGAAAATAAACTGGATCACTACTCTGATGGTACTGAACTATTTCTTGATGGAACCACGGAGAATTTCTATCTCGCCATTGACACAATTAATGCATTTAATAAAATGTCACGGTTAGAATTAATTTAGATATATCAAAATCCGGATTGAATCAAAAACTGAATCTAGTGATATATATGTAATGACCTGAAAATTGAATATGTAATTATAACTGGTGAATCTGATGTACTTGGCATTAAGTTACATCAGATCTTGAAATCGTATGGGCATTTAACACCAGAAGGAGATCGGAAGAAACTGACAGACTTTTAGCATACTGGAGAATAAGACATTTAGCACTTATTGGTAAAATAAACCCAAACCATATTTTCAGTTCTCTGCGCAACCCACCGGCAGAATTTATTACGTTGCTTGAAAAACTTGTTTTAAATTCACTTGAAATGATAAAAAAATTGTGTAATAAATAAAAAGATAGATATGGAAATGGAAGATTGAGAACGATTGATACAAATACATTTATTGATGTTTTTAAATTATCAACAATGGTTCAATCACAGCATAAAAAAAACTCAACTTGTGACACACTTTTCATAAAGAATTAAGCACAGAAAGGAATGATCAATATTAAAGATATATGAGATGAAAACTGATTACTATGAATAGAATCTTTTAAAGAAAATTATCATATTAAAGGTACATTTTTAGATTTTAGATATTTACTGAACATATTACCTGAATCTTGGAAACGTACTTTAAAGCACTGTTCCTCTATTCCAGTCAGTAATTTGAATGCTAACCAATATGTAACTATATGTTCAGTATATAGAAAGGCGTTGCAAGATAAAAACCTTAAAGCCTGTCAACAGAGATTTCTACAAGGCATTACTGGCAGACAAAAAAGCAATTGGTGAAGATGAAAAAGTTGACAACACAGTGTCGTTTTTTGAAGGATGTAAATGAGAGTTTGTGTACATGTAATGTGTACTGGGAATGTCAGGGGCCACAAACTGTTGGGATAAACCTACAAATTTGGTTTAACAACTTTTATCCGCATCCAGTGATGTTATAAAAAACATGATTTGTTTTGGTTTTCAGAGTGAAAATACTAAATCATTGCTGCGAAGAGAAATATTCACAACTGCAGAATTAAAAATATGCCTTTGAATCTCACTTTATTTATAAAAATCTCTAACAGAAATATTTTCGTGGAAAATCACATATCAACTAAAAATAATAGCATAAATAGTTTCGATCGTAAATGGAGCCTTCTCTCCCAGTGCTCAAACTTTATTGATTTGTACCTGACATTATCTATACATTTTCTTTTCAATGAATTGCGCATGTTCATGAAAATATTAATATGTTGATATCTTACCTGTACATCATGTATCACGACTTTGTATATGTGTCATATTACAACCTTCGGAACCAATAAAAAGGCTTTTCTAAGTTGTGCCCAATCCTTCCTTGAATGGATAAAACATGTTTTAATCAATATATAACCACGCCTCTAATAGTCAAACCTGTAGTTATATTCGTTAGTAATTCATAGTAAAAACAATTTTAGAAGAGAAGACACATTATCATTTAATAGGTGTTTGTTCTGAACTGCTTCAAAAACGACGTAACTAATTTTGAAGAAGAAGAAGAAGAAGAAGAAGAAGAAGAAGAAGAAGAAGAAGAAGAAGAGCTTTATTCGGTATTTATGGCCACATGACCAAAAGTACAATTAAATGAGCATAATATAGCACATGGGCAGGTGAACAAGTTTATATGGGTAGACATAGTTTCAGGTAAATTGCAATATTTTTTAGTAGTTTTACGTTCTTTGTCGCAAGCAACTGACTAAAGTTTGATCTGGTAGGGGATATAATATAAAAATCAGGAATGTACATAGAACGTTGTTGTGAGTAAAATGGACATACGAGCAAGACATGATACTCATCTTGTATTAAATTACAATTAACACGTCACAATTTAATTCTGGACTCACAAAAGTCCAGAAACTCTCAGCACAGTGGCCACTCTCTCACAAGGGATTTCGCAAAATTAAACAGGCAGCTGTTATGTATGTGTGCTAAGGATGAAAAAATGAAAAAAATTTTTTTCGAAAACTCAAAATTTAAACTCGTTCGCCCATGGGCACGCCCATGGGCGAACAGTGACCAATGGGTAGGCCCATGGACAGGCCCATGGGCGAAAGTGTTTAATTTCATCCAGAATACATGTTTTGGAGGTTGTAAATGAATGAAAAAATGTTGATAAGTATCATGACACAAATTTCAGCTTGTTGTGACTTGACTCTGCTAAATGACAGCGATTTTAAAAAATCTCGCCCATGGGTGAAAAACATATTGGCCCATGGACGAGAATAATTAATTTCATTGAAACTACATGTTTTTTTTTTTTCAGGCTTTGCAGTTTTACAATAAATGAACGTGTATTTATTAGTGTCTTGACACGAAATTAAGCTTAGTTTGACTTAATTCGGCTAATTTAGAGTGATGTTTCAAAACGCCTCGCCCATGGGCGAAAACCATTTGGCCCATGGGTGAGAATATTTACTTTTACTCAAAATACACCTTTTCACATGTTTTGGAGGTTGTGAATGGATGAAAGTATGTTCATAAGTATCATGCCACAAAATTCAACTCATTTTGAATTAATTCCGTTAATTTAGAGCTATTTAAAAAAATCTCACCCATGGGCGAAAAACATTTTGGCTCATGGGCGGGAATATTTCCTTTTACCCCAAACACATCTTTTCCAATATTTGGAGGATGTAAATGAATGAAAGTACATTTATGAGTATCATGACATTTTGACTTAATTCCTCTAAATGAGAGCAATTTTGAAAACTCTCGCCCATGGGAGAACGACATTTTGGCCCATGGGCGAGAATATTTGCCTTCACTCAAAATACATCTTTTCCTGTGGTTTGGAGGTGTAAATGGGCGAAAAACATTGAGCGTGAATATTTCCTTTTCACTCCAAATACATCTTTTCTAATGTTTTGGAGGATGTAAATGAATGAAAGTGCCATTGTGAGTATCATGACACAAAATTCAACTGATTTTGACTTACTTTTGCGAGTTCAGGAAGATTTTTAAAAAATATGCCAGAATAATTACTTTTACTCAATGTACATCTTTTCCTGTGTTTTGGAGATTGTAAATGAATGACGATATATTTGTAAGTATCATGGCACAAAATCCAACTCATTTTGACTTAATTCTGCTAATTTGTAACAAGTACAAGAATCTGGACTTCCACTTGAATTTTCATTGGTTTTTTTTTATTGTCTTGGGGGTTGTAAATTTATGAATGAAAGTGTGTTTATAAGTATCATGACAAAAAAATGAAATCATTCCGGTCTTAATTCGACTAATCTCGCTCGTAGACGAAAATATTTTCGTTTGCTTGTTTTCTTTATTTTGCAAACATATGGTTTAAAAATAGATGAAATTGTAATGACAATTCAGTTTAATTTCGTGAGTTTAGTTTTATGTCGCACTCAGCGGTTTGTAGATAATCGAGTTTGGGTCAGACAATCCAGTGATCAACAGCATGAGCATCGACCTGCACAATTGGGAACTGATGACATGTGTCAGCAAAAGTCAGCGAGTCTGACCACCCGATCCCGTTAGTCACCTCTTACGACAAGCATAGTCGCCTTTTATGGCAAGCATGGGTTGTTGAAGCCCTCTTCTACTCCAGATCTTCACGGGTCCCGAACACAGAGCTTTACTTCCAGCAACATATACAGTACACTTAGAATACTAAGCCTTGAGATTCTTTTGAGTTTAGGTATTCTATAAATATAACAAAATTCAACCTATATCTATGAAGTTGAAGTTATTTGTGAAAGCCCTAATGAAGAGTGACCAAACTCCAGTGACTATGCTGGGACACATTAATAAACGCTGTTGTGAGATCTTTAAACTGTATTGAAATATGTCTTGTCAATTCCACGGACATTCACCAAATGTACCTACCTAGTAGTTTTAAGTGTACCTACCCAGTTTAGCATGTTTCGTTTTAATAGTGTGGTCTCCATTTTAGTAATTCCCGTTTGCCCGTCCCGGCTTTTCTTCGTCCGAGGTTTTATGGGGTATTCTCCTATTTGTCAGACCAGAAGTTATCTACAACAGGGGTAGGTCACTCGCTTGTTTTCTTTACCATTTGCACTAATTAGTATGCGCCACCTCATGCCCCAATGCACACAGTGACCTGATTCGTCTCCATCGCAACCTAGGCTGCGTTTAACAGTACTTCAGCCAGTTTACTGTATCAGTCGAAATCTTACAATGAATGAATGAATGAATGAAGAGCAAGAAGTATATGAGAATGAATGAAAGAAATGATAAAAGAAAGAAGTGCATATGTGAATGAATGGGAAAGGAATAATAAGAGAAAGAAGTACATATGTGAATGAATGAAAGAATAAATGATACACCACGGCCATCCCTTCCAAAACATGCTAAAGAACGCAAAACTATCGTTAGATCACATGTGTTAACATCAGCTTGTTATTGTCTCCCTGGTCAGACGTAACAATTGTCAGACAGGTTAAATCAACAAACTATCTGGTTGACTGCACAGCTGCCTGTTGACGTAGTATACCCACATCACCTACTTTTCCTGCGTAACCTTCATCTACATCACCATCCTTAATATATTCAGCAGAGAGCACAGAAGGCCCTATAGCTGTAACCACTGAACCGTGGCGTCTCTCTGCTCCCAAGTTCCCAAGTGGGGGTGTCCTTTTCTACCTATTCCATTAATCTTTAAAACATCTAACAAGCTCAACGCATGGGTTTTTTTACTCAAATGTGATGTTATACATATCATAAGTTTTTTTATGTATTATTCAGTTGATAAATTATTATTTCATGATACATATATGTACAATATTTTGCTTCGATTCTGTAACTACCCACATTATGACATTGAGACCATTCTGATTTATCGAGTAAAATACGATTGTATAGTTTTGAGTTTGAATGTTGGGATATTTTACCGGTTTGCCACTTTTGCACTCTACCTTTTTAAAGGGGGCGTGCATATTTTGGTGGTTTTTAGTATTCCATCTATTCATTTGGATTTATTAATTTATTTGTTTTTGTTTTGTTTTGTTTCTTACTGCTAGTGGGCGTGTTAGTCTGCTTTGATAACTGTAAATTTATTGTGACGTTTGACGAGCGGAACAGGAAGTGTTGTTATCATGTATGTTATGTAATTATATTATTGGTATGGAGCGGCATTGATATGTATGTTTATGCTTGCCAGTCCAGTCCAGATTACTTGAGGAGATTGGTTTAAACTATAGATTAACGTATCCATACTATTAATGTGTAATCATTATATCGGGCTATGAGGAATACATAATGTAATCAAGATTGACTTTGCATTTACTTTTCTATTTTTTAAATAAATTTTCACTATTTTTGCTACACTCGAAAAGATTTACTTTGGCTTTCGTGGTTGTGGTCTCTAAGTATTTTAGAAATTATGTTGTTGAGACCTTTTTACCAGTTCTCAAAATGAACATATAGCTGTTTACTCAAGGGTATCTTCCCGTAAAAAAAGGTAAGACGAAACGTAAAGCATAGCAGCGTATTTGCCATAACTGAAGTTGTTAAAATGATCCTGAAAACTGTCATTTTCAACATTCACCTTGCAAGCAATTTTATCAAGAAACTAAATAACTCATTACTATTGGAAGGAGTGAACTGAAAGCCCATTTTATTAACTGAAGTCACTGATTGAACTCGCTAACATCGATTCACTTACATTCTGGTACATGTGTATTATTTCGTTTCCTGGGGATACACATTTTACTTTCTTTTCGAACACCCGTGTCTAATCCCTTAAAACAACACCGTTGTCACTACACCAAACGATTTTGACCTCGACCCAAAACAAAGGTTTAACTTACAGGACTACCTGTAAGATATCCCTTTCTTGATAACGAGTTTAACAGCTACGCCGAAATGCTGCTTACCTTATAAAAAGTTGTATGTCCATAAAACTTTCTTTTTTTTTTCAAATGATCATGACCTGAACACATATTACTTTGTCAGAGACTTCATGAGTGATTTTCAGGTTCTAATCCACACACTGATTTCCACTTTTTCATTATTTTGACTTTTATCTCAGTTTGTTGAGTATCCCAGCATAACTCGCAAAGACAATGGAAACTGAGCGGAACGATGACGCTTTCTGTTTCTTCCGCGTTCACTTACGTAATTTCCGCAAAGCGCCTACAACAATTTGCGCCGAAAAAGTCATGCCCGCTGGTCTTGTTTATTGGAGTAAAACAGCTGCCGCTTTCAAGTGTATTTTACTTGTCATATACAAAATTCATCCATGGATCACATTAGGTCATTAGGGGACACCAGCTTTGAAATGAACAGGTGTTCGTGAGTGTATATGGATGAAAAAGACTGATTGCGCAAGACGCGCAGCCAAATATCTCACATTCAAAGGAAATCTCGAATTGATTGATTATAAGGCGTCGAGCTGACCAGTTGATTTTGGTGTTGTGTATAAACCTCCTTTGACGGAACTTTGTCAAGCATACCTGCTTTGTCCTTTTGCAAGACCTGCACATATTAGTCTTTGAAAGACATTGACATTTATGTGCAGGTGCTCTGGAAAACCTTGTCCGGCACGATATTCCTTCCAATTTAGTTATTGTGTGCATGCTGCATTTCAATTTTGGAAATGTGCTTAAAACATATTTTGATTCTCAAAGAATGTGGTTCGTTTAGCAAGCAAAATATTGCTTTGATTAACACTTCACCAGTACTATACAATATTACAGAATACACAAAAATGACAAATTATAGCATTGTGATTAGGGGTATATGGGGTTATAGGAGTCCCTTTTTATCCACCGAGACAAGTCCTACACGCCCTGGTGGGGTGTGGATTCGGGGAGGGGGTAACGGAGGAGATGACCAAGACACACGTACTCCATACGCTATCATGGTCTTCCTTACTGCTTGAAGATCGACCTTTTCTTACTGTGGTCTATGATGACTTCGGTGAACGGAAAAGAACTTATTCACTGTGAAAACCAGAAAATAGTTGAATCCGTCCACGATTTTATCATAAAACACAAAGCTTGATTTTTAATTTTTTAACAGGAAACTAATTAACTTGTCAAAAACCTTCTCACAAATGTTCAGTGTTTCTACAAAGAGCTAGTCAGACACAACAAACCATAACTCTATTTTTCATGTTTACCTATATGATAGTTGTATTTGATGTAATGATATGTATGCATATGTTATTATATGATAGTTCATATGGATGACGACACTTGCTTCATTTATATTTTGTATTATATGCTGTATGGGTGAGGTACTGTAAAGCTTGTTCACCAGTCCCAATCAGAGTTACAAAACACACAAATATACAACAACATGGAGATGTGTGGAGAAAATAGAGACATATGGAGAACAGCAATAACTGATCATGAACAGAAATCATTCCCTCTATTGGTGAAGGCCGTGCCTCCTAATCCTCTTACTCCTTAAACAAACGACTTGCCTGGGCTGTCTCAAATTGAATTGAAATTTTTGTAAATTCGATGTTTCGGGTATTACGTAATGAGGTAATCAGGTGTCAACACTATGGCGTTCGACGCTCCGGACATGAAGGAAAACCAAATACGTTAAGTAGAGTAATGTGGTCACTAAGAGCGAGGCAGACAGTCTGATGAGCACAGTTCATTACGGAAATCTCTTGTCTTTGGATCTGCTCGTTGAGACGCTGAAGCCGTCAGTCAAGTTCTTCTTTATTCTTTATTGTGGCCACTGTGTAACAATATGCAGTTTACATTGCTCACAGACCCTCGATTCACGATGACGCCAACTTTCTCGACTACTGTTCGTGCGACGACTATCATTCAGGAATTGGTTCCACAGCTCATTCTTTCATCGATGTCTTTGTGTATGTGTTTTAGCTCGTTAATTAGCGTAGAGACGAGTCTTCTGCTATTCTCGGGCACAGGTTCTCCAAGGTAGTCGACGCTCCGGGTGTCATTAGAACAGTGTTGAGCACTGTCACACTCCACTGCTTTTCGACAGTCCTGTTGTGTATTTGATAACACAATCGACAATCCGGGTGTGAACCAAAAGAGGATACCACCATTCTCATCGGTGGATGAAATGGGATGAAGAAACCCGGATACTCTTCATCACATTGCTACACCGTATTTACCATAACGAATGCTTAAATATCACTTTATGTAAATAGAGCATCAAAACAAGCTGAAATCATGTATTATATTAACATGGTACTAACTATAGTCGATTCGAACCACTGCTTTACAGTTCACTGACTGCCGTGGATGCAGGCTTTTCCCACGTGGCGGGGTAAAACTTAATGATCTATTCTCCCTCGCAAGGCCACGTGAACCAATCAGAAATGGACATTCTTTGATGGGGTAGGAAATAATGTGCCCTGTACGTTCTTATGAACCTTGATCTTTCAGGTACATTTCATCAGTTGTGTACAAATACTGGTCTAGAATAATGTTTCAAACACTTTAATACGTACTGATGCAGGGGCTCCATATATGTTCTTGTTTACGTCCCGCTCGTCAAACGTCAGAATAAATTTACAGGTATCAAAGCAGACTCACTCGCTGGGCCACTAGCAATAAAAAAAAACCCAAACAAAGCAAAAACAGATAAATCAATTAATTTAAACAAATAGATGGAATACTAAAAAACACCTAAATATTAGTATGCACGCCCCATTTAAAGAGATAGAGCGCTAAAGTGGCAAGATTCAAACTCAAAACTATTCAATCGTATTTTACTCGATAAATCAAAATGGTCTCAATGTCATAATGTGGGTAGTTACAGAATCAAAGCAAAATATTTTACATGTTTATGTACGATTTATTTAGCAAAGCCAGAAAAATCCCCGACAAACACGGCCGCTTCTCCTCAGTATGTGGGTTTGTGAGAGTGAGGGTACTCCCTACAAGGCTCACTCCCATTAGTTAACAAGGCGTCCTCCCATTTTATGTATTTTTACTCGATAGGTACGAAAAATTAATTAGGCGATGTGGGTATGTCATGACTGGTTGATTTCTCAGGATTAGGTGAACTGGGCATGGCAGAGTCGATATACTATGATCATAGGGGATTTAGCAACCATGTTGGAGTGAAGGAATGACAAAACTCTGTGATAGATTAATGAGTGTCTTTTTTAAGCATTATGAAAATGGGAATGGTAAATTAACACAAAATGCCCTAGACCTGTCCAGCGTGTCATATATATGTGTATATGTATATATATGTGTATGTGTGTATATATATATATATATATATATATATATATATATATATATATATATATATATATATATATATATATATATATATATATATATATATATTTAGGTATCCTTGGGCCTGCCCATGGGCCTACCCATTGGTCACTGTTCGCCCATGGGCGAACGAGTTTAAATTTTGAGCTTTCGAAAAAATTATTTTTCATTTTTTCATCCTTAGCACACATACATAACAGCTGCCTGTTTAATTTTGCGAAATCCCTTGTGAGAGAGTGGCCACAGTGCTGAGAGTTTCTGGACTTTTGTGAGTCCAGAATTAAATTGTGACGTGTTAATTACATTTATCACATTTAATGGAATCAGTGTGTATCCTATTATAGCGACGGTGTTGAATTTTAAGTTTATGACTCATGCATCTGAATTTAAATAAAACACGTAAAAGATCTTTTTCGTAACAGAACTCTGATATATATTTTTCAGGTTCAAGTACAGATTTATATGATGGGTAATGATTTAAGAATGACGAAGAAGTGATTTTTGCATACCAATTCTGGAAATCTATGTCTTTACATCTCTGTTTAAAAACATTTATAAAACTTGTTACCTCGCCACAATCTTGCGATAGTCACACAAAAGAAAATCCAGAATGAAATAAAAGTAAACGTACATGGGATACCCAATAGTGACCACCACTGTCGTCATATCTTTTTAGCAGTTCATAGCATGCCTTTGGGATGCGATAACTTTCCATATTCAGGAGTCTACACCAGTATTTTATACAACGGGTGAAATACTGCACACAAAGGTGGCTTCTACCCGTTTCACCGAGTACAATATTTGACGATACATTTTTGCTAACACGAAGGTATCTTTTGAAATAATAGCTGTGCATTTTTTCAATTTTTGCACGATAAGTAAAACCCCATATTTCTGCACCACAAAGTAGAATTGGTGCAATTTTGCTATCGAATATAGTGGATGCCACAGACAAAGATATACTTTGATATGTCTTGAATAGAGAAAAGATTGGAAATAAAGCCTTCCTAGCTTGTAAAGCTAATGTTTCACATGCTTTAGACCAGCACAGTTTCGATGTAAAGACAATGCCAAGATATTTATAATGAGGTAAAACATTCATGCTTGTACCGTCATAAAACCATTTTTCGTTATTACGGAGGTAACCACCATTCCTGAAAACAATAATGCTTCATTTATCCAAGTTAACCTCTAGACCCCATTTGATACAGAATGAATTTAACGTATCCAATTTTCTTTGTAGACCTATTACTGTGTCATCGATAAGAGTGACGTCGTCTGCAAATAACAGTAAAAGTATATCATTCATTCCATTTTTCACGAATATTCCTCGTAGGCCACATGTATTCATTTCATCAACTAATTCATTAATAAAGAAAATGAATAGAACAGGACTTAGAATGCACCCTTGCCGTAGTCCCGATGATGTTGAAAATATTTTGTTGAGATGGAAACACGGAATCTTCCAGAAAATGTACGACTGCCAGTTAGTGCCATACATGGCGAAATGATATTCTTTCGCAACACTGGACTTATCTTGACCATTAACAACAGTTAGACCAGTAAAGATCTGTGTTAGAACCTATGCTTGTCGTAAGAGGTCACTAACGGGATCGGGGGGTTGCCACATATCATCGTATCCCAATTGAATAGATTGATGCTCATACTGTTGATCACTGGATTGGCTGGTCCTGACTAGATTATTTACAGACAATGGTCATATAGTTGAATATTGCTGAGTGTGGCTTAAAACTAACAACAATCCGGACCTTCCTCGTGACGAGCGGACGCTTTAGCCATTGGGCTACCTCAGCGCTTCCTTGCTAGTGGGAATTTCTTTTGTACTCGCGAGTTGTATACATACAACGAGTTGTACACATATTATACATTGGATGTTTAGGGATCTTCACTGTACAGTGTGATCCGCCGTGTCCGCCTTTTCATGTACACGTTTATTCCCGAGTGTCCATACAATCTAAAGTGGAATATGGTTTTGAAAAAATATATGGCTCAAAAACACGAATGTATTTCAAGATTACTTCTAGGCCCGAAAAAAAAGCGCAGACGAGGATGTTTATGTTATAGCGCCCATAGTGAAACGAATGTACGGGTCCTGTAAATTAATGTACAATGAACAACACATTTATCGGAGTAATTAATACGTACTTAATATTTCAACCTAAGTATTACCCGATCCGTCAAGTCCGGGGTAGAATAGGCCTTCAGCAACTCATGCTTGCCAAAAAACGGCGACTATGCTTGTCGTAAAAGGCGACTAACGGGATCGGGTGGTCAGGCATGTTATTGTTTGTTGCATGTTATCGGTTCCCAGTTGCACATATCGATGATCATACTGTTGATCACTGGATCTTCTGGTCCAGACTCGATTATTTACAGACCGCCGTCATATAGCTGGAATATTGTTGAGTGCGGCGTAAAACTAAACTCACTCACTAAATATTACTCGCCTGCAATTGTACTACAAATATAATATTTGTGTCTTTCCCTGTACAAGTATTCATTTTCCTTGTAGCGAAAGTATTACTTTTTTGTGCTTTCTAGTCGTGGCAATACAGTTGTCAAATTATTTCACTTTATATGCTTTTTTTTAATCAATTCGACTTCAGCCATTAAGAACACATCGTTACACCCGGTGCATAAATGTCATACCCCACTTGGTCAGACAGCTGATGTGATGACAGCGGATTTAGAGTGACGGTCCGCAAGTTTGCCAGCTCTTTTCACTAAGTAGTGTCACCCATGGTATTATTTTGGGGACTTGCGCGTTTGGCAGGCCGAGTTGGAGCTAATAAATAATAATGCACCAATTTGTTTAGATTTATATTAGTCAAACTGAATTATATTGTCTAAACTGAGTGAAACCTGTCCAAATGAATATTTCTGTCATTGTGCCTGTATATAAAGAATGTAGTCATAGAACCCTCATTGCGAAATGTCAAACGCACAAGTTAACATTAAATTCATTCCAAATTCAACTGGGGTGGGTTGGGCGTGGTGGGTGTGGTGTGGTGTGGTGTGGTGTGGTGGGGTGGGGTGGTTTACACACTGAATGTATCTAGGTCACAAGTTTAAAACAAAGAGCACAAACATGGGACCGAGTTCGTTGGAAATTTTGTAAGACAGCTAGGTTGTCCTGGAACCGCTAACACTGTCTGGGACGTTCTCAGCAGTTCCAGAAGCATACACAACATCATCAACATCAAGTATCACATTGAAACGATTCTTATGTAATCACACCAAAACTGTTGAGCTGCTGAAAAATGTATCTAGATGATGTTATAGTGTGTACCTTTTTTGGCCGAAACAGACTATAAGTTAATTGTTTGAGGGATTATCGTATATCAGTACCTAGAACAAAAACGTCCGGCAATATGGTAATACCCGGTATGAATATGCGGTCAGGGTGAACCCCAAAATAACGAATTTCGTCTAACAAGCATCTGGGCGCTCATTTTTTTCAACGGACTTCCACTCGCTCAGTAGAGGCCTTTCGCTTATTGGAGGCCCGGCACATATGACATAATATCCGGCTATGACTAAAAGGGATCATGCTTTGCTAAAGAATCTAACTTTTGATGACGAAAACATTTCAATGACTGCGAATGAATCTGTGGAAAACTGTGCATGGTTATTTTTGTGGTCACGGAATCTGTTGAGCGGGCGCATCGTGGTCTAGGGGAGGTAACTCTGTTTTACTTGCCATAGAACTTTTGCTCACTTTGAATTTATGACCTACTTAAGACCTACCCCATATTTGTGATACGACGGACACAACAATATTGTTAATTATTATGATGATAATGATATCGGTTCGATCGTTCATTTTTCGCCGAAAGTGTTCAAAGATCCCTGCTTGTTGTAGGAGGCGACTAACGGGATCGGGTTGCCAGGCTCGCTATTTCGCAGACACAGTTGCGTAAACGCAACTGTGCTGATGGTGTTGCGGCGTTTTCACTTGTAGTGAGAAAGTCGGACAAAATGAATTGATCTATACGTAGCAGTGTCCAGTGAATGAATATTTTAGATGTTTCATTTGTCATTCGTCGTTGGGAATTATCAGTTGTAAAACAAGTGTGCAAACAAAGCGCTCACTTGCCGCTTAAATTGGGGCGACGATTTACTTATAAGAGCTACAAACGTCACCGGCACTTGCCAGCCGAATTTCCGATCCGTGAAGATCCGGGTTAGAACTGATCTTCGGCAGCCAATACTTGTCGTGACAGGCGACTGTAACGGTAGTTGGTGGTCAGGCCCGGTGACGTGGTTGACGCGTCATCGTATCCCATTTATAATGTCCCTAATTCCATTTTCAAGCATGATATAGTCACTGGATTGACTGGTCCAGACTCGGTTATTACTTCACATTCCGCCACCAAATGGTTGGAATATTGCTGAGGCAATGTAACGCAACAACAAACCTTTCGGATTTGATTGCAATTCGGATTTGTTGAAATACGTACGATACCGTTGAGACGTAAATCAGCATAATGTCATTGTTATACAGTTTGGTCACATTGAGTACAAACGAAAAATGTTGTATGTTCCTGATACAATGTAGACATCTTGTGAACCCGTGACGTCATCTCAGTGCGAACTGAGCGGTGTGCAAAGTCAGCTGACGGCAGACACCATCAACACGATGAGGAATCGCTTGCTTCAAATTTATATTGCATCCATGTCACATGGTGTGTGATTTAAATCTCAAGCAATGTTTATTTACAAGTTCGCTCCACATCGTCGGCACATCGGTTAAAAACCAAAAGGGAATTGATGCTAATTAGCTACCACTTCCATCCCAGCTGTTTTAAAGTCTTCCCATATGTACCGAATATCCAAGCTGACCTCCCATTGGGTGCTGAACCGTAACACTCGGTACGCTCGGATGATCAGCAGGGACGGGCGGAGTTCGAATGTAAATGGAGAATCCAAGAGCTGGCCATAAAGTGATTTATCTCATAGTATTGTTCTATTGATAAATCAAGTGTTTCACAGGCCTTATGGTCGGACTTCTGTACAATTTAATAGGTCTGTATAGTGTTTAACACTATGTTTAACTGTTTAACACATTATGTACACATGTTTGACAGACAAACTATTTTCTCTTTCTCTCTCTCTCTCTCACATGATTTTATTACTGAGCTGAGTATGAACAGTCTCTGGTTATGGTCGAGTGGCGCTTTCAGTGTTGACGGGCGTAAGCGCTATTGGAGAGAAAAATATTCAAGCCTTTCTTTCACATTTGACCCCTCTCCAAATCTACATAATTAAACACCAGTATGGTTATGTACTTACTGCAGTGAAACATTGTTCATACATCGAGCACAGATACATTAAGCTGATAACTACAGAGTAAATATAGTTATGCCCCTGAGCACTGCAATAAGTTATCACTGGACAGAATTATGTCAACCTGCACCCGAGCATTGTCTTTTCGCTTTCCCCTTTACCCAGAGCCACAGGCGTCTATGACCAACCATCTAGAAATTCCCTTGAATGACTCCTTTGTAGTTTGCTCTGTCCCTGGGGAAGAGTCACCTTGCGTGAATGGGGCTACCCTTTTTATAATCGAAATATTCACCTGAACCAATCGCTGGTCGTATGCATTCACAACTTGTGGACAAAAACATCATGGCTACCTCAAGGCGAGGGAAGAGAAGACTAACTGCATCCGAGGGTGAGTTACGTTTTCGATAATACCACCAAATGCAAACTTTTATAAATGACTGAGTCATTGCCCAAAAAAACCATCTCACTTGGACGATGTTGAATGTGGTGACCACTCACACTCGCGCGTCCCATCGTTAATCAGACACAATCTTGATGGTGTTCTGTCGACGCGAAGTAATGAAATGATAATGAGCATAATTTAAAAGTGTTCTTTTGAAACCTGGTCTCATGGTTTTGCCACCACCTATTGTTTAAAATGTGTAAAAGAGTCAAGAATGTTGAATTGTGGGATAAGTTGAAAGCTGGAGTCGTCTACGGGTTATATAATTAGCCCTACTCTTCCAATATCCTACGTATACAGCACCATGTAAAATATCTCTTACTATTACATACTATGTTAACTGTCGTTAAGTAATGTCAATTATATTTAATATTAATATTCATCCAGTTAACATCCTTCCTGTCATGTGACAGAGATACAACTCGAAGGAACTATGTGTTACATGTAGACTATAATCCAGGTTTAGATCAACAATGGTCCCTAATCTAATCGAGCTGGCAGTTTATATTGTCCGGATTACCATCAAGATTACAGAATTACTCCATTCAGCGCTTGTGTTATCGGTTCCGCTTTGGCGAGCTGATTTTCGTTTGATATTTAGTATTTACCAAAGGGGTGAACATCAACTTGGAAATATTTGATGTATGATATAAAAACACACAGAAACGTCCACACATTGTCCCTTGAAACAGAATAATCTCACAACTTAGCATTCATAGATTTTCATTCAGTGAAAACGATTCATGTGTTTACAGATACTCCTTAATCTTGAGGTGTCCTGATATAGCAATGTAATCTCCAGCATCCACATATTTTCATTCGGTGCAAACGTTTCTTGTACTCAAAGAAAAAGAAAACAAAACGGTAAAACTTTCCCGCAGCATAAAAAATTTGAGCGTCTCGTGATCTCGGCTCATTAAGTGTGGTGCGGGGTTAAAAAGGTACACAAAGGATTATGTTATAACCTCAGAACGGTTGCTGCTTATACCCATCTTTTCAGTTTACCCCGACATTCCATGAATACTATAACATCGTCACACCTCCACGAGCAGCCAAGTTCGACACAAATATGTTCCTGTTATCCTACTTGTGAAATGTGTAACAATAATCCTTAATCAAGCGCCACCCACATGGTTTGGTATGATTAGTACACAAGTACTACATATATACACGGTGCGGTGTACATGCTTTGAACACCAAATAACGCGTACTG
This sequence comes from Haliotis asinina, assembly GCF_037392515.1. Classification (NCBI taxonomy): domain Eukaryota; kingdom Metazoa; phylum Mollusca; class Gastropoda; order Lepetellida; family Haliotidae; genus Haliotis; species Haliotis asinina. The sequence goes on from NC_090289.1 coordinate 44,733,956, forward strand.
AAATGGTAACTGTTTCTGAAATTACACTGTTTAAGAGTAGTGGTGTAACGATCCATTGATAGCGTCAATGTTTGCATCGTCAGTTACGCGACATACGCTTGCATCGATACAAAACATACTAAGGCAATATATCAGCATATGTACATGACGAGGGTCCATGATACATGATACATGATACATCGATATATCACCACGAGAGACGATTTTTCCACACGCGGATCCAGTGGTGCGTGCGTGCGTGCGCGCGTGCGCGCGTGCGCGCGTGTGTGTCTGTGTGTGTGCAGGGGTGCGCATCTCCACCCCCAAAAATTGTGTTAGGTGACCATTGAAACTGAAGTGCAAAAATGAAATTTTTTAAACTGTGAATGAATGTATAACACAAGCTCTGCTGTATAACGAATAATGCGTCAGTCATGTTATGTATCATATGTGCTCTGTTATTATAAACCAGCCACTATGCACAGATCTGTTTAAAACACTCACACCCTTCCTCCCTCCCTCTCACTTCAAGACCCCCCCAAAGACCCCTAGCCCCCCAAATAAGCACCCCCCCAAAAAAAACCCCAAAAAACCAAACCCAAAACAAAAACAAACAAACACACAAAACAAAACAAAGCAAAAAAACCCCAAACAAACAGAAACCAAAACCAAAACCAAACACCCCTCCCCACAGAAAACAAACAAAACAAAACCATCATCATAATCATCATCAGCGAGAACAACTACAAGAACAACAATCAACAACAACAATCAAAACACCAAAAAGCCCTAGTTCATGGCACTGAAATATTGTAGCATTGTATTTGTAATCTGAGAGGAATGCATAAACCGTTAATATTACCAATACCAACCATTCGCACGAATAACATCTGCCAGTCTCCTCCACAAACTGACAATCAAGCGTCGAATTCTCAGCTTCATAATCCCCTGCCAGCCAGTTGTCTGCCCCTGTCAACATCCGCAGATTGTAATAAGAGGGTCTCTAGTTCGAACTTGGCGACCAAAAAGACCCAAACAAGGTCACACAACTTTGCAGATTCTGATTCCTTTCGGTATGCACTTATCATAAAAATGCCAATTCAACCTATAAAGTTAAAAAAAAGCGATGAAAGAAACCACGCAAAATCAGAGTTCAAACGATTCACTAATTTCCCTCAAGTGCTGGGGGAAAAGTGGTTTCGACAACCGGGAATCGCTGCGCTCATAACGCATGCGCAGTGAGCTGGTTGCATGTGACCTTTAACACGCGGAAGCACATCTTCCGTTCCTTGCATTATCAAGGAAGGTTCAAAAGGAAGGTTGATTAATACCTTTATATCTGAGTTTTAACATAGTCACACAAACTCGAACTATAAACGACAGATGCGATGACATACAGAGAAAGTTTGGAACTTTAATACAATGGAGCACGGCACGCACAACTAATTGTCGTAAATAGAGAAACCCTTCGATTACGGACACTTAAATGAATGACACACCCAAATAGTTCCTCAAATCAGTAATTACTTCGATGTGGGAGAGTGGGGTGGGTGTTGAAAGCATGACGTCGTGCAAGCACCGACGCTTTATGTAAGGGAGATAACTGCAGCGAGACCATTGTAGAAGGAACGTTACTCGTACCATACCGTAATGAAAATCAATTTTACTTCGTAAAATATGACTATCCTGCTAATGATACAGTTGAATGCGATGTACTTGCAAACAATGAAAGAAATCGCTTCACGACTTCAACAGGAAGTTGGCATGTTTAAAATTGACAGAGGTCACCGTGCAGTTACCACCACGATCAACCGTTCAGTCTGTGATTAGCAAAGTACTCACGGCCGAATCTGTTCAGGTCGGAAAAGGTCAATGCGAGAGTACAGGGCCGACATTTTCGAAGCTCTCTTAGCGCTAAGATAGTCGTAAGTGCCATACATTAGCATTAACTTACGACGATCTTAGCACTAACAGGGCTTCGAAAATGTAGGCCCAGGATCGTTAGATGAGAATCGAGCTCATTACAGCGACGTTGATTTGAATAATGAACATCCTGGCCTAGATGTTCGAGGCTTTCTCAGCGCTGAGATAGTCGTAAGTGTCGACTATTTTAGCGCTAAGAGAGCTTCGAAAATCTAGGCCCAGGAAACCGTATCGTCTTTCGTTCGAGTCCATCTGTCGTCATACCATTTGTGATTATTCTCAACTCGTTCTTTACTATCGCATTACTGTTGCTAGACACTCACCCTTCAACCTCAGCAACTTTTATGTCTTTTCCCGTGTATTTACAAACGGTAGCGAATAGTTTTTGTCATTCTGAAAGAAACATTTTGAATAGAAAGGAACCCCAGTGCATGAGAGAGGACATTGTAAACGTGTAAACTTGCGGTACTAATAGCATCTACACTACAGTTAGTGTTGTTGGATTGAGTGAGTTTAGGTTTACACCGATTTTAGCAATATTCCAGCAATATAACAGGGGACACCAGGAATGAGCTTCATACATTGTACCCATGTGGGGAATTGAACCCGGGTCTTCGGTGAGGCAAACCAACGCCTCAACATCTAAGCTACCCCAACAGTTGCTGGAAGGGAAAACAATATCATTCGACGGGACGTCCCTCACCTATCCACGGGTAGTGTGGCTGTGGGATCAATGTCCTGTCTGTTCTGACACCGGACAGGTGAAATCACTTGTATTGTGAGCCTGTAACCATGGTTACCTTTGTCGGAAGCGTGAAATCGGATTACCTCTTTGAAAGGATAATGTAACCCATGCAAGGGTGAATGTGGGTTATTGCTGTGAGACAGGCTAAATTTCAACTATGAGACGAAGTCACGCGAAAGATATAAAGTCGCTCACTAACTCTCAGTGCTTTGCCTACAGATTGTTTCCTGGCAGGTACATGTTTTACATACTTTTAAACAATGACCTAATCTCATATTTACCTTTAACGTATACCTGAAAGATTGAAATGGATGGCATAGGACATAGCTCAGAATGTTAATCACTTTTTTTGTTTCAGTCTTGATTGTTTGCAGCCTTCCTTCATTTAGTTAGAATATTGCTTGAGGCGTGAAGCAATCAACAACCTGACCATATTTAAGAAATGAGTTTTATAGAAGATCTGAACTGTACCTTCTGTCAGTGATTGCTTTATACAGTACGTTTCCCGTAGGAATGTAGATGGTGGTAGGACAGCTTAGTAGTTAAAGCGCTCGCTCGTAACGCCGAGGGTTTGGGTTCGATTCCCACACGGGGCATCTCAACACTGGAATTACATCAACACCCAACTCTAATAAATGCTATTGCTGGAATACTAAATTTGGTGTCGCTATTTAGTAAGTAAACATAAACATATACACAACGGTCCGGTGGTTAAAGCGTTCACTCGTCACGGCGAACACCGGGTTCGACTCCCTACATCTACAATGTGTGAAGGCCACTTTTTTGTGTCAGCTACCATGGTATTGCTGGAATATTGCCACTAGCGGCGTAAAACCACACTCACTCATTCACACACCATCCCCACTCAGCCCCTTTTCATCAACTGGCATGCAATTTAGAGACCGATAGGTTCCTGTAATACTCTTGAGATTTCTATGGTTTACAGATTTTCTATATCATCGTTAACAATACGTAACATTTAGGTAGTATATTATATATATCTCTGATGAAATAGACTTATTATTTTTGACTATATGATATTTGTCTATGGTAAACCATACTTATAATCCTAACCATATCATATTTGTCTATGATGATATAGAAGGTCAGCGTCAAAGAAAACCGAGACTAGTCTATCCCCAGAAACAAATTCCGTTTCGTAGAAGAAGGAACAATAGCCGTTGTAAGAATGGACCACTGAAAGCCAGGGATGACACCAGGTGTTCTGTCGAAAACATGCTTTTTAGATAAAAGGAAAGTTTAGGGAGAGTATAAACATGATCCACATTATCCCTCGCTCCGATGTGTTCTTATGTTCAAGATTCATGACATTAATATCATGTTTTGTCCCCCAGATGGCGCCACACCCGCGCTTGCTGCCCCACCTCTACGAGTGGCCGCATTCAACATACAGGTGTTTGGGAGGAAGAAAATGCAAAACAAAAATGTCACCAGTATTATTTCGAAGGTAAAGACAAAACGGCTTGAACATATATAATTGCTGGAGTTTATGTGTTTGAAGACTACATTCTTTATGCATTGCCATAATGCTCGGTCTTTCAAATACATGTATGTGAATAACATTCGTTGTTAGAAATGCAATGTATATTATGTAGATTGGACTTAAGAGTACAATGAATTTCTTGACGTAAAAGAACTTGCCGAACTCGCGAGAATACCATGAGCATTCTGCGGAATTTCCCTCTATCAGTGTAATTTCCTTAAGATATAAGTATGGTCGATTCGAAGAGGAACACAAGACCTGCGAATAAAGAGAATGATGTCGTTAGATAAGTGATGTTAATAATCAGGTATTTGCATATGCAGGTACTCTGTTGCCGTATGTTCCTCACGTTTAAGTTCTTGATGGTAAAGCCATGATTAAATATTTTTTAAACAATATGAAAAATGTAGGTTTGAAAAATAGCTGACTAAAAGATATACTGACAAGAAAACCAGGGATATTTGATACTCGGTCCCTAAAAAAAGTGTGCCCCCCGTGCAGCTATTCAACTTGTACAGACGCTATGGAAATGACCGCAGGTTGCACAAAGGGTTTTTAACAATGGTGGTGTGATGGCTCGTAGACTGTCATTCACAGTGTCATTCATTTGGGTTTCATGTAGGTCACTGTGGTAGTGAACTTGTAGTTTGGCGACCTATGAATAGACGCACCTGTTTAGTGGTCGATATTGTATTCATGGAAGCGAAATAATGCATGCAGCCATCTTGTAGGAGGGTATTGTGACATGGTTGGAAGCCATTCACTTTACTGCTTTGGCTCTGCTTTCTGTGTGTGTCGCTCTGACGTTGAATTTATAGTTTGTATTTTCAGAAATATGTTTGTCACTGCCATACTCTATGACATGGGTAACTGAACCGTATCGCGATTGTGTATGTTATCCAGATGCGACAGTCGTGGTGAGGGGGATGTTATATATATCAGGACTGGCTATGTCTACCGCCCCGTGGGACTACACCGTCCACAATCGAGTGACTTTACTATCTCGAGTATTTATACCACCCGTAATGACTTTACTATGCCAAACTGATTTATTATCCCAGGTCACCTCAGGTGTTTGTGTCATCCAAATGACTTTACAGCCCACGCGACTTTACATCCCGAATGTTTGTACCTTCCCTGATATCTTTACCACCGCTAGTGACATTTTTACCCCGAGTGCTTTTGTCATCCTGCCACCCCGAGTGACTTTACCATCCGACGTTACTTCACCCCCTAAGATTTCCTTAAGTCAGTGTTAAGGTATGGGAGTTAGTCCTCTGTTGTAGACGAATGAGTGTGGGTGTTCTCATGCTGCAGGTGGTGCAGAGATATGACCTGCTGTTGCTCCAGGAAATCCGGGACAAGGGCAAGACGGCCCTTGACAACCTCATCACCATGGTCAACAAGTAGGTCCCGCAACATACACGAACAGTCAGCTGTTCACAAGAGGTTTAATACTTTTTAATATATACAGCTTTGAAACTCATCGGACTTACAAGAAAAAATTGCTTCTACGCGCTTGCCGGTCCATTACAACAAATAGTTTTTTACATCGCTTTTTCAGAATCGACCCCGATGATCCTTTCATGGCCGATGTTAGCGAGAGATTGGGCAGAACTGTCTCCAAGGAACAGTATGCCTTCTTGTACAGGTACGTCATCTCCAGTCACTGTATTCAGCAAGGCCACATACATCGATGCCAAATACCACAAAACTGGAAGACTGAAATAACAAAGTGAATTTTTAAGTTATCATGGTGTCGCTTTAAAATTCAATAGCATAGCTCGTTTAAATATTTGTATAAGACTTTGGCCATCGCCGTTTAATTCTTCGGATAAGGGATTACAGGCGTGAAATTGTCTTTGGGAACACGTCTCTGGGGTGTCACTTTTTCAAATTATTCTTTGGATGTTATCTTTTAACTTTACGACCGGCGATGATTCTGGTTAGAACTGAACTTCAATACCCTATGCTCGGAAGAGACCATTACGGGATCGGGTGGTCAGGCCTATCCCAGTTGTATCCCAGTTGCGTAGGTCGATGCTGATGGTGTTGGTCACTGGATTAGCTGCCATATAGCTGGGATACTGCTGAGTGCGGCGCAAAAATAAACTCACTCACTCGCTTAACTTTACGGTTTATGTTGTAGTACAGTCCGGAACAAATGGACTGACTTTACTAATTTTGAAAAAACCCCATCAATATTGCACCAATATTCCTTTCTGTCTTTAGACCCAGCCGAGTGAAGATTGTAGACAATTACCAGTACGAGGACGGCGTTGACGATGGTACCGACGCCTTCGAAAGGGAACCCTACGCAGTCAGATTCTCTTGTCCTAACTTGGGTACATATTGAACTGATTTGATCATGGTGATATGTTTATATATGCTACATCAGTTGACACCGTTCTCTTCATTATTATTACATGAAACATCATCGTATATATCTAGAAACAGCGTAAGAGTACATGGTTTGCCAGTTATGTGATTTTTCAAGACATCATGGTGTGGCTTTAAAATTCAGTGAAATGGCTGGTTTAAATATATGTACATGACTTTGGCCATTGCCGTTTTTCGGATAAGCGATTACAGTCTATAACTTATTTAGGGAGCACGTCTCTGGGGTGTCACTTTTTCAAGCTATTCTACGTGTGTTGTCTCTGAGCCTGCGACGTGTGAAGATTAGAGTGGAATTTAACTTAACTTCTATTTCACTTTCAATGACGTCAGTGTTGTGCTGCCTAACACACCACACATGTTTTCATTATTATCTGATTTATCAGATGCCATGACATCAAACCACATGGAAAATACATAGTTGTTTCACATAACACTTTGTCTTATAAACCTTAATTCTGTGTTGTAGAAATTGACGATTTTGCGATTATCGCAATCCACACATCGCCCAGCAAAGCTGTAGCAGAGATTAACGCCTTGTTGCACGTGTGGGAAGCGACAAAGAAACACTGGGGCATCGAAGTAAGTAGAGCTAGACAACAGGCCTGGCACTGTAGTATGGTAGAATTGGTCAGTGAGTTTAGTTTTAAGCCGCACTACAATTTTACAACTGCATGGTGGCGGTCTGCAAATAATCGAGCCGAGACCAGAAAATCCAGTGATCAACAGCATGAGGATCGATCAGCTCATTTGGGATCCGATGACAAGTCAGCATCCGTCAGTGGCCACTTACGACCTCACCGGGCTCTCCTCGGGATAGTTTTGCAAAATATTTAGTTGCCCTATGTTGAAGATGGCAAATGATTACTGGTGAACCCTGTAATGACTGTAAAGTAAGAACGCCTGGGTCCTGACAACATTTAGAAGCAAAAAGGGCAAGCATTTTCATTCGCGTAAGTTAACTATAAAAGAACGTAACCAACTATAATAAAAACGATAATTGTTCCACTTTACAATAATGGTCAAAGGGAGATAATTCACTGTTGTTTGTTTTTTGACTCACGTTAATTTTCTTTGTCGAACAATCGGAAGTCAAAATGAAGGAAAGGATGCGAACTAATGGATCCCGACATCGTTGTACAAAACCCCTTAAAATTACGCCTGTTGTTAGTCTATATTAAAGCACGGTAGGTACGATCGGCTGTGTACAACGGCACCGGGGCCAATATTTTCGAAGCTGCCTGGGTCCGTTTCACACGGCGAATTGTAGCGCTACGACTGTCGTAAGTCTATGTAAAGTACGGGATCGCACTGTACAAGTGCACCGGGGCCAATATTTTCGAAGCTCCCTTGGCGCTAAGATAGTCGTAAGTTTATGTTATTGTATGGCACTTATGACAGTATTAGTGCTAAGAGAGCTTTGAAAATCCTGGCCCTGGTGGCCAAGCAAGGTGACTTGATTGATTGATTGCCATCACCCACAGGGTATATCTTGCTGTTAAATCGATCGGTTTGCTCAGAATCAGTCATCGACAGTTGTCATATAATGTTGTAGCATTGGTTCATAATGCAATACATCTGTCCATCTTATGCCTTGTATTTACTATGTAGTCAGAACTGTACACAAACTACCCGTGAAGGTCCCCAGAGAGAATAGGCCTTCAGTAACCCATGCTTGCCATAAAAGGCGACTAGGGATCGGGTGGTCAGGCTCCCTGACTTGGTTGACACATGTCATCGGTTCCCAATTGCACAGATCGATGCTCATGTTGTTGATCACTGGATTGTCTGGTCCAGACTCGATTGTTTACTGACCGTCGCCATTGCTGGAATATTGCTGAGTGTGACGTAAAACTAAACTCACTCACTCACTCACTCACTGTGAACTATTCACACATAATGCCTACATAATGAATCACCAAAGTTTAAATATGTAAATTGGCTTCATTTTCGACAGAACGTCATCATCGCAGGAGACTTCAACGCCGACGGGGACTTCGTGTCCGACTCAGACTGGGAAAGGATATCTCTAAGGAGTGACCGTCGTTTTACTTGGCTCATTAAGGACAACGCAGACACCACCGTTAGCAGCACCGACTGCAGTTACGACAGGTTCGACTCTTAACATATCGGAATCAGCAGGAGCGTTATGCCCTAGGTTTGAATAAAAACATACGTATAGAAGAAAGTAAACATTTGAAAATTGACACAAAAATGATACGTGTAAAACGTACATAATTTGAAAACAGTTACCAAAAGACTGAACCCAAAGTTAAAAACACACACCTGTGATACCTGTTTGCAATACCTACAATATGTATACAGTATGTACGAATCGTAAAAAGAATGTTAACTTAGTCTGCCGCATTACTAATTAAAGATGCAAAGCTTTAAGATGAATTTATGAATTCATATTCATGTTTGTGACAAAATATTTTCATATGTACAAGTCTTTATGCCTCCATCAGAAAGGGGCACACGCTATCATATTTTATGTGTATTAAGTGAGGGTTTGTTACGACGTGATCATCATGATGGACTCACTGATGTATTAAAACTCTCATCATGAAATATAACATAGCTTAATATATGCCACAGCTTTGTATTACCATCAAGTGTAGAATATGCCTCGAGTTGTCACTGGTACTTCAGGTTCGTGGTAACTGGACACCAGCTGAAAACCAGCATAGTTCCCGGCAGCAGCAAGGTGTTCCAGTTTGACAAGGAGTTCAGTCTCTCCCAGGAAGAGGTGAGTCTGTGTTCTGTGTTTAAAAGGAGGCCAGTGTCCCAAAGGAATAGGTGCGTCTAAGTGTTCTGTTCTGACTCTAAGTTCAGTCTCCCAAAGGAGTCAGTCCGTCTAGAGTGTTCTGCTATGACAAGGGATTCAGTCTCTCAAAGGAATAGGTGCATCTAAGTGCTCTGATGCTGAGTTCAGTCTGTCAAAGGATTCGGTCCGTCTCGGGTATTCTACTCTGACAGGAGCTCAGTCTCTGACAGGAATAGATGTGTCTTGCCTTGCCTTTTGCATCTTGTGTAGAGCCAGAATACTAGTTTGTTTCCCTTGGTTACTGTTAACATATTTACGAAATCCCATGGCAGATAGTTGCGTCTGTTATCAAAACGTTTTCTTTCATTGTAACAGGCCGAAGATGTCAGCGACCACTACCCCATTGAGCTTTCCATTGCTGGGAAAAGTGAGTCCTATTTTCTTTCATCATTTTGTTACTCTCAATTTTGTATTGAGAACACTTAGGTAGTTAAGTGGTAGGATTCCTGGCACTTTCACACTGAATACGTGTTCAGTTCCCCATGTTGTACGGAAATGCTTTTTTTGTGTGTCCACGGGTCAGTCAGTCTGATGTAATACCTCTCTTGGGGGCGTTGGGGTAGCCTGGTGGTTAAAGCGTTCGCTCGTCACGCCAAAGACCCGGGTTCGATTCCCCGATTGGGTACAATGCATGACACACGTTTCTGATATTTCTGATACCCGTCGTGATATTGTTGGAATATTGCTTTAAGCGGCGTAAAACTTAACTCACACCCGTTCAATGCCTGCCAGAACGTGGAATGTGTATGTGTAATCGACCACGATTATGCCAACGTCTTTGTTTATTTTTATGTGTTAATCACTCTCAGTAAATATTCGGGTCTGGTCCAGACAAGCTAGTGATTAACGTTATGAGCATCGATCTACGCAGCTGGGATACAATACCACCTGACATCCAAGTCTGCAAGACCACCCGATCCCTTTAGCAAGACCTTGAAACATGCATGGGCTTCAAAGACGGATCTTAGCAGGTCTGCGTGTAACTGTCTTAATACGTTAAATATTTTATTTGAACAGAAAATGCGAAACTGCAAAAGATGTTAAATACGGAGCTGTCCTTCAACGTCGCACAGACGCAGAGCATTTCCAGTGTTGGTCATGTCCGAGCTTTGTACAGGACCAAGAAAGCCAAGAGTGCTGGTTTCACGATTGAAGTAAAACGAGATGGCGACAGGAAGAATTTGCTTGAAGTGATTGCCGAGAAGAAGAATGAAAAAGACGTGGTGAACAGTTTGCAGGAGTTCCAAAAACTATTTCCCGAGGTACTGTTTACTGAGTCAATCGGAATGGCCAAGGCGTACATTGACTCGGGGATGTTTGAGAAGCCGCCATACGTGTACGGTCTCTGCACACTCGAGTCCAGGAAGTCCTATGACGTCACGATCACGTGCCGTTTAAAGTCTCCATTGACGTGTCATGTTAAAGTCACAAATCGCAGAAGCTGATCCGGAGGGTAAGTGGGGAGATTACACAAATTAAGATTATATATGTCTGCATATGTTGCATGTCAACCCATGTTCTCATTATTCATTGCTTTGTTCCCTGGTTAGCTGGTTGAGTCTCTAGTTTTCCTTCTAGATAGATGTATACTTTTGAAAGGCCTAACATTTTGGAAACGTGCAACTGCTCCGAACCATGCCAAACAAGGCAGCATTTCTTCAAGTTGCGTTTTGTTCACACTAAAGCGCATTTGATCTAAACTGATGTTTCGCACAAAAGAAAGTATATGAAGATGGCTACAAGGACAAAAAAGAGAAATGTTATTTCAAACAGGCATCATTGTTGTGTTTTGGCCTTACGTTTGTCCTGTTTTGGTGGCAAAACAATGATTTAATATGATTAATGTCAACAAATTGTGTCCAATGTTGGTATCACTCGCCATAATTTAACGTCACCCTCTCCTAAAAGATCATGCTTTTTTTGTGTGACTAATTTCCATAGTATTTCTTTCAGGACCTCCAGGGGCACAACACAACTTGATGACAGGTCTGTTTTGTAGAACTTTGACTCCATCCAGACTCCAGACAGTTTGTCAGAATTTCTCGGGAAATACTGGGTATAAAGCCGGTGTTAGAACTGGGAGGACAGGACGATGTATCTCATTTGATATAACACATTTGCTCATGGGTAACTTAATATAACGTTCCCACCTTATGTGTAATCACCCAGTCTGGTTCCCTGGGTCTGTTGCGCAACAGACCCAGGAAACCAGCCAGGTAATCGCCGAGATACGGCAGTGTTTATAACTCCAATCTTTGTGTCGACACACATACCGCTAGAAAATAGTGAAGTCTGTGTATTGCCAGTGCAGTGGTACTGTGTAACATAGACAAACTTGATTTCATGCATGTTTCAGTATAAATGAGAAAATCAGAACTGTCTTTTCTCAGGTTTCTATTTACCAGTCCTCGAGGGGTTTCGGTGTCAGAACCGATCACCCAAACCTAATTCTATCTAGTGTGATCGGGTATAGACCACACAGGACAACATTCCAGCTATATTGCAGCGTGTGTAAATAATCGAGTCTTGACCAGCGAATCCAATGATCAACATCATGAGCATCTATCTACATACTTGCTGTACGACGACGATGAGACCAGTTAGGCTCGATGACTTATTTGATTGCGTGCCATCTTATTTCAGTTCCATCAATGGACAATGCCATCCTGGGAGTTTCATGAGTTACCTCCGTTTATATGTCGTTGCAGCAACCTTTTCCGTGACCATGACTACCGAATGATTTAACACAGGCAAAGTGTAGTGCAAATAGGGTTGCGCAACAAAGGGAAAATGAGAAATCTGAGAAATCTGAGAGCACAACCCTGTGAAGAAATGGGTGCCTATATTTTGATATTAAAATCCAAAACCAAACGAGGGGAGTAAGTTGCAAACCTTTGCTCGCTTCGCTCGGAAAACAGGAAGAATGGCCATTTTCTCTTTGTTTCGCAACCCTGTTTGCGCTATAGTTTTCTTGTGTTTAGATTGCCCCGGTACCAGTCAGGAATACATATTGGGTCCTCCGAATTTTATTCTTTTCGTCAACCAACTATCAGAAATAGCGAAACACGGAGGTAGGGCATATGTATGTCTACACTCATTCCTAGCCTTTATAGATTAACGTTGGCTAATGATGAATCTGATTGTACACACATGCAAAAAATAAGTACCATTCTGTAGCACTTTTGCCCTACCACGTCGATATGAGTGAGTGATTGTGGTGTTACGTGACTTTTAGCAATGTTTCACCAGTATCACGACAGAGGACACCGGAAATGGGCTTACGACACTGTAAGAAGTGGGAAATCGAACTTTTGTCTTCGGCGTGACGGGCAAACACGTCCCACCCCCATAACAACATGAAAGATGGTTTCTTTAACATACATATCTTCACAAAATCCTAGCTCTGCCTCTACCTGTCTTGGATCAAGTCTCAGAAATTATAGCATCGCAAGTCACTGAAACGTTGATGTCAGTCAGCAACGATTTGAATACATGACCTGATAAGTTTAAAATTCAGTGACTATTCGCTTTTCTGTGACCTCGATACCCACCTAGAGTAATGACATTGAGTAGGTACACCTGAAGTTCTCTAAAGGATTCTTACAGACACACTAATAACATGGTGTCAGGGGAAAGTGGTAGAGGTAAAGTGCAGTACAATTATATACTCTGTACTTTCAATGTACGATTGCCGAAACTGCGAGATATACGGGACTGAATCAGTGTTGATACAATAATGATGGATGTTTTGAGAATGCATGACCACATGGATTTCATTCAAAGCAAAGCTGTTCGTTCAGCTATCCCCCTTGTCATGTGACTGGAATATGTCTGTAGTGTGTGTTTTGGCCCTGAAAACCCTGACCATGCAGAAATGTCAGAAAATTACCGAAAAAACGGGTCTACAATGATTTATCGACCCACCTGATAAGCGTCACGATTCATAATGACACCCCGTGCACGTGTGGGAGGCTCGCACGTTGTGCACGTGCTTCCCATGCATTGTGTCCCATGCGTGTGGTGATAACGTGAAATGATGCTGAGTGCACAAGATGAACGTCATTGTAACGTTCCGAAATGGGTTTCCTTTCTACCAGATTTCAAAGTTCAGGTTCCTCTACCTTTTCTTGAAGGGTGTATGTCCAGGGCTTGCAGCAATTAGTGCAGTGTTATCTTAATGTATAAACAAATATGCCAATATCAAACTTACTGGTAAACACATATAAGATGATCCACGACCTGACAAATGACCCCAATTTGCATACTTGGGAACGCCCCACAGAACGATCCACTTTAAACAAGAGGGAGAAAGGTTGTCTGATAAATATCGAGAAGTTCATTTCACCCGTGCGTTTCACGCATGAATTGTTATAGCACACTCGATTTGGGAACAGGTACAATCCCAACGAATTGAGTCAACACAATATACTGAGAAAATATGTTTAGGACCACCGATCCAATTCACGAAGCAAATAACATTTTCCTGGGTCTTTTTTAACAAAATTGTTGAATATCTAAAATGCTTGTCAATGCCCCAATCGCCTATTTGTCTTCGTCTTAACTAAAGGTTAGCGTGGAATATCAGTATCTTATGCCTGAAATTGCAGTCTTATCATTCGAAGAAATATTCGGTGTTGATATCATGCCGCGGTTAGCATGTATTGCACGTGTATAATCGTCAAGCTACCTGTAGCAGCCAAGTGTACTCGCCCAATTCGTTGTACCGCCTCTCTTGTCACAAAGGCGTTTAGTGCGAAGGATCATCTAATATGTGTCTAGCAGTAGTGGTACCTTCCGGTGCCTTATAGCGGTAGTTTGCTGAAAATGAAAACTGCAGTATACTTCCAACACTGGCTATAGATGTCCCTTCAGTGATTTGATATAATGGTAATACAATATTCATGGTTAAATACCAGGAATCAGTCAAAAAGTGCTTTGAGACAAAAGAATATTTTCGAGACAAATGAATATTAATTGAAACACAGACAATATCTTTCATTACAACATCTTTAAATGCACATATGCATTACGTGTTCTACGTTTGCCCTCCTGCAGTCAGTACAAAGGTTGAGGAAGTGGTGTAAAATCCTTTTATCTCCCAATACTGTTTTTTGACCTCTCAGTTCGTAATGGATTTTGTTTCTCGATGTAATACTGGCATTTTATGTCTTTGCCTGCAAACATTCGAGTTTGCCATGTATCAAAATGTACACTTTACTGAGAAAGTATTATCCAAATATGAAATATTATACATTTTACAACTTTCCATTAATACTTTTTCGTCGCATTATCCGTGCAAAATTGATTTAAATATGTGAGAGGGGTACATAAAATACTTCCTTCCAGTTGTGAGTCCTCCAGTTTTTAGTGGTTGAGACCAATGAGTTTGTGTGCTGGCGATTAGATGCCTAATTCAGATGGAAATTAACCCCAAAAATGTTCGAATCTGAAATCTATCTATCTACTGAGTAAGCGCTCCCTGCACAGGTAACATATCCTTGCATTTGAGTAGTGTCTAGCTGATATTATGTATTGTGTAGCCCAGGTCAACCAATGAACGGGGTTGAACGCAGAACCACCACCACACGTCGTCCAGTGTGACTGAAGGTATCCAGTTATGGTACCACATTATCTTCTGTCAGGTCGGTTCTCAACGCTGGTTGTCTGTATTTCGTGTTCTATTTTATGTGATACACACTACTAAAGTTTCAAGTCACGAAGTGAACGCACGATGTACACACTGTGAAGTGAAACAAAATCCACATCGGCAAGTCCATTGCACTGGACATATCGCTTGAGTTTTAAGAATTGTGTGTGCGTGTGTGGCTCTGTGTGTGCATGAGCGTCTATGTATGTATGTATGTATGTATGTATGTATGTATGTATGTATGTATGTATGTATGTATGTATGTATGTATGTATGTATGTATGTATGTATGTATGTGTGTATGTGCGTTTGCGTGTGTATTTGTATGTGCATCTGTGTATCTGTGTGCTTGTATGTGTATGCGCTTATATTAACAGATTGAAAGACACTATGTGTCGGACTCTGTTCACTGACAAAACGGTGCGGCTTTCGCGCACTTGCCTTGAACAGAACGGGTTACATTTCAGTCAGACATATCTTCCATTCTGAATGACGATTGTCAGTGAAGTCATACATCGGTTGTACAAACCATAATGGTCGTTCTCACAACCATCTAAAAGTAGCTATTATAATCCTGTTTTCAAAGAAAACGTTAGATCGTGTTTGCAAGTGAAATACAGTTTTACATAACTTTCACATTGACAATTTAACCATTCATGTTATCATAACATGAAGTCGTGGGAAACTTAGCAATAGACTCGGCTGTATGTAGGCCTAACCAAGTAACCGTTCCGTCAGTGCAAAACATTGCGGGAGCGAATGAATAATGATTTACGTCAATCGGCCTGCAAATAATCTCTCGTCGGCTGTTTAAACCAATGGTTGACAGAATGAGCAAGTATCATACGTCGTAAATATCCAAAGTCAACGAAATGGAATATTAGTCGATGTCTACCCGAAGAAACACAACCGTATTTCCACATGAGCATGAAGCAACTACAGAGATCGAGTGGTCACGTTCGCTGACTTGATTAACACCTATCGTCGTACCCCTTTTACGTACATCGATGCTCATACCGTTGATCACTCGATTATCTGTTACAGATTTGACTCTTTACCACATAGCTGAAATATTACTGAATGCGGCATGAAACTAAATTTACTCATTCACCCGCCACATTTCCGGAAACGCCACATTGACGTTGTAAAGAAAAGAACCAAGCACATTCTTTCATACTTTCATAAAAAAATCGTTGCTGCTCAAGAGTTTTGTTTTTCTTCTATCATTTTACAATATTCAAGCTATATGACTACGATCTGCATGTAATCGAGTCGGGGCCAGACAATCCAGTGATCAACATCATGAGCTTCGGTATAGGCAGCTGGGTAGAAAGACGTGTCAACCAAGTCAGCGAGCACGACAACCCTATCCAGATAGCCACCTCCCACGACAAGCATGGGTTGGTGAAGAACAGTAATTATTCTAATCCACGTCTTCACCATTCCTGTTCTGTCGGATGTATAGGTGAAAATATGATCTCCGAACAGTGGCTGTGAAATTTTTCATGACAGTTTATTTCCACCTGAAAATACAGTCTGGGTCCATACAAGTGACAATACAGTGATCAGCCGCACTGGACATATTGTACAGCTTGCCGCGTCAAAATCAATCAAATCACTAAACTACAGCGCTTCACACAGAGAAGGTGTCAGTGTCGCAAGGCTAACAGAAGAAATTCATGGAAACATAAAGGAAATACGTATACACGCAACACCTGACACATAGTCTATTTGGTTACACAGTTCTACGTGTCTAAATAGCAATGTAAACAACACAAATAAATATATTATTACAAATATCTTAGTTATATGTAATATAAATATAGCTATAATACACACTGATGATTGCGACGATGTAATACTAGGATGCTGTGCTGAAATGTTTGTAAGCAGCTAGGTCATCTAAACACCCTAATTGTCAAGTATACGTATCTACAAAAACAATACAAGTGTTAAATATAATCTCGTCTAGTTTTGAAACTCTATATCCTGCAATGGCATCACAGCGTCGGAGGACAAGACGACTTCTAGTGGTATCACAGTAATCGTTATCCATGACAGAACAAGTGAAGAAATTCCGACATATGTAGAAGAAATGAAAGGCTTTGCCCATGGTATTACAACAACCGTGGACATATACAAAAATTCTCGAACAAATTAAACATGGTCAAAGAATAATGGACTACAATAAATATGTTCTCATTTCCAAGGAATTTGGGCAGTGGCTGGCTCCGTTTTAGCCTCAGCTGCGATGGATGGTGAAGCGTCAGCTTGTCGCTTTTGTACCGCTTGTTTCTTCAGAGTCGCCTGCACATCGGCGATTCTGGTCAATGCGTTCTCAACGCTCTCAGCAAGCTGTGAAAACCTTTGATTCAGTTTTTGTACATCATCCACAACCATTTTCCTAGTTTTTTGTACAGATTTCTTAGCTGAAGATATTCTGCTATTCATTGTATTCTCCAGATCCGATGTGCTTGTGTTCATGATGTGCGCGAGTGCTTCAATGTTGTCTCTGAGTCTGTCGTAGTTCTCCGATGACCCCCCTGTGTCATGAGTGACGACATATCTTTCAGGACGCTTCCCAGTTGTACTGCTGTCGTTCTTGTCATGTCCTACTTGGACGTACCACACCTGCAAGTCAGGATCCGTGTCATCTTCAAAGACTGCTCCACAACGAATGTTCCCGGTACCAAGAAGTCTCGACAGCCAAGGGAAAGCCTTCTCAATCATCAATCCAAGATTTATGGTGTCCACTTTCCATGAAACTGGATGCTCGTAGTTCGCACTGGAGTAGGACTTGGTCATCATAGCTATCAGTAGGTTAAGTAGCAAAATTGTTACAAGGATAATATAGGCACTATAAAGGAGCTGACTGAATATTGGTGTCGCCCCACCAGCTTCAAGATGTTCTTCTATATTTCCATCCCACATTTGAGTGATCCCAAGCATGACGTTGAAGAGGAGGAACATTGTTTGGAGAGGTGTTCTGTATTTCGCTGTTGTGTTTGGGGCATCCAGGAACTGGGAGTGCAGCGCCAGGGCAAAGCCCAGGAGAAAGACCACATAAACCAGAATGACTTTCAACACGTCCAAAAGGATTTCTTTGAACATGACGTTAAGAAAGAAGCGGACGCCTCGTATTCCCTTAGCAAACGCAAACGTTAGCAGCCAACCATACAGTAAGGTGACAGACATCAGGTAATGTATTCCTCCAGAACCAGTGACCAAAAACGTAATCATAAAAGCCAGTACCAAGCCTACAAATGTCATGTAGCAGATTGGCCACGCAAAAGCCTTGAGGACGTAGACAAAAGTCACCTCTGTATGTGGCTTGGAGAAGTAGAAACACGTCATGCAGCAGCATCGTGGTCGGCAGACGACGTTCTTGTACATCCGATAGAGCCAGTATGTGGTGATTAATAACGGTTCAACCAAACCTACTGAATAAAAGGCTAACACTGTTCGTAATGGCTGCTCATCAACCTTTTGTCGTCTTTCCATCAATATACAACAGATGGCACTAAACACTGACATATAGAACACATGCAGCAAGGTGATGACTGCGTATATCTTAGCTGCGACTGAACAGTACATCTGTTCGACCTTCTTAACAGGTGGCAGGTTCAGTATGTCATTTGTGGTGTCCGGTGTGTGGGTCAGTAATCTTTCCAGACAACAATCTTGAGATTCCTTGCTCATCTGGATGCTCGTCTGAGGCAAGATATGAGTGATGTCATACCATCTGTAAGAGGAGTCATTGACGTATATCTTGCGTGAACACGTCACCTGATCCATACTCATCAGTTTCTCTATTATTGATGTAGCTCCCACTTGGAACGCTAGCTCAAGAACGGTAAGCTGGTCATCATTCTTTAAAGACGTTGTTAAGTAACGAACAGCCTCCCGTTTGTATCGCTGGAGCGTTTTCTCATCCTCTGGGGCCTGGAGCTGCTTCTCCTGACACCACCAGTAGGGGGACAATTGGACAACGACGTCAAACAGCTCCAGTAACTTAACCGATTGGGTTTGCTTCTTCGTGTACATTGTTATACAGTGGAGCACCGTGTTGCCCTTATTGTTCTTGGAGTTGAACATCGTCATGTTCTCTTGTGTTAGGCCAGCAGCTATCTCCCTGACAACGGCCTCTTTGTTTCGAGGGGTGTCTGCACTTGTAGCGAATTTCGCCTTGTACTGTTTGTGTAGATTAAACACGTATTTCATGGTGTCTGTAAAGCCCGTTTGCCCAGCCACTGTGTCCATTTCGACTGCTGCCATGGTAACGTTTTTTTTCTGTAATAAAACCATAATTAGATATACCACACAGCAAATGAAGCGCAAAGCGCAAGTTACGAAAAAACTGAAATGTCATAAAAGTACGCATTAGTGTTTATGTCTTCTATTTAAAATCTTTACCAAAAACGAAAAATAGAAAAATCTGTTATTACTGTTCAGTATATTTATCGATAGAGTTGCGTTTCATCTTACTGCGAGATTGCCTGGATATGTGGGAAACCTGTCAATGGTGCACACGAACCAAGTTATATCATTGGCGTCACCTTGGATTTGATTATAGCAAATTGACATGGTGGCAGCACTGACCAGTTGGCCAATGTCCCTTATGACATATACTAGTATGTGCAGTTAAGACGGAAACATATCGTATATGTAACAGTATCTCAGGGTTCATATCATCGATAATTACCGTGCGAAATGTGTAAAATGTCAACACTGTACCTGAATAAGGTCAGGCTGGCGAAAGTGAAAAGCTCAAACTTTATCGTAGGCGGCCCAGAAGCCCCATCTTGTAATCGCGAACAGAGACTAATCTCCGTTCATCTTTCTTTTTTCTTTCGAAAAACCTCAGCAATATTCCAGTTATATGGCGGACCTAATCCGTAGTATTTAATTTTCTGAAAAAATACGATGCTAGGACACAGAGCAATCAACGAACCTACCTTTTGCTGTCAGTAACGAGGTCCACACTTGTTTATGCCTGTCTGATGCCGGTGTAATGGCTGTCACAATCACAGCTGAAACTCCTAATGTTTGCTGTAAGTTTCTTCGTAGCTTGACAGCGACACCATACAATGCTATATATTGTTATACATTGCTATACAGAACTGACAGCTAATATGTAAATAATGCGTTCACTTATTATGCAAAAGCTGAGGCAAGACCTTACAGCGAATACATCGAGATCAGTATGCCCGTAAATCATATCCCAAAATGTATCTGTGTATTTAAAGATTAAAGTACTTGACATTGGTTCAATGGTATCATAAGAGCACCGTGAATGTTAACAAGTTGGATTGAAGTGACTCTACTGTCCGAGAAAACATCCATAAACATGTAGCAGACACCAGATATAGTTTGTCATCTAATGTGTTCTTATTGACGGCGAGGTCAAGAGGCTTTCAGATTTAACAACTTTCTATCTATGTGTTACTCAGCATTGAGGCGCAGCGTTGATGTGAGATTTTTGAGTAGTTCAAACATAGAAGCATTTCCTTGCAGAACCATGAATAAACAAGACTATCTGACTTTAGCATTCGGCAGTATTTCAGCAACAACCCGGCTGTCAGTAAATGCATTGATCAACAGTAGAAGCATCGGTCTGCACAATTGGGATACAATGACAATTGTCAACCAAGACAGCGAGCCTGAGTATTCGAGTGAGTGAGTGAGTGAGTGAGTGAGTGAGTGAGTGATGTCTTCACAAACTAAGATTCTTAATCTGACCGCACCAAGATCTCGTGCATCTGGGCTAGGTTCCATTTGTCGCACGCCCACGTACACATCTATGTGCGTTTTGTTATTTACCTTCACTGAAACATGCGTGTTAGATTATACCATGAACTGTGAATTTCGTGCAACAATAATGACGATTGACTGAATTATCTTGCAAATGACGTTGTGGCTCCTTGAAATAAGTTGTTTACGTCTTAAAGAGAAAATATCAGCATGCAGTGAATAATTTACCTGAACAAGTTTACTCCCAGTGCATGTCATGGTAGCATAGTCACAGAGGCCACGGTCGGGGTCGGAAGGTAACTGTCATGAAGATTGGTGGTCACGTGACCCGACGGACTGTTTCGTTGATCATGCTATCTATCACCGGTTTGCTTGCTCGTTCACAGACGATTAAATGCTATCTTGTGTGTGGCTGGTTGCGGAGTAAAACAACATTTAGGCAACGTTGTAGCCTTGGGTTACATTATTGTATCGGTACAACGTTGATTGATTTGACATGACTATTTTGTAAATGGCTTCCGTTGTCATGACAAATCTTTGTACTTATACGCACTGTAATGGTAACGTTGAAGGGTCAGGGCCTAACCGATATGTCCATTAACACATTCCGGCAACACACTGGACGAGCATAAATTAATCCAGAGTCAGTGAGGAGTCCATACATACAGGCTATGAAGTGCCTATGAGGTGCCGTGCGTTACTCAGGTCCTGGAACGTCACGGTAGGCTGTTTGTAAAGTCAGTGAGCCCAGTATGTAAATGATACATAATCATCCTTAGGCATACTGTATCTGTTGTGCTTTTCACTCATTTCTGTTTATTAGTGTATATAAATTCACACTCATTATGTTAAATTCCAGTTTCACAGATGAAGGCAGAGACATGTCATTGGACAGTGTCTTATCGTAAGATCGTAAGAATCAAAATTTTAAATATATCATTGTTACCAGTAAGTGAAGCATGTGAAGTTTAACCAACCATTCATGCTTTTGTTGGTCAATTCGGGCCACCAGTCATTCACAACGCATGGCAACCCGATCACCTGTTTGTCGACACTTTACACACGTGGGATGCGTTTAAAATACCTTTGAAGATCCGGACTAGGCTTGATCTTCAGCAGCTCACACTAACAGGCCGCAAACGGGATTTAGTGGCCAGGCCTGCTGACTTGATTGGCACATGTCATCGTATCCCGATTGCGCAGATCAAAGCTCATGCTGTTGAATTTCTGCTTCATATTTGATTATTTACACACCACCATCATATAAATGGAATATTGCTGTGTGTGGTGTTAGACAACAAACAAACAAACCCAAACAAAGAACACGAACACATTTTAAGGAATGATGTATTCCAATGCAACAATCAAGTCTTCATCAGCTGGACATCGTGGTTCAGCCCTATCTCAAGGTCAAGGTCAGTGATCTCTGAAGTACCGTACCATGCCCCTCAGCATTATAACAAGAAAGGAGCCAAAATTTGGTCAAGACAAAACATCGAAGCATATACAATCCTACGCGTAGTGCAAAGGACACCTTGAATTTTATTTGTCCCACGATCCACTGATAAATCACACTAAGATGGTAATATCCGAAAATCCTGTACGAATGCGTGATACCTTTTTGATTTGCTTGCATATACAAAGAAGAAAGTGTTCTTAATGTATCAGACACCATTCAGATGAAATATAAGTCATAAACATCAACCTCATTAAACTTTTACTCATTATGTTTGGCAAGTCCATAGATGAACAAAACTGGTCGAGGTGTCATAGCCCGTAAACGACGCCGGCTTTCGAAAGCATGGTTTTTAGTCGAAGGCGCTTTATCCCATGATTCCGCATCCGACATGGACTCCTGCTGAGGTTTGTGTTTCGTGGGCGTCCTGACGTCATCTCCAGTCGGGGAGGGATGTGTCATTCGAGTCCAGGATCCCCTGTCAGGTGTTTTATCAGGTATGTTAAAGGGTACACTGAACAGGTAAGGACGGCTCCGTGCCGAGATCAAGGCACAGTGGTCAATCTTAAATGTAGAGGGTGTAAAGCAGCGGTCAGTATCGTGTTCTAACATCTTACATGTAAACCGTTGTTTTTGGAGGGATACTTCCGGTAGCTTCCCATTTTCTGTAGTTGGTTGTGCTTGGTTCTGGTGTGGGGACATTTTGATTGAGTTAGTGTTTACAACGTCTTCACTATTCTCTCCATGTAATGAAACTGCACCTACTCCTGAATCGTTCTGATGACCATTTTCTGGAACGAAAAATGGTTCACACCTTAATCCATTTATCTGTAAACATGCCAATATGTGTGAGGATAGCTGTTTCTGCAGTTTAATATTTGCAAACCAAAATGAGAAATTCCTGAACAGTAACCTTAAATATCATGGTAGAATACTTCTAAAGAGTCTACAGCAAATATCCCAATGTCGAATGAATAGTTCGAAAATGCAAAATTTGCATGTATTCAGCACAGGAATTCCCTAATCATTATTTCATTTTCATAAAAGTGATACCTGGATGACAGTCCGATATATGTATATAGACCGGACCTCGTAATAATGTATATATAGATGTTTGATGGCAGCTGAAGATTAAACAGAGGACATCGTGTTTGTCTTTTGGACAATAGTTTTCAGTATTTCGGCGACTGTTTTCAGCCTAGAAGCAATTCTCATACGGTTCTGTCAAATCCACTTTTCATGTGAAGATTTTTATTTTCCATTTAGTTCAGTTATTTAAAAATGTGAGCCCACAAAAGCCCTGAAGAAGGAGACTACAGTGTAGTCCGGTTTAGTCAGGGTGTATCAGAGGAGGTAGGGACCCAATGTTCAAGACATGTTACCTTCATTTACATCCACTGATAGAGCCATATTTTCATGATAAACAAATAGTCGTCAGTATGACAGGAATCAAGCAAATGTACATCAGCAGTGCAACTCACGTGAGGGGCCGACAGTATCAAGAGGAGGAAAGTTGTCTGTCTGGAAGAAAAATATAAATCGTTTATTGGTCACAGGGGGACATCATGAGTTGCTCACTTTCCACTCGGGAACATGGGTTGATGTACCCTCGATGTTTGCTTTATATTCTCTGAGCCCGAACATCGAGGGTACATCAACCCATGGACCCCGAGGGACCAGTGAATAACATATTTTAACAAACACCTCAATGTTAATTTTGAATTCCTTGAAGCACCAGTATAAATCTTCTTGTTGTCATCGCTACATTTTGCAGACGACAAAGAAATCAGAATTAGAGTTATTTCCCCTCCATCGATTTGCATTCGCAATTTCCGTACACCATACATGATTCGATGCTATTCGAGATCAAAGATTACTCAAAGAAGTACGAAAAATGTTCGGCGTTCCAAGCGGCTTTCATAATAATGTTACTCACTTTGTAAGCAGAGTACATTGAAAACAATGGAAGAGCGGTCAGCCCATCAGAAAACGACATTCATATGTGCAGTAAGATAATGTCAGATATACGCGACATATTGTTCAGTATTCGTATCTCATGCAATACTAAGAGATCGAGGTAGGCTTTGAATAAGATCTTCCCTATTTACAATTCGTTTTACATTTGTATTTGAATGTATTTACGTCCAACTCTCTTGTCAGTGACAACTCATGAACTCTTCCGACCTACATACGCAAGGTTGAAGACTAAAGATGACGGTACATAAACACAAATATCCAGGCGGCTAGTTGTTATCCCGCCATTTTTTTAACACTTAAAGCCTTGAGTTAAACTCACTGTCTGCAATATTGTCTCTATACTGTCAAGAGTAACAAGTCGTTTAATGAGTGAGTGTAGTTTGTTTTGCGCCGCTTTTAGCAATATTCCAACAATATAACGGTGGAGAACACCAGAAATGGACTTCACACACTATCCATGTTGGGAATCGAACCCGGATCTCCGGTGTGACGAGCCAACAGTTTACCAACTAGGTTACCCACCGCCCTTAGTCAGTACAGTGATTGTGGTTGACGAATAAATTTTACCGACGTCTGTTATAAGCAACAGTCAAATAGGTATTGAAAGACGGTTCATTCCTTTTACCTCTAACAAACGTAGAAAATAACGCGACTTTGGAATAATAAAATCTCGATATAAAAGTCCGATTGGATCATTCAGTAAAGGTTCAATGAAAAGGAAAATTTCAAACGCATCAACGTAAGCCCTCACGGATTCTGTGTCACTGAACAGAACGTACACTAGTAAAGTGGTTTGGGATTGAATGGATATTTGAGTACATGCATATCGGATATTGTTGTTGGCAACGTTAACCGAAAGGACAACGTGAACAGTGTTGCATTAGATACAAATGTGTACAATGTGTAGGGTGAACGAATCGTGGTTTCTTGGGTCACCGAATGTCCTACTTTGGCCATTGTTGGTACTATAACAGCTGACTGTGAAGTAGCTGAGTATTGACAAACCGAACCAGCTGGTTGCTAGTGCTCGTGTTGTTCCATGGTAGTCAACGTCAAATATGTTACTCTACCGAGTTGCTCATGTTACTCAACGGTCTTATTCATATTACTCTGCAGTGTTGCTCAACAGAGGTACTTATTTTACTCACTAGAGTTTGACATGTTATTCATCACCGTGGAATTGACTTCGGCATGAACATAATGTTATATTGTGTCTTGTCAGATTGTAACAGCATAAGGAATGGTTTTGACAAGCCTGAAAACATAACAAGGCGATTTTGAGATTTGAACCTCAGTACTGTCACTGAGTTGTTTTTAGCAATATTCCAGCAATATTACCAATGACAACACCAGAAATGTACTTCACACATTGGCCCATGTGGGGAATCGGGTGACGAGCGAACGCTTTAACCAGTAGGCTACCCCACCGACCAAGTGACAGATGAAGGACAGTTAGGAGAAAAGTACCTTTGTTTTCCTGAACGTATAGGGAAGCATGCTTGTTCGACCGTTTGTAGAGTTCAGTTCTCCAACTGATGTCATACATCGCGGCAACCATTTGACAGGCAGATTCGTAAAGCTCAGCATCCTGTGGACCAGCTGTCTCCCTACAACATATATCAAGGTTTGTAGAGAAGTATCCAATCAACTACCCAACCAACAATCAATCAATCGAATTTCGTTCCCAGCTCCCTAGGGAGTATACAAACATCAAGTTTAAGTCGACGTCGCGACAAGGTTAACGTTTTCAAAACCTCACACTACCGTGTACCCATTCACTGTTAGGTGAATAGAAGTAGATTTCGAACAAATTCACTTGCAAAAGCCGACTCCAAATATGCTTTCCTTTGTACAGTGATGGCATAACTGTGAATCTGATTAACATGGTTCTAACGCATTTGTATCGTGTTCCTATAATTTTCATTTTCATGTCTTAATAACATCTAAGAGTTACGCAGAAGGTTATGAATAAAATGCATACCTTGTTGATCACGGAATCCTACGCCTTGAAGTAGAGTTGCTGTAAGAAAAAGAATATTAGGGGTAATATGTATAAAAGTTGCAGTGGATAAGGTCACCGTTTTACTCCAATTTAATTTGAAGACTCACGTCTTTTTTCTAGGAGGGACAACATCTGATCCTTCCACGAAGACGAGGACAACTGGACTTGCAGAAACATGTAAAGCTCATGGGAAAATTGTTCCTGGAAGGATTTCTCAGTCACAAGGGAGATAATACATTTCTGCTTCCTCCGCACTGCAATAGACAAGGCAACGTCGATAAGCATTCTGTACGTGTCGTCACTACAGGCGCTAGTTATTATTACTATCCATCGGGACTTTTGCATCAGCTCTGTACTCTCCTTCATCAACAGCTGACCATCACTGCGACAATCGCACCAGCTGTATCCAACAGCAGTCAAACACCGTAGTACATCTTTCATAATCCCAGCATCGCATCCATCACTGATGAGCGCTACGTGACAGATGTATGGTTTTCTGAGAAACGGTACTTTTCTCTTGTGGATCGAGATGCCTGTTTGGGGAATCGACAATGGCTTTCGAATAATTTGCACAAAATCGGATCGGAGGGTTTCTTCTGAATATCTGTATTGTGTCATCGTAACACACAAACAAACGTTAGGTGAGAGTTCTCGTTGACGTTCCTCAAGACTTCATCTGTAATATGTCTTGTGTCAGACCCGTGCATGACACACCCGAGCTTGATACACCCGGTGACAGTTACGTTGACACACTGTATTACGTAGCTGTTCAAAAAGCGGGTAGAAGAGAAGCCATTTACAATCCACAACATTACAACAGTCAGTCCCAGTAACACCAAAGACGACTTATGTACGTGTTCCCGTATGCAACGGTTGGCCTCTGTATTCTATATACTTAATACATGCATTCAACTCTTCTCTACAAGGACATACACGCAGTATAGATGTGTCTAATACGCAGTGCCTTTTGTTGTCTGTCTACTGTTCATCCGTCAGTTTTCAGGGGAAGGGTGGTGGTGACGGTTTGAAGGCTCATTTCACCTTGATATTACCAAGTTTTGATGAAGAGACTTCTGTCTGTCGTGACAAATTACCATAAAATATCATTATATAAGTATGTGTACCAAGAGACAGCTATAGCTCGTCTGACACTGTGTTCATTTTGTGGAGTTAGAGCTGCGTATATATACTTACAGTTTGTTCATTTTATACACTTAGTGAAGGATCTACTTTTTACACTGTTCATTTTGTGCTTTTCCAATAGTCATTTTTCTACTGTGCACACTTTGTGCATTTACAACTATCTTTTTACACTGTGTTTTTATGTATTTACAACAGCTTTTTTACACAGTCGTTTAAAGATGTGCTCATTTTCTGCGTTTACAAAAGTCGGTTTTACACTGTGCTCACTTAGTACTCACTGTTTTCTGTAGGTGCATTTCTTTTTTGTAAGCGAATTTGGGAAATCTCGTCATTAGAGTTAAGGCTATGAAACGGAAAGAGTTGTTAGGCGTCCATATGTGACTGTATAAGCATAATGGTGCAATAAATTGTCATTTTCTAATTTATTTTTGTAAGTTTGTATCATGAATTTAAACATACAATGGAAGCTATCTAAACCGGCTATCACTGGGACTGAAGAAACAATCCGGTTTAAACAATGAACTGGATTGTAGAGCTGATGATAAATGTAGAAGTCATGGATGGGACTGAGACTTTTTGCCAGCGTTGACAACTTGCAGTACAACAGATGCCGGTTTTGACAGCTTCCACTGTAATAACTGAAGCAGCACTAGTTCTTATCTAAAACAGTCAAACCCGTAAGTTAGAATGCTTCAAAAGAAAAATTAGTTTGAGTACTTACGTGCACCAGCTAGTTTGATACCCATTATTTACTGTAACATGGACTGATATTGCCGGGGGAGTCACTTTCACATAGTCACTCAACCATGTCCATTGCCGGTTCAGCCACACCATTTTCATCATGAAGTGTCTTGGAATTTAGATTACAGGGAGGTTCTTTTTTTAAGCCGTCCTCTTCTTGTTAATGATATCACACAAATCTTACTAGTAGATGATCACATTGTCGGTGTGTCCTACATGCAATAGTAGATCATACTTAGCTTCAGACATGGTCGATTTAACATTGTCGTGTCCGATACATATTGGACATGAATAGGAGGAACACCTCGTAACAACATTCAAGATCATGCGACCATATAAGAATGAAGATTTTATGGATATCAACTTCTTTATGAGAGAACACAACGTTTCGGAGTTAATGCTTACTCCTTCATCAGGTGATTGAGAAAGGGATACAGAGGTGTATTTATATGTACAGGTAAAACAATAACAAAGTAACAAGTGGAATGAGTTAACGAAAGCTAGTATAAACAAGCACTGATAGGAAGCCGATAGTTAAGATAACAATGATGGAAGCCAACGATAATGCATTACAGTTGATTGGATATGTTTACATAACATGATTGGGGATAAGGATGGAAGCCAATGGTGATACATTACGCATGATAGGATGATGTACATAACACACGATAGGGGGTGAGCATGTATACATGAGGGTTGGTGATGTACAAACACAAGTATGTACTCGGGTAGATAGGCTATACATGAATTACATAGATAGAATGTACACAGGTAGATGAGATTAATTTATCAATAAGTCCCAGGCACTTGGTAGGTACACTCCTTGGTCGCGGTTGATGGCTGGTTTCTGTCTCCGGATCTCGATGGCCTCTTGCAGTTTCCTTTGGCGCCAGTTGTTGTTGTTGGTAGATAGTATCCTAGTGTCCTCCCATCGAATTGAGTGTTCAGGGTTCTTGAGAATATGTTCAGAGATGGCCGATTTCTGGTCGAGTTTCCTGACTGAGGTCTGATGTTCCTTCATTCTGGTGTTGATTGGTCTCAGCGTTTCTCCAATGTATAGGTCGCCACAGTTGCAAGGGATCTGGTAGATGCATCCTCTCGGGTTAGGGTGTTCACAGCTGGGTCCTTTACCGTTGGCTTTTAGGTAGGTCTTGATGGTCTTGCCACTGGAGAAGGTGACATCGATGCTGGCTTTGGTCTTGATGAGGCGTGATATTTGATGACTGATGGGGCCAAAGTAGGGTATGGTTACTCTGATGGGTGATGGAGAAGGTTTGGGGCGGGGTTCTCGGTCCTATACATTGGAGAAACGCTGAGACCAATCAACACCAGAATGAAGGAACATCAGACCTCAGTCAGGAAACTCGACCAGAAATCGGCCATCTCTGAACATATTCTCAAGAACCCTGAACACTCAATTCGATGGGAGGACACTAGGATACTATCTACCAACAACAACAACTGGCGCCAAAGGAAACTGCAAGAGGCCATCGAGATCCGGAGACAGAAACCAGCCATCAACCGCGACCAAGGAGTGTACCTACCAAGTGCCTGGGACTTATTGATAAATTAATCTCATCTACCTGTGTACATTCTATCTATGTAATTCATGTATAGCCTATCTACCCGAGTACATACTTGTGTTTGTACATCACCAACCCTCATGTATACATGCTCACCCCCTATCGTGTGTTATGTACATCATCCTATCATGCGTAATGTATCACCATTGGCTTCCATCCTTATCCCCAATCATGTTATGTAAACATATCCAATCAACTGTAATGCATTACCGTTGGCTTCCATCATTGTTATCTTAACTATCGGCTTCCTATCAGTGCTTGTTTATACTAGCTTTCGTTAACTCATTCCACTTGTTACTTTGTTATTGTTTTACCTGTACATATAAATACACCTCTGTATCCCTTTCTCAATCACCTGATGAAGGAGTAAGCATTAACTCCGAAACGTTGTGTTCTCTCATAAAGAAGTTGATATCCATAAAATCTTCATTCTTATGTATTTACACTTCTAAATGACATTCAAAGACTTGATGCGACCATAGTAGGAGATATCTTAACAACGATGCGATAAATGTCGCAAGTCGTAGTGCTTCTGTTATCAGCTATGGTTTAGGACACATATTGCTAATATCAAAGATTGTAGTCATTCACTCGTTTATGTAATATACTGAAAGTATTCACTCGTGTACCTTTACAGAATACGAAGTGCAAAATACAAGTTCTAGTTCTTCTATGTTAGATTATACGTTTGAAAACACAAACACTCGCCGTGATGTCACAGTTTATAGCCATACAGTCGTTTATGTAAGTACAATATACATTTGGGTATTTTATAGCCTGTGCGTATGATCGTTTATATGAAAGATTGTAGATACACACGTGTCTTCATGGTGTAGTGTATGTGTACACGGTGTACACGTATTCCATAGACGAAAGATAAATTTGTGCTTTAATAATAGACTGATCTATTTCATTTAGTTAGGATTTATGCGCCCATATAGCACCGATTGTAGAAAGACATGTGCTTTTATGATAGACCCAATGTATACACCTGTTCATATCATAGAATGTAAGTATATACATGCATCTATTATTGACAGTATTCATATAAGTAGACTTAAGGTATGTACGTGTATT
Source organism: Haliotis asinina (assembly GCF_037392515.1). Taxonomy (NCBI): domain Eukaryota; kingdom Metazoa; phylum Mollusca; class Gastropoda; order Lepetellida; family Haliotidae; genus Haliotis; species Haliotis asinina. The sequence goes on from NC_090289.1 coordinate 44,764,708, forward strand.
AATCGTGGATTGTAGACATACATAAGGATACATACTAGATTGTAGGTTCATACGTGTATATATCATGCATTTTATGCATATGAAGAATCATTTAGATATATACTAGGCTTTTACTGTGAGGAGAGTAAATTTGCAAAACAGTGATGATAACCGCTACGTTTAAGTTTATAACGACAAACAAATAATAGTATTTATATAATTGCCTATTTTTTTATTGAAATGTTCGTTGTTTATATTATCATTAAGAACAACATACATTTCTATTTTTAATCGTATATCCAATAATATGGTCTGGGAATTTGTAAGGAATATGTGTTTTGTCTACATATCAATACACAAACAACGTCTCATGTTCGTTGACAATCACCTTTCAGCCACACCTATTTTATCGTCTCGGGTTTTGCATGAACAAATGTCTTTGTGTAGGTCAAGAATGATCCTGGACAAAGATTTTGTCTAAATCCCATAGACGACAGCTGTAGTTCATTGAGGCGAGCTGGCAAGGTCGGATATCGTTCTTTGTAAGAATGATTCAAATACTCCTACCTGTTGTCAAGTCTGTAATGTTAGACACATACAGGAAACAAACTGATAGGTTCAATATGTCATTAGGTTATAGGTTCACAGTGCATTTTACGCAAGCACAACAAGCTTAATAATGAGGCAACCAGTAAAGCGCGCGTTAATAGATAGCATGTAAGTAAAGACAGCCTCTTTATTCAGTACCTTCTCACTACGAACGCTTGATCTATAGCGCAAATACAGCAAACATTCCTCAAGCCAGATAGACGTTCCAGGGGGTGCTTTGTTAGCGAAATACTATCATATATAACAGGAAGGATCAAATAAACTTCGAGGTGACGCACAACAACCTTATGGCAGCGGGTTCCCGATACTGTTAAGGTATGTGTATTTATTACACACTGATCACATTGTTCTAATGTCGCAATCAGCAATTTTATTCTACATTGATAATACAGAATGATGATTGTAAATGAAAACATTTCGTTAACATGAACGTTGGGTAACAGGATTTCAGTTAGACAAGCACATAAACATGTCCGTACACATTTTGGAATTGCCACTGGGCTATATATCAATGCAGACAACCAAGAGATCGAGAATTGCCGTTAAAGAGAGAATGTCATACGAGTCTCTTCTGATAGGAATTATGTGAACACGAGTTCGTTATGTTACAAATATCCTAAGGCTGCAGAGAGTATTTTAAGTTTTATCAACGAATGTTGATATATTTCATATCAGAATACGAGAGGGTGAGAATCTACGAGGGAATATAAAAAATATTATGTAAGCCTATGTTTCCGGCTGCCTGATTGGTCTAGAGGCGGTCACGAGACCGACCGTCGACAGAAAAGCATATTGACTCCAACACAGGGTCTGATTTCACAAAGCACTAAGGTGATCGTAAGTCATTAAGGTAACGTTAGAGCAATGTTAAAGAACAACAGATTTATTTACCAGTGTTACCGACCTTACTGTTAAAACTAGAGTGGAGTCAGATCACCTCCCAGTTATATGTGAACTGAAATTTACTGATTATCACTTTGATTCACCAGACTCAGTTAAGACCTCACCCATATCTAGATTAGTGTGGCGCCCAGCACTCGTTGATGCTTTTCATCGGACACTACAGAATGAGTTGAGAGATATTCCAATGGATGATTTTACTAACATTGCATGTGAAAACACCTCACTTGCCGCCAGTGAACTGACAGGGTGCATTGTGATGGCAGCTCAGAGCTGTGGTATGACATTTAGTAATAACAGTAACATTGTCAGGCGTTCTGCAAGTGCTGCTTGGTTTGATAGGGACTGTAAAAAACTAAAACGTGACAAATATGTTCTTCTTGATAGATTTAGACTAACTGGCGATTTTGGACTTCTGACCTTGTTTCATACAGCAAGAAATAAACTACGCAAATTATGTCGCCATAACTTTATTATTCCGATGTCACTAATGACATGCTATTGACAATGTAACAGTGCAAACGCTAAATCATTTTAGTCTTATGTAAAAAGTTTTAATAAGACCTTTATGTATGTGTCGTCTGCCATTACATGCTCATTATGGGTTGCATTTAAATATAATTACGATTTACCCTCTTCATATTTGCTGGTTCTGTTCAATAACATTTCCAAATCTGGCAATTTTCCAGCGCAGTGCTCTAAAAGTGTGATTTTTCCATTACGTAAGAAGGGTAGCAAGCATGATGCAAATAATTATCGTGGTTTATCATTGATGGACATATGTGGGAAACTGTTTACTTCAATCATTAACAACCGTTTGAAATGTTTTTGTTGATTTAATAAATATGTATCCTGAGAGTCAAGGCGTATTTCGGAAAGGGTATTCAACCGTGGATAACACCAAAGTCTAGAGGTCGCTCTTATTGTTTATATGTAGATTTCCGTAAGGCGTTTGGTTCTGGAAGTGACTTTTCTAATAATCCCTTCAAAATAAATCTTAAACTTTACAAACAGTGACATCGAGAATATAGTTAGGCTCACTACTATTTGACGTCCCCTCCTATTTATCACAAAAAGTCATACCATCACGACGTCATCAGGTTTATGACGTCAGAACATTGTGAGTCATGTAAATGATAATGTCAAACCATTGTGATCTCACGTAACTGGCGACGTAAGGGCATTGTACAGCATCTACTGTCAAAACGATATCCCCTACGAGTGGAACACAAATGTGCCCGGCAAATGCAAATACAGACCTGTGCCACTTGTATTTGGACACATGACGAAACTCCCAGCGACTAATTTAGTATGACATAACTATTTTTCATGAGTTTCATTACCGTAACACCGGTACCCAAGCCAAAATTTGCACATTTGTGAGAAATCATCATACCTACAGTCACATATTTTACGTGGAATTTTTCTTTGCTTATTTATCGAATGGGAACAGTGTAATCAGCATATGTTCAAGGCCGTGAATGGATGAACATGGATTGTGCATTGTGGAACCATGCGTAAGTTGATGAATGTATTGCCATTAGTTAAATAGTGTTCGGAAAATTGAAATGAAATTGTGTGCACAAAGAAGAGAAGATTTCACATTTGCCTGTCAAAGTTTCCAAAGATCCAACCTAAACTCATTTCATGGAAATTATTTATGCTACACTGAAATAACATGTAAGCGTATGGACATTACGTCAAGTGCCCAAATATAATTGTCACGAGTCCTTAGTTCATTGCAGATAGATAATATATATTAATCTTACAGGTGTATGGCCTTGTTTGATAAATTCGAGTTTCCGAAAACAGCAATTTGATAACCCTAAAACTATTCATATTTCCAAAATTAGAGATCATTACATATCAAGAAATGAATTCAGAGTTTTAAATAGATACGAAAGTTTTAAATACGATGCTATTGGTAAAGACGAGCACACCTTCGATAACATCCATGATACACTGCTGTGATTGTAACCCATTAATCGTCAAGAACCAAACTCGTACAGTCCTGTGTAGTGACGGTTCTGTAGGTCAGGTAAAAATGGGTGACGTGAAATTTAATGTATCATCACCTATGAAAACGGGCTTAGAATTGATCTTCAGTAACACATACTTGTCCTAAGAGGCGACTAGCGGGATTGGGAAGTCAAACTTGGTTGACACATGATTGCGTAGATCGATGACCATGGTGTTGATCACTGGATTGTCTGGTCCAGACTAGATGTATTTACAGACCGCCGTCATATACATTGGGTAATATTCAGTGTGGCGTGATACTATAGTCACTCACTAACTCACTCACTAGTTTAATGTCGCATTTCCAGCTATGGTGACAGACCAGTCTAAATTCCTGTGCTGAGATAGGTATTCATTACAGACAAGAGTGTATTTGTTTTCAGAACCAGACATGCAGGCGTTGGATTTGTGTGCTGTGCTGCATCTGACGGAGAAGATGATTCCCTTTCTGAAGCTACTTGATCTTAAGGAAGAGGATATAACCGAGTCCCAACTGATATCTTACCTGGTTAAACTACCTTCAATACAGGGTCCACCCTCTGAAGCATCAACAGTTTCCTTAACACAATCGTCAAATGACAGTGGGCCTGTGACGGTAGAATCCTACTTGAAACATCGCTCTAACGTATCCTTTGATGCCACAAACAGTGCTGGGAATACAATCCTCCACTGCATCACCTTAGCCCTAACAGAGAAACATAATGACACCACAAATATAATCTTGATGGACCTGTTTGACAGAGTGGTGACATTTGCAATATTTATGGAACCTCTTACTCAAGTCTTTCAAAAACATAAACGTGATCGTATCCTTCATTTGACCACTGAAATAAGGAATGAAAATGAGTTGTCTGTTCTTGAGCTTGCCTTCCAACTTGCTGCGTATCCTGTTGTCGAAAGGTTGATGATGATGGATGAAGTCACGGGTATTGACAACAAGCATACCTTCGAGCAAATACGACAGTATGACATCACAAACATCACCCCTCTGACAAATGGGTCTGTGTCACTTTGCATGGCAACGGAATGTGTGCCTCGGCCTTCTTGCCTTGAACGGATGCTCACCCACTCGCCAGATAATGCAGATCGAATCCTGAACATACCGCCTGTCAGGGCCATCGAGAAGATGTATGATTCCGTGACCACAAAAATCTGTGGCTTCATCACTTTGCTGCACATTATATACATGTCTGTATTCAGCTACGCCAGTTGTCAGGCATGGCTACGGACAGCAATGAAACCCAGAGTACCAACACGAATGATGCAAGACAACTCTTCTACATTGTCAGTCCAATCGAAGCAATACTGTTGTCTTTATACTTTTTGTACGATGCGTATGTGTGCTTTACTTGTAAAGCAACATGTTGGACTACAATTGACAATGATCCGGACTTGAAGATAGTATGTCTCAGTATGTTGAGGTCATTTGTATATTTTGTTTATTACATTGTGTTCGTGTGTTTAGTGTTAGTATTTGTAAGTGAGTTCGCCTTCAATGGACCAGAAGGATTGCATAACCTAATGTCAGTGACTTTGTTTTATGGTTGGCTATTAACGTTTGGCTTTGCGAAAGGAATACAAGATATTCATTTCTTTCTGAGTATTATCTTCAAGGACATACTGTATGATGTCTTTAAGACTCTTCTGGTATATGTGGTCATTCTGGTGGCTTTTACCCTTGCATTGCATTCTCAGTTTCTGAGGTCTGTGGACATTGTTAAGTTGTATCGGACACCCATCAATACAATGTTCCTACTGTTTAATGTCATGATGGGGATGGTCGAGATGTGGGATGGGGATTTGGAAAAACAACTGGAGCAGGCGGGAGCAGCACCTGTTTTCAGCAAACTGCTGTACATTGGCTATGTTGTTATTGTCACCATTATGCTGTTGAACCTCCTGATAGCCATGATGAACAGGTCCTACTCTCGTTTCCATTTTGAACACCCGGTTGCCTGGAGGGTTGAGGCCATCCAGATGGGAATAAACATTGAGAGATCACTTCCATGGTTGTCTAGGATCTTGGGAACATATAACATTAATGACGGTGATATCTTTGACAAAACGAGAGAAGACAGTTCATCGTGGTACATTGAGATTAAATGTACTGATGGGGTTGATGGGGGTGGTGGTGAACGTCCTGAGAAGGAAATGACATTTCGACAAATGGATGAAAAACTGGCCTCCATACAGAAATTGATTGCTGGTTCGAAAAAAACAGAGACAAAACGAACTGACCAGTCTACACAAACCCCGCCACACGAAGAGGCACGGTTTCGGGTTTCGAATGCCTGGGTTGCGGAATCCGGACCACATGAGACAAACAAGTGATGAATTTCTTGAAGAACCTTCCAGCGACCATCCACTACTGCATCAGCTAGTGATGGAGATGAATTCGATCTTCTGTGTATTTTTTTCTTTTCTTTGAGTTATCCGAGATGCATTATGTATTATGAATAAGTTCTTTGTGTATAATTTGTTTTTATTGCGGTTTGCTATTATCTTTCTGATTAAATCATCTGCATGTGAACAAGATTACGTTATGTTGCAGCGGCGTACACAAGACTGTGGATCAATTTGCTCGTCGTTTGTCACATGCTTGTGACTATCGGCCTAGTAACGTGGAGTCTGCCTTCAGAAGAGACTTCTTGTGATAATGTTGACATGTCTTATCATTTGTTTGTGTAGTCATTGAATTTATTGGCATGACTGTATAATTAGTAAATAAGCATTATTTTATACAGGATTAAAATGATATTGTGAACATGATGTTGCCTCCTCTCTGCATGGCAGTAATACTGTAGACGTTTTGAAAAGAAATGATTCACTTGAACTGGTTTACGTGAAATATGTTTGTGCATTATCAGGGTATGAAACTCCCAAAATTTGCAGCCAGACCACACCGGCTGGTTAGATGTTAAACTGGTCAGCCCTGGCCTAAACATACCTGTTCACACAACATCTTCATATACATGGACATGCTGACATTTTAACCCGACGGTCGGGCGGGCAAATTTGAGAATCTGGCAGTCTGTGCTAAAAATAACCCGTCCCGGTCAGTCGTACAGGCGGGTATTGCAAGTGAGTGAGTGAGTGAGTGAGTGAGTGAGTGAGTGAGTGAGTGGTTTACACCGCCTTTGAGGATATTCCAACAAATAGCAAACCCGAAACGGGCTCCACACTTTGTACCCATGTGGGGAATCGAGCACGGGCTTCAATATGACGAGTGAATGCTTTAAGCACCAGGCTACCACTGCGCGGTGTACATAACAGCCACTAGCCCGTTAGCCCGTTAGCCTGTTAGTGTATTCGTATCTCCACAGCCACTGGCACAAATGGCTCGTGAATTTTCATGTGGTCATTACGTAAACATATCACTTTCTCCTGCTTATTAAGTTATAGCACACTTTTGAATCACTTTGAACCCACTTTTTGTGGGCTAATAACTTCCAGGCATAGCTAGTCCGTCTGGCAAGCAAAATGTGGAAACATTGCCCCAGCGCCCCTTGTGTATTACAAGATACAGAGACAATATCAATGGGTGTGGTATTTTGCACCTTCGTCAACAGTTGTGATTTGTGGTAGTCTGCAAATACTTTTCCTACACTTTCATTGACCCATTTTCATTGCGAGTTGCTAGACTGGGGAGTCATGCCTGCTGGAGACCAAAACACAGATGGTGGAAAATATATCGAACTGTGTCTGTATCAGATGTAATTGCTAAAACTCAAGAATTCAAAGTTTATGAGAGGACATTATCGTGTAGATGTTGGTGGGTATTCTCGATGTTCTCAAAAGCTTGTTCGCCAGTGTGACTGGCGCACAAAAGGAAGTATATGAGTACGCGATGCGAGTCTTTTGTGATGGTAATACGTGGCGTGGCGTGGCGTGGCGTGGCGTGGCGTGGCGTGGCGTGGCGTGGCGTGGCGTGGCGTGGCGTGGCGTGGCGTGGCGTGGCGTGGCGTGGCGTGGCGTGGCGTGGCGTGGCGTGGCGTGATATATTATGCTGGAATTTGAGGGCGACTAGGACCATTAAAGATCTACTTGCGACCACACGCGTTAAGAGCCAATCTAGAAGTAGTCCTCAGTAACCCATGCTTGTCGTAAAAGACAACAAACGGGATCGGGTGGTCAGGCTGGCTGACTTGCTTTGACACATGGTACCATATCCCAGTTGGGGAGATCGGTGGTTCAGACATCATTATTTGAACACCGACGTCACATACCTGGAATAGTGTTGACTATGGATTTCAAAAACCACTCATTATTAACAACAAACACTTCACGTAATTCAAATAAGAGAAAATGATCAGTGAAAATGTGATGACTAATTAAACTCATTTATGGTCAAATTTATCTTCAAAACATCAGATAAACACTGCGTATTTCTTAAATGAAAGTACCAACTTGGTAACAAAAGCCACAGATAAGATCAAAGAAAAGAAACCGTCCAAATACACTGCAGTCTTCAAAGAGTTGTCTCCCATTATTGCTTTTTAGCAAATGGCTGCAAACATTAATATCTGTCTCTTCCCGGGTGGTCAGGCTCGCTGACTTACTTGACACATGTCATTGTATCCCAGTTGCATAGACCGCCGCTAATGCTATTGATCACTGGATTTCCTGGTCCAGACTCGATTATTGACAGGCCGTCGCCATATACATGTTGATGGTACCCACTTGCAAAAGTCATTTTTGCACTCTGCTCATGTTGTGTTTTTGCAACAGCCATTTTTACACGGATTTCAACAGAATACACTATTTACACATTCCAAATCCGACATATATACATACATACATACATACATACATACATACATACATACATACATACATACATACATACATACATACATACATACATACATACATACGTACGTACGTACATACATACATACATACATACATACATGACATGAGATATTATCAAACCCTTCCTACAATCAACCCATTTTTATGTCTATGGATTATAAGTGGGTTCTTTCGTGAAGCCGACCTAGTCTTGTCAATGATATCACGCAATCATTACACACGGATGATCATGTTCGCGGCGTACTCCACCCCATCCCCATACCTAAGTAATGATGGTAGATTTAACATTGCTATCATACCGTGATCTGCCGTTCACGATACATATTGGACATGAATAGGTTCAATGCTTCGTAACAACATTCAAAATCATTCTACTGTAGTAAGATAATAATACACCCTTGCATCCTAACTACGAACGAAGGGCTAAATACAGTAAGTCGTAGTTCTTCCATAAGCAACCACTATATAGGACACATACTACTGATGTCACAGACTATAGTCATACACTGGTGTATGTAATGTATTGAATGTGTTCACCCGTGTACCTTTCCGGATTCCGAAAGGAAAAATACAAGTAGTTCTTCTATGTCAGATCAGGAATGTATACAACAGGGATATGTCACTCGCTTGCTTCCTGTACCATTTGTACTAATTAGCCACTGCCTCATCATGCCCCAACGCATGACTTGGTTCGTTCCCAAAGCAATTTCTGATGTGTTTAACAGTTCTTCAGCCATATATTGTATCAGTCGGAATTATACAGTGAATGGATAAATGAATGAATGATAGCAAGAATTACATGTGAATGAATGAAAGAAAGAAAGGATAAGAACATAGAAAGGAATATGAATGTGAATGATGGAAAGAATAAATGATACACCACGGCCATTTTTTTAAATTGTGAAACTATCAGTATTACTTGCAAACGCCTTTTATCTGCTGGCATATTCCCCTCATAAAAAGCATAGGTGTATTTGAAAGAAGTTTTTAGAATAATAACTAGAAACACTCAAACATCGCCCTGTAATATTTCAGTGGCGGGTCAGAACAGATCTTCGATATGTCTTTTCACACACCTCAAATACACCCTAACAATTTCTTTTTTAAGCTATAAAACTATAACTTTTACTTGCCAACACGTTTCACCTAAAACTTTATTTCCCTTTTAAAAACGAATATGGGAAAGAAGTTTTTAGCGATAGAATCGTCGTTGGGTACCTGGAATCAGGGAGCTTATATAGAGGTTGTAGAGTATCCGTGCTGGAATTAAAGCCAGGGAGCTACAACATATCGACTTGAAACTTTACTGCAAATCTGCTGTACTAATACTAACACTAATAACAATTATTTGACTTAAAATGAAAAGTGACAGAATAGGTAGCTTATCTTCTACATGTAGGTTTTCAGTCAACAATTGTAATCTGTGGTTGAAAATAAGCCGGGCTCAATCTTCAAAACAAAGCTGCCGCCATATTGACTACACTGGTCACGTGACATGCCATGGGCTTTAGACGAGTGGCCACTCCCTTTTATAGAGTCTCCCTGGTTAGACCATAAGTTTGAACACGCAAACAAGCTCGGAAATATCACATATTGTAGTCATTCACTCGTTTTATGTTATCACTTGAATGTAAGACATAGGTATTTCATAGTCTGTACGTATATACTTATTTACATCGAAGATTGTAAATATACAGGTATCTGTATAATTTAGTGTTTGTATATACATTTATATTCAATACAGGGAAGATATAATTGAGTTTTTATCATTGACTGTTCTATTTCATAAAATGTTAAGTTTATATGTCCACATAGCATAAATTGTAGGTAAACGTGGTTTTTCTGTGACCGAATATTTACAAGTGTTTATACATCATAAAATGTAAGTAAATACATGTATATATCATTGACAGTATTCAATATAAGCATATATCAAGTGTACGTATCAAGGACAGAAGGTGTATACGTGTATTAATCAGAACGTCTTATAAAATATCTTGTAGATATATACGTGTATATATCGTATATGTTAGATAACTTCAAACTTCTTTATTCTCCTTCAACCACCCAGCGGTGGTACAAGAGTACAGAAAATCGGACTGCATAGAAAAATTGCAAGATGGGGCATAGTTAATGTTTAAAGTGTGACAGTATATAATTAATAAATATCGACAGCTTTTTCAATTCTGCAGTTTTTTTTGTACACATTAATTGGCGGAAGGTAGCCCAGTTTTTCCATTTGAGGTATCGTGGAGGGATATATTTTAGTCTAATATCATTAAAGTAATTACATCGCAGTAAATAATGAAGTTCATCGGCTATTGCTGGGGAGTCGCATAGCTTACATGTTCTATGTTCTCTCGTTATACCCTCCCAGCGGCCGGTCTCAATGGGTAGATGGTGAATTTCAGAATTGGCATATAAACATTGATTGGAAGAAAAGAAATAACGTTCAAATGTTAGGGAGTCTTTTATAGTCCTATAATAAAGAGCCTTGTAGCTTTTATTCATCGAAGACAACCAGCTCTGAGTAAACTGATCTTTTAAAACTAGTTCTACCTTTAAGGCCAGCCATTGTGTTAACACATTCTAGGTTTCTGAAAATGTTACTAAGACCTAGCTTGTTTAATGTGACATTCAACAAAATTTAGCCACCTATCTTGATAGCCATGGTGCTTTTTGTGTAGAGTAACAAAGTTGTGTAAAGTGTGGGATAATTTAACGCTTAATATTTTAGGTACTGCAAGGGTGTGCCAATATTTAATCAATCGCTTTACCATCTTAATTCTTAATTCTCCGTAAACCATGTAAGTTGGGGTAGACACTTTAAGGTTACAGATGATTTTCAGAAACTTCAGATGAACATTTTCGATAATGTCCAATGATTCATATCCCCAGATTTCACACCCATAGCAGAGAATGGCGACAACCATTACATCAAAAGCCCGTATTAAACAGTCTATCGGAAGATTAATATTTCTGGCCTTTTTCAAGAGACAAAACATAGCCTTAGTTCCTGAGTCCATTAAGGTTTTGATGGCGTGTATCAACCTACCGGATCTATGTAATTTTAAACCCAAATAAGTATAAAAGTTAACTATCTCGAGTGCTTGTGTTCCAAAATAAAACATGTGTTTACTTTTAGAAGGTTCTCCACCAGCAAATATGACGAATTTAGTTTTGGATATATTGACATCAAGTTTCCACTGCTTACAATACATATGGAACGATTTTAATAATCTCTGGAGTCCAGTTGGACTTTGACTAACAAGTACTGCGTCATCTGCGTATAAGAGAATAAAAAGGTGTAAAACAGCATTCACATCTGACTCTCGATATAGACACTATCACAATTATCATTAGAGACGTATGCCTCAAGATCATTTAAGGACAGTGAAAACAAGAGTGGTGATACGTTTTCACCTTGTCTTACACCACACTCACTCGGGAGGTAGTCTGAATAATTGTTATTTGCATATACGCATGATTTAATGTTTTTGTACATATTTTGTATTAGGTTGAAAAAACGCCCACGTATACCTTGCTTCGGTATTTTATGCCACAAACCGACTCTCCAAACATTATCAAACGCCTTAGAGAAGTCAATGTATGCACAATATAATTTTTGTTTACGTCTTTTAAGAAAGTGCATCAGCATGTTTATGACAAAGATATTATCGATTGTGGAAAACTCTTTGCGGAAACCAGCTTGAACATTACTTAGAATAGCATTACTGTCTAAACAGTTAGTCAACCTGTTGTTTAGTACAGAAGTAAATAGTTTTTCTAAGCAGCTCAAGATCGTAATAGGCCTATACGATGAGGGGGTCATCCCTTTTCCCTTTATTCTTGTATACAGGCTTGATTATTCCTGCTAGCCAAGCTTCTGGCATTGTTTTAGTTTTTAACACAAGGTTGAGTAAAGTCACACACAAAGGACCAATCATATCCAAAGAGTGAATTAAGTAGTCATTTTCTACAAAGTCTATACCTGATGCCTTATTTCTTTTAAGATTTTTCACAGCATGTGTTAATTCTAGCAATGTCATATCATCGTTGAGTATAGAAGTGTCATATGTTTCAAAAACGGTATTATCATCAGTCACAACATCATCTTGTGTACACTGGTTAATATCTCTGAAGTGTTTCATGAAATCCTCTAGGTTTGGACCAGGGGCGTCATGACTACTATCAGCAAGAAGGTAAAGACAGTCTGTTTATACAATACCTTCTCACTGCGAACACTTGATCAGTAAACAAGCAAGTACAGACCGAGACGGAGTGCATTATTATCGAAATATTATCCTACAGGAGGGTAAGGGTCAAATACACTTCAAGCTGGCGCCCAACGACGCACGACAGCAGGTTGGTGAGACGAGTGGATATTACACACTGATCACATATTCGTAATGTCACCATCAGGAATTTTAGTCCACACTGAGAATATAATTTGATAGTTGTATAGGAAAACATGGATGTTGGGTAAAAGGATTTCAGAAAGACAAGCGCGTAAACTTGTCTGTACACATTTTGGAATCGCCAGTCTATCAACAGACACCAACGTATTGAGAATAACCGTTAAACAGAGAATGTCGCCCAAGTGTCTTCTGATAGAAATTTTGTCAACACGAGTTCATTATGTTACAAATATCGAGGACTGTAGAGAGTATTTTCACTTTTGTCAATGAGTGTTGATATATTTGATATCAGAATACAGGAGGGTGGGGTTCTTTTTATCATCAAAACTCATTCTTCATTATTTTTTAATGAAAAATGTACATCTCTGAACACGGCACTGCCATTTGACTTGCAATGCAGGGACGTCATAGCATCGCGACGTCATCAAATTTATGACGACATAACATTTAATGTCATTAGGTTTTTGACGTCAGAACGTTGTGAGTCATGTAAATGATGATGTCAGACCTTTGTGATCTCATGTAATTGGTGACGTCAGGGCATTGTACAAAATCTGCTGTCAAAACGATATCCCCACAGGGTGGAACAGATTTTGCAAGACAGATCCTTACCACCTATATTGGACATTTGACGTAAATCACATGCTAATGTAGTGTAGCACAACTATTTTTCATGAATTTCATTTCCGTAACACCGGTACCCAAGTCAAAATTTGCACATTTGTGAAAAATCATCATACCTACAATCACATAATTTCTGTATAATTTTTCTTTGCTTATTTATATAACACGTTTAACACGGATTGTGCATTGTGGAAGTTGATAAATGTGACGTCACATGACATGGTCGGAAAATTGAATGAAATTATGTGCACAGAGCAGAGATGATTTAATTTACATTTGCCTGTCAAAGTTTACAAAGATCCAACCTACACTCATTTCATGAAAATTATTTATGCTACGCTGAAATAACATGTAAGCGAATGGAATATACTTCGAGTGTCCGAATACAACTGTCACAAGTCCGTGGTTCATTGCAGATAGATAATATATATTAATCCTACAGGTGTATGCCCTTATTTGATAAATTCGAGTTTCCAAAAATAGTAATTTGCTAAGCCTAAAACTATTCAAAGTTCTGTTTCCCAAACTACAGACCATTACATATCAAGAAATGAATTCAGAGTTTTAAATAGATTCGATAGTTTTAAATACGATGCTACGATACACCGCTGTGACTGTAACTCATTAATCGTCAAGAACCAAATACGTCCTGTGTAGTGACGCTGTGGCAGGTCATGTGTTGATGGGTGACGTGAAATTTAATGTCTCTTCACCCGTGGAAACGAGCTTAGAATTGATCTTAAGTAACACATACTTGGCCTGAGAGTCGACTTCCGGAAGGGGGTTGTCAGGCTCGATGACTTCGTTGACACATGTCATCGAAGCAGATCGATGCTTATGTGGTTGGTCACTGGATTGTCTAGTCCAGACCCGTCTTAAGTAACACATACTTGGCCTGAGAGTCGACTTCCGGAAGGGGGTTGTCAGGCTCGCTGACTTCGTTGACACATGTCATCGAAGCAGATCGATGCTTATGTGGTTGGTCACTGGATTGTCTAGTCCAGACCCGATTTCTTTACAGACCTCCGTCATATACCTGGAATAATGCTGAGAGTGGCGTGATACTATAATCACTCACTAACTCACTCACCAGTTGCATGTTGCACTGACAATTTTCCAGCCATGGTGACGCACCAGTGTAAGTTTTTTGTGTGCTGAGATAGATATTCATTACAGACAAGAGTGTATTTGTTTTCAGAACCAGACATGCAGGCATTGGATTTGTGTGCTGTGCTGCATCTTATCGAGAAGATGATTTCTTTTCTGAAGCTACTGGATCTTAAGGAAAAAGATGTAACCGAGTCCCAACTGATATCTTACGTGGTTAAACTACCTTCAATACAGGGTCCACCCTCGAAAGACTGATGATGATGGATGAGGTCATCTGGAGGGTTGAGGCCATCCAGATGGGAATAAACATTGAGAGATCACTTCCATGGTTGTCTAGGATCTTGGGAACATATAACATTTAAGACGGTGATATCTTTGACAAAACGAGAGAAGACAGTTCATCGTGGTACATTGAGATTAAATGTACTGATGGGGTTGATGGTAGCAGTGGCGGTGAACTTCCTGAGAAGGAAATGACATTTCGACAAATTGGTGAAAAGATGACCTCTATAGAGAAATTGATTGCTGCTTCGAAGAAAGTAGACGTGATACAAAGTGACCAGTCTACACGCACCCTCAAAAGATGAAGAGGCATATTATCTAAGTTCACGTTTTCGGGTCTCGAATGCTTGGGTTACAAAATCCGGACCGAAGAGAACAAATAATTTCGAACTTGTCAATGATGAGATTTCTGGAAGAATCTTTCAGCGACCATCCACAGCTGCATCAGCTAGAGAAGGAGTTGAATGACAAATTCGGTCTCTTGTGTGTTTTCTTTGTGTTATACAAACTAGATTATATTTTATAAACAAGCTCGTCATACAGTTTGCTTTTGCTGTTTGTTATTATGCTTTTTCTTTAATTATCTGAATATGGACAAGATTAGATTATCTTGCCGAGACATCTACAAGACTGTTGATCGGTTGTTCGTAAAGATGGATTGTTTAGCCTTTGATCACGATCAAACCGGACACACTCATTCAAAGAGAGGAGTAATGTGGGGAAAGCTTTATCGGCAATTAGACCTGTTTGTCTTGGGGTGACCTTTTTGGGGATCAGACAAAAGAAGGAAAACTTAGATGTGTATTGTAGATGTTTTGTGCGACCTGTTGCTGACATAGAACTAGTAAGGTGAACTCTGCCTTCAGAAAGACTTCTTGTTTTAATGTTGACATGTATTATCACTTTCATTTGTTTGTGCAGTTGTTAAATTTATTGGCATGTGCACTTGTAAATATACACACATTTTAATAGTGTTCAGGATATTGTCCTCGCGTGACATTAATACTATAGACCTTTCAAAAAGAAATGTTTCACCTGCACTGTTTTACGTGAAGGAAATATGCTTGGGCATGACAAGTGAGTGAGTGATATGGTTACTAGTATACGCCGCTTTAGCAATATTTCAGTAATATCACTGGGCTTCACACATTGTACCCATGTGGTGAATCGAACCCCGACCTTCAGCGAGACGAACGAACACTTTCAGCATTAGGCGGCCCCATCGAGTTCATTCCCATTATGACTACCCATCTGATAGAAAACCTGTTCCTGTTGAGGTTTTTGCTTACTAGCTCTCAACTCCATGAGATGTTCCAGCAAAACGTATATACACGTGTATAAAAAATATATAGCTGTACCAGGTTCACACAATATTTATTTAGCTTATTACATGGCTCACTGTTGTGGAATTCGAAGAGTTCAAGCATACATATATTCTGAATTATACGATATATCATAGTAAATGAATGATACGATATATCATAGTAATTGAATGATACGATATATCATAGTAAATGAATGATACGATATATCATAGTAAATGAATGATACGATATATCATAGTAAATGAATTATACGATAGATCATAGTAAATGAATTATGCGATATATCATAGTAAATGAATGAAGAAGTTATTGTGCTGTATAATGTTTGAACTACGAACACCACAAGCAACAAGGACTTTGTAAACAGCTCTACTTTGCTGATAGCCATGGTACATGTGCTTTAATATCGGGAGTCTCACAAACCGTGGTCGAGAAAAGTTCAACATTCCTTCTTCTATTCTACTTCTTCTCCTTCTTTTTCTTCTTCGGTACATTTACAAATGCTATTTTTCTAACCAGCAAGCAGCGTGGTGACGTCTGTCATCTCCGGAGGTGATTCTGCATATGGTTGAACATCCTTTTCCTGGGTGGTGCAGGTGCTCAATCCATTGTCCAGCTGGACAATTCGACACCCGTTCACTGCCTCGATACCCTTGATTACCTCCATTAATTCAAATATGTTAGTGTGCATAATTGGAAACACTGGACAAAAGTTGGGCAGTAGAAGCAGCAGCATATCACTGACATTGTCTAACTTCATCGTCACCCGCTAGACATAAATTATAAACGGTCTCTAGCGGGATCGAGTGATCAGACTCGCTGACTTGGTACAGACATGTCTTCGTATCTCATTTGCGGAGATAGATACCCATAGTGTCAGTCACTGTTATTGTCTGGTCCAGACAGCAGTATTTGAAAAGACCGGCGTCACATTGTACAAATATTGACGAGTGTGGCGTTGACAAACAAACAGGGGGGAAATGACCGATGAGATGACTAATTAATCTGCATCATGATCAAATTTATAGTTTAAAACATCGGAAATCTTTGTATGTCTTAAACGCCATCACAAACTCCGTAATGATGGCCCACAGAAATGAAATCGTCAAAGGACACTGTGTTCTTTAAAGAGTTGTCTCCCATTAGTGTACATAGTTTCAAACATCAACATCTGTCTGGGTGGTCAGGCTCGCTGACTTAATTGACACGTGTCATCGTTGCATAGATCGATACTAGTGTTGTTGATCGCTGAACTGTATGAACCTGGGGTGATTACTGACGGACCATAGAGCTGGAGGATGGCTGAGTGCGAGTTTATAACAAGAACAAACAAAAGGAAACAAGAGGTCATCTGCGACAAAGATTGTGGAGGGAGAGGTTATAAAGAAACTATGTACTCTTATGAAGAAGACTTTTTCAGTAATGAAAATTGGTAACTGTCTCAAACTAAGCATTGGTCTGGCAAATGATTGATAGTATGGGCACATACTGGGGTGGGATACTTACACACAAACATAGTGGTTCCTTGATCCTGTTGTTTGGCAGTCGAATGAATCCTGGACACTAGCGGAACTGGTGTTACCTGATATACAAATGATTCACGGAGAGCTGCATTCTCATACTTCAGAAACGTACGATGGCCGCGTGAAGAGACGGCTTGTATAAAAACAAAAGATCAGTCCAAGTTATTATAGACACTAATTCGCTAATGCAATGTAATTTAAATCATCCACTTTCAGTATTAACTGGTATACCTTGAGGTGACACATATACGTGAATGTTCTACACATTGAAACCGTTTCACGGTGTCCTTCAGAGTGTGTGTGTGAGTGAGAGAGTGAGTGAGTGAGTGAGTGAGTGAACGAGTGAGCATAGTTATACACCGCTATTATATTCCAGCAATATCGAGGCTGGGGACACCAGAAATGGGCTTTACACTGTGTAGAATCGAACCCTTGTCCTCGATGTGGCGTGCGCACGTTTTAACAGCAAGGTTACCCCACTGCCCTGAAGACAGTCTGCATTCTACGAATAAGACATACTGTAAGGAGTGTTTCAATAACTTGACATGTGGTTCCTATTGAACATTCAAATGTCACTGAACATTCTTTGTGTATAAAATAGTATGCCATATAAATGTTTTTTGACAAACATCATGAATGTATGTAACTCAAACCTGACTAAATTGTGAGCAGACCTTACAAATGTTATAAGTATATATGAACATTGTTCTCGGATTACCGAGTCCCATATTGGCGTCGCGGAAACACACCTAAGGGAAATAACTCGCTACATCCTGCACGTTCAACAGGAAGTTGATAGCACGGTCTAATTTGCAGAGACTCGAATACAGTACAGTTTTAGCGTGAGCAGACGAATGCTGCATTCGGTATGAACGATATAACTATGTATTCTTTCTTTATTGGCAACTGTATCAAAATATGATGTTGTTTTGGCTGTGATAAGGGTACTTTTGATGGCATGGCCTTCCGAAGGGCCAGCGTGCCGCGCCGCGTCTGTGGCCTCTTTCCGAAGGCGCAGACAAGAGCCATGCGACATTATACACGAAAACGAGTGAAATGATTCGGTCGATATTAGTACATTAATCATATGCAGTTACTTGGTACACAATGTAGAACCTACTTCACTCACGCACATATTTTTTAAACATATTCGTCACTCCTGATGTGTACAAGACGTTTCAAATGAACATAAGTCACATGGCTTTGCGTTAGTTTCGTACCCAAACTACGCCAAAGCCATTTGTACTCTGATTCAGTGATTGTTTTTGATATTCCGTTCACGTAGCGAAAGAGGTGTTTGCATTTCCACCGAGTTATGACGTTTACCTTTGTTATTTCCATCGACAATAGCACAGTAATTGGAGAATGACGAACCACATTTTCTGTCCCATTTTCCAAATTATGACCTTTCTAATCTTATCCTTATCTCTGTGATCTAACATCAGCTGCTGTTTTGTTGCATATGCTTTGTAAATCATTTGCATACACGGAATGTCTCCGCGATTTTCGTCTCAGCACCATTACCTTAGTAGTTTTTGTTCATATTTTTTCAAATACAGATGTATTTTAGTATTGTATTCAATGGCACAATGTCAAAATTAGTGTGAAATACCCTATTCTGAATTGGTATTCTTATTTCACCATGATTAAAACTGAAATTCAAATATTCATTGCAAAAGTAGTATAAACTAAGTTCAAATTTTACAACTTTAATTCCATCTTATTATTTAAACATTTGTATTAATTTTTGTGTGGTCTCTGAAACAAGAATGCATAGATATGTTTCAGGCATGTCCAGTTGCTGATGATTCTTTGACTGCCTTTAAGCTTACTCAATTCCAATTTCGTAGCTGATTTGACTTTACAATAATAACCTTCATTTTCCTGCTTTTTAGTATCCCCATGTTATGGGTTTTGGGTGCGTAAGATAAGAAAACTTTGTGAATTTAGTGGTAACGTGAACAACTAACTGAGGTCATGGGAGTTAACAGTTAAGCCTTACTGTTCAATTCAGCTCAGCTCAACCTGATAAGGGGGCTAGGATAATATAAAATAATATAAAATACACTCAAGAAGTTGCTATCCATAAAATTTGCCCTGTATTCCATCATACAGCTGGGATATTGCTGTTCAGGGTTCCCCTTGATGCAGGAAACCTACTTATATGACACATAAGCTACAAACACTGCATCGATTCTGATGCAATAAAATTACTAATCAAAACCAAACAATTCAATGCTATAGGTAATACATGTAACTAAACTGATTTCCGATTTCAAACTGATTTGAAAGTACACATGAAAATTCTTTAGAATTTAGACTTAGAGTCATACACCTAAAAAAAAAAGAAATGATTAGTTGAAAATCTATTGTCTTTGTAAATTGTTTGACCCCCATATTTGGATTTTGACCCCAGGGTTCCAGGCTGAGTGTGACGTTATACACCAAACAAACAAACAGTCTGTGTACTGTGGCCATCTAGGGTTGTACTATTCAAGAAATTAAAAGTCAGATCCTAAAACAGTTTTACTTGTGTTGTCAATGTGGAAGACAAGTTCTTGACACATTTTCTGTATAATTTTGTTTGGTCTGTGTCAGTGTTAATCTTCTTTGAATGTGGTTTTGACAGCTTCATTAGTTAAGATGAGTGTAATGTTGGCATGCATTTTGATTACAGTGAGCCCAGTTTCCTGGGTTGAAATAGTTAAAATATCAGCTTACCCTCAATCTCTGTCAATCAAACAATGATATTTCTTTCCATCCTAGAAGCTCTCGAGTCCTATGGTGTTGACTCATGACCCCTATTAACTTGTTATATCAAATATGTAAATTCACTAGTCCTTTCTATTTGTAAAGTAAAACATTTACTGCTAGGGAAGCATATGAACATTGTTCAACATGAGCAGAAAGTGTGAGGTTACCAGAGACATTTTCAGCAGTGGCAGTTGTGTTTGATGGTATATAACACTGGGGCATGCAGTGTGCCATGTGACTATTACTAATACTGTAAGTGTTTGTTTCGAACACTAGATAGAGAAATATGTTGAAAATTTGAAGGAATGGATCAAGTGCTTGATGTGAACAATAACATAAATATGTGACTGTAAAAATGTCATCTGTTAGTATGTCGAGCATTACACCCTTTTTACCATTGTTTCAACAATACCCTGATCATGTCGATAGGGCAACAGAACAGGGTTTCACATATGTTACCTGTGTTGGGGATTGAACTTTTGCCTTTGTCATGATGAGCTAATGCTTAACCAAGACAACAATCGCCCCTAAAAGTTTTGAAGTATAGAAATAGGTCTGCTACCTTCAGAGTTTTATAGACAAAGTGATGAATGTGATAGAATTAGAAACTAGACCAAGTAAATATTTGAACACAATCAGTCCAGTGATAATCTTACAGATTTTGCGCAAGCCACATGTGCAACAATGTCAAGATGCTAAACAGTTATTCTAAGCAGGATTCAGTAACTGCGGTATGGTATCACTACAGGAGCGCCACAAGGTTGTGTTATGTCACCAGTACCGTTCACTCTATACACCAATGACTGCACTAACATAGAAAATAACTAATGTATGATTACATATGTGCGACAATACACAGATAATGTAGCAGGGTTTTACATAGCTCCTCAAAACTGTGAGTCCTTGGGACTCAGTGCATATTTTTTATAGTTAATTTTCAAATTTGGGAGTTCATCAAATTCAGATATGCATGAAATCAATGATCATGGATGCTTCCCATTTGATATTGAGTTTGTTATATTATAGTTAGTTTCAGTGTTATTAGAATAATGATTGGAAACAGAATATATGATTCAGTATGATATAGCAATATCACCTGTATGTTATTTTGATTAAATATGAATGACCTTGAACTACAACATAATAAGACGAGAAAAAATGACAACACCCATTATTCAACATTGTAGGCCGGAAAAATGGGGAAATACATTATGAGTCCCATGACACTGTAGGCAGGTAAACGGGCAAGACAGTAGTTGCCTCAAAATGATTTATAAGTTTGAGGACCTAACTAACATATGATTCTTTTATCAAATGTATCACTTTTCACAGTGTCTGAAAACACTTATTAAATTCAAATGATTATATTATCAACAGGATTAGAGCTATGAACTATTTTTTGCAATGTTATTAAAAAAATCTTGGACACATGCTTAGACAATGGGTCCACATCAAAGTTGTCAAGGAGCAAATTAACGATGTTTCAAGAAAATAATTAAGCAAAGTGAATAAACTGAAGAATAAAATCAACAATAGTAGTCATAAAAATTGTCATAAAAACTTACTATTTCCATCTTTTTTTTAGCAATCGTGTGATGTAATTTGACATCTCAGCTTTCATTATGCTCCGACATGAATTTTAATGCTATAATGCATGCATGAAACATTTGTCACAGGTCATAACAAAGCATGATATGTCCACTAAGTTCCATAATATATGTGTAATAGATTGCTTTGCCTAACATGTTCAGAATAATGGGATTTTACCTCGAATATTTGTCCGAATATGAAAGTTTTAATTTACGAGCACAATATCCATTGCTATAATATGATTGCTTGCCATAGGTCACATGCACATTTTGACCAATCATGATCCTTATAGAAGACTGCGGAAAATAAGCGTCGTTAGGAACCAATCCTTATCCAATAAAACCACTTCTTACAACAGTGAAAATAAAAGGGTACTGTGATATTGTTGATGTTCAGTGTTCTCAAACAATACCCCCATCAAATGAATCGCCTCGTGATATTCATGCAAAGCCTTGAAAGCTGAGGTATTTCCCGCTCTTGCATCAACTTAGCGAATGGAAAGCCACTGAATTTGGGAAAGAGACAAATATTTTGTAAAATAATTTTCAAATATTGCATCCATAAGTACTCTCAGGATTTTAGTTTGGGGTCCTTCATCAAATTTGTACGTCCAATACGCAGGAATTCTGCGTCCCGTAAAACCCTGATGAAAATTATTTCGCATCATGGTCTTCAGAGAATCATTTGATTTTAAATGTGAAAAAGACAAATGAGCTGTGTATTAACTTCAGAAGTAACTTCCCAAGAGTATCACCTTTGTTTGTTAATGGTGAAGCATTTGAGAGAGTCACTCAATGCAAGTACCTGGGAACATTTATTAATAGCAGGTTAACATGGAATACCAATACTAATGCCCTGTGTAGTAAATGCCAACAACGCCTCCATCTAATGCGCAAACTGCCATCTTTTAAAGTTTCCCAATCTGTTATAATGTTGTTTTATACCATGTTTATTCAGAGTATACTCACTTTTTCTTCTCAGTGATGGTCGAATATCTTTAAGTCTTCCAGAAACAAATGAAGAGCTTAACAGAATAGTAGCATACAGCTAGTAAAATACCTGAGGTCACTTTCGATAATATTTCACTTCTTTTTGAGTGGCAAGTACTTTCAACGTCTGAAAAAAACGTTAATGACCCAGCACATTTTTTTATCAAGAGTGTAAGCTTCTACCATCTGGTCACCACTACACAGTACCAATCACCAAGACTAAAAGACCTCGAACATCTTTTGTACCTCAAAGTATTGCAATTTTAAACAAATGTTGCTTGGCCAGTTATCATCTTACTCATTTAATTTCTTTTTAAGCAAATATGTTTTTAGTAGTTTCATATGTTATGCTGTTATTCATCTGGGTTATTTCTCAAGCTCTGTGCTACAAAATGAATTCCTTTCAGGGTAATGAAGTATTATCTATGTCTCTGTTCTGAAGTAAGATGTTAAACCCCATTTCACCTCACCTGTAAGAGGATGTAAATGTTGCAGCAGTAGTCACCTCGATCAAGCTATGGTTCATTATCTGATCCTCACTTATAACTATTTCAGCATCAGATATTATTTAAAAAGATACTTTTTTCAGAAAACTATTTTTTTGACTTATATGTCTTTGTCTGTATTGTCTGAGGGTAAACTGTATGCAAATTTGATAGTTTGCATACTTCCACAATACTTTTGAAAGACAAAATTACAATCAGCTTGTGCCAAATACTTATTGTCATGTATGTGCAAATTCATATTGATAATCAGCCTTCTCAAATTACTTCAAGCAAAATAAATGTGTAATGGTAAAACCACTTTGCATAGCTTTCAAGCTGTTTACTTTGCTCAAAATTAACCAGTGTTTTTAGTGTCATTCAATAAAGGTATCAAGGACAACAAAGATCAATAATTGAGGACAAAGCAAAATGTAGTTCCTAACACCTGTTGCATTAATTGCACATGTTGGGCTCAAGGCAGTCACTTGCTGGCCAATGCATTGTTGATTGGTATTTGCCTCTTGTAATTTGCATATTAATTACAACATGGAATTCCCACTGTCTAGTAATCAGAGATGTATACATCCTAAACTCCTCATATTAACAGTTGTGTAAAATTTCAGGTTTGAATTTTGATATACCTGTTTATTGATTTTAGCCAGATTTTATTATATTATTAGCACAGGGAACTTCCCTGTTAAATAATTGACTATTACTTCAGTGTTTGAGTCTCTTTGTATTTGTGCAGATTTTATTTTGTACATCCAAGTCTTAAAAATGAAATGCCAAATTTAGACACAGACCGTTCTCCAAAGATCACTCATATCACTGGAATATTGCTTTGTGAGTTGTTAATCAACAGGCAGCTCTCATAATTTATGGTTTGCATTTTTAATCCAAGACTATCCCAAGTACCAGGTGTGTCATTACTGTACTTGTGTTAGTGAGATTTGACCAAATCATTCCTCCCACATCAACAAGGCGACAGGGCATGGTATAACCTATTCAGATAGATGTAAACCAAGCTGGATTTAGAATTGTTTCATTGTTAACTTTAAAATCAATCTGTTTCATGTTTATGTGGTACAGTCATGTAGTATACGAAATACTTTATACTGTGAAGGATTGAAATGGATGGCAAGGCCAGTAAAACATCAAATAGAGCTTATAAGAGACGCTGAGACAGGTAGAAGTAGGTTTATGTTGTAACAGGAATACCATTATTATTATTTCTTATTTCACATGATGTTCTAGGATAGAGTATACATTTCAATAGTCCAGAGATTGTTTTGACTTTCTAGATCTTTCAGCTGACAGGTTATTTTATCGGTCTCTCCTGCACTACTACATGAAACGTGCGGGTGTAGAATAGGTCTTCAGCAACCCATTCTTGCCTTAAAAGGTGACTAGGCTTGTTGTAAGACAGGATCGGATGGTCAGGCTGACTGGCTTGATTGACACACGTCATTGGTCTCCAATTGCGCAGATTGATGCTCATGTTGTTGATCACTGGACTGACTGGTCCAGACTTGATTAACGAAACTTGTCTTGTTAGTTTAGGTGTTGAAGAAAAGCTACATACCTTGTTTAGTAACTAATCAGTGATCTCTGTTTGTTTCAGGTGGTAATCAAGCACAACAAGAATCATGGACTCTAATACTCAGTATCAGTATGGGAGTATGGACACGGGGGAGACGGACAGTAAGAAACAGAAAATGGATGCTAATACGTGGAGTACAGCTGGATCTTATCCAGTACCACCACCCTACCCTTATTCTACTCAAAACACCAACACCAACACAGGTTACACAGCCCCCACCACCACAAGCTGGAGCACAGGCTACGGAGGGGCACAGCAGCAATCAGGGGCTGATTCCTATGGCTGGGGCAGTTATGCTGGCTATGGACAAGGATGGGGGACTGGACAAACAGGAACTAACAGTTGGACAGGGACGACTACTGGGCAGGACCAGAACACAGGTTATGGGGTAGACCCGAACCAGTACAGTCAATCCAGCTACAGTGGAGGATGGGGACAAGGATACAATTATAGCACTTCTACTGGTGTTGACTCTAATTATGGCTATGGTGACAACTCTGGCTATTATCGAGGGAATTGGAGAGGAGGTCAGCAGAATAAGCCGACTGGATTCAGTCAGAGAGGCGGCTATAGTCAAAATCAGGGTTATAGAACTAACTATGGTCAAACAGCAAGTGGGGGTACAACCTTTGGAAACAATGAGACTGCTCCACCACAAACAGGAAATGGAAATATTCAGAAGCCTTTCGGAAATGGAAATTCTGTTCAGGAACCCACTCCTGCTGCACCAGTTCCTGCTGTAAGCCAAGATACTGAAAGTGCACCAAGTCAGCAAGCAGCTGAAGACACAGCCCCAGTTTCAAATGAAGGGAAAACCCTCCTGGGTACTCCAGCAACTAGACCAAACCATGGCTACAGTGGTCCGGCCCCAGACATGATGGGGATGCCATTTGGCAATCAGAAACACTTCCCAGGCATGAGAGGGGGATATTTTGGTCAAGGTCCTTTCGGAGGATTCCGATTTGGAGATGGGCCAAGACCACGTGGAGGTTTTGGTGGTGGTGGTGGTTTTGATTGGTACAGGGGCAGAGGTGGAGGTCCTGGTCCTCATAGGGGAATGGGGATGGGGATGGGGATGCAGAGGCGGAGATGGGATCGTCCTCATCCATCAGAAAAGGATAAAACTCCAATACCTGAAAAACTTGAAAAACTGATCAAATATATCAAGTTGCAGAATTGCACTACTGTTGATGTTATTAATGTCATTGATCATTCTGTTGACACTTGCAAACATGGGCTGAGGATAGACTACAGAAATGATGTGAAGGTGAGAGCAGATGGTGGCGACAAGATGTCAGGACGATTGTACTTCAGTTCAGTCTTCCTTGCAAGAAGCATTGGTTACAAGAGAAGGGAAGTGAAGGAGGACTGCTACAAGCAAGCTGTTGAAATCCTCACAACCAAGACAGTGGAGGAGATCATGGCTTTAAAAGATGTTGGTCCAGAGGCAACACAAATGCAAATACTGGAGGAGTATGAAAAGAAGAAAATTGAGGTGCTGGCAGAAAATGTGAAACTCAATGAAGGTATTACACTGAAGTCCCGTGAAGAGAAACTAGTAGAGCTGATCGAGTATCTGAAGAGTGGCAAAAAATCTCCTCATGATATCATTGTTGAGTTGGATGATGCAATCATAAACTCAGGGTGTGGACTCGCTCGTGAATACAGTGATGAAGAATTTACATTGCCAGGTGGTGAAGTGTGGTATCGAGGAAGGTTTACCATCAATGACACCTTGATTGGTGGGGCTTCCGGAAAGACAAAAGAAATTGCAAAGCAGATTACGTATGAAAGAAGTATGAACATCTTGAGAAGAGTCCCAGTTTTTGTCATCGTGGAAGGTAGCACAATGGATGAACTCGATCCCAAGCTTCCATCTGCTCCAGCTTTTAATGCACTTGGAAACCATCATATTCCGTTACCAGATGATAGAACTGAAGAGAAGCTGGCCTACTTGATCAGCGATGCAATGGACATTTCACGAGCAACACCCCTAAGTGTAGAGATTGACAATACTGCACGAGAGTATGGCTTGACTGTCACAAATGTCTACAAACGGGGCCCCTCAGACCATACCAGATCAAGCATGTCATGTGAAGTTTACCTGGATAACATCTTCATTGCTGATGGTGAAGGCTTTAGAAGATTAGAGGCTGAGGAAACTGCATATAAGAACACCTTGAAGATCCTGTCCACCAGCTCGTCCGATGTTCTTTTTGCAGATGCCAAGCGATTGGTTCACTCTGAATTGATGAATATGCCATTGGTTTCAGAGGTGTGGATCAAAGGGTTCTACAAGATGATGCACTGGTCAAATTGGTCCAAAGTAAGAAACCTGAAGAAGGCTATCCTCGTCAAGGGGGATCCCGACTATACAGAGATTAAGAGGCCCAACAAAGACATCATTCTCTTTGAAAATCAGAAATCAGGATTTGACCGATTTGGAAGGGCGTATGACATTTTGCAGCTTAGTGCTACCAATAACTTCATGCTTCTCCAAGGAAAAACCACAAACTATGGTGACTTGTACAGGTATGTATTGATTTCTTTAAGGCTGATGGATAGTGTGGTAGCCTAATGGTTAATGTGTATCGTGCTAATGGCTCAGGTCATGCTTGCCATAAAAGGCGACTGTGCTTGTTGTACGAGGCGACTAACTGGATTGGTTGACTCGCTGTCTTGGTTGACACATGTCATTGGTTCACAACTGCGCAGATTGATGTTAATCACTGGATTGTCTGGTCCAGACTTGTTTACAGACCGTCGCCATATGGCTGGAATATTGGTGACTGTGACATAAAACGAAACTCACTCACTCACTCACTCACTAAAGGCTCAGGTTCAATTTCCCATGAGTGTTCTCATCAATATATAGCTGAAGCACTGCTAAAAGCAGCATAAAAGTAAAGTCACTCATTCCCCTTTAGGATACAATGTCTGAAGCCCAGTTATGGTGTACCCCATTGTGATATTGCTGGAAAATTGCTAAAAGTTGTGTAAAACTAAACTCAACTCTTTCTCTCAACTTGAAACGATATACTTTCTTGAATACCTCATTTTTAAAAGATTGAATCTGAGCTGAATTTGGATAGTAGTTAGAAAAGATGAAGACACTGTTGTCCACAGTTCATTTGGGACTACCAGTTTTGTAAATAATCTACTTGAACCAGTTTGCCCCACACGATTTTAACTTTTCTCAGACCTCAGGCTGCTTGTTGTTGGTGCCCAAACTTTTTTCTGGTAGTTGTCTATTTATGTTGTCTAAATGTTAAAAAATGGAACAAATCTGATTATTGCGTAAAGAAGATGATGTATATATATAATACTGTGTTGAGCTAAGTTCTTGTGTTTTGCTACTGTACAAACTTCCACTTTGAACTCTTTCAATTTCAGATGTCAGTTGTTCCTACAAGGTGAACTGATGTCCGAAGCTGTCTCCATGCATAATCTTGATGCTACCAACCGTGCTTCTGTTAAGCTGCTTTTCAAGTTATACTTGACTCAGACGACTATCAAGGTAAAGTTTGAAGTCTTCCCAACCAGACTGTTACAGTGGTTACTTACTTCATGACCCTCTGGTAAAACAGTATAACTAATTCATTGGTGTCCAGGTACGTCTTTGTCCATCTGGCATGTCGAGTTGAGCAGCATCACCTTGATATTCTTGTGTGCCAGTGATGGTGAAAATTTGTTTCCAGTGCCTCAAACTGCGAAGTGCACATACTTAAACTCTAATTTGAGACAGTGTTATTCAAGCAGATATAGATACACATTTGCACATTGGAAGTGGAAAAGCACCCGATAAATGCAAATGTGATTGATGAATATTCAATGCACACGGCACACTAGGTGATTGATTAGTTGAGTCATCTACCACTTCATCTACCGCCATGAAAAGGATGGGGTATTCTTTCTGATGTACAACAATCACTCTGAGTCATCGTGACATGTCATCCAGAGAATTTATAAACTCTTCAAGTGTGCTGTTCTTTGTGCAGTCATATACAAACGTCTTGTGTCATGTTTTAAAGTCTTTGAAGATTATTCCTGATCTTCTAGTGAGTTGGGTTACCCAGTTGGCCCATGTGCCTAGGGTTTATCTTTGCAGTGGAAGTCTGTGCCTTGTTTGGTAACAATTGTTGCAAATGTCGCAACCATGATCATGTTGTTACTATGTAATCTGTCTACTCCTGACTTGTGTGGGACCAGGATTTAAGCCTGGTTTAATCAGCAGTCCAAATGAGACAATACCCAACACGATCATGCATGATTTGTTGTTAACCCGCCTGTTGGTTGAAGGCCAGTATTCTTTGAGTGGGGGATCCATGTTGAACTGTTGGCATGGCATCTCAAATTGACTTTCTCTGTAAACCTGATAATACTGGTATTAATTTCATCTCATCTCATTCATTTGAGGCATGGTCATCTATGATGCCGCTATTCACTTCATTGAGTAGAAAGACCCTCCAGAAACCTATGATTGTGGGTTTGATCACTGGTTCACCCAAATTATGTTTCTTGATTTGTCAACACTCTTGCTTGTAGGTGTCATCAAAGGGGAAAACCCTGTTACCTGCCTCACTTTGGGCTTTACCCACATTAAGCTGAAACGCACTGATATAACTGGAATACTGTTAAAAGTGGCGTTTAAACCAACTCGCTCGCTCACTCACTCATTCACCAGACAAGACAGTAATTCTAATTCTAGCTAGAGTTACCCCCCTTGGTTTCTCACGGGAAGTGAACAGTCAAGATCGAAGACGTACATGTACAATAATTCCTACATGATAAACCTCGGAGAAAGGCCGACCCCTACCCAATGAACAACAAAGACAACATACAGGTATACCTGATAACTTACATGGCTGGCAATATTTTGAATCCCAAGCTACACCAGCAATGCCTGATTTTCCTAACACTGGAAGACAACTTTCCATTCCAAGCAGTTTGGATAGCCTAGAGGTTAAAGCGTTTGCTTTATACGCTGAAGACCCAGGTTTTATCCCCCAAATTGGTGCTTTGAATGAAGCACATTTCTGGTGTGCCCGCCGTGAATTTGCTTGAATATTGCTAAAAGCGGCTTTGAAAGATACTCCCTCAATCCACACTCCAAGCCATGTTATTGCACTAACAGCAGACATGGCTTGTGATACTCGTGATTTTGAGCTGAGGGTTCGCTTGGCATCAGTTTCTGTTCAAAGAACATTTGACAAGAATCAACTGAC
The DNA here is from genome assembly GCF_037392515.1 of Haliotis asinina. Classification (NCBI taxonomy): domain Eukaryota; kingdom Metazoa; phylum Mollusca; class Gastropoda; order Lepetellida; family Haliotidae; genus Haliotis; species Haliotis asinina. The sequence goes on from NC_090289.1 coordinate 44,794,952, forward strand.
CAGACATGAGAGAATAATGTGTGAGAAATCAGTCCGGATTCTGGACTTCTGGTCATGGTCCATGATGTTTGCAATCAAGAGTGACGGATGTGGATCTGTCAGATTTTCTGGATTAATCAGATTTAACTTTGTGTGAAATGAATACAATTAATTGAGGACTGTAGATTTGATCCAATACTGAAAGATTTGAATTATTTTAAGTAAGGAAGTTATGCAAAATCAATAGGAGAAAGTTATTTACTGACAAAATATTTCCTTGTGATGGAATGCTATACTGTATTACAGTAATTTAAACTCGAAAGAAAATGTAGGGGATATTCATTTTTTTTAATTTACAATTAAAAATTGTTAGGAGATTTATCAAAGTCAATGTTGATATGGTATTATTGAATGTTTTGAGAGAGCATCACCATTTGCACTTCCTCATAACCATAGTTATTTCGAATGTAGTCCCTTTTGAAAGATGATTGGTGTGTGGCATGTAATTTGTATGTATATGATTTTTATTTTAAAACAAACGACTAGAAACAAGCACTAACAAATGTGTAATGCAAGATGAGTGTCAAAATTAATGTTAATTAAAGTGATTTCTCGACCTTCTACAAAAAGCGTCAAAATCCAGAATGGGACCCATGCATGTGTATGGAGCTGCTGCATTGTGCACGTGCATATCATGTGTTGTGTTTAGGGGTGGAAGTAGAGGGAAAGGGTGGTGTGTTCATAAGATGTCTGTCCTTGAAACGTTTGTCAAGGTTTACACTTCCTATCCAAATTGAAAGTTCATTATCCCCTACTTTTTTTTTGAAGAGTATATATCAGATATATCATGCAACAGCAAGAATGGTTCTCGCTGGGGACAAAAATTGTAGTTTAATGAATATAGTTTTTGTGGAAAGTTAAACAGTTACAACAAACTTAAAAAAATTGTGGTACAGATATATTTTTTGTGCATTGGCATCCCGAAAGGACTTTGAATAGCAAACAACCTTCATAACAGGTCACTAATTTTAGAATTTTAAAATAACCATGGTTTGTTACATGCATTTAGATTCAAGTATATATGTTACTTCAATCAGTTTGTTATAACAGAATAGGGATATCTACAAATTTAAAAAAAAAAATGTTGTGTTTGTCATCACACGCTGCCTTATTTTTGCCAGAATGTGGGGCAGTGGGGTAGCCAAGTGATAAAAAGTGTTCGCTTGTCATGCTGAAGACCTGGGTTTGAGTCCCCACCTGGGAACAATGTGTGAAACCCATTTCTCATGTGTCCCACCATGATAATTCGATATGAAACTATGCTCACTCTGTCACTCTCCCAAAACATTTTAAGGCTCTAGCATTAACAGAGACAGAGGAGGGCTTTTGGACAAAAAGATAGTCCACACAATGTTTTCATGCACTGTTTTAAGTGAGTAGGAAAATTGCCCGACCAAAGCATCCATAAATGAAGCAGTTGTGAAAATGGCTGACTGCGGTACATGATTTAACCATATTCTTTACCTTCATCGGAAACTGTTAAAAATGAATAAATCATGAAAGAGAATCGTTGAAGTACAATATATTCACTATAATTCATCTCAAAAGTATGTGATGATTTAAACATCAAATAAAGTCGATTTTTATAAGAACAACATTTTTCTTGTCACAGGTGTGCACTTCTTCCGGGCTTGTGTTTCCCGTTAAATTTACTTCTCAAATTTTAATTAGTTAAAATTTAGATGAGCCAGTAAACCATAATGAACTGCAGACCAGTACCCTGTTACTAGAGCTGGGACGATGCACCAATGCATTGTGATACACTTAAGTTGGATACTACTATACAAAATGATACACAACAATTGAACTTTTAAAACTTAAAATTAAAGTACTTATTTAGAGAAAGATATGATAGGTTTATGTGTTTATTTATAAGAATAGTGTTTGTTATACACAAAAACCTTGAAATAAATCAATAAATATTTTAATTCTGTGTCATTCTTTCAATGTGTGTGTATCGTGATACGTATTGTATTGCAGGTAAAATCTTGTGATAATTGTTGCATCATGACAATAGTGTATTGTCCCAGCAGTACCTGATGCACTGGTCTTAAGTTTAATGTTTGGATATTGCCCTATCCACACTAACAACCATCCATGACTTCAGAGATACAGTCTAGTAGGTTGGACTGTGTTTGGAATTTTCATTTGAAAAGTAATTTTAAAGTATTTATTAATTTAAGAAGAAATTTATGTATAGAAATTAAAATTGTTTTGTTAATTTGATTATTTGAATATGATTATTAAAACCTAAGTGTTTCCAAGTTTGCCACATCTTTTTTAATTACTTGTGATGATGAACAATGCAATTCAGCATTATTTAAATGCATTGTTTTTTTAAGCTTACTTAATTGCTGTATTCAAACATTTCAGGGTTCTTTTCATAGGTACAACAATCTGCCAAATATGTTTGAGACTGCTGGGAAAACTAAGCTTTCTTGACCAAACTAATTGTCACTAGACTCGATTTTCAGACTGTTGGGCAAGGTCACAGCCTGATACAAGTTCTATAGGACCATGTACATGATGTACTGACTGACAACATAGTTAAGTTGTGCAAATGTTCTCTTGTTTGGATTCATGTTATAAATGAGCTGTATCTCATAGATTGCTTTCATTGTATACCTGTATGAATGATTATCAATGATTTGATAAATTATTATTATTGTCAGTGTATTGTCTCTTCACAGATCGTCCCCCTAGATCAGCCATCGATTTGGCACACATTTGAGTCCATCAAGGCTTTAGCTGACAAGATGAAAGCAGAGAGTGGGGACACTGACACAGATGACATTGTGTATGTGGATGACTATGTCCCCAAGCAGCCCGAAAAGGAGGATCTGGTACCACTCAAAGAGGATGCAAAGGGCAGTGCTGTAGGCAGTCCTGATGCTCTTTCATCAGCAAACAATGATGCAGGCCTGGGTGGTAGTGACAACACTTCAGCTGTTGCAGATGAGGCACAGAGTGATGCAAACGAGGGAGAAAGCGTGCCTGGAGATGCTGCTGCTTCCCCAGACACCCCGGACAATGACACTGCTAAAGATGCTGATGGTAACCCCGCTCCTCCACCGAAAATTCCAGTTAACAAGTGGGTTAAAGTCATCTTGGACAAGATGATAGAGGAATATGCCAACACAGAAACTATGGATGAACTTATCTTTGGCCCAGGGCTTCCTGAAAACGAAACCAAACATGTCAAGGTTAGGGTGGCCAGCTTGAAGCAGTACTTCTATTGCAAGAAAACGAAGGAGGGGGATGATATAACTGTTCTCTATCAAAAACATTCACCTGAGAAGGTTGTAGAAATCTTGAACAAAAGTAATGGAGAAAATGGTGGTTATTCGTTTGTCGAAAAGGATGCACTACCAAAGTATGATGAGTTCATAGATTTCGTACGATCTGGAAGAAACAAGCCCATAAGATTGAAACCAGGTGAAACACCAGAGAATCTGGCAGGGCCTGATGGTCCAAGAAGGTTTTTGAAAAGGAGAAGATTTCGTAAGCAAGACATTCTGCGTGCCCAGCATTACCAGCAGCAGAGGAAATGAGAGACGTTAAGAGCATCAGATTTTTTGACAATAGGCAGCAATCATGTGTGGAATGAAACTAAAGATGGAAAATGCATGGCCTGGAACATCCGATTGTCCATAGAAATTTGGGGTTTAAAGTCACTGACAATGCTGACTGCACGTCATGGTGCACAACATTGAAGATGCATCAATCAGAAATACTTTCAAGCCTGATTCGTCATGTGACCCAGATGTTTTAATGTGTGTTACTTTATATTATACAATTAGTATGTTATGGTGTACAGTTTGTACTGTTGGTTTTCTGTCATTCATTGCATCCTGAGCAGGAGATGGCTTTATAAAAAAAAATAACCAGAAAAGAGAATATTAGAGCTCTTCATGTATGAAACTAACACCGTAATAGAATGCAGTGTATATTTTGTATTTGAGCCTCTAAAAGACATTGCCTTTTATCAAAAATGATGCTGACTAAGATTATGTGGGAGAACCTCAAGACTTGATGTCCATGAAATGCTTGGGCACAGTAGTTTCTGTTCGGTAAATGTAGATTTGTAGTTCACAGGTTAACACATAATTGATAAAAAGTGTTCATGTTTTTTCCTATAGTTATTAATTCGCTTATGATGATTGTTTTATATGATTGATATAGCAAGAATTATATTTTGGATTTAAGGAAATTTCATTTTGATGACTGACTCACTCCAGCATGTGACCCTTCCTTCACATGCTGCGATGGAGGTATGTTGAAAGATGTTTTGGGTGTTATTTTCCTAGTGTACTGTGCATTTGGCATTTTTTATGTTTATATTACCTGTGCTGGGAGCATACTTTTCATTCATTCACTCTTTTCCCTCATTTTTGTGTTGGTAGTTCTTGAAATGTCTTTAATCCAGGTTTTAAGTTTCATTGTCATCACCAGTGTCTTAAGTAGTGGTCCAGTCATTCAAAATGAAAGATCTTTAACTAATCAGATGACTGGAGTTCTAAAATGCCACTAATCAGATTGATCTGTAATCAGGTTAGCTTCAGCTAAAGAATTTTGCTTGATTAGGATTTCTATTCTGTCATAGACCTTAGAGACTAAAGTCTATGTATGTAAGGTTGATATTACAGTGGAAAATATTTTGAGTTAGTCACTCTTTGACCCTGTGACACATGTAATGATGTTGACATTTGGAGTAGCTTTTGTGCTATTATTGACTGTGAAAGTATTTCAAAATGAAATATGTTCATCTTCACTGGTTTTTGTTGTTGTTTTTTGGTAGTGTTGATGTATCAGTAGCTTATCTAATCAATTTTTGCTTGGGATATTATTCAAGAACCAAGGAATTTACTGGGAGGTACTGAATGAACTCATTACACTTACTTTAGAAAATTTGTATTAATTATTGCCACCTTGGTGACATCTTGAAGTGCTTCTTTCTTTGTAGACGTAAGGTGAATGGTTGATGAAAAAAATCCAATTATTTATTGCCAATGGTCCAAACATTTATGATAAAGTAACCTCCACAATTTTAGGACATTTCTGGAGGGAGGAAATATGTCTTTGTGTTTCACCTGTACCCTAGTAAAAGTTTGAGTAAGTATCATTTGAAGGTACTTGTGCACTCTATTGGATTCTTTTGTTACAAAATGTTAAATTCTGTCAGCACAAGACCTACAATGCAATAAAATATTTCATTAAAGCATGTTGTTTATGTTGCATCAGAGCCTGTGGGACATTCTTGGGATAGGTAGCATCTCAATATGCCAGCTGTTTCAGCTATTGTTGCTGCTGTGGCATTGGAGTAGCCTTGTGGTTCATTGGGCCCAGAGCCATGGTCGATTTTCTAACACATACACACTGTGTCAAGGTCATTTCAGATGCCCCTTGCAGTGTTATGTCGGGAACAATGCTGTAACAGTCTTCAGAACATACACTCATGGTCAAAAGTATTTGCATATACCTGAGATGTATTATTATTGAAGGGTGTTTTGGAAATGTAAATAGGTGAATATTGGAATGTTGCCTGCATCACACACATGACATGTTGACTCTTAATATTTGTTGCCAAGTCCTGACCCATAAAGCAGCTACATTGTCATTTCATTCTTTTAGAATGTTAGTGCAGAGAATTTCTCATTTATCAAATATGTTATCACTCAAAAGCTATTACATTTTCCACTTATATGTTTAGGTAATTGATGTTCAAGTAATTGATATTGAAGATGTTACTATTTAAAGTCATTCTACAAATGTTTCAGCCTTTGAGTACACAGCTTCAGACTGCCATATGTTCCATGCCCAGTTGCTTTGTCACTGCTTCCATGGTCTCCAGAGAGCAGTGGATGGTAGGATAACCACATGGTTACAGCATTCACTCATCACACTGAGGCTCCACCTAGGTACACTGTATGGATCTCATTGCTGGTGTTTCCCTTTGTGTTATGGCTGGAATATTGCTAATAGTGGCAAAAAACCCAACATGTTATTTGCCCAGATCTGAGATCCAACGGTCAACCTCTATGAACCATTCTCCAGATCAATCTCAAATCCTCAGGCCAGAGATCATTCATATTCCGTGCTCCTCTCTATAACTTCTTCCTTTAGGTTTCAGAACCTCTCCATCTTTAGCTATCTTCAAGTCCAAACTTAAAACTCATCTCTTCTCCAAGTACTGCCCTTGAAACGTTTGCTTTGAGCAACTGCAGCGGACAGAAAATAGCGCAAAACAAATACTCTGATTATTATTATGACATAAATGCTAATGGGGGAAGTGGGGTAGCCTAATGGTTAAAGAGTTCGCTTGTCACACTGAAGACCCAGGTTCGACTCCCCTGATGGATACAACGTGTGAAGTCCGTTTCTGGTGCCCCTCTGCCTTGTTACAGCTTGAAAATTGCTATGCGCGGCGTAAAACTTTACTCACTCACTAGTGATCACAACATGTTTCAACAGGTAGAGCTAGTGTGCTGCTGTGGTTGACAGTCACGGGTTTTGCAGTTTCAAACACGGAAAGGACAAACGCTAACACGAAGCGGATCTGGGCGTTTGCCGTCGTTCATAGACAGCTTGCAAAGTCCAATGGATGTTGTTGAATTACGATTACCTTCAAATGAATATGTGTAGTCTATAATGTTTTCAATATTTAACCCAGGGACCGCAATGGACTCATGGATTGGAGCTTATGACACCTTCCCCTGGACCTGTATTCCATATTTCAGATTTAACTCAGGTGTCAATGAGGACGTATGGATTGGTGGCAATGACACCTTCAGATAAAAATGTGTTCCCTATTGAACGTTTAACCCATGTGTCATTGGGAACGTAAGCTTTGGTGCCAATGGCACCTTTACATAAAAATGTGTTCCCTATTTAATGTTTAACCCATGTGTCATTGAGAACGTATGGTTTGGTGCCAATGACATCTTCAGATGAACATGTGTCCCCTAAACCTGAACAAGTATGGTTTGCCGCCAATGTCTTGTGGGAAGAGGGAATATTCCGTTGGGCACAACTAACTGAAGAATCCAACAGCATCTATAACAATGAAAACTGTGTGGAGACTAAATATTTTCTTCATGATCAATGGAATGATCTGTGAACGATCATCATGCGTGAAAAAAAGTAAACACTAAGCAACTGGATCATTAAGTCATGTTTTACACACAAACAATGTTAATGCTGGATGGAAATATTCTCCAAAGAAGATTCTTTCAAAATGTGTCCTAACATTTGTATTTAAAATATAACCTAAGAATTGTATGATATGCTGATGATATCTTTTTCAGTCTTACCTATCTTAATTAATATTTCTTGTCATTGTCAGACCTTCGAGTCGTCTAGTGGGCTAAACCTCAATCACAGTTGGAACAAAACGTTTTCGCTTGTTTTGTGTATTATACACCTATATAACATTTGTACCTCTGACTTAGGTTTGCTTTACGTACATATTACCACAGTGAACTTTTTCTCCAGAAATGGACTTCATGCATTATATCCATATGAGGAATCGAACCCGGGTCTTCGGTGTGACGAGCGAACGCTTTACCCACCAGATTACCTTACCACCCCGACAATGAAAGTAGGTATTCATTGTGCAACATGTGTCAAAGACACCTATGCTAAACTAAGTTTAGGGGTGTGAGAGATATCACCATCACGATAAAGTGGCCATGGAAAGGGGTCTAGATTAGAGTACAATACAAAGTGAAAAGGTCACATTATCAACCATTTCCGGTGTTCATCTCCGTGATAGTGCTGGAATATTGATAAAGGTGCCGTAAGACTAAACTCACTCACTCTACCAGTCACAGTCAGTGATTCCCTTAACCCTGAAAAGCTGCGACCCCGAGAACCCAGGACCAAAACCTGTGAGTCCTGATCAGAATGTATAGGTCGTATATCTAATATGGAAATAATACTGTTAGTTACTGGAGATGAAAAGCCTTCCACCATAACGACCTACAGAATGCAAAAGCTGAGTCGGAGTGGTTTCCAGTCGGCCTTGATCCTAAGGTCCAACATTAATTTCGTCACAGTGACCACACCCCACATCATTACTGAGCCCAGAAGATTGTTCTGTCCACCTAAGCTAAACTTTGTTGCTCCTGTCCAGAAGTCAAGAACAAACCCTGATTCAGCTTGAAAACATAACGTTTAGCCATAACTAATGCAAGGGTACTCATAATATCTACAGTAACTCGGTGACTAACGGAATCGGGCATTCAAGCTCTCTTGCTTGGTTGCAACGTCATCGTATATCAGTTGCGCCCTAGATCGATGACCATAAGCATTTGCAATGGATCTGCTTTACAGGGAACATGTCTCTCTGCTTACTCTATCTTATTCTGATAGTGTAAAATTTAGTTATACTTTTTGACATATAGCGTCTGTCACATCAGAAGTGGCTCCGTGCAATAGGCATGTTAGAAACTGGAACAAGACACAAAATGTGGATGGGTCACATCCATCTGTGGACCAAAGGCGACAATTAATTAGTCCCAAAGTATCGTCTTCACTGAGCTAAAAAGTGTTAAACCTCTCCTGCAGCATGTCCATACCCCGTTGACGCTATCGCGGCACCTCTAGTCCATGTACAAACAATACATGGAATCAGGTAAATCATAAATGAATGTCAATCTGAATCAATAAGACTGACAAAATCAGGAATGTCAGCCTTCACAGGGTGCAACTTCGCGCAGCACGTGTCAAGTTTCGGATGTGTTTTATGTCGTGTTTTTATTGCATAGACTATTTGTCGTCAAGATCAGCACTTGTAATAAACACTTATGTTTCAAAATTTTCTACTTTGTAAGTAAACATGATACTCTAGGAATCAAATAGTCGTATGTGTACATATATATTGGAACTATTTCTTCACACTTGAAAATTCGAATTCCTCATCTCGTACGCCAGATGAAGACTCGGACAAAACAAAAAGTTTTTCAAACCAGTCTGATCTGCAGCTGGTGAGAAATTCACCTACCATTTCAGCAACCGTATTTTTTCATTCGACCTTTGCAAGCAAATAAAACTCTCGCACAGCATTCATATTGCAGAACCCTTCTATGAGAAGATTAAATTAGCAGCCATGTCGTTAAGGCGTATGTTAGCCAGCTGTTAAATTACCAAGACAGATGAAGGGGAGTGACGTGATTATGCAAGCAGTTGCAACGGATCTGGTTTTCAGGAAACATGTCTATCTTCAAACACTTAGCCCGTGACGATCTTTGTTAGAATTGATTTTCTGCAACCAAGGCTTGTCTGAAGAGGCGATTACGGTGATTGAGGGGTCTGACTTGCTGACTTGTTTTTGGCATTTTTCATCGTACCCTAGATGTGTAGACCTCATGATGATGATGACCGGATTGTTTGGTCCAGACTCGAAATTTACAGACAGCCGTCATATAGCTTGAATACTGCTGAGTGCGGCGTTAAGCAACCAACCAACCAATATTTCATGTATGTCAAAGTTATGGAAATAGACCCCTTTGTGCAATACATGGCGGTAATGGTAAAAGTACACATTGTAAATTGTAATAATATACATTTTAAAACTGACAAAGTGCATTGCAATCACAGATAAAACGTTTCGGATCTTCAGTTAAGGAGTTTGCCCACCCGTGGTGGACGCTGTTCGGCGATTCCTGTTATGAAGCGGTCATGGAGAAGGAGGTATGGGCACAAGTCAGTGTGGGTATAGACGTCGGTGTGAGTGGAGTGTGACTGTGGACCTGAGTGAGTGAGTTAAAATTAAAAACAACTGGTTAATATTTCAGGGATGTTGTAACTGGGAAAAGTTTAAGGTTAAGATCTTTCAATGATGGGCAATACAAAAACTGGCAATATGTCACATTCCAAACACCATTAATGTCAACGTAACTGTCAATAGCACCATCACACATGTTCAGGGTGCTGATTGCCACAAAATACCCCAAACACCTGTGATGTGAAATATGGATTAGGGACGTATGGATTGCTGCCGATGACACATTCAAATGTACGTGTGTTCCCCATCTAATGTTTAACCCAGGTGTCAGTGCCGACGTGTGGATTGGTGTCGATGACACCTTCAGATGAACGTGTCTTCCCCATCTACTGTTTAACCCAGGTGTCAGTGCCGACGTGTGGATTGCAATTGGTGTCGATGACACATTCAGATGAACGTGTGTTCCCCATCTAATGTTTAACCCAGGTGTGGATTGGTGAAAGTGAATCTGTGGAAAGAGGGGTATTCCGCTGGGCAGCGACAAACCAGAAACTGAACTTTACTGACAGGAGGGCTGGATATCCCAACAACAGCAGCGACGCAGAAAACTGTATAGAGTTTGAGTATTAGGCGTCGGAGGATCACTGGAGTGACCAGTACACGTAAGAGCAATCTTTCATATGTGAAACAGCTTGAAGGTAAACACTAGACAACAGCACAAATGTTTACACTCAAACAACGTTAATAGTCTATAATATGACATAATATTCTCCAAAGAAGATTCTCTCAAAATGTATCCCATCCATTACATAGTAAGCCTATGATATCTTTTTAAATACAGTCTGTGTTGATTAATATTTTTGTTATTGTTAGCCCTTCGAGCTATATTGTTGGCTGATTCTCCTCCAAAGTCGGAAATCAATAGTCATTCAATAATGTCAATGCTACTACTACATCAATATAATCTTTGTTGATTGCTTTACATGCAAATTATCACAGTGACCTTTAACTCCCTGGTTGTGCAGAGGACGTTATCCATATGTATATTCATACCTGAAAAGGAAATCATAAAATGTAATGCAGAGGACTGAGTTTGCTTGGGCTAGACAGACCCGCTCAAACGATCAGGGATTTTATCTAACGTGATTCCATGCACTGAACAGTATTCCAGTTATATCCTGGAAAGTCTGTTGTGCAAGAGAAGCCCCAAATGACCCGGAATGATGCGGGTCTCATTTCTGTGTATTTTGGTGAATGTTTCACACCCGTTGAAATATAGTCGGGACCAGATGGCCTCAAATCAGTGCCAGTCCTTCAGAAAGTTTGATAGAAGGATCTACAAAATAACATCTGACTGAATACATAATACACTTTAACCCATTTAATCTTGGAAAAGCGTCTCACACATGGTTGTCAGACACTGAAAGGACTGAGTGACTGAATATGGTTATACACCGCTTTTACAATAGGCTTCACACATTGTACCTTTGTGGGCAATTAAATCTGGATCTTCGGCGTTACAAGCGAAACTTTAACCACACGGCTCTGAAAGTCAAGTGAGTTTAGTTTTATACCAAACTCTTCCAGATATATTCCAGCAGTCTGTAAGTGATCGAATGTAGACCATACAGTCCAATGATTCTGTTAATCACTGGATTGTCTGGTCCAGACTCGATTATTTTTTATTTTACAGACCGTTGGAGAATAGCTGGAATATTGCTGAGTGCGGTTTAAAACTAAACGCAGGTACTCACTAATCTGCACCTGTGACGAAATTCACCTACCATTTCAGCAACCCTATTTCTTTAGTTGACCCTTTGCCAGCAACCAACACTCTCGCACAGCATTAATACTGAAGAATCGTCTATGAGAAATGTAAATCAGCAGTGATGTGGTTAAAGTGCATGTCGGCCATCTGCTAAGTTACCGAGATAGTTGAAAGGGAGTGACGTGATTGTGCAACCAGTTTCAACGGATCAGCTTTACAGGGGACATGTCTCTCTTCATACTCTGTGTTCTTTCCGCCATGTGTATGGCAGTAGATGGTAATGTTACATTTCATGTGCCCATGATGATCTGGATTAGAATTGCTCTTCATCTACACGTGTTAGTCGTAAAAACCAATTAACGGCATGGAGATGAAGGGTGAGGAGTTGTCAGGTTCACAAATTTTCTTGACGTATTGATCATATCCGTTGCATAGATCGGTACTCATTTTGTTGACCATTGGATTATATAGCTTCATTATTGCTGATTGCGGTGTTCGTAACTAACCAACCAAAATTTCATGTATGTCAAAGTAATGGAAATATGCCCTTTACTGAAATAAACGGCGTAATGGTACAAGCACACGCGCAAGTTGTAATAACATACACTTTCAAACTGACAAGGTGTACTGCAATCAAGGAATTAAACAATTCTGAAATCTTCTGTTTAGGAGTTTGCCCGCCTGGTTGGACGCCATTCGAGGATTCCTGTTACGACGTGATCATGGAGAAGGAGGAATGGGCAGAAGCCAGTGTGGGTATAGACGTGTGTGTGTGTGTGCGTGCGTGCGTACGTGCGTACGTGCGTACGTGCGTGTAAGCATGAGTGTAGGTGTGAGTTGAAATTTAGTCATTTCAGCTATGGCGTGACTGTAAAAGATATTACACAGGTGAATATCTTTCAGAGATGGGCAATGTAATTAAAGTTGAAAAAATGGCAGCATATCACGTTTCAAACATTTAAAAGAATGACCACTTGCATAGCAGTAGATGAGCGTGTAATCGCCCAGTTCCTAGGTTGACTCACTCAACCTGCATGGTACCCCAGCAGGATGCGTATACTCCCTCCTCCCCTCCCCTGTCTTTGGACTTCCTGAAGAACCGGGAAACACTATTCTAAGATTGCCCACCCTCTATCTAGCCAAAGGCCTGTCATTTCTGTGCATTTGTCATGCACTGTCGAGGTGGGAAAAGATAGTGGGGCACGCTTTCTGTCAGTTTTATAGCCAAGAATCCGCGTGTATCATTTAAAGGTAACATGGTGCTGACTATGGTGTCAGCTGTAAGTGATTTCCGATCGGAGTTCCGATTTCGGATCGTGCTGAATGCCGTCATCACGCAATTTTTATGGAGCATTGTTTCTACTATAAATTCCACATGGGGGTTCATTATTTCTTGTGCCGAGTATATTAAAGTGTGGTAGCTATGTTGGTAATCTAATCCAATGCACATGCATTAATAATATATTTCTATGATTTATAAAGAATACTCCAAGAACTATGACGGACTGATGCAAAGACGAAGGATGACAATATATGGATGAACAACTTCTTTATTGCTAACACCGTTATCAAACAAGTGATGAACAGCATAAGGATAGATGAACATATATACACGTTAGAGGAAATGTTTGTACAGTGCGATGCAAAGACCACGCCTCAGTGCTACCATGGGAGGTATTCATGTTTTGCTTATATACGCTTGCAGTTAATTTGTGGAACATACCACGGATACTTGGCTGTGATTGAATCTTCATCCGAGAATGACTTTGTAAAGGGATTAATGAGGTCGTCAGGTAAGACTTTTTTGAGGATAGCTATTTAAACTGACGAACAAAAGAAAGTACACAGCTTTAATTGTTGCTGCAATCCCAAATTTGCGTTCTAACTAGTGCAATTATTGAATAACACTGATTGTATAGAACGCAGCCACTATGTCCATTTTGCCAGAATACAAGCAAAATCTTGGGTATTTGTTTTGCACGGGTTTTCGCAAAACTGTGATTATTGTCCCTTGCACGAGCACTTTTCGTACAGACGGTATGAAACCTGTTAGCGTGAAGACCAATCAAACATCTCACAAACATCTCACGTATATTTCACGAGAAAAGAAAATGGTACCATTTGCTTGACAACAACACTAGTATCGAAGTCGAAACGTCGCACTCACTGAGTAAAAGAAGTTGTATGTCCATAAAACATAGTCCTCACGTTTCATCCACTCAACCTCTGGAATGCCTATCGTGATTGTTTTCCAAAGGATGTTGTGGCGCAATATGTTTGGGTTGGGCCGGAGGTGGCAGGTTTCTAATCTGATAGGAATTCCGGTGTTGTTTGTTTGTAAGTTCAGATAATTCCACAAAGCGATCTTCGCGCTACGACTATCTTAGGGTCTATGTTCAGGGATGACAGTAGCGATAGCCTTCAGTTGAACATGTGCTTAATGTTTTCAGTATTTGACACATCTGCTAATGAACTAGGATGGCTTGCTGCCTATGACACCTTTAGATGAACGTGTTTTCCCTATTTAATGTTTAACCCAGGTGTCAATGAAGCCGTATGGATTGGTGCCAGTGACCTGTTCCAAGAGGGCGTATTCCGCTGGGCAGCAACTAATCAGAAGCTGAGCTTTACTGACTGGAGAGCTGGAGAACCCAACAACATGAACACCGCAGAAAACTGTGTGGAGATTGAATATTATCTTCAGGATCAGTGGAATGATAACCTGTGTTCAAAAAAGCAACCTTTCATATGTGAAACAAGGTAAACACTGAAAAACTGGATAACTCAGGCATGTTTTATTCGAGGGGCTATTTTCCATAGCGTAGTCATGCTACTACCGCTGGAGAAGTTATGTTTAACATGTGCATGAATACGGATCAGGTGTTTGAGGCCACAAGTCCTGTCTCTGGGTGGTTTTTATTTGGTGGTTCATTTAATGTTACATTATGGGTAATAAATAGAATAACCAGCTCTGTACGAGTGATTACAGGAAATATGCTCTCTTCAAAATAATGTGTAAAATAACATTATTTCAACTCGGGCATATTTTCCGTAATCACTCGCACCTTTCTAGTTATTCCCTAAGCATGCCAGTGAGATGTTTTTCAATCTTATGTATGTTAATTAATATTTCTTTCATTGTCAGCCCTTCGAGCGATCTTGTGGGCTGAGTTTCCACCATGGCTGGACTACAGTGGTCATTCAATAAATGTTCTCATGTGCCTTCGGTTGTTTTATGTATAAATGCTACTACTACATCAATATAATCTTTGTCATGCTTGCTTTACATGCACAATAACACATTGAACCTACACACAGACACACACAGACACACAGACACACAGACAGACACACAGACACACACACACACACACACACACACACACAGTGTGTAGAAGATATAAAACAGAGAGGACTGAGTTTGTGGGATCGACCCATTCATCATAGGTTTTATTTCATGTGAGTGAGTGATTGTGTGGTTTTGTCTCCGCAGTGAACAGTATTGCAGCTGTTCTGGCGTGTGAGCTGTGCAAGAGAAGCATAGCATGTTCGGAATGATGCTGGTCTCACTTCTTTTGTCCAATGTTGTGACTGTTTCGTTTTTCATACCTGTAGAAATATGGGCGGGACCAAATGGACTCAGATCAATGGTTCAGAATATTACAGAAATATCGTGCGGGCGACACCAAACCCGGGTTTGGGGCGTTATGAGCGAACGCTTTAAGATTAACCACACGGCTACCGCTCAACTCCGACACTGAGAGTAAAGTGAGTGAGTTAAGGTTTACGCCGCACTCAGGAATATTCCAGCCATATGGCGGAGATCTGTCAATAATGAAGTCTGGACCAGACAATCAAGTGGCTAACTGAATGGGCATCAATCTACGCAGTTGGGAACCAATGACGTGTCAACAAAGCTACAGAGCCGGACTACGCGATTCCGTTAGTCGCATCTTACGACAAGCATAGTCGCCTTTTATGGCAAGCATTGGTTGCTGAAGGCCTATCCTACCCAGGATCTTCAGATAATTAGAAGTGAATGAAACATGTGAACAAACAATACAGAACGGTGAAACACGTCAACTAACGAAACAAGCATAGTTCACTCTGTCAATGAGATTCTATTAAAGGGAAGTCATACCGGTCTCTCAGCACACCCACAGCTCCACGTTTCATTTTACGATGAATAATAGAATTATGTGATGGTAAATGTCAGTACGATATATTCATCAAAATACATAATATATATCTATTCCGTGTTTCTTACACTTTCAGTGTTGTTTGGTTCCTAGAAAATGATTTCTATAACTTTTATTTCGTATTTTGTACTCACTATAATCCAGTATAAGAGCTTTTGTGGATTATTACCATCAATTATATTTGGCCATGATTCTTGTTATATTAAATCGGGGCACTAAACCGTATACACTTAACTTTGATTCATATTCTCTTTTCTAAGTATTATTATGTGTCATGTTATTCATACATCTACGATGTAATTAAACTTCCCCATAGGACATGTTTACGTGTCATCACTGTAGACGTTGCAGCACACATCCTTCCATGTGTGATAGTCCTGTTGGTTGATATCATTGTTAGTGCTATAACTCACAAACGGGAAACAAGGTAGGTACTGTGGTCAGTCAATAAACCCCCTTGTGTTTTTTCGGGAGTAATCTTTACCAAATTTTCATTTACTGTTTGAAACGTTACCAAATAGGCTGAATGAAGCATACTAAATAGAGATGGCGTTCGTTTGGATTTCTGTTGAACCTTAACCTAACCCATAACTGGTCATCTAAAACATAACTGGTCATCTAACACAAAACTGCCCCACCACCCAACAACATATACTATTAGTTATACCTGCCACTGTACCGTGCATGTACACAATGTCTTGTCCTGAAAATAACTATCTAACCTTCTTGTAATTGTTTCGTACATAAACACTAGTAATATTGTAAGGTAAATCTGTCTTTACGAGAACTGTTGTGCATGTTCAAGGACCACTATATATGCTGTTTGTGGATTTGATCCATCCAAACCTCCAAGCTTTAGAGCTTGTGACCCTCTCGTTGTTGCTATGATTCAAGTCTTTTGTTAACCTCACGTGTTTTCAAAACGAACACGGTACGACTTCTGAACTGTGTGACTGTTTTTTTCAACTTCATAATCACCTGATGTTTTGTTCCCAGGAACTGTGACATAATTTTATGAAAATCCTTATCGCCCACTTAGGACGACGGAATGCATAAAATACTTGTGCACAGGGTAAATATTATTCAATCCGACTGCAGCACCATTCGAATTCGAACACCAAAGAGAGGACCGTGCAGTCTGACGTTTTAAAGTTTGAACCTATCAAATTCTAAAAAATGCTGTAATAGTTAAGTGTCTCTGAAGATGCAAAATATTTTTTCAAGTTCTGATTTACACGTACAAAATAACTAGGGTCACTGCACGAAGGAATCTGAGAACGTGTGATAATCGCTTTGCTAAGGTTACTTCCAGGACAAGTAATTTGAACCATGTATGTCGACAACATACTCGAATCGGCAACTAAGCTCGTGATCTACATTACGAGATATGAAGTATTAGTGACATAAAAGGACAAACACGTCCTCGTGGGAAGTCTCGTTCTGTTGATCGTCCGCAACATTACATGGGCATGGCGTGGCTGTATATCTTGTCGCTCTTGGTAGTAAGCGCCACCGTTAAAGGTATGTTGTCATTACCACAGCGCCATTGATTTTCAGTTTTGTTCTTCTAAAGATGTACGATTCCATGATGTTTGTCCAAATGTTTTATAAAGCTGTTCTTTGCAGGTGACTGTCCCAATTTATGGGTTTCCTTTGAAGGCGGCTGCTATTTTCTGTTTGAGGATAGTGAGGCCTGGCCACAAGCCAATGTAAGTAGACTTGTGTGGTTAAATGGGCAAGTATTAGAAAGGTAATGGGTCCAATCCGATTCCACAATTCAGAATTAACTATTACCTCTTACATTATGAAGACTTAAGATACACTGACCACACATGTTTTACGTTACTAAATGTCATTAATCTAGGCATACAATGGCAGCAGCAGCTTTCAGTGCACCCACGACTATTCAGAATATTGTTATTTCTGAATGTCTCCACAAAACGCCTGTTATTTTCCTTGACGCGATGATAGTGCTGGAAGCTGCCAAACCGTCGATATTTCCAAATAGATTTCCAAGCAGCACCAACTCGGATTTACATAGGAAGCCCCAGCCGCTCGAAACTGACCCATCCAGAGATATATTATATTAATGATCAAGCCTCCTCTGCACATTAACACTACTAAGGGAGATAACTCTGATTCTAGAAAACAACGTCATTCCGGAAAGTTGCCTGATCTGCTGCGGACTGGCCAGAACACGAAATAATTTATCCAGTAGTTCAAACATTTACAGCCACTGGCCATTACTACATGCTGCTGAAATTCCTGTCCGTGTCCATCGCCACGAATATCACATACTAACAGCCAAGCATATGAACATGCATATACTCTTTAGCGGTTGATGTAGCGAGGTTTAATCGCAAAACGTATAGACAACAAGAAGACAGGGATGGGACAGGAAGATTATCAAAACTACATGTATGGCACTGACTGAATTATAAATAATATAAAATGGCAAAGCCAGGGATAGTGAGTTTATGTTCAGAGTCACATTGACGGTATTTCATCAATTTATGTATAAGAAATAAATGTCAGCAGAGTAGAATGAATGTCGACTATCATATACCATTCTGATGCATCTAAGCCTTAAAGGACCAGCTCCGTGTTGGCTGCGCTATAGCAGGATGACGCGATACAGGTTCAACACAAACCCAAATGAATGTCTTCCATTTTTAGACTGTTTGTGGCCTTCATTCAGCGTATTTGGTGACGCTTGAAACAGCAAATGAAAATGAGTTTGTTAAGAATTACGCCCGAACAAAACAAGGTAAGTGCTTCCTGACCGTTCCTACAGTGTTCACCTTTTGTGAATTATAACACTAAAATGATTTTAACCTACATGACTACAGCAAATAGAAGGCTGTGGGCCTCAAGCCCCGAGTCATGACAGGTAAAATATAACCGCGTGAGAAATTTTGATTTCATCGTGAATATTGACATAACAAAATACATGAAAATACATAAGCACACACGACATGTATGAACTGAAATTAGGTATGTATGGATTTCAACAGCAATACGATGTGACAAGTATCATTGCCACAAATAAGTAACAGTAATAATTAGCAAAGGCTCTAATATTGGATTATGTGAGTACATAACGTCAGTTAAGGCACTCACATGCATCACAAAAATGTCTAAGAAATAAATATCAGTAATGGTGTAAGATACAGCTGTTTAACAAATAAAAATAAATCAGTTTCTCTGAGGAAAATATGTAATACTAATATTTAAATATGACATGATTTCTTAATTGATCGTGGCAATTTTAACTGTGGTCATTGTATCATTCAATAATGATGTTGGTCTGGAGACGATTGTATAAAATATTCTGGAAAAAAATTGAAAAACAATTTTTAAGGAACGAAACTTGGACATATGGGTGTACTAAAATACCCTTTTATGAGAATCTGTTTGGCACAGTGAACTATTCTTATTTTGTCGATTTGTTTCATCGTTTGTTAAGTCACCTGCTTCTCAACTCTGAACTCTCCCTGATGTGTCAACTGGTTTGTCCCATCCTTCTGAACTATTGTTCTCTTGTGTCATCATTCTGAACCATCTCCGTTGTTTCATTCTCTATTTTATGGCTTTAGTTCATTCGTCCAACGTGTGGATCGGTGCCAACGACATGATGGTTTCAAATCAGTTTCGGTGGACGGAGGGCGACAAAAAGGTGACATTCACAGACTGGGCCCCTGGGGAACCGAATAATAGCAATGGTGGCGAGAACTGCGTGCAACTCGATAGATCACACAGTTTCCATTGGAATGACGCACTCTGTCGCAACAGGAACCACTTCATGTGTGAATTTAGGTACGTTAATAACCGCTCTGCCTGTGACTGATGAACCAAACGTGTAACTTGTGTAGAGCTCCAGTCATAAACGCTAGCAACTTTCCGCAACCTGGAGGAATACTTGTCCCCAGAGATATTACAGTCGTTAGTAAACGGCTTAGATCATTACCTTTTCAACATTTCCTCTCATATTAAGCTGGCATGTTTTAAAGTATTGGAATACTTTCAAAACGGACTCACTGCTACATCCGAAGGCCAGTTCACAGATGTGAGAGCCAAGACGGGTTCCGATGATTTTCCATAATCAATTAGTAAAATGAGTTTTACAGCATGAACCTTTAACCATGTACACCTTCTTGTATGTTTCAGAAAAGGGCCGGTTATTGGTAAATGAGATCCTAATCCAAATATGAAAAATACTAGCTGAAAGTGATGAACGATGAAATAAACGCATAAAATATTGTTTTTGTCCTTGTCGTTTTACTCCAGGCGCAACTCTCCATTCCAATTACGAATTGATCGAGTATTTGCATTTATCTGATCCTTAGTTATATACATACTATAGAAATAGAAGGGAAAAGAAAAGATACAAATTTTGATTGTGTAATTGTTCCATCTTAAATTTGACAAGAAAACTGAAAATAACTCAATAACAAATATACAGGCTCACAAACTTTCACGAAACATATCAAGTAAACATTCAAATGAATTAACCGGTGTGATAACCATGATGTGTGTGTTGTGCAGATCCAGTTCCTCTATGATGTACCCACATCGAGTTGTATTTGTTGTCCCGTGAAGGCCGGGGTTAGAATGGTGTTCCATAACACATGTTTATCGTAAGAACCGACCAACGGGATCGGGTGGCGTGCTTGACACATGCCATCCCATTTGTTTAGATCGATGATAATGCTGTAGAATAACTGAATTGTTTGGTCCTGACTCGATTAATTATAGACAGCCACCAAATAGCTGGAATATTGCTGAGTTCGGCGTAAAACTAAACTCGCTCACTCACTTTTCACAAACAACGCTGTTGAATCTCTCATTAAACTAATATTGCTTGCGAAGTTATTAATGGTGAAAGTGATTGCTTGACAAAGACCATCGACCCTCACAAATGCACTTTTGCAGGTGGACATTTAATGTGTATGTAAAACTCTCGTCATATGGCATACATCACAGTTGATGCCCAACAGCTGGCACCTCTTTGATTTATCAATATTGTTAAATGGACAAATGTGTTTTTAAACCCTTTTAGCAATAGTACAGAATATCACTATAAGGTTTACTTGTATGCATATCAATGTATCCATCTGGAGGTTCGAACCATAGACTCCTGTTTAACGATCGACCACCTTTACCATGAGGCCAACCCAAACGCCCTTCGCCTCAAGGCATAAACGACGTAAGCGATTTTGTAAATCAACTGTATGTTAACTAAACTAATATAATATGCTGCATCGATATATTTATGAAATATGAATATTTCAGAGTTGTAACTGAAATAGCCACGATAACGTACAGCCTCTCCAGTGTGAATTTAATCTTATCTAAAAGTATTTATAACTGGCTATGTACCTTATCTGGCTGAAAATGTATATGCACGTGTAGGTTAAAGGGATTGACTTTTAACTAAATTTAAGGGGCCTAGAAAGTGAAGTTCAACTATATTTTCACAAGCTTGCAACATGCTACTTTTCAAGTATCTGTCGGTTTTTCTCCTTTGTATTGCAGCTAATGGTAATAATTTTTAATAGTCAAGCGCAACTTGGACGAATGCTTAACTCTGATTGATTAAAACCCTTTTCCAAATGCAATCGCTTTTAAATTATGCCTTTCACAAAAACTTCATGCGTATTAATACATGAAATATCTTGAATGTCAACCTGCAAAATAGCCGCCAATAAACCTTCAAAATTTGTATACCGTATTTTCTCTTTAAATACACACCTTACGAAGTTGATGTAGAGTATCTTTGTGTTCAAAAGCGGAATTACGACACGTTTGATATCAGTTGGTGGGTGACGATTTGACCTCCTGCGTTTTGGCTTTCCTATTTAGATGATGAAATCGCATGATTTTCAATATGAGTAAATAAGTGTGTTTAGTTTTACACCGCATTTAGCATTACTCCGGCAATATCAGGCCTTGGACACCACAAACTTAACTCATTGTGTCCATGTAGAGGTTAGAACCCGGGTCTTCAGCGTGTCGAGTGAACGCCTTAACCACAAGCCTGCCAGATCACCCCTAAGATTTAGACGATAGGCGCTGCAAATAAAACCTTGACATTAGGGTTGAAGAAATACATGCATTCCAAAACGTTGCTTACAACTTTGTCAACCGTCATCGTCAGTGGGGAATTTGAAGGTCCAACAGTAAATGCAGCATTTTTGAAAACCCACGAAAACTCAAAATCATGTCTTGACACACACACGCACACATACCTTCCCCCCAATTTTCGAAAACATGTAAGACAAAGATACATGAACCAATGTGTCGGGTCTACTGTTGTCGACCTGTCAACCAGATTAAAATTGGTCTTCAGCATCCCTTGCTTGTCGCAAGTAACGCTATCGGGTGGTCAGACTTGCTGATTGTTGCTACTGCAGAGCAGAACCTGACGATGGCATTTCATCGGCTGCCGAGTTCATGACAAGATAGCAACACGTGAAACAGTCTTATTGATGTATATTCCTACTTATGACAACCCGTGAAGATCCGGGTTATAATTGGTCTTCAGCAACTCATGCTTGATGTACGTGACATGACGGTATGGTGTGGTCAAGCTCATCGACTGGGTTGACACATGTTAAATTAATATATCCCAGTTACGGGAACGATGATCATGTTGTTGATCACTGGTTTGTCTGGTCCACATTCGCTTATTCCCAGACTGCCAACATATAGCTGGAATATTGCTGAGTGTGGCGTTACACAACTAAAACATCTTCCCATTTCATACCAGTATTGTCCGTGTCAAGCTACTAGTTTTATTGACTATAAAACAAATCCTCTATTTTGTGCCCAGACAGGTGGGCTCAGCTTGTGCTATTTTTTATAATATGATAACCAATCATGGACATTAGCTGATCGAGGTAAGTCTCACAAATGATTCAATATGTGCTGTGTAGTGCAGTTTGTTTGTGTGACAACACAGGGTCTCGATCAACGAAGTGTTCGTAACGTTACGTGAGTTTAGTTTTACACCTCACTCAGCATACTCCAACTATATGGTGGCTGTCTGTAACTAATCAAGTCTGGACCAGGTAATCCAGTGATCAACACCATGAACATAGATCTGCGCAGTTGGGAACCGATGACCAACCAAGTCAGCGAGCCCAACCACTCGATCCGGAAAGTCGCCTCTTCCGACAAGCACAGTCGCCTTTTGTGGCAAACGTGGGTTGTTGAAGACCTAGTCTACCCCGGATATTCACGGGTCCGTAACGTAACGACCTGCTGTAACTCAGTAGTTCATCACGGTCTTGCGCAGCAAACGTTTAGTGGATCGAGATCCAACTCAAAAGACAACAGATACAGTGTCATTCCAAAGGTGCATGCCAGTTTAAGAAATATGGTACCGCTACCACTGGTATCTGCTCTGTTTCTCTGCAAGACACATGAGTAACATAGGGAGCGCATTTGGCATAGATTGAATCTTCCCAAGAGAATCAGTGCGTGCTGTCCTCCATGAAAACAAGGGGCGGTATATAATTATCACAATAAAAATCACAATCACAATCACTTAAATACCATAGCATAGTTTGGTTGTTATTTTAATAACCCGCTCCGAAATCTCTCACTTGTCTGTAAATAATCTAGTCTGGACCAGCTAATCCAGTGAATAACATCATAAGGAATGTCGGCCCTGATGAATGTGTCCCGAGAACTGTCCCTTCAGATACTAGGTTCCGATCCACGAAGCACTCGAAGCAACTTTGACACTCGTAAGCCAACGATAAACTAAGGAATTACGACAGGTCGTAATGTTACGAACACTTAATGGATCGGATCGGCTTCCAAATCAAAGGCAAACTGAACTATTTCTTTGTCTCGACAACAAAGAGTACTGTCGTTGTCCGGGACAAAGTTTCCTGGTGCTTGATTTCCGATATGCATGGAGATATGCCAGGTTAGTAAGGATCAAGTCGAATCTCGCATGCCAACTCGTACGCTATAATCAGTGATGACCTTAGAGTGGCATGTTCTGCTATTGTCATCTTGCAATTCAAATCTTCTGCAGTGTATTGTACCATATGGTAAAATTATAAAAATATGTCAACATATCAATGGTTAGTCACATGTCAGTTTACATTGCGAAACAAGTCGCCTGTCATATATGATGCTGACTCAAAACTAGTACTCATCATGGTCAAGCATTGCATACAGCTCTAAGATACCTGGGTCAAACCTTGAGTTTAAACATGGTATAACACCGAGTGTGCCCAGTCTATCCCCGATGGTGCTTAGACAACCGTAGTCTTCGCCGCCTGTTGTCATCTGTAACGGTTATACTCTCGCGTCATGGGTTTCCATGGTAATAAGAAATTTACAACTATGAATACGATCGCTGACATTGTCAAGTCATATAAACACAACCTAGAGTTAGATGACATACCTATGTACCATTTAATGTTAAATCAGTTTTGTCATTCTGAAATTCATCGTTGTCCGTATCGGACGACAGGCGGCCATTGATCACAAACTCCGGTGACGTCATAATATGTTTCCGTGGTATTCCCTACAGATCAATTTGCGGGTGCACTGCACATGTCACAATCTCACACGTTATGAACAGAAAATACGGAAGTATTAAAGTAAGGTAATAGCGAAGTTGATATTAAATTGTAATACAGTCAATGATTTTAGTATAAACAAAATTGTCCCATTTCTTCAGCATAAATTTCCAGTTCACACAATAAGTCTAGTAACTGTTGATCAACGTAAGACGCGAAATGGAACGTGAAACAACTTAAAAGATGACCCTATAGGGCTTCCATACTGTACAAAAAGAGAGTAGGGATACCTCCCAAGGTCACGTGTATATTTTTATTGATGACATCAGGTAGCATACGAGCGATGTTTGGAAAACGTTGAAGCTGAATACGTTTATAGCAAATGTTTCTAAAGATCACACAAGTGGCATTACATGCTAGACATAAAGTTGCGTTAGTATTTATTAGCAGTTGACTGTGCGTCCGCAAAATGATGAAAACCTGAACATTTTTCGCTCACAGCCGCGATGATCTACTGATGAAGGTAAACAATCGACAGGTGGCGCAATCTGGTGAGTGGCTGGTGAGAAATTATGTCATTAGAAAATACCACTGAAAGATAAGTACCACAGAATCATATGGCGGCATGGTACTTTTGATGGGACGTTCCCTGTTGCCTAATATACCGGTCTTTGCCATGAGATGATACAGTGTCTCTGAAGGGCATTTAGTAGTGATATACACAAGACACGTTATTTTAGGGATGACAGCTTCGTTATTGTGAAGGGTCACGACGTCTCGAAGTATATAATTATATCCCGCCCCGCTGGTTTCTATTTTGTTTTCTTACCAATCATGCCTGGATTAACAGTCCCTGGCTTCCACTCTCGTCCATCCACCAATTTCTGGTTTCCTTTGTCACACTGTTGTTGTCTTAACATATCCATATATAGCTGTCTGTTCATAATTGTTTCATTCACCTCATGAAGAAGTAAGATCATACATCGAAACGTCGTGACCTTTCACAAGCTGTCATCCATAAAATATCTTGTGTTTATTAGATGATACAGTTCGAACGAATCTGTTGCGATGTGAAGTTACTGCAATAAAGCGATCTAGTGTAGTTTACCCGTACCCATATGTCAATGCTGCCCCAACTGAGTGTACATTGTCCCACAATCGAGAAATTAAGCAATTTATGGTATATTCAACAACGTGGTATATTCACAGTCACTAACTGCTTAATAGTCAGCTCAGTGTGAATACAGTGGCAGTGAGGAGCCTAGTAGTTACAGCGTTGGCTCGTCAGGGTTCGTCAAGGTCCGGGTTCGATTCCCGACATGATTACCATGTCTGAGGCTCACTAATTGACTCCCCTACCGTGAAATCAATAGAATGTTTCTAAAGGCAGCATAAAACCACATGCATTACATATTTTAATGCACGTACATTATGTATTATTCATGCATGAAGTGTTATTGTCCCGACGCTGCTTTCGCACGCAAAGTCACAAACTTTGATGGGACAGTTCCTAAGAAAAAAAATTGAAAATTTGTTAAACAAAAAAAGTGTTTCATTTTCTTAACATTTACGTTTGTATGCGTTTGTGTGTTGACATCTTTATATATTTAAAGCCCCGGGGATGACATCATCGGTTGAGTTGCTCACTGTCAACATTGAAACCAAAGTTGTAAAGGTATCTCTCATATGTATCCATCTTATACACTCTCAACACAAGCACAACAACGAGAACAAATTAACTGTTGTATATTTTGTACATCTGGACGCGTGTTACAATTCTATTCATGTTCTGTAGGCTGTTCTCAAAATTTGTCTACACATACAAAGCTTATGAGGCCCTATACACCGAACATAAATGAGGATGAAGCTTCCGTTGACTCCATGTGCTTTGCTTTGCGTGAACAATTTACGGACACGTAACCAGGAGAAACCTAAAATAATTATTGATAATGAAAACAAATTGAAGCACCCATAAAAGAACCTTACCAGTCTCGCTTACCTTCCGGTAACATAAGCTGAAGTACAATGTATGTTGTACAATCCGACGTATGCTGTAAGTTGAGGTGCTTGTATACAGAGATAACAAGCTTTCTTTTGTAGCACAATGCAATGAATGTTGTATACAGAAGACGCGCTGGCTACGCCGAATGCATATTGTTGCTCTATGCAGAGGGGGCTGAGATTCATGTACCGCTATTGCGATACCTATTGCGATATGTTGGGAATTTAAGTGTTTGAGAGTAAGTGACACTAATTGTACATGTCGATCCTGCTGTCTGCATTAGAAGTCCCTACACATATTTGTTATACATGTAGTTCTGAAACAGCGATCTCACAATTAGGCTGCATAGTCAAAATCTGTTCAACTTTTATGCAGTTTATTCCATCACAATGTCCCGTTTTGTAATTGAATAACGAAGGAAACAAATTGTTGTGAACAAAAGTGTGTAGATTATAATTTAAACCGTAAAGATAATCACAAAACTGCATATATGCTTTTTACCCAATAAACTGTTTTAGAGGCATTTTAGAAGTTGCTGAGCTGAAGGTGACGGAACAAATTTTATGGATGATCAACTTCTTTATTTTCACAATAGCGACGTTTCGGTATGGATTCTTATACCGTTTTCATGCATGCTGAAAACCTGTGTAATTGCTTCAAAGCGAAGCTGTCAGTTACAGTAAGTGATGTTGAAATTGTGATCCACTTTTGTAGATTAAGTTATTAGGTGAAATTTCATGAAATGACTGATGCATATTGATTCTTATTATATAATATAAAATGACGCGAAATGACTGACCCTCTTGGTCATTGCAGCAAAGGTTGGCAACACTTTTAAGTACGTTGTATACAGGGGCCCTCTGATAAGACCATGAAATAGCACGCCATGTTGTTGTATACTTGGATGACGTTGGCAACACTTTGCAGTATATCGCACTGTGTTGTGCATTCAGAGGCCCTGGTCAAAGCTTTGGACTTATCGTATTGTATTAAGCAGCTTATGTTGCCTTTCACATTACTGCTAACTGAAACGGTTTAAGCACTGTAATACAGATGCGTAAAACTGGGTTGTAACATGTACTTTTTGTTCATTAATTCAACTCGTGCGTTGAGTAGATATTTCTCGAAAAACTCAATGCGAGGTGGAATGAGGACATCAGTGGAGCATCCTTACAAATGACAGGCTCGCTGACTTGTTTGACACGTGACATCAGTTCCCAATTGCGCAGAACGATGCTCAAGCTGTTGATCACTGGATTGTCTGATCCAGACTCGATTATTTACAGACCACCGCCATATATCTGTAATACCCACGCACCCACACACTCCTTACAAATAACATCAGTTTATGGTGAATGATTATGGTGGCTGGTTTCGGTCATAACTTTCTCGTCTTAATATTCGGAGGCGAGAATGCGACATCATGAGACGACGGAGCGATATTACAACAGGAGAAGGCGATAACACGAGACGAGAAAGCTACAACGCGAGTCGAGCAGCCCCTAATCAGATACCATAGAATGAAGGTTGATCAAGGGGTTACTGGTGGTATGGGAAGAATGTTATAGGAGACAAAGTTGAAACTCCATCATAAAGACCGAAAATATTTATTGGTAACATTGAATAGATATACTAGAATCTATATAAACATAGGTAAAGTTGTATAAGTAAAATAGATACACCATACAAGTACAAAAATATAGAAAGTAAAATATACAGAGATAATGAGCATTTTTGTATGTGATACAAGATGCGACATCATGTTAATGATTTGGGTCACAAAAATATTATAACTGAGCAGAGTTCGAATCGAAGCTGCTGAGATAAAAATTAATCGCATTTCATGAATAACAGACCTAGACTACAAAGACAGTAGGGGAACTTCATTTGTACCTTACGACTGAAAACACTGAGAGTTATGCACGTGCATTACATGCTTGTTATTTTGGGATGGTTATAAACAGAAACGGTGCTGTTAACACTTGCACTTCCTATCCATGGAAGTTCCCCTACCTTTTTAAAGGGTCTATGTTATCTCTAACACACTTAAGTGATATTGTCGCTGAGCAATCCTATATCTGGATAACTTCACACTATGAATGAAACGTCATTCGAAGTTAGTAATCAATGTCCGCAACTCTCAGAATTGTCTCACGTCTCACATTTGCTGACAGAACATGTGGATAACAAACAATTCATAGCAGGCCTCAGTCTGGTAATCAAAGCATTGACAACTAGTTTATATTTTGTACATGTTTCCTACACACGGATAGTTCAAATGTTTTTCAGCAATAACAATAACATATCACATTGGTTTACTGGATTAAAAAATTTAAAACACACATCAAAACCACATATATTTGCTGTAACCAAAGTTTTCGGTCACTTAAAAAAATCAAAGTCCGAACTCCCATGAAGTTCAGGTCATTAATATGTCTACATATACATTAATATGTCAATACAGAGGGGTTACACTCAGTGTAGCATACTGCCATTCATGTTGCCTGTATAGGGATACTGATCACAAGGTTACCACCTGTTGTCTGTGTAGGGGACATTGATCACAAGGTAACCTCCTGTTGTCTGTGTAGGGGACACTGATCACAAGGTAACCTCCTGTTGTCTGTGTAGGGGACACTGATCACAAGGTAACCGCCTGTTGTCTGTGTAGGGGACACGGATCACAAGGTACCGCTATCAACGCTGAATTGTATACAGAAGTGCTCTGACTATACTGCGTAGCATGAATTCAATAAAGCGTCACTTAAATCATATATTTACATCTAAGTCGAAGGTAACTAGTACTGTTTACCGGTCTGTGTGGCTGAATACAAATATGTTCTCTTGTTACTTTGGTAATAAAGGTCCAGGA
Organism: Haliotis asinina; assembly: GCF_037392515.1. Taxonomy (NCBI): domain Eukaryota; kingdom Metazoa; phylum Mollusca; class Gastropoda; order Lepetellida; family Haliotidae; genus Haliotis; species Haliotis asinina. The sequence continues at coordinate 44,824,096 of NC_090289.1, forward strand.
CCCAGCACCTCCCTCTCGCACTAAGAATTTACTGGATGCTCTGCCACATGGCTCTTTATATGTCATCGTTCCCGATGGCGTTTGTCTTGTTGGGGTATTTAGCAACAATGTTGTTATCTACACCTTTGGAGCTGGAACATTGCTTACTGCTGCATTTGATAACTTCCGACATGTGATATCATTCCTGCTTAACAATGACACAAGAATCTGTTTCGCAACTTCGCATCACTCCTGATGAAGTAACCTATTAAAGTAACGTATTCCGATCAAAGACGTTTCATTTACAAAAGTCCCAAATGTTTGCCCTTATCTATCTCTCTAATTTCCAGAAAGGTCACACGAGGATGAAACGTCCAACATTCACCTCCTTTACTATAGATAGGATCGTACTACCTGAACACGATCGACAGTTACTACCTTTGCAGGTGTTTGTGATGATTGTGGTGGGACGTGTTTCTCCAACATTAAGTATGACGATTGGCCGATTGTTGACCATGTACGATAGTTCACGAAACATTGTCCAATCAAGATTCCAAGTGTTGGAACGATAGTGTTCGACATGAAAGGATTCTTGGGGTTTATGCACGATTACCCATATAGCTGTCCCTTTGTCGTATAGATCAGACGGGTAGAACAGAGGAAACGAATATTTTATCAGATACTTAGTGAACAAACTAACCACCTATGTACCTAAAGCTTGAGTTAATCTTCTTGGCAGAATTATGCTTGATTCACATAACACACGCGAACGAACAGACGCTCAACAGCTTGGACATAGGATTTCTTCATCGACTTCTTCATCGCTCTCTAGCAAACACTGCACTGGTGTGTCGGCTGGGTAACGATTGACCTCTAGGAAAATTTATATTCTGTTGAAAAGCTTAGTACACAACTCCAGGCTATGATGACAGATAATCAATGAAGTCAGTCAATCTGGAAACATGATTCTCCGCGGTGGGATCACACAACACGCATTAAGCACTGGAGGCTAGTTTATGCTTCCTTGTTAGAAATAGCTACAGGAATGTTTTCCATTAATTTCACCATCAACCACATTCAAACACGGCAATCTTGTTGTTCTTCGATGCGACAGCAAGTGGACCACGAAAACTATCCGTAGCCGACGATATATGATCTTGCTCAGCACCATCATTGCCAATGTTTGTCACTTTGTACAGCGGATAGTTCGCAAAGTCGATGTCTCCAGTTGAATACACCGTCACAACTCTTTGACACTGAGCCTCTCTGCGTTGAAATATAGACTCGCCAGCCATAGGGAACTTTGGGGTTACTGGTGTTACTGACATCCCCGACAGCGACGTTACCATCTTGCGAGAAGGAAATATACTTTGGAACTTTGAATAACGTATTTGACGGACATGGACGTTGTAACGCAACTCGAAATCTAGACTGCCAGTTGTGAATTGAATCGTGATTGATCCGACATTGGTTATTCCAAAATATTTCATTTCAGTGGAAAACTCTTCACATTTCTGAGGTTCTGGTTCTAGCATCAACGCAGACACCAGGAGAATAATAAGGACCTCATGACAATCTATTTTGGACAGTCATGCATGGGTTTCCAGATAGAGTGATACTCTTTGTCACAGAGTCTCACGATCCACGAAAATCTGATACCTTTTTTGCCGCATCTGTTGCATTCACGCGAAGTTTGCCACAATTACTCTATTGCGTTTTGCATATTTACCTGCAAGTAAAGTGAAAAAAAAGGTTTTCCTGTAAATTTTCATGAGTCTTATTTGACAGCTGGTACGCGAACCAGGCGTAATATCGACTTCTCACTTTAAGCGTTTGCAGCTGATCCACAGGTTCATAACTAACAATCATTATATACATGGCTAGTTTTATCAGGAACATATGGTGTAAATGAGGTATGGTCTTTTAAAAAGAAATCCTGATTCTCATTAACACAATACGGACGGGAGACAAATAAAAAAGCAAAATACCTTTGAGACCTTGTCGTAGTGTTTTCAATACATACTGCTGGTCAGTGTTCACATCATCTGTCGTACCCGTTTCACTGAAACCAATTAGGCAATGATGTACATCATTACGGTATTTCATTAGGAGCACATGAAAATCATATATCATCTGTGCTAGAATAGTTTTGTCATATATTTAAAGTATTTTATATGAAATGAAGAATATCGAGGTCCATATAATACAACCTTTTCTCTACAATCTCGTTGAATTACTAACATTGCATTCAATACCAAAATGCAAAACTTTGTTTTACCTTTCCAACCTGTCTACCCGAAGTTTTCCTGTTTTGGAGATTCGTTCATTCAACAGTGAATTCAACGTCTCATCGCTGTGTGATTCATTTACGCCGCTCAAAATGGAATTTACGCGAAGCATCAGCTGACGGTACATGTCCAGGGGCACAACATAGTGGACTGCCATGTCAGTATCCCCATCAACAGCTACCACTGACCGATGGTCAGATAGAGCAGACATCATGATGAAGGCTTTGTGGATTTTCAAACATCTTTCTTCAGACATCAACAGATTACCACCAATACTATATTTTGATGTCTCTTCTTTCAGTTTTGACAGTCTCCTGTAAAATGCTTCTGTTGTCTTAATATCTTCAGACCCGATAACTCCGTAGATCACATCAAATGGTTCATCCGTGAAGTAACGTGCATACGTCATTGCCTTGGCTACGGATTTGTTATACTGTCTTTCTTCCTTAAAGCCATCTATCCGCTTGACGTAAGAAGCTGAGATACTTCCAAAACTGCCTTTTTTGTTATCTATGAAGGTGAGCAGTGTTGGGGGAATGGAATTCGATATTAAAAGAGCGTCACAAATAACGGTACGGGGACGGCCGTCACAGTTCTTCAAGTTGCATATTGCAGCCATAGATCTGCCTACAATTGCTGTTCCAGCTTTCAAGATGAAATCTCTCAGACATGAGGTGAGGTTCCTATACTTGCCCATTTCTAACATCATTGATGGGAATATTCCTTAAAGTAGGAACAATATTCAAATCAGTTATTTCAAATCTTATAGCAAAGAAATGTATTGGAGAACTTGCATCAAATATTACATCTTCACATTTATTCTTTACGTTATTTCTGTAGTGACGTCCTATCATGCTATCATACTTTTCGTACAAGATTGTACAAGCATTAGATGTGTAAGGTGAAATAAGAGGAACACTTCAAAATAATGATCTGCATGTCCAAGCACTTTCTGTAAGGAAGGTTGGACTCTCCTTTCAGAGAAAGGTTGCAAGTGTGATGTAAGAGGCTGTAAGGACACGGCATGAGCAGTGACAGTGTTTTCAAACCTTTTGAGGGAACTGATTCTATAATCTCCGCCAGTGCGTTTCCGCGTTCCATCACAGTCGGAGGAAATGCTGATGCCGACATGTACCTGACGCAGTGGAGGTCACTTGACGCTGTAGGGTCTGCATAAAGATACGAAATCTTATAGTTTTAGCACGCTCAGAGTAGATTACACAATAGCGGTTCTGCCTCGCATTAGGCTTAGAAACTTTCAAATGGTCACCGCAGCTCCTACAGACTTTAAGAAAGGTTTTCTGCAAACGTACTTCCGGGGAAAGAAGAGTCTTCCTATTGAAGTACAGACCCCGAGTCGCAAAGAAAGACAAATTCCCTGCTAGAGAAAGGTTTCCTCACCCCGCTTTCCGACGGAGAGAAACAAATCGGACCACATCATCTACGAGCGCTATAATATCCCTCGTCAATTTCTCGAACTCTATTTACTGTGCTTTCGCGAGTTTGTAGAAGAGGGTAAAATAGTCAATTTCGTCTACCTACCCAACCAATTGCGACCCGCAGTGGGCGATCGTTCTCACCGCCAACTGCTGTCTGGAAGCCAATGACAGATACAACCGCTGTATAAACTGTTTCCCTCCCGCCTCCCGCCTCCCGCCTCCCGCCTCCCGCCTCCCACCTCCCGCCTCCCGCTCGAGGTTCCGCAAGAACCCATGATCGACAGCTGCTTCTCGAACATAGAGAGCAAGTACAACAATGAATGTCTCCTGTGGTGCCTTTGATACGAACTCCTCCTCAACAAATTGGTGATCATTTTTCATGTGAGAAGAAAGATTCCACCTGCTAACAGGGAAAGCAGATCCACCACAGGGATGGTGGAACAGTATTTGGCACACACCGTTGCCCAACTACGGTCAAGACAAGACGTCTGCCAACATACGTCTCTAGCAGGTTCTCGAAGACTTCGGCCATGTTGGAAGTTGACGTTTGTTGCTTGGGGTCTATACTACAGTAGGGGCACACTTTGTTCTCCGGAAGTCAATTTGCGCAAAACTCTACATATTTTAGTGGCAGGGGTAGCAGAGTTGGCCATTTGGAGGTTCCTAAGGCTGATGCACCTATGCGAGTCAGGATCACTCTTGTGTATACTACTCTCGAACATATAATGCACATTTAACAGAGATAGCACAGGCTATCCGGTCTGTGTCCCGCACCTGAAAAAGTATTGACAAGTAATGTATCGGAATGAGAAGTATGATTCATGTTTTGTGTAAAATGTTATCGCTATTTTGTTTACAATCATATTGTGTGACAGCTTGTGGATGTCCATATTTCTATTATTTGTAATCCATAAATCGGTATTGTTATAGAAAACAACAAGCAGAAATAACCATGTGGAAGTGGTGTGTGTTAAACACACGTACATCGACTTCTACAGCTGGAATGGTTCGACACTGGCAACATCTGATATCAATACTATTTCAGCTGTATTATGCTGTTTCTGTTAACAGTCAGTCGAGGAAAGATATGGTGCAGGACTGGTGATCAAAAAAGGTCTGCTTTCCATTGCAGCCAGACCATTTTCATGTTGTCCCACTCAGCATGTTACAAAATGACCCGTGAAGATCCGGGTTAGAATTGGTCTTCAGTAACCCATGCTTGTCATAAGAGGCGAGCAACAGGATCGGATGGTCAGGCTCGCTGACTCTGTTGACACATGGCATCTTATGCCAACTGCATCGATCGATGTGCATGATGGTGATAACTGGGTCACGGCCGGATCCACACGCGATCATTTACAAACGCCTCATACCGCTTGAATAATGTTGAACAAACAAGTGTCAAACAAACAAGCAAACAAGTATTACATAATGCTCCACAAGCGAAACGTCTATCTGATGGGTCTTCTCTCAGTTTCTGTCATCTCATATTAATAGCAATACCAGATTGTTTCGATCATCATTTTGGGCGTGGGTGCCCAACGTGGGCAAATGTTGGAAGCCTGACAACTGTTATTGTATACAAGAACGTCTTTATTGTTATAACAGGGGAAGGGGGAGCATGGGGTGGGGGCTTTCTACTTTATATTGCCATTTTTCATATTTTGTACCTGTCTGCCATTGTCATTCTTTTGCAGTACCGCGTATTGATATGTAAACATATACACTTCGTCAAAAGTCATGCACACACAAATAGTAATTGCAAAAAAGTCATTGATTTCGGACGTGATCTCGTTCACTGTTCCTCTCAGTGTAATGAGAGGAATACATAAGAATGTTCTTATTAATATTAGACTTAGTAATATTAGCATGAAACATTTTGCATGGGGCATCCTCATTAGAGATAAAAAGGTGTTCACTGTGAAGCAATATTGACGGTGATATTCAAATTCGGATTGATATGAGGCAGAATGAGGTCGAAATTGTCCAACGGAATAAGATGGCAAATCACTGGCATTCATAACACCATGCTGTGGACATGGTGCCACTGGATTTGGGATGACAAAGAAAATTGGATGCTAGGGAAGACAGGGCTCTTGTCGGGATGGCCAGACGCAAGAGAGACTCCACAGTCCCCATGCTGCTCATGCTTCCTCAGCAGTGTTCAGTTATAGACCCAGAGGCAGCCACACAAGAGAGTCTCCATAGTCCCCATGCTGCTCATGCTTCCTCAGCAGTGTTCAGTTACAGACCCAGAGGCAGCCACACAAGAGAGTCTCCATAGTCCCCATGCTGCTCATGCTTCCTCAGCAGTGTTCAGTTACAGACCCAGAGGCAGCCACACAAGAGAGTCTCCATAGTCCCCATGCTGCTCATGCTTCCTCAGCAGTGTTCAGTTACAGACCCAGAGGCAGCCACACAAGAGAGTCTCCATAGTCCCCATGCTGCTCATGCTTCCTCAGCAGTGTTCAGTTACAGACCCAGAGGCAGCCACACAAGAGAGTCTCCATAGTCCCCATGCTGCTCATGCTTCCTCAGCAGTGTTCAGTTACAGACCCAGAGGCAGCCACACAAGAGAGTCTCCATAGTCCCCATGCTGCTCATGCTTCCTCAGCAGTGTTCAGTTACAGACCCAGAGGCAGCCACACAAGAGAGTCTCCATAGTCCCCATGCTGCTCATGCTTCCTCAGCAGTGTTCAGTTACAGACCCAGAGGCAGCCACACAAGAGAGTCTCCATAGTCCCCATGCTGCTGGTCTGAGGACAAAACGTCCTGCTCGAAGCCCTTATTGACCCCCAGAGGCACACAAGACAGTCTAAATTGGTGTATGGCAAGGCAGAACTGGACCATCAGGTTATGGCACCGTATTCACTGGTCTTACGAAAATAGGTCCTTGCTATATGTCTGTTGTTGTTGGGTTTTGGATATCTTTTGCTATTGATTTGTCTGCTAATCATTCATTGGAATTTTAATGATTATGGCGCTGTATTCACTGGTCTTACGAAAATAGGTCCTTGCTATGTGTCTGTTGTTGTTGTTGGGTTTTGGATATCTTTTGCTATTGATTTGTCTGCTAATCATTCATTGGAATCTTAATGGACAGCCAAAATGAAATCCTGAACCAATATGTGATGTCGCATTTTACAACCATGCTCTTCCCGCAGTAGTCCAGTATTCACAAACGAGAATTATACTAGTGCACATTTGTAATGCGCTCATATCCACGCTTGCAGCATGCCCAAGGCGCAGCAATCACGGAAGTACAATGGAATGGGAGATGGCAAAGTTAGCAAGATTCGTAGATCTAGCGGAAAAGGTTTTGAGACCAACTTTGAATGAATCAAACGTTGGAGAAAGGTTCAGATCTTGGGAGAGAAAGTTCCACATGTAGGGAGCATAATGTTCAAAAGATCTCTGACCAAAGGACTTGAACCTAGACTTGTGACACTGTCAGTAGGTTGTGGTGTTGAGATCTCAGTTGACGTGCTGGGACAAAGGCCGATAACAGCTCCGATATGTATGAAGGAGTTTGGTTGTGAAGAGATTTATATGTCAGACGGAGAATCTTGGACTGGATCCTTGCTCCTACTGGAAACCAGTGGAGATTCCTAAGAACTGGAGTGATGTGTGATTTCTTTGGGGTGAGGGTCACGATGTCAAACTCTAGCTCGAATCCCAGACTTGAATTCCCGGGAACATGTGTGGGGCGTTTTGGGACACAAGATCAAACTGAGAGATCCTCCCATTCACAATCTGTAAGAACTATCTCGGGCATTAGTGGTGGACTGGCGCAGGATACCAATAAGGATAATCAGAAGGTTCATGGAGAGCGTGTGACGACGTGTCAGAGTGACATTGTTGCCAGAGATTGAAGAGACTTTACTTTGCAAAACAGCAATATGTCTGCTGTTTGTGTGTTGCAGAGGAATTCTGCTGCCACCATGTTGAGTCTCTAGAGGACAATACTCTTGCATCATTTGCATCAATGTGTTTTGTGGTCATTAAGCTATGCTGCTCAAAATACCTTTGTATCAGATTTTTAGTAGCAAATGTCCCATAAACGTCTGAAGAAAGATATGGCCTAGGTAAACAACGCTGCTTAAATAACGCTGTACGAACGCTGTTTATGATTATATTGTTTATAGTGAACTGTATATAACGCAACCTTCCCATATACCTGGCGGTGCATGACATGTGCCGAGGTATAGTTACTTTGATGATTCATTTGTCAATTTCTTGATAGTCTCCCGGCTGTCTGGATTCTAAGCAGCAATGCCCAATCTTAACAATATATGCAAGAATGGGTTAAGCCATACATTTCCACAACTTAGTGTGGCTGCCTTCCATGTGGAAGGATGTACCTGGACATTCAGAAACAAAATGTTTTTAAGTGTTTCTTTCGTCAGTTTCCACACACTGAGGGATATATAATTCTATACCTTCGTTTCACAAGGGAACACATGACAGCAGCCAGTTGGATGCCTTTATTGTGAATATAAAGGTAGCTGTTTACACATTCACTTGACAATAGCTAATTCGAAGTTTATTTATACACCCAATATATTATGTATGAGTAGACACGTTTATGCGTAACGTCACCTATAAATAAGCAACACGTTGAATAACAAACCCTTTATTTCATATTCCCGGATCATCCTACTGCACCTTTTCTCCTTTCAAATTGCTCTTTCGACTGTGTTATTCTTCGCTGTCCTCTTGGCAATCAACAGGCTTTTGGTTCATAAATATCTCAGGCGTGTATGCAGGAGAGTTCGAAGATGTAATGCTATACTGGTACACGTTTTTAACCGACGTGAGATTTCTTTACCAATTGTTATTTAGGCTACCGTCGAAAATATAGTTATCACTTTTAAAGTAATTATACATATAATAAAACCAAACAACAAAACAAAATTGTTGGTACAGGTTTGAACCCCAAAAGATGACATTCGCCCCAACTTAACATTGTTCCGATAACAACGCTGCTGTTTGAAAACCTCGTACAAAATGTGCATTTTACAAAACGTGAAAAACTTAATTGTGGGGCATTGGTCCAAAAGCATGTGCATGGTTGTGGCAAGATACTAAATTTATCCAACGGGATACTCATTGTCTAATATTATTGAAGAATGTAATATATACCCATTATAATTGAATAATGGGCATCACAAAGTTCAGTAATGAGTTGTCCACACACACCACACAGAAGACACTAGGGTAAATAAACATCTGGCAATTGATTTCAGAGTCTCAAAATATTTACATTGTTCTAGTGGGATGCTCCAAAACCTTTTGACACCATTCCTGTGGTTTAACACGTAAGATAGTATTGTTTTCATTAAGATGGTATGACTCTGGACCGTGTCTGTCAAAAAAAACAACTCCATTGAATGAAGACACATATACTTCAAGGACATAGGTGTCGCCATGACCTGCCACTTTGTGGAACGTTAACTTCAAAGATTTTGTGATCAGATCTCGGTCAGCAATGGTCCTCTTCGGGGTCAGAAACAAAACCTTCGAAGCTACTTCGTCAAGTATTTCTGACTTGAGAGTCTCATGAAGTTCCTTCTTCAATTCAAATCCGTCAATGGATACTTTTCTTGAGTTGTAGGTGGCTGTTGTTCGATCTTGTTCAGCAACACCGAGGAAATAATACCCGCCTCCTTTCTGGTTTGCAAAGGATGAAATATATTCCCTCAGACGAAGTTCGTTCATGATGTGGCATGCCAAGTCAGTCCTGGCCACCTTGCGGACACCTTTGAAGGATTTTAGTTGCACGTTGCTGGCCTCTTGTAGTCCGTGAAGTGACTTCTCATACTTTCCTCCAGATCTGTCTTTACTCAAGATGTAACGCATGTTCAACACTGTGGGTCTAGCAAAGCCTTTATTAAGGTTGATGTGGGTGTTGTAGTTTATTGTAGATATTGTGGATGAAGAATTGCATGTGATCGAGAGGCAGTTGGGTTCTCCTTTCATCCAATCTCTGGAGTAACTGTCATGGAATAAGGCTCCGTCCTCAATTAGTTCATTGAGCCTATCATCAACCAGTTCATCAATGAGTCCAAGAGACTCGTCACTGTCATCCATGTGTGTAAAATATATGATCAAGATGCCGCCAATTGTGTTTCTCAGTGCACAAATACGTTCAAAAATACGCTCTTTTTCCTTGTTTTTTCTGTCAGCCTTTTCCTGTTTTTCTTTCTTTTGGAGTTCGCTCTGTTCATGTTCCTGCCCTTTGTCCATTTTCTTCTTCTTGGACGAGCTTGCCTTTATTCCCTCGGAATCTTTTTCCTTTGGTGGACAGATGTTTCTGATGTCAACATGCATCGTCAGGACACGCTGTGAGGTATCCATACCACTTACAATGCTCTTGCATTTTGAACAGTCTGAAAAATCCACATCCAAGGTTTAGCTGGACTCGGTCATTTGAACTTTTCTCAAATGGTCATCTTAAATATCACCTTATCCTTCATACATGTGCTTCTCGATGAACAGATAGTATGTTTTCAATAGTAGTCAGCAAAAATAATACGCATATGTGTACAATTCACAAACTATCCACTCTTACTGGAAGGTTAACTTTTTGGAACTAAGACTTGTGTCCGTATCATCCCCCTCCACTCCCTTAGAAATGTGCAATATTAAACTTAAGGGGCTGTGGGCGCAGTGGGCGAGCTGGCTAAAGCGCCAGGCCAGTGATCCAGCGAGGTTGAGATGTCGGGATCTGTGACCGGCTGTAAAAACCTTGGAGTCAACATTGACTCAGTGTTGTCACAGCCCCTAGTGTACAGTATACAAACCTGTGCACTTAAAAGAACCCACGAATCCGCTGGTAGATGACCAGATGGTGGCCACATGAATACGTGCAAACACCTAGTTGCGGGTACAGCAAGGTGCAGTAAACTTGGACAATGTACGGTAACTATATGTCCCAGTCCACCCTGTTGCGAATGGGTACCTCGTTAGGATGAGAGAGCCTCAATAAACTCGGTGTGGCAAGTGGCAGCAAGAGTTGAATACTCCCCAGGGAGTTGAGATTGAAATACGATGTGCTGTTGAGATTGAGATCCAGTGATCAAGGAGAAAATACCAGCGTCTTGTGCGTGGATATGTGCGCTATATAAATATCCTATATCATTATCATATCAATTGAGTGAAACTTGTAAATGGATATAATCGATGAGATAAGGAAAGGTAATATTTCAGCTCCTTTCAGCTCAGCGACTATTCATTGTAGAACATTTGGAGGGGTGATGTGGAAGGAAGTCTTTAACTTTTAGAGATTCCATTCTTATATTTACCTTTATCATTTGCGCCGTGAACACTGTCCTTGGAGGTAAGAGACACTTGACTTTCATCACGATGTTTCTCACCACCACCCTCACGTTTCCTCTTCGTACCACGTTCAGAGGAACGGCTCATAGTATGACGGGATGCACTTAAGCTCTGACGGGGCACGTCCACAACGCAGCCTAGTCCTGGTTTCTCATACGCGGGAGGTGTTGTTATATGGTGGATTTGATCAGTGTGTATTAGGATTGGTTCCTGGCTGTGTGTTCAGTGATAGGCTGTTGCGCAGTTCTAGCGATAGGGTATGTTACCTTGGTGGGCTGTTCACAAGCAACAGTGTTTAGTTGCATAACGTGGGTCCCAATTCATGTATCTATTTAACTTGGAGTAAATTTAGTAGCCGAACGCTTTAAGCTCCAACGAAATATTCATGACGTTTCCCATTACCTCTTCTGAAATAGATCTACACTGTTAAACCATTTGCAGAATGACAAGAGCAGTGTATCACATGTCTGTATTTACGCATTTCGTTCCACACTGTAAGTCAAGTGATTATGTCATTAACTATGTCACCAGGGTTATATTCAACTACACACCAGTTTACTGGATCCCATACAGGTATACATAGGTTGGAGTGGCCTAGTTTCCTGAGGTGTCGCAGTTCACTATATACATTTGTGGCGTTAGACGTGGAAGAAAGTAATGGGGTCGAATCCCACTTTCCACCAGATTGATTGTGTTGTTGCGAAGGCACCACGTATGTGGTGGGGCTTACCAATGAAGCTACGAATCACAATGGATTTCCTACCAAGCTTATACACTGCGATGTAGTCTTTGTCGGTGCTGAGTGTTGAGTTAAAACCAACTCTCACTCATTCGGGTTCAGATTTTAACATGTTAGGGAAAGAGTGTGTGTTTGGCTGCACATCTGGGCATAACAACGCTTGAGGCTACTGTACAGGGAATGAACACTCAACCTGATCCGGGTTCAGTTTCCCATTTGGATACAATGAAGCCCATTTCTTGCGTCCCCTGCCTATATGTTCTTAGAATATGACTAAACGCACTCACTCACTCACTCATTACACTGGAATACATTGCCCGATTTAGTTCCATCGTAAGTTGGTTTTTGTGGAAAGTGGATAAATGCTCAGATATTGGAATGTTATCCAAACCACTGACCCAAGGAGCTGCTTGGATTCGACATACAATTTACACCTTTACAATTTTCATAGATCACACCGCGTTTAGCAATATTCCAGCAATAACACGACGGGGGACATGAGAAATGGGTTTCACAAATTATGAATGTAGACTTGATCACGCTACTATACGGCTGAAACAATGCTGTACATTGTAAATATCTACTGAACTCAGCTACATGAGGAATCGAACCCTGATTGTCGGCTTGACGAACAAACGCTGTACGACTAGGTTACCCTACTGTTCCTCCAGTTTTAACATAATTACTTTAATGGTACACGTGTTGTAGTAACTTGAGTACAAACGTACCAGAAGGTGAAACATGATCTCGGGAGTACACAATGGAGAGATGGGATTGTTCCTAGTACCCAATTGAATTCATCCAGTAATTTATTACTCATGTCGTTCCGCTGTGTAGTCAGATGATATTGTAGCCTGATGTAAATGTTCCAAAAATACACAACGTATTGCCTGAACACATTATTAACGTACCTTAGCCAGATCGTGTCTTGACGGGAGGGTGGGGTAGTCTAGCGCTCTAAGGAGCGTTTGCATGTCACGCGGAAAACCCGTGTTTGATAAAATGGGTAAAATGTGTGGAGCCCATTTCTGGTGTCCCCCGCCAGGACATTGCTAGAATACTTTTAAACGCGACGTAAAATCCAACTCACTCGCTCATGTCTTGACAGTAATACATTGCATTTTCATGTTGTACTTGTATGTACTTTATGAAAAAGGCTTATGGCGGCGAATTACAGGCGTGATTACTGAAGAAAGCCCACAAAGCTGCCTGGCGTCTGATCGCTGGCCAACGTTCGGACTGTCACATCTTTCCGTTTGAATCGGTGCTTACTGAGACGTGTCTGGGACATAGTGGAACATCAACTTTTAAGATGGCCGCAGATTCTTGCTGCGCTTCACCGACGTTCATATCTCGGTCTGACGGAAAACATACACGGCGTCGAACAGGTACAGTCAACCCATCCACCTCAGGATCTCATCACTCTTCAAATATACGCAAAAGTATTTTTGGGACAAAATGGTGCAAAGAAATCAAAAGGAGTATTAAAGGTCACAATGATTATCAACAGTGCGTTCCATTGTATTGTGTGTGTTGACGCATCATATTATTCTCATATGACATCAGCTTATCTTTCAGTTCCCGGTACAATGCATGTGGGTGCATATATCGTGGTTTTTGTGTCATACTGTGCACGATCGTTGGTACTGGTGTGCTCAAGGCTAGTAGTTCAGGATGGCTGACGGGCGGAAGACGACGACGCCAATTTTCACTGATGTTTATCATTTATTGAACTCATGACATTATTCATTTGAACGTTAAGACTGTTTTTTACAACACACAAATTCGTGTGTAAACAGCACCACAGCACAAAATTTACAAGTAAGTGGCTTCATTTATACTAGTAACTAGTAAAGTTTTGATGGGGGTCATATGAAACGTTGTTTGTTCAAAGACAATATGATCGATACAAAAAATACCAAACTTTGAGGAGTGAATGACTAGAATCATGTTACGCAATATCTAAAAGCATGTTATGAATATTAATCCATGTCACAGGAAGTGGGCGGGGTCTCTGAGAGTCGCGGCAGCTGATTGGATTGTGAACAATATGACCGAGAACTGCTGTTTGACTCTCTCCCATTGTTCCGCAGGATCCGCTGATTTGTCAACCTCAAAGAGCAAATCGGTGAGACCAGGGAATGACGATCCTGCATAGCTGTTGATACTGCTGGGGGCGAACAGGACGTGTCTGAGAAAGAACAGCTTGATTATACCAGGGATACTCTACAACAGGGATAGGTCGCTCGCTTGATTTCTTTACCATTTGTACTAATTAACGTGCTCCAAAGCACACGGTGACTTGGCTCGTTCCCAGCGCAACTTATGAATGAATGAATTATAGTAAGAATTAAGAGCAAGAATTATGTGAATGAATGACAGAAATAAATAAAAAGAATAGAAGAAAGAAGTACATATGTGAATGAATGAAAGAACAAATACACCGCGGCCTTCCCTGCCAAAAAATGTTAAAGAACGCAAAAGTATCGCGAGAACACGTGTTAACGTCAGCTGTCCTTTTAAAAAATCTACTTTGAGACATTTTTGTTGGCATTAATAATTAATTCAGATATCTTATTGCATGTGGGGAATGGAATGAACGTTAACAAAATGTTAACTGACACTGTCACACTGCCCTAAAAATGTATGTGTAAAACTGTCACAAAGCGTTCTCAAACACCTTTCCAGTTTTGTCAAATAATAAGATCAACAAGAAAGTAGTTATGGAACTATAACCCTCAAGCATCAATGGCCAATCAGATCAGATCGGCAATATGTCATATTTTTCACACACCTCAAATACACCCTAACATTTTGTTTTAGATTATGAAACTATCACTATTACTTGCAAACACATTTCACCCGATAGTATATCCCCCTCATAAGAATTAAAGGTGTATGTGACAGATCTTTTTGAAGAAATAACTAGAAACACTCAAACAATGGCGAGTAGCATTTCAATGGCAGATCGGCGAAATGTCATATTTTTCACACACCCCAATTACACCCTAACAATTTTTTAAGTCATAAAACTGTCACTATTACTTGCAAATACCTTTCAACTAAAGGTATGTTTTCCTTCTAAAAATTAAACGAATGTGTAGAAGAGGATTTTATGGGCACAATTCGTGGTGAATCGAGAATAGAAGCCTGTGAGCTATGATATACTGACGTGAAACTTTACTACAAATCTACTGTGCTAATACGAACACTAATACCAATTATTTGTTTGAAACTGAAGTGACAAAATAGTTAACCTATCTTCTACATTTTGGATTTCGGTTGTTACAACACTCAGCGAACGTTATCAGCTGTTGAAAATAAACCGGGCTCAATCATAAATACCACGCTGCGACCGTATTGGCTACACTGGTTACGTATTGACATGTGACATACGTTTAGCGGCTGTTCGAGGAGTTTCTTCTCCCCTCTATATAGGCTCCGTGATTATACAACATGTCATCTCTTATCTTATTTCTTTTCATTGGGGACAACCCAGCCATTCTATGTAAAGACAACCACTATAATGTATATAAATATGTTAAATAGAATAATACTTTGATATAATAATATATAAATATTTTCATTTGTATTTAGACTTTCCGATATTTATCTAAATGTGAACGTCGAAAACAACACGCCCACTAAGGTCTTTTGAAAATGAAAGCGTTTAAAACAGAACGGGGTGTTATCCTTTCAGAACATTGTTACGAGTGTGTATTTTCTGTATATTTTTGTTATTAATTAAGTAATAATTATTATTGGGTCCCAACATTTAGTGTTTTGAATATTAAATATGATGGGTCACATTTCGTTTTAATAGCTGGTCAACACTTTTAGCATTCTGGTTTTCCGGAATTTATCTGCTCCTAGTTTTCTTTGTATCTACTTCCGGGAGACTTATTCGAGGGCATTATACGGTGTTGACGATGTTCGTTTGTGCCCGAACTTTCGGGAAATGGCTAAATATATATAAAAAGGCTGGTTGCCGTGTTGAGGTTGACACTCATTCATATTTGCTGGGTTACATCACCGCCAACGCTTGAAAACCCGTCAATGCCTGACCTACATTATCCACTGTCACACGGATCGCTGTGTTTACATTCTGCCATAGTTGATTCTCTCACGCACTAAGACTTTGGTGAGTTTGCTATAATATGTTTTGTGTCCCATTGACTTAGATTTTGTCTCTCTTGAATTGTATTTGTAATCCGCTTTGTGGCTATTGACTTGTGACTTTGTATACCTTGCTGTCGTTGCATTATAATATATTATTTGAACGTTTATGACTTGTCTTTGTTCTGTTTTGCTGGTTTACAAGGGGATTTCTTACATCGTTTGTCACAGTAAATTCTTAACCGTAACAACATTTCGTGAAGTTATGGTTGAGGAAAACTCAGATTATAGTTTAAACGTTGAATCAGAATATGAATCTGATTCTACCTGAAGTAGGATATCCATGGGATTCCGTTAGGATCCAAGAATGCTCTCTCTATTTGCCGCAGCTGGTCATTGATGTGGCGGACGGACAGAGGACTGAATGAAGAGGCAGATGGCCATGATTATAACAATAGTGTGATCAACCCATCTGTCAGCTATGACAGTGGCATCATGGCAAATATCTGAACTCTGTCAATACAAACCAGTGACTGATAGTATGAGCGACCATTCAACCTCAGGGACACCACGATGGATGAGGACATACACTAAATGTTCGATGATCCCTCCCTTGCAGACTCCCCATTAGTTGTTAACCAACGAGCAGGGTATATTAGAACATCTCCATATCCATATTACAGCGATTCAAACCTTTATGTATCGTGTGCATGTGGTCCTGTACATACAGCTCAGGTCACAACTCAGCTGATGTTAAGCAGCGTTGGGCGCACGGACAGTCCGTGGATGGATGACCTTGTTTTGCAGCTTCACTCCTGAGAGTTCCTAGGACTCCTGCACCACAACGAATCACATGTAGGCAAGTGACTATGTTCAGCCTTGCCTCTGTTCACTTAGCACAAAGTGGGTACCCAGTGGGACAAGTGACTAAAACGCCCAAAGAAATAAAGACAAAATGGAACAATATGTTTCAAAATGCCAAAAAAGTGTTTTCACATAGAAAATTTCAAACGAAGAAAACAGGTGGCGGTCCAGGCCTTTTCCCTCTTGTATTGAGGGAGTATATTTCAACGAATATACAAACCAATGTGGAGGCCGTTCACTCTTTTCTCACTAGAGTGAAGTCCCCTGTTACTAATTTTACATGGAACCCCCCACCCCCACCCACCTCCCAGTTACATTTTACAGACGCTTGCTATTATTTCTCTCATAATGTAACTACAGATCTATATAATAAGAAAAGACAATGTGTTAAAGGTTGTTTCAAATATATAACACGCGCAGTAATGGACAAACCATTCACACTGTCATTATTATTAGTTATGCTTTAACAGAAAGAATATTTTAGAATTTTATTTTTCATTGTAATTATGAAGTCAAAATTGCTTGAACAAGTACAGACTCAAAGTACTCGTACTATGATGTAATTTCCAAGAATTTAGTTGTCAATTTCGTGTACATCAATCACAAATAAGTTTCGTGAATATAATATTCGTTGTACATAGGACTGTTCATAATTCATGGCTAGGTGGGCTGGTGATGAATTTCACGGGGGATCACCCATTTGGCATTTTATGAATAATTCACAAGAAATAATAATAAACCCCCCATCTGTTTTCAGGAGCTCAAACCGTCGAGATCCAAGGCTCTCCAAAAACATTGGACTTGTTGAGTCGTGTGTTGCAGGAGCAACAGGATAGAGGTGTCGTCCCCTCCCTTGATGCAGAGTTACCAAGCTGTAGCTACACGGCTGATATTGCAGCTGTAGGCAGTATGTAGATAATTATATATGTTTAATAGTACCGATATTCAAGCTGTGAAATAATGCCAGTTTTACCATGTATAGCATATTTTAACAGCTACTGTGAGCAACAGCAGATGAACCTTTATTCAAGAACACAAAAGAAAAACTTACTCTATGTTTTATTGTTTAGTATGACACATATGTTTATAAGCAGGTTAAATGATACGGTGCACATGTCGTCAGTTGGTGTAAATCAGTAAATAAAAAGGACCTACTGACAACGTGTTTCAGAGACACGGCGTCCACAAAGGGAAAGGGGCCGAGGATTTCCAAGCGGAACGTGAAGCCTGATGACGTCACACAGCTCCAGTATTAGGTCCTCCCGGAGCAGAAGAAGAAACTCATCACTGAAACCACCTATTACGAGCTGATGAACAAGAAGTTGCGGATGGAGTTAGGCGAATGTTAAGATCACAATGTGACTGCACTATTTCAATCATTATTACAAGTGCGAGCCACCATACATGCTAGGAATTGTGGAAAACTGAACACTTAAGAAATAGTCAGTCATTAACGTTTCACCGCACTGAAGAAGTTTCTTCTTATATATTCCCTTATGTTCCTTCCCTCCGCTCGGCCAGCATAGTCACCGCCGAGGTCGCCTTCTTCTTCCTCCCCATCTTCCCTTTCGCTCATGGGTTCCCGGAAATCGATTGCGATGTTGTGCAAAACAGCACAAGCACCTGGACATATGAAATTAGGAAAATGGGATTTAGTTTTGATGTTCTTTTACCACAATTTTGTACACATATTTATTCTTTACAAAGAATGACATATATAAATCTCGAACACATACTAAGTTAGAATCCAGACAACTTAAGGAAAATTGTTCTACATCCTTTGTTAATAGCATTAGCCATCGATTTGGGACATGAATATACGAGTAAGTACTCGAATCTTACTGCTGACTTAGGTTTCTAAAATATAATCACCTATGATTATGCATGCTCTCTCTGGACTCACTGGATCTCACCCTGTAGAACGTGGAACCTGCGTTTCCACCCTTCCTCCCTCCATCCCCCCCCCCCCCCCCCCCCCCCAATGCGCGCTCTATAGTGACCCTAGTCCTCTTGTGCGCACAGTTGAAGTTCTCTTGGTCATCGGAAGTAGTTCGCATGTATGGGTATCAGTAGAAATGGACGACAAGCGTATATATCCACTGTCACCGAGAGAATGATTCCTGTTTGCAGAGTAGCTTTCTGATTTTGAACGTTTATAGAATGAAATCCTTTTCTGTTTACGTAAGCTGGTTCGTCTGTTGAGGGGCCCTGTATTCTTACGTGGGTTCCATCGATGCAACCAATGACATCAGGGAATTTTGCAAGACGATAGAACTCCTTTCTTATGATACTCTTTTCTTCCATGTTTGGCCATTTAACGAATTGTGGTAGGAGTCGTGCTAACGCTACACTAACTTTTCGAACAACCCTTGACACAGTGGATACGTTCACTCCAAACGTATCGCCAATCACTTGCAAGAAGCTGCCAGTCGCACAGAAGCCTAGTGCTATTAGCACCTGTAATAAATTGAAACGTAGTGTCCAAATGCGTGTAATATCTGAATGTAGATTGAAATTTTGAAAATATTATTTTCAAGTCTTCAGTATACTGAAACAGAATCCGCAGAGTAGGTATTACTTATGTTACAGTCCTTACTATAGCTATTGATTTATTTCATTACTGCAAATCACATTTCAGGTGAAGGTTTTGACTGTAAAATATATCTTTTCCCTTTTAGCCATTTCGTATTTTTTATGAAGATCAATCATTTCTGGATATATTACGAATATTACAATCCAAACCTTCATTAGCTTAATGATAGATTAATGGAAGGATGGATTGATGGAAGGATTCTTTTATTTAGGGCTTCATGCAACTGGAGATAAGCAATGATTAACTAATCATAGTTTAATTAACCATTAAAGCTTTATTAAAGTTTGATACAACCGGGTCCTGGTCCTTGCGTTGAGTTAATCTGCTTAGTTTAATTAATATAATTTATATAATGGCAGTTTTGTGCATTCAAAATATCAAAGATTATTTCCATGTTATTGAACAAGGTTTAGTTTGGCTCTTGTCAATTTTCTGCATTATGATCATCTCTCATAAACCGAACTAAAACGGACCGAACCGAAGGCCTTATTTTGCAAACGTACCGTTCCGTGCTGGGAGCATCATGCGGTGTATGTTGACTATACAGAGGTCTCTGTTAGGGTTGAGTATTGGCAAATACTTTGATTGCAGTATACTGCGATTCACGTACCCGTATTACGATAAGTATTGTGCTATATTGGTAACTTAGACGCTTGACAAGAGACAGTGATTTGGTATTTACGATGTACATTTGAAGTCCCTAAACATACATGTTATGGCTCTGGTAACATCAAGCTCAAAATTAGGTTTCATAGCCATAGATTCTATTTTATGTTTGTGCACTTCATTGCATTACAATATGCAGTTTCGTAGCTGAATAACGAAGGAAATCAATTGTAGTGAACGAAGTGGGTAGATTTTTATTTAAACCATAAAGATAATCACAAAAGGTCCATATAATAAAATTATGTTTTTCACCCACTACATCGGTTCTTGGAAAAAAATATCACAATGCGTATCGTTTGAAGAGCACATTGCGATATACCGGTATAGCGGTAATAAGATGCAGTCCTAACTCTGATTATGCCCCTTAGGACGGAATGGATGCAGTGTTCACAGGTAACGTATTTGCCCTCGTGTCATTACGAGGATTAAAGATTATCTTACAATATAAAAATGTTGAGATGACCCCCGTCTTGAAACGATTCAAGTACAATATATCTAGTTGGGCGTCATCTCAAAATTGTTAGATTTTTTTTAAAAATCTTTAATCCTCGTAATGAAACGAGGGCCTGTAAGTCTATGGGCCGACCCCTCCACCCTAATAGGCTCGAGCGCAACGAGCAAACGAAAGCAACAACATGAGACGAGAAACCCCTAATCAGACACCATAGAATGAGGGTTAGTCAAGAATGCATGCCTTTGGGAAACAAAGCTGATACTCTGTGATAAATACCGAAGACTATTTATTGTTAACATAGAATAAATACGTTAGAATACGTATAAAATAGGTAAATTTGTTAACATATTAAGTAAAATAAATTCACGATACAGATGTATAGCAAGTAAGTGGACAAAGTACAATATACAAAAATAATGTGCACTTTTTGGTATCTGATACAGGAGGCAGCGTCATGTTGATGGCTTGGATCATAACTAATCACGATAACCAAGCATAGTTCCAATCAAACTTGCCGTGATAAGAATTAATCGCATGTCATGTATAACAGACATACACTACAAAAATTAGGGGGGAACTGAATTTGTAATTCACGACAGAAAAAAACTGGAAGATATACAGGAATCGGGGAATGCAGATAGTGCACGTGAGTACAACACCACTCGCACTTCCCTGGGACTATGGTTGTTTGTACCGTAAACGAAAGATGACCTGTATATGATGTAAAAAATATGCATGTTTTAGTTTTTCATTGCAAAACAACAGCAAAGAAACAAAAGGAAAAGGGGAAGAAAAATATACTAACAACTGTGTGATGCAAGGTGATAGTCTACAGTGACCTTGAAAACAGTCAAAATCAAGAATGACACCCCATGCACGTGTATGGAGCTATTGCGTTGTTGTGCACGTGCACTATATGTTTTAGGGATGATCGTAAAGAGAAGTGGTGGCGTGTTCGTAAGATTTCTGCCTTTGAACAGTTTGTGAACACTTATACTTCCTACCCAACTTGACAGTTCGGGTTCCCTTACCTTTTTGAAGTGTATGTTATCTCTAAAGTGATATTGTCGTTGAGCAATCCTGCAAAATGTATTTCTATAGGGCCGCCCTAATGAATGAAATGTCATGTGTAATTTAGTAAGCAATGGCCGCACCTCTCAGAATTGTCTCACCTGTCACACTGCTGACAGAACTTGTGAACAACAAACAGTTCATAACCGAACTCAGTCGAGTGATCAAAACAATGACCGCTAGTTTATATATTGTTAACGATTCCTACACACAGATAGTTCAAACGTTTACGAACAAGAAACAATAACAAAGCACATTGGTTTACTGGGTTGAAGAACTTAAAGCACACACCAAAACCACATATATTTGCTCTAACCAAAGTTTTTGGTCACTTATTTCAGTCAGTGCAAAGACCGATCTCCCATGAAGTGAAGGTGATAAACGAGTCTACACGTTCTATACACGCAGAATATTGCAATTCATGTTGTCTGTGTAAGATAACGCTGTCTACGTGGAATTGTTGACAGAGATGCCCTGATTATACCGTGTAGCATGAATCGAATAACACAATGCACAGTTTCTCCAACATAAGTATGACGTGTATTTGATAGACCATGCATGATAGTACACAAAGTATTGTCCAATCAAGACTCCAAGTGTTGAATTGATAGTTCCAGTGCTCGACATGAAAGGATTCTTGGGGTTTGTGCACGATTACCCATTTAGCTGGTCCCTTTGTAGTATAGATCAAACGGGTAGAGGAGAGGAAAGGAATATTTTTTTCAGATACTTAGTGAACGAACTGACCAATGATAAACCTATTGCTTGTGTTAATCCTCTTGGCAGAATTCTGTTTGATTCATACGACACACGCGAAAGAACAAACGCTAAAAGGCTTCGACATATGATTTCTTTTTTGACTTCTTTATCGATCTGTAGTATATACTGCACTGTAGTGTCGGCTATCGATCTTTAGGAAAACTTATATTCTATTGAAAAAGTTAGTACACACCTCAAGGGTATGATAGATAATCAATGAAGTCAGTCAATCTGGAAACATGATTCTCCGCGGTAGGATCACACAACACGCATTGAGCACTGGAGGCTAGTTTATGCTTCCTTGTTAGAAATAGCTACAGGAATGTTTTCCATTAATTTCACCATCAACCACATTCAAACACGGCAATCTCGTTGTTCTTCGTGGCGACATATGAACAGTCAAACTGATCAAAGCAAACAGTAAATGGACTACGATAGCTATTCGCAGCGGACGATATATGATCTTCCTCAGCACCATCATTGCCAGTGTTTGTCACTTTGTTCAGCGAATAGTCCGCAAAGTAGTCCGTGTCTCCAGTTGAATTCACCGTCACAACTCTTTGACACTGAGCCTCTCTGCATTGAAATATAGACTCGCCAGTCATAGGGAACTTTCGGGTCACTGTTGTTACTGACATCACCGAGAGCGACGTCACCATCTTGCGAGAAGGAATATATTTTGGAAGTTTGAATAACGTGTCAACGCGGGGGCCTGTAGTCATCGGCCCGTGGTGAATTAGCTCATGATTAAGATGAAGACAAATGAACAGGTTGATGAAGACGAAGGCATAGTTTAGTTGTTCAAACGTCTTTAGTTGGTTTCACAAGACATGACAAACAAGTATACATGAATGAAGTGAGCGGACTTCCAGGTCAACCTGAGGGCATTTCCTGCATAATCCTGCTCGCGGTCGTCCCTACAAAGACAATCGGAATGCCGGTCTCCACACTCACATCTCACCTCCAGTATAGTTTTTAACAACAATAGACAGGCAAAGATTCAACAATGGACAGAAGAGAAACTAATAGTACTTCCTTCTGCAGTTGATGTGATGACACACACAGCCAAGGGGGGATGACCAATAAAGGCCATAAATGTCATTTACAGTAATTAATGGAAGTGACAAAGAGGAAGAAGGTAGCTGGCAAAACAATGTACTCTGCGGTAGTGATAAAGATCAAGATTGTACATTGAATAACAATAACTAAATATCATATAGCCTGGCTACATAGTTTTTGGTCTGTCGAAATATTTGGACAGGGCTGTCATGAAGTAGACACTATAACAAACGTTTTTGACGGATAAAACCGTTGTAACGCAACTCGAAATCTAGAATGTCAGTTGTGAATAGCGCACGTGCTATTCTATTTGATCCGACATTGGTTATTCCAAAATATTTCATTTCAGTGGAAAACTCTTCACATTTCTGAGGTTCTGGTTCTACCGTCAACACAGACACCAGGATCTTGTTGGGGAGAGTAATAATGACCTCATGACAAACTATTTCAGCCAGGGCGGTGAGGGTAGCCTAGTGGTTAAAGCGTTCGCTCGTCACGCCGAAGACCCAGGTTCGATTCTCCACATGGGTACAATGTGTGAAGCCCATTTTCTGGTGTCCCCGCCGTGATATTGCTGGAATATTGCTAAAAAGCGACGTAAAACTAAACTCACTCACTCTATTTTAGCCAGGCCCACTTGGTTTTCCAGGCAGAGTGATACTCTCTGTTATAGCTTCGCGTGATCCCAAGAAAACCTGATACCATTTTTGCCGCATCTGTTACACATTTCCTGTATTGCGTTTTGCATATTTACCTGCAAGTAAAATGAAAAGACGTGTTTCTGTTAAAATTCGTGAGTCGTAGAATTACGAACATTGCGTTTAATACCAAAAATGCAAAACTTTGTTTTACCTTTCCAACCTGTCTACCCCCAGTTTTCCTGTTTTGGAGATTCGTTCTTTCAACAGTGAATTCAACTTCTCATCACTGTGTGATTCATTTAATCATTCATTCATTTTAAAATGGAATCTATATGAAGCATTGGCTTACGGTACATGTCCAGGTGCACAACATAGTGGGTTGCCATGTCAGGATCCTCATCAAAAGCTTGCACTGACCGATGGTCAAACAGAGCAGACATTATGATGAAAGCTTTGTGGATCTTCAAACAGCTTCTGTCAGACATCAACAGATTACCATCAATACTACGATGTTGATGTCTCTTCTTTCAGTTTTGACAGTCTCCTGTAAAATGTGTCGGTTGTCTTAGTGTCTTTAGACCCGATAACTCCGTAGATCACATCAACTGTTTCATCCGTGAAGTAACTTGCATACGTCGTTGCCTTGGCTATGGATTTGTTATATTGTCTTTATTCCTTAAAGTTATCTATCCCCTTGACTTAAGAAGCTGAGATACTTCCACCACTACCTTCTTTGTTATCTATGAAAGTGAGCAGTGTTGGGGTAATGGATTTCGACGTCAACAAAGCGTCACAAATAAAAGTACGGGGTCGGGCGTAACAGTTCTTCAAGTTGCAGATTGCCGCCATAAATCTGGCCACAACTGCTGTGCCTGCCTTGTCGATGAAGTGTCTCAGACATGAGGTGAGGTCCCGATACTTGCCTTCGGTTTCAAATGTTTTGATCAACAATGATGGAAATATTCCTTAAAGTAGTAAACAGAATATTCAAACCAGTTATCATAAATCTTGCAGCATGACATAAATGTGTAAGAGTATATGCAAAAAATATAACACCTTTATATTAACTTCTGCCAGTCTCGAACTGGCGTAATCAAGTTATCGGTGATGCTTTTTGTTCAACGCCAAGAATGTAGAGACGATATGTGTGATATGTGCGTAAAATGAAAGATACGCTCCACAAAATGATGACCTGGACCTGCGCGTTCGAGTATTTTCTCTTTGAAATGGTGGATTGTCAATGCGAGGTAGGTTCATTGTTTCCAAACCTTTTCTGGAAACTGATTTGGTAATGTCCTCAAGTGAGTTTCCTCTTTCCGTCACAGTCGGTGGAAATGTTGATACGTGATATAGAGGGGGTATGTATGACGAAACGAATTTTTTTAGTTCTAGCAAGCTGGGACAGAAAAATAGCACACACACACAGACACAGACACAGACCCAAACTCACATACAGACACAAACACATACAAACACACACACACACACACACACACACACACACACACACACACACACACACACACACACACACACACACACACACACGCACACGCTCACACACACATATATTCGAAGTGCAAAAGGGTTGTCAGCCAGGATAAAGTGGGACGTGGGACGTCATCGTTAGGAAGTGGATTAGCAGTGGGGGAAACCTACTGCGATGTCCTCAAGGTGTTAAGAACTGTTGAAGTTCTGAAATCGTAGTAGATCGCGGGGTACTTAATCCCGACGCCAGGTGCCTGAAGGTTGTTCTGAAGTTCATGCCCGATTTCTCCAACATTGGACCAAGTCTGTTGAACAGTTGAACAAACATGAGAAGTGGCAACCTCAGGTAATTGAAAAATGAGGTATCTTCAAATCTCAGCTCACGCATCAGCCTATCAAAGTGTCCAAAAATTAATCATCGCTCTTGAGCCAATCACAGGCGCACCCAAAATGCTATTTTCACTTCTTCTCAAGTTCAACAGTCGCAGCAACTCTATCATGAATGTCTCTGACTGAAGGATGAGCAATAGTTGTAAAGCTTGGGGTCCTTGTTAACAAAATCGGGACTTGTATAGCCCATTTCAATAAGGGTTGTTATCTCCTTATCTCCCTTAAAAACTCCCCCCCCCCCAACACAGACACACACACACACCACCCACCTTTGTAGCTCGTTTGTTTGCTGAAATAAAAAAAAGGTAGGTCGCCCCTCTTCCGGAGAGGAAATATGGAGGACGGGATGGAGTGAAAGAATAAGCGTCAAAGTCTGCGTATCGACACCATTGTTGTGTTTGTAGTAAAATCTAATTATCAGGAATAGACAAAAGTGTCAGTTCAGCTAAAGAATGACAGATTGTGTTCATCGCATTTTAGTAATTGTAAATACATTGCTTCATTATTTATCCCGAAAGACGTATTTACTAAGCGATATAGTGAGAAAGAATGTTTTCTAATGCTATTTCCCGGTGCCCCAAACCTATATATTTGTATAGATTTATTCAGATTAAATGCAGTCAAAATATTTTATGAAATCTCTAAACATATTAAACAATGTAAAGAAGCCAAGGTACTTTCTACACTCTCCAAAAGCTAAAACAATATAGGCATATGCATTGGCTTGCTTGTGAATTTCTGATCCAAGATCTGTAATGACAAGCTTCTCTTTGTAAATCCGATTTCAATGTCAGCCTATGATCAAGTTCTATAATTACTGGTTTTATTCGGCATACATTACTTAATGTGTAATTTACAGATGTCAGTTTCATTTGCTTTTTGTCAGACTGACAAAATCAATGAAATATAGACATTTAGAAATGTGGGAATTCTAGTATGCAGACCTGGCATAGCACTGAGGACATATCACATTCTGATGATATGTGTATGTTCTACACGGGAATCTCTAACAGAAAAAACATTTGAGGCACTTTTTGATGAATTGAATGACGCAGAGGAACATACACACAGAGCTAGTAGTGGGGAGAGCAGTGGAAGACCTTAGATTTTGAGGACTAGTGTTGAATTGTTTTTATTAGTTTTCATGCGTCTGTAATTAGGTCTACTTCTTGAGAACTTTGGAGATATATTTAAAGTTTCTAAATCCACCTACAGTAACATTACTAATTATTAGATTTCATACCGATACGTTAAGCTGTCTTTCCTTATCGCATGGCCTTCAAATTATTTTGCTGAGCAGACTGTTCTAAACAAGTTCAAAATTAAATATTCTGATTGCAAAGTCATCATTGAAGATCTTTACAGAAACTCCAAACTCACAATTTAATAAAACCCTTCCGGTATTATCGCATTTGTATCTGATTTGTGGTCTGGGAGCCAAATTGATAAACACTTGACAGAATGATGTGGAATTATGTGGAATTTTGAATATATGTAAATGTGGAGATTCAGTCGTGGCAGACAAGGCCTTCTTAAGCTCAGATCTGAAAATATCAAGACTTCTCAAATTAATAATTTTACCATTGGAAAGATCCAGATTTATCAATAACCGCAGACCTAGTAGCTAGTCTTAGAACGGATGTAGAGAGGTCTGTGGAAAGGGTAAAAGCCTTCTGTATTCTACAGGGTGTACACTGTATTGGAAATGCCTATTACAACTGCAAAGCAGGTTTTGATTGGGAACATTTGTGCCGCATTATCTAATTTGCAACCACCACTTGTTAATGATGAAGATGAATGTGTTGTTTATCATGTTTGTTCGGTATCTATATAAGACGCCCCTGGAAAAGTATCAGTTATCTTATAGGACTTTGATACAATTACCTTTTGCACATCGATAATGCTTTGGACTAATGTTATTCATGGCTTATGTTGATCATAGTTGTTTACTTCTAGTCATGGTTCAACTTTAAGTCTCTTTCTCCTTGTTCCATTCTGCTGGTGTTTGTTTGTTTTCTATCGCGCGCGCGCGCGTGTGTGTGTGTAATGTAGATATGTTTATTCTCTGCAGCATGAAGACAAATACCTTTCGTAGGTCTGAGGATGTAGATGGCAAACACTTAAATTATTGTGCTAAAACATATAAGATAAGAAGATAATCGCTTGCTGCGTGATGCTAGCTAAACGTAGAGTATATACATCAAACCTATGAGTGTATTGCAATGTCACTTTGGATAGCAGCTGCCCATACTGAGATAAGTACAAACGTAACTCTATGTTGTCAATATGATCAAATAAATATGACAAGATGATAAAGTGAAGTTGGATATTTATTTATAAGTTTTCCTTTCTGTACTGTCAACAAAAATGCTGGAAGGGGTGCACATACCCTTAAACGTTCACAAAATCTGTGGACATTTACAGTCACTATACAGTTTTTCAAGTCTCCTGGACAGTTTTCTGGATGTACCTGGCCCCTGCTTTGTGCTTGAGACATCGAACATTGTCATGCTATTCAACAATATTCAACAAGCCTCAAATTTTAGCCCGAGTATATTTTTACAAAATTAAAACGGATCTATGTCTTACAATAATTTCGTACTTCAGCTAAAGAATTTACAGTCAATGTCTTAATTCAACACTACATGCAACAGCAAATTAGATTTCCACTGTTTATATTTAATAGTATACAGTCAAAAGTTTGACAAGGCAGTTACCAAAACACAATAATGTATTCATACGCCCTTGCAAGTCTACCTCGGTTGCACGTGTTTAGAATACTGACATGATCATCGTATTTGAATGATCACTTCAGTTTCAGCCCCACGTGAAGGTGATGATAATAAACCTAATAATTATTTTAGTTTTTAAATAGTTTTTGACTTATTAGCAACAACAATTGTAAGCTGTAACTCATATTCATACGTTACCCAGCACTACATGTACATCCAGCTGACAAGACTTGACCACACACCTTTGCCATACCCAAACGTAATAGTCAGGTTTCAGGGTTTTTGCTTGCAACAATCAGAATGGATGGAAACAATCTGCACTTGACATGACATTGGGAGTCGTCGGTGTCTATTTCATTGTATGCCATGGTGGTTACGTGTTTCATAAAACACTTTAGCTTTCATTTGTCGCTTTGCTTTACTTTCGTTTTGAGGGTTCTATTCCTGCTGAAAACTAAATTGCAGTACAAGTCGTAAATCGTACGATGTGAATGTTTTCAAATACTTGAATCCTACTTTAGAATATTTCGTGTGGTAGTAAACCGGGTCACCTTGCTTTCTTGATTCTCTCTGTCGTAATCTTCCTGAACCTCGGTTAGAGGCCGAAAACAAATTTTTCCAATCTCGCACGCTCGAACGAGAAACCTTGCCTTTCGCGCACAAGAAGTCTATCCAGGTCATTCGATACGCTTTGCTTACCTTTCGTCATTTTTGTTTTGCTGCCCGGAAGTGGGAAAAACACAGGGCAACAAGCCAGAAAGGGAGATAACAACCCCTATTGAATATGGCTATACCTGAATGTTCGTCAAAATTAGCCGACTTTAGCGTGGCTTCATCGAATATTAATTAGAGGTTGATCGGATAAAGCGTGAATAGAATGGCAATGCCATGGGCATGTGTTTATCGTCAGTATGTACAGTGGTGATGAGAACATAAGCATAAGCAACTGAATGTGTTGAACCGTGGAAAGGAGAGACGTGTTCGCGGTCACGATTGGCCCTTTCAGATCGTAACAGATCGTATCTCCATAGTCGCATGGAGAGTACGCTGATTTTATGTTCAGGGTAGATCAAGTGTAATCGCAAACATCTGGGGATAGTTTTCCTCGACAGAGCCCGATCGGGTGTGGAAACCGAGATCAGCATAGGTCGCTGATATGTCGTCGGCCATGGGATGACAGTCACATTTCAAAAATGTGGTATTTCCACAGAGAGGCATTCGTTTCCACATCTGGTATATTACACTAGATTTCACTTTGACACATGGTATTGGTGACAAAGAGCAGGTGTCAATCTTTTTCCAACTGTATGAGAGGTATTCGAGGATTCATGTACGGAAAATGATAGTGAATTCCAGTTGTGACATAATGGGCGAAACATAGCCGTACGTGTGTGACTTTTATAAACACTCTGTATTGTGGCTGAAAGGTTTCGTTTTCAGAATGATATATTCTCAGCTATTCTCGATTCATCAACGATGTTTCAGAATTAGCAACCGTTTTGATCCCAGTAAAATCTGACATTTAGACTAAGACATAGAGCGGCATTGAGCATTAGCTAACAGGTAACACCGTATCCCGTCTCATTACTATCGTGGTTTATAATATGATGCAATAGGTAATAGTCGTAAAGGCAGCAATATAGCTGGAATATAGTGCGGTGTAAATCTAAACTCACTCACTCAAGTAGTATATTCGTAATGAACTATCCTTTTGGAATCATGTACACAGTATCACCAATCTTTTTGCTAAGGTATATTTCTCACATTCAAGTTTCCATAATTGCTATAAACTCTTGTCGACTCGTCTGCAAACCTTTTTGAATAGCTCTTGCGTTTTTAGTAAAGTAGTTCACTAAAGTATTTTAGTAAAGAAAGAAAATGGTGTCAACTTGTGGCCGTCGGTGTTTGAGTTTCATTTCCATATGGTTGATTACACTCTTTCGCCAATAGATCAGAAACCACCTTTGGACGTCTACATCAACTCTCAGTAAACGGATGTTGCAGAAGACTCAACAGTACAATGATTGGACGTCATGGAAGTTTTTATAATCTCTCCCGAAATGGGGCTGATAGATGAGATTACAAGAACACTAGACATGTTTTAAAACTTTGCAAAAGTGGGTGTAGGCATAAATGAATCATTGATATAGTGTATGCTGTATCAAAAAGTCGATATAACTTCTTCGAGTGGCCTTTTAAGAAGCGGAGAAGTAAAAATTTGACAAACTTTGTGGGCAGCAGCTTCTTTATTACGAGAGTGCGGCGTTTCGATACAGAATCTTGTACCGCTATCAGAAGAAGGGTATGGCGAAGGCGTGGGGAACTGTTTCTATTGGGTGTATTGTTGTAAGAGACACATGTTGGGTGGACCGCGGTGTTGGGTGCAATCGGTCTGAGCCAGATATTAATGTACTGCTGCAGTCAGTAGATTGTCCTAACAAACATTCAAATAATTAGGTACCCTCCGTGCAGTCTGGGACACCTGCAGTCGTGCCAAGTCTTGGTTCCTGTGGTCCCTCGTAAATTGTAGTATGGCAGGTGTGTCAAAACAAGAATGATTTCAGGCGGGTTTGCCACTCGCTATCATTGGTAGGGTTACCATTATATTCCCGTGCCATTTCATTTCCACGAATATGAACTTTTACCACATCTGTCTTTTTAGATGCATTTGGTCGATATGCCTTTTCTTATTTAATCACGAAAAACAAAAACACCTCCCACCCCACCCCCCAAAAAGAAACAAAAAGAAAAGAAAAGAAACGAAACGAAAAACAAACAAAAAAACAAACAGAAAAAGACCCCAACAACGAGCATGTTTACAAAACGGTACAACCATAATAAAAACACAACTTTGTATGAACCCAATGTTACATTTGGTTTTTAAAAGTGACTTTTTGTGGTTCAGTATATATGTTTGACGTGTAGAAATCTAAATCAACATTATTCTTAATATCCAATATCATTGAGGAATGTCATATTCCGGTCATGACGATAGAAGAGCAGCCACATATATTTGAGTCACGCCTATCGCAGAGTCCGGAAATGAGTTGTGTAAATATACATCTGGTACGTGATGATCTCAAAATATTTGCTTTGCACGATGCTCCAAAACCTTCTGACACCACTCCCGTGGGTGGACACGCTGGATACGGTTGTTCTCATCAATATTGTAGGACTCTGGACCATCTCTGTCGAAAAAAACAACGCCACTGAAGTAAGGTACATATATCTCGAGGACATAAGTGTCTCTGTGACCGTCCACTTTGTTAAACTCAATTTTCAGAAATTCTTTGATCACATCTCGGTCAGCAATGGCCCAATCCCGTGTGAGAAACAAAAGCTTCATTGCAACTTGGTCACGTATGGCCAACTTGAGAGCTTCATGATGCTGCTCCTTCAATTTAAATCCTTCAATGGATACATCTTTTGACCTGTAGGTGCCTGTTGTTCGATTTTGTTCAGCAAAGGATGAAATATATTCCCTCAGACGAAGTTCGTTCATGATGTGGCATGCCAAGTCAGTCCTGGCCACCTTGCGGGCACCTTTGAAGGATTTTAGTTGCACGTTGCTGGCCTCTTGTAGTCCGTGAAGTGACTTCTTCTCATACTCTCCACCAGGTCTGTTTTTTCTCAAGATGCCACGCATGTTCAACACTGTGGATCTAGCAAAGCCTTTATTAAGGTTGATGTGTGTGTTGTAGTTTGTTGTAGATATTGTGGATGAAGAATTGCATGTGATCGAGAGGCAGTTGGGTTCTCCTTTCATCCAATCTCTGGAGTAACTGTCATGGAATAAGGCTCCATCCTCAATTAGTTCATTGAGCCTATCATCAACCAGTTCATCAATGAGTCCAAGAGACTTGTCACTGTCATCCATGTGTGTAAAGTATATGAGCAAGATACCGCCCATTGAGTTTCTCAGTGCACAAATATATTCAAAAATACGCTCTTTTTCCATATCCTTTCTCTCCTTTTCCCTTTTCTTGGACGAGCTTGCCTTTATTCCCTCGGGATCTTGATCTTTTGGTGGACAGATGTTTCTGATGTCAAATGATTCGGCTCCCCTTCCAACTCAGCGACTATTAATTATAGAACTTTTGGAGGGGTGATGTGGAAGGAAGTCTAGATTCCATTCGTATATTTACCTTTATCATTTGTGCCGTGGACACTGTCTTTGGAGGCAAAATACGCTTGACTTTCATCACGATGTTTGTCATCACCACCCTCACGTTTTCTCTTCGTTCCACGTTCAGAGGAATGGCTCATAGTGACAGCAGAGACGGTCGAGTATGTCGGAATGCACTGAAGCTCTGACGGGGCACGTCCACTACGTAGCCTAGGCTGTACTGCTGACGATAAACTGATTTGTCATACGCGGGAGGTGTTGTTATATGGTGGCTTTGATCAGTGTGCCTTCGGATTGGTTCCTGGTTGTGTGTTCAGTGACTGTTGCAGTACCTTGGCGAGGTGTTCACAAGCAGCAATTGATTTTAGTTGCATAACGTGGGTCCCAATTCATGTATGTAAAAACTTGAGTAAATTTATGTTTTTGTAGCCGAACGCTTTAAGCTCCAACGAATTATTCGTGACGTTTTCCATTACCTTCTGAAAGAGATCTACACTGTTAAACCATTTGCAGAATGACAAACGCCGTGTATTACGTGTCTGTATATACACATTTCGTTCCGCACTGTCAGTCTAGTGATTATATCATTAACTAAGTCACCAGCGCTGCATTCAACTCCACACCAGTTTACTGGATCCCATACAGGTATACATAGGTTGGAGTGGCCTAGTTGCCTGAGGTGTCGCAGTTCACTATATGCATTTGTGGCGTTAGACGTGGAGGAGTGAGTGAGTGAGTTTTAGTTTTACGCCGCTTTTTAGCAATATTCCTGCAATATCACGGCGGGGGACACCAGAAAATGGGCTTCACATATTGTACCCATGTGGGGAATCGAACCCGGGTCTCCGGCGTGACGAGCGAACGGTTTAACCACTAGGCTACCCCACCGCCCCAGACGTGGAGGAAAGTAATAGGGCGAATACCACTTTCGACCAGATAAATAGTGTTGTTGCATATGTGGTGGGGCGTACCAAGGAAGCTAGGAATCACTATGGATTTCCTACCAAGCTTATACACTGCGATGTAGTCTTTGTCGGTGCTGCGGCGTTAAAACCAACTCTCACTCATTCGAGTTCAAATTCTAACATGGTTGGGGAAGAGCGTGTGTATGGTTGCACATCTAGGTATAACAACGCTCGAGGTTGCTGTACATGGAATGAACACGCATGTTGACAAGGGAGACGGTGACTCCATGGATCAACGCACAGACACACCGGACACGACGAGAAGGATTAGTGTGCAAGAGTCGTCCATGCTATTCAGCTATTGGGCTACTGCCCTTGGATGATTTGAATAAACTAGTTAGTCCAGGGGAAGCCTGGGGTCCCAAGTATCACGTGTCATGTACTGACATGTGCATATCAGTTTTAGTTTAAAACCAGATTTGTTCAGAAGTGTTTACATCAGTTTTGACGACAAAAACACCGGTTAAGGAATGATGTTATAAATTACATCATGACTAGGTTAAACATATCAAACACTACCAAGTCCCAAAGAAGTGAATCCTGTTAATACTAACTTACATTATTCTCCATGTAAATAGAGTATGTATTGTAATGTGCGAAGGGCGCAACCTGACAGGAAGATTGTTATCTTGGAAGGCAGTCGGGTGGTCTAGGGGTTAAAGCGTTTGCTGGTCACGCCAAACCGGGTTCGATTCCCCATTAGGGTGCAATGTTTGAAGCCCATTTGTGGTGTTCCCGCCGTGATATTGCTAGATAATGCGACATAAAACAAAACCCACTCGCCCATTCATTAGACTGGAATAGATTGCTCAATGAAAATCCCTGGTGTGAGGACATTTGTGGACTTTTTCCCAAACCACTAACTCAAGGAGCTTTTTGTACATCCCCGTAAAATTTTAATGACACACATAATGTATGTCATCATCAACACAAATATCAGATAGTTGAAACATAACCTCAGGATGACACAGTGGAAAGATGGGATTGTTCCCAGTACCCATTGAACTCAGCTCGTCATTTACTTCGTTCCGCTGTGCAGTCACATGATGCTGCATCCTGATGTGACTGTTCCAGCATTACACAATGCATTGCCTGAACAAATTAATAACATATCTCAGCCAGATCGTGTCTTAACGGGGCGGTGGGGTAACCTTGAGCTTAAAGCGTTTGCACGCCACGCGGAAAACCCGGGTTAGATTCCCCACAAGGGTACAATGTGTGAAGCCTATTTCTGGTGTTCCCCACCCTGATATTGCAGAAATATTGCTAAAAGCGGCTCACTCGTGTCTTGGCTGCAATACATTGTTATTTTCATATCATATATATTTTTGGACGACGGTTCGAGGCCGCGAATTATAGGCATGGTTAGTGCTGGAAAGCCCACAAAGCTGCCAGTCGTCTGAGAGTTTCTGGCTGCCACAGACACATTTTAGTTTGAATCAGTGATTACAGACACGCGTCTGCAACCTTTGGGACATAGAAGAACATCAGTTGGGATGGCCGCAGATTCTTATTGCGCGTCACAGACGGTTATGTTCCGGTATAGCGGAAATAACACGGCGTCCAGAGTAGGAACAGTGAACCATCCCACACAAGATCACATTACACCCACTACAATATCAGCAAAATTAATTTAGGGGAAAGTAGTGTAAAGAAGTCAAAAGTCGTACAAAAGTCCAATGTAATTATCAACAGAGGGGCTTGTGAGCGATATTCATCTGTTGACGAATGATATTATTCTCATGTGAAATTAACTTATTGAATTTTTTATTTTGTTCGGGCTTACCTGCGAACGCTTTTACCACTGGGCTACTTCGTCATTTCCGGAATAGTATGATGCTTTTGGGTGGATATGAGGTGGGTTAGTAATCCAGGCTAGTAGTCCAGGATGGTTGACTGAAGAATGACAGCGGTAGAACTGAAGACGACAGCAGTCATGTTCATTGTTGTTGAGGGAATAGAGGTTGAAATGGTTGATAAAAATGGTAATCACGTGACAGAACGCACATCGGGAGAGAAAACAGACACGTGCAGAACTAGAATGTCCACTTTTCGTCGTGGACGAAATCGTTGGTGACCTGTCGTCTTCGGTTGATGATGACTTCAGTCTCCGAGCCTCCCTCCGACAGATCATGTCAGTCAGGTTATTTCCAGGTGTTTGGGGTGTTTGGGGTGTTTGGGGTGTTTGGGCTGGTGTTAATTGATTTTCAGATGAGATTCATAATGGTTTGTTGGTTTGGACATATACTGAAATAATTAGACCGTTTGAATATTCCCACTTTATTAGACCCACTTTACACTGTGACAATATGTTTTGTTTATGTATATAGTTACAACGAAGATTGATTCATCCACTAAATATTGGGAACAAACTGCAAACCACATGCAAATGAATTGCACATGAGTAATGCATCAAACTGCTGAAAAGAATGTGCAAATATCGTGTATGTGCACAGCTGCGTTTTGGTGCAAAGTTTTGTTAAGAATGTGTCAGTTTTCACTGATCTGTATCATTTACTGAAATCATGAAACCTTTAAAAGTATGAAATATTTTGCAAAATTTAGTTTAGAACAGCTGTCTGAAGCAAGTGGCTATATGTACATCAGTGGGACTAAACCTTTGATGGGAAGTATGTTTAACCTATTGAAATAGTTTGATATAATAGCACTATGATCGATACCAAAATCTCACCAAACATTAAGTAGTGTATGACTAGAATCATATTACACAATATACTGAAGAATGTTAAGAATTTTAATGCATATCACATGAAGTGGGCTGGGTCTCTGAGAGTTGAGGCAGCCGATTGGATTGTGAACAATATGACCGAGAAGTGTTGCTTGACTCTCTCCCATTGTTTCGCGGGATCCGCTGATTTGTCAATCTCAAAGAGCAGATCGGTGAGACCAGGGAATGACGATCCTGCATAGCTGTTGACACTGCTGGGGGCGAACAGGACGTGTCTGAGAAAGAACAGCTAGATTATACAACATGTCATATCATGTCATGTCATCTTATCGCTGTTAATTGGGAACAACCCAGTCATTTTATGTAAAGACAGCCACTATCATATATATGTTGAATACAGTAACAGTTTGGTACAATAGTATATAAGTACTTGTATTTGAATTTAGACCTTTCCGTCGAAAATTAACACGTCCACTAAGGTATTTTGAAAATGAAGGCGTTCAAAACAGAACGCGGTGCTATCTTTTCAGAACATTTCATGAAATCATGGTTGAGGAAAACTCAGATTATAGTTTAAAAGTTGAATCAGAAAATGAATCTGATTCTACCTGAAGTAGGATCTCCCTGGGATTCCGTTAGGATCCAAGAATGCTCTCTCTAGTTGCAGAAGCTGGTCATTGATGCGGCGGACGGACAGAGGACTGAATGAAGAGACAGACGGTCATGAGTAAGACAGGAACAATAGTGTGATTAACTTATATGTCAGCTTTGACAGTAACATCATGGCAAATATCTGAACCCAGTCAATATAAACCAGTGACTGGTAGTATGAGCGACCATTCAACCTCGAGGACACCACGATGGATGAGAACATACACTGAACGTTCGGTGATCCCTTCCTTGCAGAATCCCATTTAGCTGTTAACCAACGAGCAGAGTATATACTCTATACCCACATTGCAGCGATCAAAACCTATATGTATCGTGTGCATGTGTTCCTGTGCATAGAGCTAAGGTGACAGCTCAGTTGATGTTAAACAACGAAGGGCGCACGGGCAATCCGTGGATGGGTGGCCTTGTTTGACAGCTTGACTCCTGAGAGTTTCAAAGACTTCGGCCCTGCACCACAAGGAATCACTTGTAGGCAAGTGACTATATTCAAAGTTGCCTCCCTTCACCTAGAAGAAAGTGGGTACCCAGTGGGACAAATAACTAACCTTCTAGAGGCTCACATGCAGTTTGGGATAATAATGTGTTAGCGCTTTGAGCATGCACGGTATAAATGACTATGATTATATCATTGATTTGAGTACTGGGACAAATCGATGCAATGTATCCTTAGAAAGAATTCATATACTGAAGAATTTTGACAGGACGTAAACCATATCCATATTCTGCATGAAACTATCGACAGGAACACTGGATTCATGGTTATTCAGCGTCATACATTTAATGATTTCTGCAAATAACAGCAATGAAGATATAGTTTTTATTATGCCTAAAAAGCGATAAAGCAGATATTGAAAACGTGCGACAATCAGTTCATATTTACCGGTGATTAATCTGTAGAAAGGAGTGATACTGTCTGCTTGATGATATTTTTTATACCGGAAGCGGAAATGATTGACATCGGTATAATGTTAATAAGTAGTATATACAATGGGGGTTCTGGCTCACTTTCAAGAAAAGTCTCTACAAAGCCTTATTTACTAAATAAGGCTTTGGTTGGGCCCTTAGCTCTTGCTACTACTACCCCTACTACTTAACGTGTGTTGGAGGTAACACTGTGCCTATGTCACGTTTATATCGATGAAACAGTTTAACGTGAACCGCCTACGATCTCTTTGGTGTTCATAATAAAGGCTTGCTGGGCTTTTTGTATCCCCTGTTCTATGTACTTTTTTTTCTCGTCCTCGCTGATAGCAGACTTACGAGATTTGGACCGAATATCTTGTTTCATTCCGTTATATTTTGTGAGTTCAGAGAGGATTGAACGAAACTCCTCTTCTGAGATCTTACTATCAGAGAGTGCCGTGGAAATACGCCCACTTACTGTGTTGAGCTTTGCTTCGGCCAGAACCCTGATCTCGTCGTGTTTCAATGCCTTACGATGCAGTCTGCGTGATACCAACTTAAGCGCCAACCCTAACACCCCCGCTATCCCAGCTGTTATTTCAAAACCTAGCACTATAGGTGCAGCCATGATGGTGGTTAACAACCCAACACCTGCAGCCCCTAGTCCCATGCTGGTTGCCATAAGGGTAGTGTCAGCCCCGTCCACGA
The DNA here is from genome assembly GCF_037392515.1 of Haliotis asinina. Classification (NCBI taxonomy): domain Eukaryota; kingdom Metazoa; phylum Mollusca; class Gastropoda; order Lepetellida; family Haliotidae; genus Haliotis; species Haliotis asinina. The sequence continues at coordinate 44,862,775 of NC_090289.1, forward strand.
TATTGAAAGCTCTATTGTACTTCTTACATAGTGCTTTCTGCGTGTCACAGTCATGTTCTAGTTGGCGTTTCACATCACATAACTGCCTCAAGCGGAACCCATCTACGGTTTCCAGCGTCTTCGCTACTTCCTCTACGACTGGGTACAGACCCATCTATAATATATATTTTGAAAGATATTTTAATTGGGTTTCAGTTAATATTCTATAAATTAATTTGAAGTCTATAAGTTCTAGACTACTACTCAGGGTAATAGGTGATAATCTAATAGACTTTCCTGTTGTAATAAAAACCCCACTGAGGTTTATTAAGCGGTTTATAGAACCCCCGTGGGTATCCTGTTGTATAATAATACAACAATATTGGCCTTGGTGTTCGTCAAACCAGTGTATTGACACCCCGGGTAAAATTTGGTGTACTCTTGAGGTGTTTTCATTGTCTAAATCACTAAAGAAGACTTCTATGATGAGTGTGAAAGGGGAGGATATATCAAGATATATGTTAAAAGAATAATTGATAAATGCTAATTTATTTTTTACTGCAGTCTTTAACCTATTTTTTTCGGTATCAGTAGTTGCTATGAATACACTATCCGGAATGAAATCCCTGGCCCAGATACCGTTGTTCCTAATCTTAGAGATATACCCCGTATCTGTGTTTATTGTGATATAAGGTGAGGCGAGTGTTAAGTTGATCAACCATTTGGGCTCTTTTAAATCTGATAACGACACCAGTCTGTACACGTTGTCTTTGAAGTGTAGGATATATAAGGCGTCTTCCTCACCAGGCTGATCGAATCCCTCCGTATCTCCTAGGTCGTTAAGCGTAGTGTTGGGACGATGACTGGCCATTATTATACTATTACGATATAATTTCCAACTGGCTTTTTGATAATAGTTCAGGGGTGAACTTCATACCCATGAAGTGTATGTTGGCAGGCAGGAAGATATTGGTTAGTGATATCGTGTTTTCCACGATCACGTTGACCCCCTGCAGACTGGTGTTGGAGTCGGAACCCACCCGCACGTAAACGTTGCAAACTTGATACTGGTGTCGTTTCACCCACCCGAGTTTGATCCCCTTCACGATCTCGACATCATTCCCCGATGGTTCCCCTAAGTAGACTTTGATGATCAGTGTTGAGTTTGCCGGTAGACTCTCTAGTATAGTGACCACGCCTTCGAATTCAGACACCAACTGCAATTTCACGTTTTGTACGGCCGGTTTACTCGTTAGCATGTGGGCTGCCATAGTGTCGAGTGGGCTGACGACTATGCTACGTCTCTGAGTTGGGACGTAAGCCACGAGCAGGGTTCCATTGTTCACGACTTTGTTTAGGTGGTTGTCTTTGTTATCCGTGAACACGTAGGGAGAGACGAGTCTAATATTGAGAAACCAGTCGTCGTTATCGGGTAACAACACCCACTTGTCATCTTCGGTGAAGACGAGCATATATGGTTTGTTTTGGACGACGGTAGTGCTCTCAACATCATCTAAGTCGAACAGTTTACCCCCGAACGTTGGGTATATTATCCAGTTATTACCGGTGTTGACAAGGGCGTACTTAGTGTTGACTTTTGCTCTTGCGGTATCTACTATATCACTTAGGGCTCCACCGGAGGTGACTTCAACACGTTTGTAAATGTTGTTTTTCAGTTGAAATGCGTACGATGTACCATCTACTCCGGGAGCGTCGAAACCGCGCGTGTCTCTGAGGTCGGAGATCCCGATATTGACGCATTTTTTCACTCCGGGCCCTTGTGCGCTGGTCATTTTACATGAAGCGTTAAGCTGAGGTATCCTATATTTACAGGATTATGATTTATATCTAACACCGATATTGTCAGCTCAGGTATGTTGCCCTGGGTTAATCTCTTATACTGCCGTGGTGAAAACGACTCGGTTCTACCGTCGTTGTATTTCTCAGTTTTCACCGGCACTGCTCTCAGTATAGTGGAAGGGTGACCTCCTTGAATGTTGTACGTTGTGCTCACCTGGCCGAGATGAATGTACAGCTCTCGGTACGGTACTAGATCGGGTAACTTCATGCCTGTGACGGTTGTTGTTGGTTTTATCTCGTCAGGAGACATACCGAGTATCCTCGCTAGTGGTCGGCCGAGCCTCAAGGGGTTTCTTCCGTTGTTGATTAACACCACTGTACCGTTTGAGTCGTTCATCTTGAGTTCGGCTCCCAGGGGTTTGAAGACCTCGTCGTTTAGAGAGCACACGCTGTAGTAGCCGTCAGTTATCTGGCTGCGAGTTCCACTGACGAACAGCTTATTGTTGCTGACGTTGATGTTAGTCCATTGCGGTAGGTAGGTGATATCGCAGAGTGCGACTTCGAGTTGGCCTGACGTGTTATCGATCGCGTGCGTCAGCTGAACGGCGTCACCGCTCGTTATTCCTGGAAGTGTTATGTACATGTTAGAGTATATATGCTCATTATATAATAGTTTTAAAATGTTGTTTTACCCTAAACTGGACGTAGATTTCTCCCCCATGAAGATCGTGGTTGCTCCTGGGTTGTATTTCAATGCCCAGCTTTTAGATGTGTTCGTTAAGTATAAGCTTTCGGTGACTAACATCAAGGCAGTCCACGCTTGGTTCAACAACCCTATGTAGTTCTGGCAGAATCAATTAAACTTTGCCGTGTGGTGCGCTACAACGGGGTGTGGTGTGACATTGACCGACACTCGGCGTGGACCGCTGAGTCAGTCTGTGTTCAAGTTCCACGTGTACTACCAGGTCAGACGTATCCTTAAAGAGATCAGCGCCCCCCTCCCACAGGACAAAGCGTGGGACGCAACAAACAACCCGTACGATAGACGGGTTTACGAACGTATTTGCAATGAATTCGAAATAAGCCCGAAGACGGATTGGCGTTTGCCAGGGCTGAACCACGGGTTGGGTATTCCTTACAGCGATGGGCTCTCAGTAAAAGCATTTAAGAAAGATTTACTAACAAACTTTATGAAACGAAAAATGTTTAGTACTGAGAATTTTTTCCATGCATTAGATGATATTGTTCCTAAACCTACCAAATATGGACCAAAACCAGTGAAAGATGCAAGTGATGATTTAGTGAAACGAGGTATACTTAGGCAGGACTTTGCTTTGTCGAGTAATGAATGGAGGGATGATCGTATGGACTTTGAAGGTGGTGTTGCTTTCACAATCCAGAAAGTGGAGCAGTCAACCGCAGACGGGTGGAAAATGTTCATGCTGGACACGTCGAAAGGATTCACTCGTGCCGGGGTAGTCAGGTTGAACGACTCGATTCGAACGTACGTGTGGGCGCTGTTGGGTGCGCAGTCGATGACGGGTTCCAACATCCTCGGTAAGGGAACTGCTTTCGACGCTCAGACACAGTTCGTTGCCAACGTTGAGGATGCTATCAATTCTCCAGTTGATCTCCCGCGGACCATCGACCGTTACCAAAACGTGTTAGAATACGCCAGATCGAAAGTCAATTACGTGTTCGGCGTGGGGTTGTACATGGCTCCGAGTGATATGCAACTGAGAGTAAAAAAAGTGGTGGGTTATAACAACAAAATAGTCATAGACACGGCGGATCAAAAGTTGGGCATCAACCCCGATATTAACACCACCTATATCCCACACATCCCACCACGTGAAACGGGTATAGTGGCGCCACCCCCGGAGTCTAAAGTTCATGTGGGGGTACCCCCCACACACCCCCATATTCAGGCTCAGCAGCATATTGATAGTAAAACGGCCCTGGTGGTTGGTGGGGTAGCTTTGGGACTTATTTGGTTAAAGATTTCTTAGCCGCTACGTACACCAGACCCGCCACGGCGACGATGGCTGCCCACAGGTTTTGACTGAGCCACGTGGCAGTTTTAGCCAGAGCGCCCAACAACCACGAGACGATGCTACCCAGGATGCCGGGAAGGGCTTCGGCGGCTTTACCAGCCAGTTTAGCTAGGCGTTCCCCCAGTTTTTTTATCCAGTCTTTAACACCACCGCCACTTGGGGTTCCGCCGCCGGCAGGCCCCCCTGTCAGTGACACCACCAGGGTTGATATGATGAAACCCAATGCAGTCAGAATGCTGGCGATGGTGATCCCTTGCTCCCGGAACAATATCCGAATCCTGTTGGCTAAAGTTCTATCCTCGTTCAGTATTCTATCAATTGTTTCCCGAATGCGACTGATCTGGGATCGAAGCTGTTCACGATTCGAGGAAGCGGATTCCAATCGTGTACGTCTCTCGTCTTCTAAATCGTGTAGTCTTTCATTGATACGACGCTTCATATCATCGTTTTCAGTTTCGTTGAGTTTGGTTTTTTCCCTAGCGATGTGCTCGTCGATTTCGTTCAGTTTCCCCATGTTGTTCACGAGTTCTCCACGCATGCGTTTCACGGCTTCGTCTAAGCCGTGCAGTTCCCTTACCGGAAAGTCAAACCCCGGTAACGGTTTGTCCCAGTAGGTGCTCAACAGTTTTTCTATGCTGTCCGAGGCTTCTGTAGCACGCTGTGGTGTCATTTCATCTCTAGTGGTGAGGTGGGATCTGGTAGCTTGCAGATCTTCTTCAACGGCCTTAGGTATTGCACCACCGTAATTACGCATGTTTAGATTTTCACGGATAAATTCGACACCACCATGGCGGCTGGCTAGAGTTGACAAGGCCAGTGGTTTTTTAGTGCGCTTGTCAAAGAGGTAAAACTCTGGTTTAGACTTAAGGCGTAGAACACCCTTTTTATCAATAAAAAAATGATCATAGTATCGACCCTGTGGTTCAACGTAGTTTTTAGAGCTGCTTAAGCTTTTGTAATAATCATTTACCGTTGTTTCCAAAAGTTCTTGGCTCAATGGCAAACTAGTAAATGAGGTCTCCTGCTCATCGGATGCCTGGGCACTATCACCCCGCATATCATTCATAGGTATGTCTTCATCCATTATTTAGTATTAAAATATATTTTATTTATATATAACAATGTACGGCAGAAAATTAGATCCTTTTAGAAGATTGAGAGAGCCATTAGGAGCCAGAGCCGTGCGCCAGTCGGTGACCATCACCAACAATCCCAGCAAGATAGACCAGAATCAAACTCTGCTGGTTAGATTTCCAAACCTTGGTGAGAATGACCTCATTGTACCAGGCACTGTTCGACTGGCGTTCAATATCACTTTGACCTCCGACAACAACAAACGCGAGCTAGTGCGGAACGTGGGTCGAGCCATCATCAAGAAAACGACCGTCAAGATCAGCGGTAACGAGGTGCTGAGCATCGACGACAGCGACGTGTTTCACTGCTACAGGGATCTCTGGAAAAGCGAGGGAGAACGAGTCAATGATGTGTACCAGGGCATCAGCAAATCAACCCGGGCGCGCATAGGGTATGTCTTCACGCAAGACCAGCAAGACAAGCTATCGGACGGTGAAAAGGCCATCGCTCGAGCATACGGGAATCGATTCTGCGTGCCGCTCGAGTTCGAGTTGCTCACGGGACACGCGCCGTTTTACCAGGCCGCGCTGGGTGATAGGCTCGAATACGAGCTCACGTTTAACGACTATAGCAAAGTAGTGCGTACGCCGAACGGTGATGAGGCCAGTTATGCCATAGACAACATCTCTCTGGAGTTCGACATGGTCACTAGCCTGGAGCTGGCCAGGCAGGTTCGAAGCCAGTACTCTGGGAAGATGGCTATACTGTACGATCGCGTACTGAGGCATAGATCAGTCGTGCGAGATAAGAGCGACACTGTGTGGAATATCAACCTGAACGTGCCGGCGCGATCGATGAAAGGTATCCTGGTCGTCCCCGTGGAGTATTACGATCCATTCCGGAGGGACAGCGAGAAGTTTTTCAACCCCGAGATTGAAAAGGTGGAAGTGACCATCGAGGGCGTGCCCAACCAGCTGTTCAGTCATGGTATGAGACCACACCAGCAGTGGGATGAGATAAAAAAGCTACCAGGGACAGTGGGGGGGACCCCACATTATATAACAAAGGACCTGGACCTCGGCTCCGTGCAGATCGGTGAATACCTGACCACCAAGTACGCCCTATGGTTGGACATGCGATCCACGGATGATGATAAACTGCACGGTAGCGGGCGCCGTATAGATAACGGCAGCGAAGGGATAACCATCCAGATTACTAAGAAGGCTCAACCCGCTGGTAAGTTGAAATTATATCTGTACGTTATTATGGACGCGCAACTTAATATAGACAATGGGAGATTCGTGCAAGCCATCTACTAGTGGGGGTACCCGGGGGTACCCACAACTACCCACTGACCCACACTGCGCCATAGTGTGCGGGCAGACTGGCTGTGGGAAGACCGTTTTCGTGTTGGATATGTTGGAGGGTTACTACAAGGATGTGTTCGATAACATCGTTATCATGTGCCCTACTCTGAGCATGAATAAAACGTACGCGCGACCTTGGGTGATGACGGACCCGGACGTACACAAAATCGACCCTGGAACACGCCTGCAGGACTGGTTGAAAGCTCTTCACGAGAAATTTAAAGGGGAACCGACGCTGTTCATACTGGACGACTGCAGCGCTAATCGTGAGATAACAAAAAAGAGAGACATGCTATCGTACCTGGCCTTCTCCGGCCGGCATGCAAATCACAGCGTCTGGGTGCTAACGCAGAAGTTCAACTCGGTGTTGAAAGACCTCAGGGAGCAGACGCGATGGGTGGCCTTATTTCACTGCAAGGACAGGGATTCGTTCGAGGAGTGTTTGAGAGAGAACGATGTGATGAGCAAATTAGAACGGGAACGGGTGAAGAAACAGCTCGCTGAAACTAAACACGCTAAGCTCGTGCTCAAGACCGACCAACCCGTGGCTTATATAGTATGCTAAGCAAAGCTAAGCAAAGCTAAGCAAAGCTAAACAAAGCTAAGCTAAAGTTAAGTATAGCTATGATATTTGAAGTATTTGTCGTGTGCAACTTAACCTTCATTTCTCTGTGTTTTGTCTGCATCGGGTATTATATAGTTAAAACTAAATCTTACTTGTTATATTATAAGATGGAGTGTGAGGAATTGCTCGAACAGTTGGTACCTGGGGGTACCCCCACGCCGCCGGCAGGCCCCACTGATGATAAGCGAGAGAAACTGGTGGCGTTGGCTGTTGGCGGCAAAGCCAAACATTACTTTGGAGACTACACTCCGGATAAAATTCACATAATGTCAGCCGAAGAAATCGATAAGCTGTACGCTAGATACGAGTCCCGGCTCGGAGCAGAAATGACAAAGACAACAGGATCGGCTATGACCCAGATATACACCGGTATTGTGGCATACTTCCTTCCCATTCCACCAGAGCGCCGACTTTACCTGTGGGAGGACCTCGAGAAAGACCCTTTTATCGAACACGCCGTGAGCTCTATCAGCTGCGAGCTGTACCACAAATATGGCATGTTGTTGGCTCCAGTGACGGCGGCGATTATCACGGCAAAGCATTGTCAATTTGAGAGAAAGAATAATAATAATAGTATAGATGGATGCTGCACAGGAAACCCCAGTGGGGGTACTGAGGGAAACCCCAGTGGAGGTACCCCCAACAGTGAGGGAGGAGACCCCTTCACAGGAACCCCCAACAGTAACCAGACAGAAGAATCCTAAGAGAGTAGCTGCCGGTAAAAAACGGTGGTGTAACCAACATAAAGTGACCAACCCAACCCGACTGTTGTTGGCTGTAGGCGTAACTGCTGCCGTGGTTATAACATGGTTATACGTGGGGGTACCCTCCCACAGTGAGCCACCACCCAACAGTGAGCCCAAGACCCCCACAGTCGACCCGCATATCATGTTATAATTTTAATATTTTATATCATATACATAATGTCTGAGGAGAAAACGTTCGTCAACGACGCATACCACGCCACAGTGGTCGCCAGTCTAGCCGTAGGGTACGCTCGGTTGACTAAAATGGTGCTTAAACAACCAACTATCAAGCTAGATTTCAACCTGCAGGATATGGGTATGCTCATAATGAACCTTGGTATGGCGATGGCCACAAAAGACATCCTAGTAAAACAAGGAATAATACCTGAAAATATAATGAAATAAATATAGGATGGCCACGATAGCTATGATGGCCGGTGGGGCGTTAGTGAATGCCCTGGCATTTTCCGGGAGTAATTTCCTCTTCTCGAAACTACGAGATGACCACGCAATACAGGAAGAAAGGAAGTGGCACGATCTCGCTACTGAGAAATTACAAAGGGCACAGGCCGAGTACGCTAAAAAACGCCTCCAGAGGATCGATTTTATTAACGAACAACTCACGCGTGAAAACCATGCCGTTCAAACATTCAACGATGTCGATGAAGCAATGAAAGAATACTACCTACTAACTGGTAAACGATTGGAACCGCTCAATAAACCCACACTCGCTCAGTACTACACACCATCCAAGGGACAAATGAATCGTGAACTGGTCTTCATAGTGTTGGGTATAGCAGCTATTGCGTTGGTTGCGAAGCAATTAAATTAAAATACCGATATAAGTAAACATGAGACCCGCTCCATACCGATGCGAATACATACTTATTGGGAAGACCGAGGCCTGTGGTAGGAAATGCAGGAATCAGGGGTTCTGTTGTTTCCATATGGGAAGTCCTAACTACACGTGTTCTGTGTGTGGTATCGGGGTTAAAGGGCACTACTGTCTATGTAAAGCTCACGGAGCGAACGTAGTCAGACATCAACTCATCTACGAGAATAAAAAGGGCTACATAAAAGAACGTAGGCGACTGCTCAAGATAGACTCCAATTAAATGTTACTGTGAACCAATTAGACATTGGTTCTCTTAGGTGTAAACACTATGACTACTGTGCGCGAGCTGAAGCGGGTCGCAAAACAGAGAGGTGTGATCGGGTATTCTCGAATGCGGAAGTCAGCATTGTTGAGATTACTAGGTTTAGAAGCCCCTCCTACGGTAAAACAATTAAAAGCTCAAGCAAAACAGCTTGGATACACGGGTTATTCAAACCTGGGGAGAGCCGGGTTAACCGCATTGTTATCACATGCCCCCGTAGCACGTCCCACTGTAAAACAACTGAAAGCCGAGGCACACGATTTGGGTTTAGGCGGGTATTCCCGTATGAGAAAACCACAACTTTTAGAATTATTACGACAGAATAGAGCTATTGACCTACAGTTTGTGCGCACTGAGCGTGCTGTAGGCAACTATTTGAGAGGTTGGCGCATGCACGTTGATAGAAACATAGACATTACAGATATCAAGCCTCTGATAGCTGATAAGGTCAACCAGGAACTAAATAACCTAGGAAGTATCAAGTTTCAGATCACAGTGAAAATGTCGCTCGATAAGCAGGTTGGGGGGCCCACAGGGGCCACTGAGTATGTTCACCCTTACTTCCGAGGTCAACAAGAGGTCGTCACACATACAGAGACCATTGACACATCAATCGATACCAGTTTTCAGCAGATACGAGAATACCTAGAACGCTACACACACTTGGGGTCCGGGTGGGCTGTAGATAAAATCGATAATGTCTATCTAGACATAGCTAACTACGTGCCGTTCAGAGGTGGGTCATACCTAGCCTTGCCCCCCTACTATAGGAACAAACATGCCATAGTAAACGTTAAGAATAGAGGAAACGATTGACTGAGGTTAGCTATCAGGTCAGCCTTATTTCCAGCTGGCAAGAATTCAGATAGGCTTTCTAGCTATCCCCAAGACGATGGGCTCAACTGGGATGGTATAGATGAACCCACCCCCATATCCCAGATCACTAAAGTAGAAAAACAGAATAATCTGGCTATAAATGTCTTTGGGCACGAAGGTAACACAACAATAGTACACAGCCCGGTGAAGGATCGCCAAGTTATCAATATATTCATGATCCAGCGAGGTGACAAGTATCACTACACATGGATAAAAAACTTTAGCAGGCTGTTGTATGACCAATCGGCACACAGAGAAAAGACCCACTTCTGTGAACGATGCCTACATGGCTTCACACGAGCTGATTTATTAGAATCCCACCGGGATGATTGTCAAGGTGTGGGGCAGACGGCCATACGAGTCGACATGCCTAAGGAAGGTGATAATATCCTAAAATTCTGTAACCACAAGAACCAAATGTCTGTGCCTTATATTATATACACCGACTTCGAAGCCTTGGTTGTGGGTGGGGATTCCCCCAGTGGTGCCGCCGGCGAGGCTCCCTTCACCCACAAGACACAAGAGCATAAAGCCTGTTCGTTTGGATACATTGTCGTCCGTTGTGACGGGGAAACGAAAGCTCCGGTAGTGTATAGGGGCCCTGACGCGGCTGAAAGGTTTCTAAAGTGTTTGCAGGAGGAAGAAAATATTATTAGGAATGCATTGTATAGAATCGCTCCCATTTGTATGACCCGAGTCGACAGGCTAGCTCACGCTAGTAGCACTAACTGTCACGTGTGTGACTCACCACTTAACGGTGATTCGGTGAGAGATCACTGCCACATAACTGGTAAGTATAGAGGCGCCGCTCACAGCGCGTGCAACCTCAAGCTTAAAATCAACCCTAAGACAATAAACATCCCCGTTGTCTTTCACAACTTGAGAGGGTACGACTCACACTTGATCATGCAGGCCATCGCGAAAATCGATGGTAATATAACGTGCATCCCCAACAACATGGAGAGATACATCTCCTTCAGCTTAAACGGACTTAGGTTCATTGACTCGTTTCAGTTCCTCCTGTCGTCACTCGACAGTCTGGTCAAGGCCAACAATACCTTCCCTATCACCGATCGATACACAGACGCCGAGACTAGACCCCTGCTTATGAGGAAGGGTGTGTACCCCTATGAGTACATGGATAGTTGGGTCAAGTTCACCGAGACCAGACTACCCCCTATTGACTGCTTTTATAGCAAGCTGAATGAGGCGTCCGTCTCACGAGATGATTACTCGCACGCGACTAACGTATGGAATAAACTGGGTTGTAAGAACCTGGGTGATTATCACGACCTGTACTTGAGGACAGATGTACTGCTGTTAGCCGACGTGTTTGAAACGTTTAGGCGGACGTGTTTCAAGCAGTATAAACTCGACCCCGCATGGTATTACACCAGCCCAGCTCTGTCGTGGGACGCCTTGCTTAAAAAGGCCGGAGTTAATTTGGAATTGCTCACAGATTACGACATGCACCTATTCATTGAGAAAGGCTTGCGAGGTGGGATTTCCATGGCATCCAAACGATACGCGAAAGCAAATAATCAATACGTGAAAGGTTACGATCCTAACAAGCCAACCAATCACATTCTCTACCTCGACGCAAACAACCTGTACGGCTGGGCTATGAGCCAGTATCTACCTACAGGGGGATTTGAATGGGTACCCCACGTTGATGTTATGGGGGTTGCACCAGATTCGAACAAAGGGTATATCCTCGAGGTTGACTTAGAGTATACCAAGGAATTACACACATCACACAACAGCTACCCCCTGGCGCCTGAACGTATGAGGGTTAACCCAGACTGGATGTCTGAGTACCAACATAACTTCTTAGGTGGGCGTGTGACAGACGTTGAAAAACTCGTTCCTAACTTAATGAATAAGACCAAGTACATCGTTCACTATCGCAACCTACAGCTGTACCTGTCGTTGGGTATGAGGCTGACCAAAATACACAGGGTGCTCATGTTCGACCAGAGCCCATGGATGGAGCCCTACATCAGAATGAACACAGACCTACGAAAAAAAGCCACCAGTGATTTTGAGAAAAATCTCTACAAGCTCATGAACAACTCGGTGTTTGGTAAGACTATGGAGAACCTGAGGAAACGCGTGACCGTGAAGCTGGTTCGGTCGAGTGAGGAAGACAAGCTCAGGAGATTGATAGTCAGTCCGGCATTCAACCGTAGTAAAATATTCACAGACAACCTGGTTGCCCTACACATGAAGAAAAGCCACATAAAATTCAACCGGCCTGTTTACGTGGGGATGAGCATCCTCGATTTATCCAAACACCTGATGTACGACTTTTACTACAACGAGCTCAAGAAACAGTACGGCGACAGGTGTGAAGTGCTGTACACTGACACGGATTCCCTGCTGATGGAGATTCGAACCGAGGACGTGTACGAGGACATGAAAAAACACCTCGATTTATACGACACCAGCGACTACCCTAAGACCCATGCCATACACAGTACGGTAAATAAAAAGGTCCTAGGTAAGATGAAGGACGAGTGTGCTGGCACGCCCATAGCCGAGTACATAGGTTTGAGACCTAAGATGTACTCCATACTGAAAGCCGACAATAGTGAGATCCGGAAGGCTAAGGGGGTTAAGAAGTATGTGGTGAAACAACACATCAAACACGCCAGATTCAAGGAAGCCCTGTTCAAGACCCGTACCTTTAGGCATAAAATGAACACACTTAGAAGTGATGGACATAAGATATACGGACTGACTATAAACAAGACGTCCCTGTCGCCTATGGACACGAAACGTTGGATAGCTATTGATGGGATAAACACATACGCGTATGGACATGAAAAAATTTGAGGCTATTTACTACAGCCCGCGTGGGTACTGGAAAGGAGCTAGCGCAGTAGATAAGCTAGCTAAAATAGCGCGGGTACACCCGGAGGAAGCCAAAGCGTGGCTTGAAAAACAAGCCCTGTGGCAGATCTATTTGCCGGCACCACGCTACGTGCCTAGAAGGAGGTTCGGTATTAACATACCTAATAGCGTTCACCAGGCAGACCTACTGTTCCTACCCCACGACAAGAGGTACAAGTATGCCTTAACCGTAGTGGACGTAGCCAGTCGTTACAAGGAAGCCGAACCCTTGACCACGAAAGATTCGGCCCAGGTAGCCAGAGGATTCGAACGCATATACAAACGCAGCCCGCTGACGTGGCCAACAGAGCTGCAAGTTGACCCCGGACGGGAGTTCATGGGTGCCGTGTCACAACTGCTAGCCAAACACGATACAAAGGTCAGGCGTGGCACGGCCGGAGCCCATCCCAGCCAAGCCATAGTTGAGAGATTTAATAGGACTTTGGCTGAGCGCTTGTTCAGCCATCAGTATGCTAGGGAGATGGCCACCCCTGGAAAACGATCGACTGAATGGGTCACGAGGTTACCCAAGGTGGTGTCGGCAATCAACCATGAAGTCACCCGTCTCACCGGTAAGAAACCGGCAGACGCTATCAAACTAAAATCAATAGTTGCAGAGTCGGCCGCTCCATTGCGTGGGAAGGAGAAACAGATACCAGATAGGGCCCTAGTGAGGTATCTATACCAGCCGGGGGAACACGAGGGTGATAGCCGTAAGCGGGCCACCGATCCTATATGGTCAGTCAAAACTTACAACATAGATAAAGTGGATATGAAAGCCGACGAACCTAACTTATACTACTTGAGGGATGGGCCGGGTAGGGGGTTTGTAAGAGAAGAATTATTGATCGTACCGTACGGCACAGTGTTACCTCCAACACACGTTAAGTAGTAGGGGTAATAGTAGCAAGAGCTAAGGGCCCAACCAAAGCCTTAGTAAAGTTTAGTAAATAAGGCTTTGTAGAGACTTTTCTTGAAAGTGAGCCAGAACCCCCATTGTATATACTACTTAATAATTTATACCGGAACATTACTGCTTGACAACGGTACCAGAATCTGTATCGAAACGGCGTGCTCACGAAATAAAGTTGTTATCTGTCAATTTTGTTCAGTAGTGTACGTCCCAAATTCTAAAATCAAATCAAACAGATAAGTGAATATACCTGTCAAGTCTCGTACATTATGAAAGGTCTGTACAAACGATCTGAGACGCCATCTAGGATGTGAAATTACGGTAAACTTAAGTTGATATGTTGTATTACGCCGCACTCAGCAATATCCCAGCTACAACCGGTGGTCACAGTATTGCGTACATTGTCCATATTGTTTAGCAAGTTTAGAAATTAATCTTGAAACGATCACATTTGAAAACCACTATGCTAGACGTAACCAAACGTATCGACACAGTAGCACAGGCGGATTCAGAGGTGGGGTGCAGGGGTGCAGCCCCTCAACCCCCATTGTAAATGACCATTGAAACGCGGGTCAAAATGAAGTGTGTGTCAACCCAGTCAGCAATCCTGACCAACCGACCCCATTACGTTACTCACGACAAGCACTGGTTCTTGATGTTGTATATATGTGGAAATAGTCCAAAAATGACGTCATCAAACACCTGCGTGACCTCATTTCGCGGAAGTCAATGACCGCGTACCCCCGTGGGAATCGGTGTTTTGGAAAGCTCATTGACTTCCGCGAAATGAGGTCACGCAGGTGTTTGATGACGTCATTTTTGGACTATTTCCACATTTATACAACATCTGGAGACCAATAGTAACCCGAATCTTCACATAAATAGAAATATACATTACTCAGATTGGTTCGCGTGCAGTTGTCTTGTCATGAAGTCGGCAGCTGATTGGCTGAACTGATGAATTGCCGTCGTCAGGTTCTTGCCTGTGGTTACAACCATCATCAATAGCATCATATAAGCAGCTGGCGAAGGTGTTCCGCATTTGGATCATTTCCACAAATTCGTGTTATAGTAACGAGATAGTGTAGTATGCATTGGTGACAGCGTTATGTGAGATGTTTAAGGTAGGACATTTGTGGTAGTCTGCTGGTTTACTCGTTCACCCGTAACGTCTAAGACCCGGGTTCGATTCCCTACAAGGGTAAATTGTATGAAGGGACATTTCTGGTCTCCAGATATGGCTGGAATACTGCTTTCGGCTGTATACGACCACATTCACCTATTTTATACATCATGCAAATATTCGAGTATGATCAGACTATTCGGTGACTGCGTAGTCTGACTTCCCGATGACAATATTCGCGTCTTCAAACAGGCACAGTTACCTGGAGATCAGTTTTAACTCGGAGTAATCTTATACCGAAGGCCGTTAAATATAAGCATACTTTGGGATTTTCAAATTAACTCGATGGGTCAACTCTGTTATTCTGCCACCCTCGGTATACCACTTACATTCGGGGTTCGAATTTCTGATTGGGCAATAGCTTCAAAAATACAAATCTAGACTTTTGCAACAGTATAATGTTTTTAGATGCCATAATTTACATATATTTCAAATTTGAACGAAATCAGTGAATAAATGGATTTTTTAAAGGAAATTCTACCGCTACACCCATTACATAAAATACACCAACAACTCATTGTCCACACAGTGATTCCAACCCATATGCTTACAATGCTATCTGTGAAAACTGCTCCATGTGTATTGTAACCTCGTAAATATAAACCAAATTATTATGCTCGGTAGCGGAGACTGTGACACAACAAACATACTGTAGTCAGGTAGATGTTTCTGTAGAATGTTACTGTAGTCGATGTCAAGCTGCGTCTGTAGGTTCTGCAGTGTCCAGGCGTAGAAGGAGACGTTGAAAGGTAGAAGAGACGTTTCGCTTAAGGTATAGGCTGCAGCTAGCCACACTTGTCCTATAGCCCGGTGATACTGGGGACACAGACATTGACCAGTGATACAGGGGACACAGACACTGACCAGTGATGCAGAGGACACAGATATTAACCAGTGATACTGGGGCCACTCACATTGATAGGGATACAGAGGACCCAGACACTGACCTGTAATCCTTGGACACAGACAATGACTAGAGATTCTTCTGACACAGACATCGACTAGTTAAACTGGGCCACACACATTGACCTGGAATACTTGGGACACAGACAATGAGCAGAGATAGTTCGGACACAGACAATCGACTAGTAATACTGGGGACACAGACATAGCCTGAGGATACGACGGGAAAACGTGGAAATAGTTTGCTGGTACGGAGGCTTAACGTGCGTGTAAGATTCTGTTTCAAAGATAATTTTGTACTCAATGATATTCAAGGTAAATTTTACGTGAGCTTCAAGAGATATTGATAATAGACCGTCAGTTTGGTGTCACTGTCACTGCACATGCATATGTATCAGTTTCATAACTTCGAATAACTTTGTTCATAACTTTGCTGAGGACGGATTGACTCCTGATTTTTCATACAGACTTCGAAGCATGCCACATATGACCTATGACCGTCTCATCTGTCCAACAGATACAGCGTCTTCCGGGAGAGCGAAGGACTGACGGTTTGATCCCCATTCGCGTCCAACCAAAGGTCGGTAAAAGAGTACTTGTTGTTATCCTGCCTGGCTTTCGTCATAAGGTGGATAAAACAAGACCTGGTTGGCTCGAATTACGTGACTTAATGGGGTATCGTTATTAACTACAGCATCGTATCTCAGCGGGTCTTCACTACAAGAGGTCAAGCAGCAACACACACGAATTCACGCACGTTGCCAAATAAATGAAAATGATTTTAATTCAAACTCCACCTTCGCTCCAAATGTGACCCCCAAGTTCATCTTCAAGGCACGCGTAGCTCATAGCAATGTACAGTAGCGTCATACAAGAAGCTCGAGGCATGGTATATGCCTAGCAGGAGTATATGCCTGACACCAACAAATCTTATGAATCTGTGATTAAGGGAAAACGTGACGCCTTTTTGAAGCGGTATCATAGGCCAGTAATATACTTACTTTAAACTCTGGGTCTACAAAGTGCTTTACTGCGTAAAATGTTTCATATTCTGAATGGTAGAGAGGGTAGGATCCGATTTTGTATTTTTTCTGAAAATATGAAAAGTAAATAATTGTCACAGGCTATCAGATGTACAGAAATCAGTCTTTATATTGTAGAATATTTACTTTATACCGATGAGTTGAAACAGCCTCGTATACCCCACAGATACGGACAGACTGTGGAGCAGACATTATCTGGTACATGGAAAACTGTGGCAGTACTGGTCTTCAAATGATACGTGTATCTGCATTTTGATTTACTGAGCTGGCAATTTGCATTGTGGAAGGATAACAATACATGGATGACCAACATCTTTATTACAGTGAGAACGACGTTTCGGTGTAGGTTATCTGCTTGATAATGGTTTTGGAACCAACACCGAAATGTAGCTCCCACTGTGATAAAGACGTTATTCATACACA
This sequence comes from Haliotis asinina, assembly GCF_037392515.1. NCBI lineage: Eukaryota > Metazoa > Mollusca > Gastropoda > Lepetellida > Haliotidae > Haliotis > Haliotis asinina. Next base: position 44,879,810 of record NC_090289.1, read on the forward strand.
TGATTCATGGCTATCCTTCATTATGCTCTAACTCAGTGCTCCTTAGAACTCCAATAATTTACTTTACCTTGAGTTTACGTTATCGTTCTCCCATAAATGAATAGGTCATTATTCCTTACAGGTGTGTGTGAAATATGCACCTTGTTATACAGGTATCGGAAGTCCATGATGGGGACGCCAGCGAGTTGTAGGAAGTTGGCGTAGTCGCTCCCAGACCCGGGGGTGGAGAAGCTGTAACGATGCAGTCAAGCAGTAGATGGTCACAAGTGCATCATTGTAATGTTTCGAAAAAACAACACCGAATCCTTTCTTTTTAAGCAATATTAGAAATAGTAAAACAAAGCAAAACTAATTTCTTTCATCATACATTCACCCAATATGATCCCTTAATCCTAAACAAAAACATCATAATTCTTAAAACGTACTTAAAGGTTCGTTGCCAGGATTTTATACAGGTAAATGCTCCGTGACATACATATATGTCACATACAAGCATTCTTTTTTAATTATTCCTTGTTCATAGGATTACCCATTGTTGCATACCAATATTGCGTTCATTGTCTTGTTGAGATGCGATATGTAATAGACAGTTACATGTCTATGTAACCTGGAAACAAATGGCATAATTTTGAACATGTACGTATTTGACATATAGGTTTCTTTTAGGGTCTTGCTTGTAAAGTATATATTTGTATGTGCGATGAACATTGACGATGTGTCTATGCTGACGTTAAAAGGGGCGGTGGGGTAGCATGGTGGTTAAAACGTTCGCTTGTCACGCCGAAGATCTGGGTTCGATTTCTCACAAGGCTACAATGTTTCAATCATATTTCTGGTGGCCCTCGCCGTGATATTGCTGGAATATTGCTAAAAGCGGCCTAAAACCATACTCACCCACACTGGGGCGATTTCTTGCCTCTGTAGCTGCGATTAGTCGCCCCTTTTTCAGTTTTCATTCACTCGCTCACTCGTTCTTACCTTGGTATCCCCAAACTATTGTTATTGAGGTCCACCATCTCCCTCCGATCCCTCCATTCGTCATACAAAGGCGTGTCTTTGTCAGGAACACGCACCTTGTGAGGACAGAAAACACCACAGTAAGAGCGACACTACAGTAATTGCGACATAACCCTTCATGTGATCTTAGGAACCTCAGGTAAGTACAGACTCCATAGTATGATAATCTATCATGAACACTTGTTCTGAAATCACGTTCAAATACTGATTGTTCAACATTCTACGGAAAAGACATAATAACAAAATCATAGAAAAATATGAAAAATAATATTCAAACAGTGCATCTATCTATCTATTTATCTATCTATCTATCTATCTATCTATCTATACACACGCTCTCTCTCTCTCACGCACACACGAGACGTGCTAAAACTTGGATTTGAGGACTGATGTGAAAACGAAACCCAGAGATATTGAAAATTAAGATTGAACGATATAAAATACGACACGGTAGTATCAACAGACTACCGGGTGTCACAAAAATGTGAGTGAAGTGAGTGAATTTAGTTTCAGCCCGGTTTTAGGATTACTATTCTAGCAATATCACATGAGGAACACCAGAGTTGGACTTCACACATTGCACCCATGTGTGGGCTTCGGCGTGACAAGCCATAGCTTTACCCACCAGGGTACACCACCACCACCGTCGTCAAATGACCATCACGCAAACTAGCAAATTTTATCTTTCAGCTTTACCCGTTTGGTAGCCTCGACTGCTGTTTGATACAAGATGGGCGTCCCCATCACGTCCAGAGTGTAATTTCCTGCAATAACCACATAAAGACACAGTGTAACCGTTAAACCGTTCAACGATTATCGATGACACTAGATCCTCTGTCTATTTCCGTGTTACATACGACATTACTTCACGTGTCTGTCAGATGCCATACGAGTGGTAAAATAAATGGTACTCGAAATGTATATGAGCAGTCTGTTTCTTAGCCGTTCCGTTTTAGCATCGAATGAACATTGCACTGTCATACATTTGTTTGACATGATCAGTGAGTGTTGAGTGTTACATGACGCAACTGTCATGTGTGGCGTCATGAAACCTACTGAGTGGTACTCACACCTTGTATGACCCTATACGTAAACGTTTGCGTTCACCCGAGAGTGAAAGCAAGATACAGGAAAGTTTGGTACTGTTGCAAAACCGTAACACAGACATAAGTCTCACTTGTCTGTCATCAGAGACTTTGCTCAGAATACTGACCAGTAGATTTGGACCAAAGGCGATTATTTGCAGGCCGTTCAATGTAGCTGAATTATGCGGAGTGTTGCCTTACACAACTTAGTCTTACATTAGCATATGTACACCAATATGACTTTGCATTGGCCCCAGCTGTGGGGTCAACAGGGCGTACTTACCCTCGACAGCAATATCCACGTTCAGATAGGCCACAGCTCGGTTCAGTAGGTTCTTCACATATTTCTGGAAAATGATATATACGGATATAAAGATAGAACTGATAAGAATATAACTGACAGACTGATAGGTTTACAGCTTCGTAACTAAAGCTAAGCGATGCTAACATTACTTAGCTGTTAATTAATGTTAGCTATACAGACATATAACGATCCAAATCTGAATGACAGCAGAAATGTATTTTAAACCACTTAAGATAAAATCACAACAGAAGGGCAGAATAGAGATTTGTGATATAAGTCTTACATAGATTATGAAATTGTTGATGATTGTATCGCTGAAAACGATTCTGTATCAGACAATCCATGGCCAGTGGTTGATATAATGATCATCTATCGTTAAATTTGGGATACCATAACATTTATCGGCGATCCTGTTGTTACGACAATAACGGATTGATGAATAACAATTATTCTTAGTTTAGTATTATTACATTTTCGCTGACTGATAGCTACCTGTACGAACTCTGTGGATCCAATCAATGCATACTCCTCCGCATCCCAGCTACAGAAGATAATAGTCCGCTTCGGGCGCCAGTTACCTTCACAAATAACAAATTGGTTTCGATGAAAGGGATGTGTGTAGTCAGAAACTATTGAATTTATGGGATGTGTAATATCATAAAACCTGAAAACAATATGGCAGCCTTGAGATCAAAGATGGCCGCCAAAAGCATAAACAGACAACTGGATTCAGTGGACTACTGAAGTAAAATGCCATCAAGTACAAATACCATACATACCATATTGGTGTGTATTGCTTGGCGTTTGCTCAGTAATATTTTGCTCCAAGTGAAACACGAATAAGTGTGAAGCGCCATTATATCTTTTGTATGTATGGCGCCATTTCAGTTCATTGAGGGAGTAAGTTGAGTTTTCCGACGTTTTCAGCAATATTCCAGCAACATCTCGGCGGGGAACTCAAGAAATGAGCCTCACACACTGAATCGAACCCGGTCTTTGGCGTCTCGAGCGAACGCTTCAACGACTACGCTAACTCTCCGCCCAGTTAAAGGAACATGTAAATACATACTTGTTTTAATTCTGTGCATCAGGGCACGTGACATCTCCATCATGATCGCAGTGCCGGATGACGGATCCATGGCACCAAACACCCACGCGTCTCTATGGTTACCGATGAGAATGTACCTGTCTATAAACATCTTTCCCAATACACTCAGTATACTTTATACATAATCAGGAAATATGTTTCCCTAAGAAAATATATTCTATAGTTTCTAGAAACACTAAAGTTGAAAAGTAGACCGCTTTAATATAGCCTTTTAAAATCCTACAATCAGGTTTTGATACGGATTAAAATGCTGTTATCGCCCTGGTTTGCATTACAAACAACATTTCATTTAGATAACACATCTGCTAGATTTATATAGAAATGAATCCAAACAAACATAAAAGTCAGTTTTTACTCAGAATTTAGATCGACGAGTTCTTTCAGTTCAATGGCCTATAAATAAAAGCGTTGTCCATAGTATTATCTGGTAAATTAGGAAACAAAAGTTTGGGCGTGGTTAATTTTCGGTTGAAAAAGGTATAAATAGTTTCTTCTTTTGATTACATGACGTGGAAGCACGTGCGAATTAGTTGTGCAACAGTACGTGACTGTAGATGCACGTGACAGCTTTAATTATATACATTTCCCTGCATCCATGACGACACATTACCTGGTTCCACCTCGCCTCGCACGACGCCAATGACGTCTGTTATTTGACGACGTTCATTACGGGTTGTCACATTCAGCCTGACAGACCTGTGTAATGCAGGAATACTGTGTCATATTACCCATCCTCGGCCACCAGGGGTCATATATCCATATGCAGCCACATCATTCAAAATCGGTGACAAGTGTTGGTGGAAAGGGTAAGCGTACCTTGCTACTCGGCTTTCCTACAAACCATAACACCTAAAGCCACACCAACAACACTCCTGTCAGACAAGGGTGGTCTGAAAGCCTACGCCTCTACCCAATGTCATTGTTAATGATCAATTCTGATCAGTTAGCAGGATCCACTGTTCGTGATGCTGATTCTGAAGGTGACATTGGTCATTGAGTGTCCTTGGATGGGTGAGTATTTCTTCAACGAAGCACATGTGACCCAGGTCATCTCGCCTCAGGCTAGTGAGTTTGTCCAAACTTGCCTCTGTTCACCCAGCCGTAAATGGGCAATTAGCCTTTTAACGTCTTACGGACGGCATGAGTTGAGAGTTGTAGTAGTGACCTTATTATTGTCAGCATTATGGAAGAGGAAGGACATAGAGCGGTTCTGTTTTATAAGACAGAATAACGTACATCTGGGTTTTGAAGCCTGGCCCCATCATGTAGGTTACATTCAGCTCTCCTTGCCAGTCACTAGGAGCCACGGTTCCGCCCATCTCTCTAGTAACAAAAGTAATGTTTCATGTCAAATCTATAATATAATAATAGTAATTAACACCAAAAACTTATTTACCATTAAATAATATCAGGTGATATCGGATGTACAGGACTGATAAAATACAAAAGATGAAGCCAAGGAGGAAACAGATGATGAATTGAGGGAAAATGTAAAATTAATTCCATTCCTTCAGAAATGGTTCATCTGTATGGATATACTTTTTCTCATATGCATTTGCACTGGATAGTGGAATATCCCTTACTTTGTGGAAATGGTATATTTAGGGCTATCAATCAGCAGGTGTCATTGAGTCACTTACCTTTCTTGGGACAAAAATAACATTTTTCATTTTCTTAAATCTAGTAATGTCAAACACAAATTTGAGATAACTGTGAATTACACTTGAAAGCCCTATGAAGACTACAAAATTGATGCCATATATTTAACTACTAGTATTTATTAACTGCAGTGACATGAGAACATTCCATTTTGTTTCTTCATATCGAAACAGAGACTTGCGCACTGGGATGTGTGATCTTGAATGTCCAAATATGACCAAATAAACATTTTCATTGGCTCCACAAGTGCAGTATTCATGATTTCGTATCTATGTAGGTATTCTGCAAACTGAAATTTAATATATGCTATGACAGACTCCACTTCAGATTTTGCCAACTGTTTCATGTGATGGTGTCACTTTGAAGAGCGAGTATAACAAACGAGCCATGAGCAATCACGGACAATATCCCCACGTGAATGAATGGTGTTAATCATCCCACTGACGAGACAATTACAGAATTCTTTCTCAGGGGTCAGAAAATCTGCTATATTTGAGTTCCAGGTTGTTTCTGTGTATCCTCCATAGTATTATGCAATATTACGGAGAGAGAAATAAGAACAGCATGTAATATGTCAAAACAAAATAAATAAAATACATATTAAAGAAAAAACTAATGATCAAGTGATAAGTTTCACGAACATGACGTCGCAGAAGCATGGAGGTAAGTGGTCTAATGCGTAGTGTACAAGTCACAAATAAGTTTGGACTTCAGCAACATTGGTAATATAATATATGTCCAAAACAAATAAATACCCCCACCCCCCAAAAAATTAAAAAATATGCAATAGCGGAAAATACGTCAACCCTTCAGATAAGGTTCACTGAATGATGAATATTGCTCTGATGACGTCATGACGTCTTTGTGACGTTACGAACAATGGATCATGTAATGTTTTCAACAATGAAAATTTCTAACACCATGATGCCTTATCAAGTTTATAGGCCAACACTGAGAACGTCACTATATCATTTCACGTGATAATTCTCACCTGATGTGCAGCATAAACTGTCTCTAGCGTGTCACAAATTTAAAAATATGTATGTTCAAAGGGTTACTGCGACATTACTTGACCGAGTTCGGTCTAGTTCTTTACGTTTTAAATTGCTACTACATTTCACCTGACGCTGTCCCTGCCAAAGTAAGGCAATCGTCAGCATTTATATACTCTTCAGCAAAAGTAGGGGAACCTGAACTTTGAAGTCTGGTAGAAAGAAAAGCCATTGAGGAACGGTACATCGACATTCATCTTGTGAATGCAGCATGCATCATTTCACGTTATCACCAAACGCAAACACAATGCATGGGAAGCACGTGCACAACGTGGGTGTCTCCTACACGTGCATGGAGTGTCATTATGAATCTTGACGTTTTTCAAGCAGGTCGATAAATCACTTTAGACCATTTTTTCTGATAATTTTCTTGCATCTGCGCATGGTCAGGGTGTCCACGATCAAATCACACACTACTGTCTGAAAAATTGTAAACCTGAAATTTTGATGTCATACTCCAGTCACCTAACAAGGGGGATAACTGAACGAACAGCTTTGCTTTGAATCAAATCCATGTGCAGATGCATTCTCAAAACATCCATTATTATTATTGTATCAACATTGATACAATCCCATATATCTCCCAATTTCGACAGTCATATATTGAAAGCACAGTTCCACTACATTTTTGATACTGATAGCTTACATATATGTTAACACTTGCATGCAATTTGACTATCAGACCCGTGAAGGTCCCGGGGTAGAATAGGCCTTCAGCAGCCCATGCTTGCCATGAAAGGCGACTATGCTTGTCGTAAGAGGCGACTAACGGGATCGGGCGGTCAGACTCGCTGACTTGGTTGACACATGTCATCGGTTCCCAATTACGCAGATCGATGCTCATGTTGTTGATCACTGGATTTTCTGGTCCAGACTCGATTATTTACAGACATGGACCTGGAATATTGCTGAGTGCGGCGTAAAACTAAACTCACTCACTCACTCACTCACTCACTCACGTTGACTATCAACCGCCCGAAGCCTAGTCTCCTCTTAAAATGCAAATCTCCGTAACTCGGAGGAACACTGCTAATCTGATATCTCGGAAATATTTTATTATTAGGCTGATGTTATCAAATGACATTATTGATGATTATTGATAGCTGTGTCACAGGTAAAAGTAGAGTAACATTATTGTCCAACGTAACTGACGTATATAACAACTAGTATCTTAATCTCCTGGATAACATTTATTTATCTTAATATTACAGTGCATTGCATTTATCCACTGGCAAACTAAGCAATGGCATTAATCATGCTGAGAGTTACGCAAGAAGCAGAAGCACCGTTATCACTGACTCACTCACTGACTCACTCACTGACTCACTGACTGACTGACTCACTCACTCGAGGCCAGTGCACAATGTGTCGATGGTGCAACATGTGTACACATAGCTGGACTTCCATGTAATGGCCCGAACTCGTTCTAGACACCTGTGCCGAATTTAATTAGGTTATCAGTGTAAGAAGATGGACAGATTGGCGAGTGTGTGTGTTTCCCAGCTACCTGAAAATCTTCTCCGCAAATCCGGACCCGACGACATGAGCTGGTATACCTGGCAATGCCGGATCAGCCTCCTCCACCGGAATACGATAGGCGAACTCTGGCAACAACCAATAGTCGTAAAACTGGATGAAACGCGTTCCCAGATGATTTAAGAGCGACAGAGAAGAATTATTGTAGCCACTGTCCCTTAGTTCAATCCGAAGGTTCGATTCTTTACATGGTACATTTTGGGGTCGCCTGTCAAGCAGATTATTCGTAATGTTGTACTACTGATCAATACTCAATCACGCATACGTTAATCAAAGTCGGGTGCAACAGCACTATATCAACGGTACTTTATGCTTTTTACTTACTTTATAAGTATACTTTACGTACTGAAAATGACAAAAATGACAAATACGAAATACTTTTACGTGTACTGTTATTAAGCTTTTATATGTTGTGTTACATCATCTGGCGTTTATCTCCCAAAAGTATCGCAAGCATGATAATATCTCATGACAAGAATATTTCCAAATTATAGGAGAACAAGTTGTTATTTTGTTGGAACACCCCAAAGTACCTAGATGAAAACGTGCTTCTAACCCTTGTGTTTCTTGTTTAATGCGGCTTTCAGCAGTATTCCAGCTAAGTGGCGGCGGTCTGTAAATAAGCGTGTCTAGACCAGATAATCCAGTGATCGACAGCATGGGCATCGATCTACGCAACTGGGTTACGATGACATGTCGACCAAATCAGCGACTCTGGCCTCCCGATACCGTTATTCGCCTCTCATGTTAAGCATGGACCATTGAAGAAAAACAAAGATTGTCCACAACACACACGACCCACCTGTCGCCGGGTAGCCAGGTGTTAGGGGGTCTTCGATTCCCTCATAGACAGTCCCTCTCTGCGCACCGGTAGGAGGGAGCCACCAGGTTTTAGGGTAGACGCCCTTATAAAAATGCGGGTGGTAGTCTTGAGGGTCGGAGTAGAGAATGACCCCTATCGCTCCGTGTTCCTCGGCAATCATCACCTGGAACAGAGTGAACGAGAGTTCAGGTTTACGCCACACTCAGCAATACTCCAGCCATATAGCGACGGTCTGTAAATAATCGAGTCTGGATCAGACAACCCAGTGACCAACAGCATGAGCATTGATCTGCGTAATTGGGAACCGATGGCATGTCAACCAAGTCAGCGAGCCTGACCACCTGATCCCGTTAGTCGCCTCTTAAGCTTGTGACAAGCACAGTCGCCTTTTATGGTAACTATGTGTTGCTGAAGGTCTATTCTACCACGGGATCTTCACGGGTCCTTATTCTCGAAACGTTCGTAGCCCTAAGAATTTTTAACTTTGATCGTAGCCAATGTGTTAAGAGTGCGCTAAAGAAGTTCTTAGGGCTACGAACGTTTCGAGACTAGATAGCCAGGAACAGACTAAGCGATCGTAGCACTAAGCGATCGTAGCGCTAAGAAGATCTTAACTTCCACACACTCACATTGGCTTATGACGACTGAGCATCAGTGCTACTTTGTTTAACGGGACTTTCATAGAAGCAGGTGGATGACAAAGGTTGTAGCTTTTCAGACCATATCCCAGGGAGCCGTTAGCACTGATGTAATCGCAGTCACAACGCTGATTTGAAAAAAAGAACTCCTATACTTCAACTCGGAACCTCGTATTTCCCATACATTAACGGATTGGTTTTCGGCAGCCGTACGGACTACTTAGTGTGACGGGACCGAGGTGGAAGTACACGGATTTGTAAAGTTGAAGTTCTGTTTCCCACGATATCCCTAGCATTCTGTGCCAGTTAGTGTGTGTACTTGCATAATTCGGATTAACACCTTCGTTTGAGATCAGTGCTACTGGGCAGCACGTGCTATAAAGTTTGTGACGAATTGTTCTAGTTCCCAATCCACAAGCCGTTCGTAACGTTTCGACCTGTCATAACTTTACAGTTAATCATAACTTTACGAAGGTCGTAGAGATACGATCGTTTGTATTGTAGGAAGCTCACAAGGAACTGCTGGTGCGCTCCATTATACCATCAGCTCTAGTGACCTTTCTGCAGACCGTGTGCAGATACATACAATGCTGAAGAACAGATCTTCATTTCACTTTCGTTTTCTCTAGGCAAAAGTCTTAACTGGCATCATAAACGAAACCTGAAGGTCCACTTACCTCCCTTGCATGCTTCGGGATGTTGTGTCAGTGTATGATGAAAGTGTACAGTTTTGTTTCAATTGCAACTACGTCATATTAATCCTAATTTGTAATCTAGATTTTTTTTCTTTACATAAAGAAACGATTTCGAATTTTGTTCATCTTAAACAGAATAGTTCCAACTGCTACATAAGAAACAATCAGTGCATTGTCTTCTCAATTACTATTGTGTGTCCTGAAATTAATTATTGATAATTTATATAACCACGCACCTTATCGCCACGGTAAATTTTGCCGTATCTTGCAATGACGATGCATCCGTTGACGCTGATGCCGAGTTGGTCGAGTTTGTCGTAGTCTTCCACTCGCCCATAATACACATACACCACATTTCCCTGAAACGTAGAACACGTAGAACACATCAGTCTGCGTAGTAGAAGTACTAGTATACTAGTACTAGTAGCAGCAGCAGCACTAGTTGTAGTAGCAGCAGCAGTAGTAACAGTAGTAGCAGTACTAACAGCAGTAACAGCAGTAGCAGTAGTAGAAGAAGTAGTAGTAGTAGTAGTAGCAGCAGCAGCGGCAGCACTAGTAGTAGTAGTACTAGTGTAGAAGTAGTAGTAACAACAGTAACAGTAGTAGTAGTAGTTATAGTAGTGGACGTTGCTGAGAAGTTGCTGCTACCACTACTACTGCTACTACTACTGCTGCTACTGCTACCACTACTGTTGCTACTACTACTACTACCTCTGCTATTACTACTACTGCTACTGCCTCTGTCACTGCTAGTACGATTACCACTACGGCTAGAAACTAGAAATACGACGACGACGACGACGACGACGATGATGATGATGATTATGATGATGGTGGTGGTGGTGGGGGGGGGGTGGTAGTGGCTGTAGACGATCACCCACCTGCACAGTGCCGTCCTTAGAGTAGGCCAGGAAGGGCGCTACCACATCTGTGCTGTTTTCTTCCGATGTCAGTACTTTCTCCACCAGGGGAGACTCAGCTAAAACATGGTCGTTCTTGTCTAGGATGAACACCTGGTTCGGGTGGGTGGCACTCGGGTAGGACAACAGCACGTCAAACTTAACCGACTTGACCTCATCAAGGCCGATGTCAGTCCAGTAGCTGTGGACATAGTCGCCCAGTTGCTGGTTCCTTTGCTCGCCAGCAAGGTGAGGGACTAGAGACAAATTTCTGGAAGTAGGTAGGTTTAATGTGTGCACACATATCGTCTTTATCATGATACCAAATACCTACAGTGAGTGAGTATGGTTTTACGCAAAATTTTAGCAATATTCCAGTAATAACACGGCGAGGGACACAAGAAATGAGCTGTACACATTGTACCCATGTGGGGAATAGAACCCGGGTCCTCGGTGTGACGAGCGAACGCTTTAACCGTCAGGCTGCCCCGCTTCCTAAGGTCAAACGAGTAGTGGTCATTATGTATTTGGACCATAGAATCCGTCGCAAACAGAGCAAACACGTCCTGTCACTCCCACACAGTTTTGCATGAAATATATTGCGTATGTTGCCTACCTTGCCTAGCAACGCATTGAAGAACAACCAACAGGATTAACCCGGAAATATTAGTGGGTGAGTTTACTTTTACCGCACTCAGCAATATTCCAGCTATATGGTGGTGGTCTGTAAATAGTCGAGTCTGGACCAGACAATCCAGTGACCATCAACATGAGCATCGATCTGCGCAAATGGGAACCGATGACACGTGTCAACCAAGTCAGCGAGCCTGACCACCTGATCTCGTTAGTCGCCTCTTAACGACAAGCATAGCATGCTTTGCTGAAGGACTATTCCACCCCGGACTCTCACGGGTCCGGAAATATTAAATAAGTACACTTGCAAAAACATATTTACCGAAGCACACTTTAAGGCAAACACAGGTAGCGTACCAACCACATTGTGCTGTATATGGTTCAATACCTGAGGATCTTTTCAATATTCTGTGGATCAATATCTTCCATCATAACATCCAGATTATCTCCTGTATCTCCTCCTTTCTGCGGATCTTGTACAGTTGGGGCACTCTCATCCTGCTTGTCGTCAGAACACAAGGCATACTTGCCCAGAACGATGCCCACCGTTAACGATACTGCTAGAATGGAGAAGCAGATGATAGCAAAACGGTACCTCTTATCCATGTTAGAACTACGATCAACGCTGTGTGTGTATTTTATTTATTCTTCGTGGACATGTCTCGCATCCGGTGAAGAGCACTGAATCTTATCACTCTAGCGATTGGTGGTTTTGTACAGGTTCTACAATTGTACATCGTCAGCGCTTCATGTCGCTACTTGTCCGTAATTCACTACAGATAATAAACAATTCAGCCATCTGAAATAGTCTGTGCAAACAAACATATATTATATTTATGTAGGACAGGACAAATATGGTCAGGGTCAAACAGATTTCTTTTCGCGACAGTGTTGTCTATTGGAGAGTATGTTGACAATGGCCTCCATTTGTTAGAATGAGAGCTCCTTCATACCACTCTTGGGCGGTGAGGTGGTCTAGTGGTTAAGGCGTTGGTAGGAACGTATGACACGGCTGCAGTGAACATTCCTTGACATTATAGGACTGGGATACGATAACATGTGTCAACCCAATGCAGATGCCGTTGGTCACCTCATTCAACAAGCATGGGTTACTGAAGGTCAATTCTAATCCTGGTGGGGTAGCCTAGTGGTTAAAGCGTTCGCTCGTCACGCCCACATGGGTACAATGTGTGAAGCCCATTTTCTGGTGTCCCCCGCCGTCATATTGCTGGAATATTGCTGAAAAGCGGCGTAAAACTAAAACTCACTCACTCAATTCTAATCCGGATCTTCACGGGTGATGTATACATGTGCGTATCGGTTTTAGGTGTGCATGGGCTCAGAAAGTGTGCTGTAATGTATTGCGATTCAGGCAGTGTGCGAAATAGCCACTGCCCAGTTTGTCCATGGCTAATAAAATCCAGTCGGTCCAGAAAATCTAGCCGCAATATAGATGGAATACTGCGGAGAGCGGCGTTAAACTATATACAAACAAATACACCAACATGTACATATCACCAATATGTAGCTGACATTCCACCAGTGCTAACTATATATAACGTATATATATAATTGTCACATGTTGTATATATCCTTGATGTTACTTATTATAATATAATTGTCACATGTTGTATATATCCTTGATGTTACTTATTATAATATAATTGTCACATGTTGTATATATCCTTGATGTTACTTATTATAATATAATTGTCACATGTTGTATATATCCTTGATGTTACTTATTATAATATAATTGTCACATGTTGTATATATCCTTGATGTTACTTATCATAACAACTTGACAATATTTCACCATTTTGGAGGAGCTGCTTGTAGTCACAGTGCTTTTACTCTATCTCGGTGATACTTCCACCCGATGTGAAGTATCGCTGATGTAACAGCGGATGTACTATAATCTTGAAGAAAACATATTTGTGATATTCCAGTAAATCTCTTACATTCTACATTCAACTATGTAAAGGTTAAAAGATAAAGAGAAAGAGAGTATGTGTGTGTGTGTGTGTGTGTGTGTGTGTGTGTGTGTGTGTGTGTGTGTGTGTGTGTGTGTGTGTGTGTGTGTGTGTGCGTGTGTGTGTAATTAACAAGAACAATGTTTCTGCGGAGTCGTCCTTAAGCCATTAACAAATCAACGGCGGTGAGGCAGCCTTATGTTTGAAGCATTAGCTCGTCGAGCTGAATATTGCCCACATGGGTACAACATGTGAATCTCATTCCTCGAGTTCCCCTGCTTTGACGTTACTGGATTAGTGCTACGAGCGTGAAAAAATCATTCTCACTCATTCTAATAAATCTTTTCGGGGAGGAACGCATTTACTTGCATGTCCATTAAATGCTGTGAGCAATTGAAACATACATAAAACTATCATAAAAAGATATTATTTTAAACAGAACTGTTTTTTCGCTGTTGTGTACTGATATTTTAGCACTAACTTCTAAATTCGTATACTTATATCCTGTCCAAATGTTCTTAACTCAGGAAAAAAGTTATTTGAACACAAATGAGGGAGCGATGTGTAGACATAAATGTCGTAACAAAGGATATAGGTAGTTGATATAAGCAAGTTTTATCTATTTATGTTTCTCCAAATTCCAATAGAATAATAGGACTTAATTGCAAACATGGGCAATTTTGCTTTTGAACAAATTCCGAGGTCAACTTAAGCTGATATCCTTCAAAGTGAACCCCGTAGTGTAAGTCAGATGACGTCTCTGTACGTCGATTACATTTAATCCTTACTTAAGGGGTGATTAATGCGATTGTCATACGCTGTAATAACATTTTAGCCAACAACTGGAGCAAAATATTCAAACCAACATTAACTTACAATTCCCACGATTCTCACACCTAGTTCGAATCCCGGATTGGACTCAACCCAAAAAGTACTAAAATTTGGCACAGTTCTTTACTGAGAAAGTGTAGTTTCAAATGTAACACATATTACATTTGATCACTTTCTACATGGCATAGTGTAATCACCCGGGGCTATGTTTTAATCTCCCGTCGAAACAGTTCAAAGCGAGAGGTATCTTTCTGATGTTCGATTTGATATCACGAAAGGTGTGAAGCAGCTTTACCCGGCCATTTGAAAGTGCCTCATTCACAATAACATGAGCTGAAAGGTGGCATATGCCAGTGGGGGCTGTAAAGTTACGTCACAGGCCATGTTCATCGGAGGTTAAAGAAACTACGACCTCGATGGCGTATTGTTCAAACCGGTATAGAAAGGATTCGAGTCTACAATTCCACAAAGGCGAAAACCTTGACGAGGGAAGCTGACCAGTCACGTGTGAATGGATCAACCATGCTTGTCCGTGCTTTTGCCATTGCGTAACTTAACAGACCAGCGTGCGTATATAAAGTATCGATGTGTCTGGACAAGTTAAATCTCCAAACTATCATCACCTGGACACATATCTTCCTTGAACCCTCGTCCAACATGGAGTGATTATAGTTCTGTCGAACTGCACTTTAACTTGGTAAGTTTTCTTTACACAGTTGTTTCGGAAACAAATTCTGTGCATGAATTTGTGCTGAATGGATATGTTTTTCCATTCAGCATTTGACATGAGACATGTTCAATAATACTTATGTTTTCGATAAGTGCATTTGGTAGTGCTATGGGAGGAACTGGTTCATAATGGCTGACATACATTAACCAGTCGCGAGTTTAGTAAGTATTTTGTAAGCGTTGTAAACTTTGTAATTAAACCATAGACAACACTCATAGACCATTTTTACAGAGCATGTTTAAGAAATATTATCTTCCTGAGCGTATTTATTATACTCGCAGACCATATTCACAGAACATGTTTAAGAAACATTATCTTCTTGAGCGTATTCATTATATTCAGAGACCATTTTCACAGAGCATGTTTAAGAAACATTATCTTCTTGAGCGTATTTATTATATTCGCAGATCATGTTCACAGAACATGTTTAAGAAACACTATCTTCTTATTTTTTATCTTGTTTATTATATTCATATCAGCAACCCAGAAAAGGCGACTATGCTTGTCGTAAGAGGCAACTAACAGGATCGGGTGGTCAGGCTTGGTTGACACACGTCATCGGTTCCCAATTGCGCAGATCGATGCTCATGTTGTTGATCACTGGATTGTCTGGTCCAGACTCGATTTCTTATAGACCGCCGCCATATAGCTGGAATATTCCTGAGTAAACTAAACTCACTCACTCACTCACTATTATAGTCATACACCATTTTCACAGAACATTTTTAAGAAACATATCTCTGGCCGAATTTGAAAAGGATACTTAGGAAATATATACTCAACTGAGAGAATGTGTGTAAATCCTGCACGTGATGCACGTTCAAATCGTCCTATGATCCATCAGTTTTCGACAGGGTGAAGTGTGTGTTTCATGCTGGTCTGACACTACCACATTTATCAAACACCTGCACTTTCAGCGCTGCTGGAAATGATACGACAAAAATATAACCCATACAAGGAAATGTTACATCTTTTTCCCACAATTTTATATATTTTATTATCATTTTTATTTTTGTTATTTTAACGAACTACGAGAGCACAAGTATCCAAAACATTTGGTTGTCATGCTGAATAAAACATAAAACTGTTACGATTAGCAACGTGATAACCTATGTATGTGTACTTCATACAGTACGTAATTTACTATGTTTCTGGGTTGGGTCCAACGTCTTCGTCAAACTAGGCGTGCAATAGGGTGCAATGTGTGAAGCCCATTTCTGGTGTTATCATGGGTTCCCAGATACGCAGATTGGATCATTGGATTGTCTTGTCCAGACTCGATTATTTACAGACTGTCGCCATATAGCTGGAATATTGTTGCGTCGTAAAACTATACTCACTCACTCACTCTCTCACTCACTCACTCACCTATTTCTGGTGTACACCGCCGTCATATTTTGGGAATATTGCTAAAATCAGCGTTAAACTCAACTCAATGATTCAATCAGTTGAAAACCCATGTCTGCCAGTCCCACCACGGAATTCGTAAATTACACGGAGATGAATCTCGCGATAGTTTGCATTAGAAAGGGACTGACAACGGAATGTGGATAGTGATGGAAGCGTCCCATAAATGGATTCCATTATGTCAGCAGCTTCACACAAGGGAGGGACATAAATAGTGAGTGACACACACAGCAATATTCCAGCTACATGGCGGCGGTCTATAAATAATCGAATCTGGACCAAGCAATCCAGTGATTAACAGCAACCGGGATATGACGACATGAGCCTCACGAAAAGCAGGGGCTACTGAAGATGACTCCTAACCCGGAATTAAACCGTTAAGGACCAAATAAGATGATCCTTAAGTTCCCCCATTCGACTTTTATGAGGTACTATGACTAATTATATCTAACTTCAGATCACCTTTTTACAAGAGTGTCATTGATGCCGGAATATACAGTGCGGTGCGGTTTGGTATTTACAGCCATGCATTTGTATCAAATGTATCAAATATAATTCCTAATTCACATGTGTGATATGATGTATCCATATAAGTAACTATGCTTTTTGTGGGGAGGGTCTAGCGGTTAATATGTTTGCTCTTTACGGTGAAAACACGCTCTCTATTCCCTATACGGAAACACCTGTGAAGTTAAGCTGTCTGAAAATAACCGCGTCTGTACCAGACAATCCAGTGATGGATATCATTAGCGTTGATCTACGCCATTGCGATAGGATGACGTGTCGGCCATATAGCTGGAATATTGCTGAGAGCAGCGTTAAACAGAAAACAAACACAGCGTTGCCAGTCACCAGAAGGGATCAATGTGACAATTTATTCAAATCCTTGGGATATGTTTCATCTGCATGGATATGTATAACGTTTCCTCATAGTGTCTAGTTGTATGGTAAAATGGAATATCCCCTACTTTTAATGCTATATTAAAAATTGATATGTAAGATATGGTGCAGATATAGAAGGTGATGCCAAATGCAATGGAAGAAAAAACTTGACAGGAGTGAAGCATTTACCTCGTGTAGTTGATGTCATAATGTACAAACACCCACCACAATCGCACTTACAGTGTGATTTTCATTGGCGGATCCAGTGGGGGTTCAACGCGGGTTCTTGGATCCACCCCTGATTGTTACATAAGGGGCTTCTAATCTAGAGCCATGTTCAATTCTTTATTTACCCTTAGCTGCACAGCTAATCGGTCGTGTACACGGAAATACATATTGTGCAATAAATATATAAGCATGTTATAAATAGCAAGGAATGAATCTTAAATAGACATTTAACTTAATCCTTTTGTTTAAGGGATTATCACGGCTCACTGAGCACCATGGTTTAACAAAAGAGATTGCGGAATGACGTGCGTGTCAGGCTTGTGTTCTCTTGTGCTGTGGATTTGTCCTGATTGTCAATCGCCTAAAACTTGCATCACCTCGGGCTTTCCCCGACATTAAGCAGCCGCCCCGTTGTTATTTCTTTTAAGTGAGTGAGTGAGTGAGTGAGTGAGTGAGTTCAGGTTTACGCTGCTATTAGCACTATTCCAGTAATATCACGGCGGGGGACACCAGAAAATGGGCTTCGCACATTGTTCCCATGTGGAGAATCGAACCCGGCTCTTCGGCGTGACGAGCGAATGCGTTAACTACTAGGCTACTCCACCGCCCCATTTCTTTTAATGAGATTTAGAGTGAGTAACTTGGGCTTTTACGTCGTTTTTACCAATATCCCAGCAACATCACGGCTGGGATCACAAGAAATGGGTTGCCGGACGCTTTAACCATTAGGCTACATTTTGCATACTTAGAAAACGTGTTTATTGAAATAGGCGTCGGTGTCTCTCTACAAAAAAGGGACCTCACTCACTCACTCGCTCACTCACTTACTCCAAATTCTTAATCTCCATCAGAATATTTTACTGACCATGGTGATATATGGATATTCTACTACTACTGTGGGTGGTGGAGTAGCCTAATGGTTAAAGCGTTCGCTCGCCACATCGAAGGTCCGTGTTCGATTCCTCAAATGGGCACAATTTGGTTACCCCAGTTCTAGAGCTCCCGCCATCCGTCAACCCCACTCACTCATTGAAGCATCCTGAACTCAACGTATACACGTTTATTTTGCAGACTAAAGACGATTAACGGTCATCATGCCCGTCAACGGCTCATTCACCCCTGATTCAGCTATTGAGATGAAGGACACGGCGTATCTATCCCAGTCTAACAACGAGCTGCACATGTCAAACAACAGTCTCCAACGGAACGGAAGACGAGGCAGCACATGTCAAACGCTCTGCACACAGGTGTTTGCAATCCTAGTCTTCATGACGGGACTTGGAATCGGCATAGTCATAGGATACTTCGCCCTCAATCCCCAACAGGCAGCGTGTAATGCACCATCGGTTCAAGGACGACATTCGGAACTAATGGTTACGCCAGCATTTACGTCAACAGCAGGGAACACTCCATCTGTGCCAGTTACAACACCACCTCCACACCTAACACCTAAGTGTCCCACTGGAAATGTGATCACCAAAACAGACAAATCTGAAGATAAGGGATTATTTGAACTACTTACAACCGAGGAGATGGAACAGGTACGAAACTTCTTGAAGCGCGAGGGTCTCATATCATCCATCGACGGAACGCCATCCTTAAGAGACAGCTACATCTATGGTATGTCTCTGTACCTACCTCAGAAATCCGCTGCCTTAAAGCATCTCGACAAAGGTGAACCATCTCCAGGGCGGTTTGCTGATGTCCATGTCCACAGAGGAAACCGGAACACTCCTGATCTTATGGAATACAGAGTAGGGCCACTGGGTAAATCAATGACAGCCCAGGCAATGTATACGGACGGCGAGCTGCCCTATAACAGTAGACCGAGGGATGGCATAGAATGGGACGGGTTAACAGAACAGGTGACCCGAGCTATGGCGATCTTGCGACCGTTGCTTCAGGAGAGCTTTGACGAAGCCTACTATCCAAACGGTGGTTTGACCTTCCACCCACAGGCACCACCAGGTCTGCAGCCACATGAGCGAGAGACAAGGTTTGTTATGGCTCTACATGTTGAAGGTACCGCTAGAGGTCGAGATCTGCATCCTCTCCCTCTCACAGGCACTGTTCACAATCCCGGCGTTGACACACGAAATTGGTACACACATAGCTTTTATTACCTCAACCAAGGACCCTTCACCTCAGCAGAAGAACTACTATCTGCTTATAATAATGGAACAGTCAGAAAATTTTCGTTCCCCAAAGGATACCGCCAGACAATTTTTGCTGCATCCTTCCCAAAACAGAACTCTGACAAGAGGAGGCAATATGCATCTACTAAATCCCCTCCAAGATCGTACACTCCTTCAGGTCATAGGTTTGTTATCAATGACCACAATATCAAATGGATGGGATGGGACTTCACAGTGGGGGCAAGCCAGTTCCGAGGTCCCAGTATCTTCAACGTCAAGTTCAAGGATGAGAGGATCGTGTATGAAAACTCATTGAATGACGTTGTATTGGTGTATGCCTCTGATGTGTCTTCAGGAGCAAACACCATCTACATGGATGCCACGTTTGGTGTTGGGGAGTTCCAGAACGTCATTCGTGGAATCGACTGCCCTGACCATGCCGTCATATTGGACGCTACCTGGTTCAACAGCTATAGCCAATCTCCAGTGTCAGCTAAAACAATTTGTGTGTTTGAAACTACAGGTGAGCAGGCTCTCTGGAGGAGGAAGGACAAGTATGCTGCAGGTCTCGCAAATAATCATCTCATTGTTCGAACCCCAATGTCTGTAGGAAACTATGATTATACCATTGACTTTATGTTTCTCCTGGACGGGACTCTCAAGACGGAGGCAGTTGCGTCGGGATATCTACAGGCTAGCTTCTGGGATCCCGAGAACCCCCACGCTGGAACAGACAAGACCACGGATCCGTTTGGCTTCAGGTTAGGGGAATACACACATGGGGCACTACATGATCACACGTTTGGTTTCAAAGTTGATCTGGACATTCTTGGCACTGACAACAGCTTTGAGATAATTCACTGGAAAGCAGGCGACGTTCTCAAAGCGTTGAAAACACAGTCCAACACTGCCACAAAGCCGTCATACTTCTTATACAACGAGACGAGATACATTGAATGGGAGACCCTTCAGAAGGAATCAGGGTTTAAAATTGACATGACCCGACCCCAGTTTTGGTCAGTTGTGAATGATAAGCAGAAGAACAGATGGGGCGCAAAGAGAGGCTATAGAATAGTTCCAGAGACATCTGAAGCCCAGGTTGTTCCCGAATCTCACCCAGTGATGAAGGCTGTGTCCTACACTAAATATCACTGCATGGTCACCAAGCAGAAGGACGACGAGAAATACATCACAGGGGCGTATGATCTCAATCGACTGGCAGACCCCATGGTATCAATGGACCAAATGATCAACGATGAACCAGTGGTAAATTCAGATTTAGTGACGTGGGTGAGTATAGGTTTCCTTCACGTTCCAACAGCAGAGGATGTGCCGATGACTGTCCGTGCTCATTCTAGTTTCACCCTGAAACCATTCAACTACTTCGACACCACAGCGTCCTTTGACATGCCCCAGTATGTCGACACTAAAGACCATTCTGTTACCGAGAGACCACCTACCTATCAGTCGTGCTTAGAACCAACTTACGAGGATTGTTATTTTTGTAAATAATGTTTACGAGAGTGAAATGTAAACTATAAATCTCATACCTTATTTGACTGTATTGTTTGAATCTTTGTGTCTCCAAAAATGTGTCATCCCAATGTCATAGAGACTGTGTTTGTACATATGTAATGTGTTGCATACAAAGCAAGTGTACTTTTCGTAATAAAACAGCCGATGAAATTGTTCCTCTTTTCAGTTGTCTTAGACTGTAGCAGTACTTGGATTGGTATAAATAGCATCGTTGATTTATGTACTGCTTTTTATCGTTCATCGTTGAACGACTCACTTATTAATGGGCTAGCGAGTTTGATTTTATGCCGCTTTTAGCAATATTCCAGCAATATCACGGCGTGGGACACCAGCGATTGGCTTCGGAAAATATATCCATGTGTGGAATCGAATACGCGTCTTCAGCGTGTTAAGCAAGCACTCGGCTACTTCACCACCTTTCACTTAACAATATTGATATTAGACGAAAGTAGTCTGTGAAAGTGACTTAGTGATTAACATCATGAGCACCGACCTGCACATGCGGGTCATGTTACCGAGCCTCCCTACCCCATTCCAGTAGTTTTCCTTCATGTGTTGCTGAAGACCTTTTTCTAATCGGGATCTTCACATGTTCAAGCAATAAAAGCAATAGCTAAAGTATCACAAAACTGAAGGTCAAAAGAAAGTATACACCCTCATTTGATGGCGGCTAAAATGAAATAATCAAATGATTATTCAATAATTTATTTAACTGATATCGGTACCAGGAGCACATCCTGACAGTCTTTTGGCGGATATTGTTTGTAATCACTTGTCTACCGCATCCATCTGGCACGCTGTTCGTGGAATACTGTTTTAAAGGGCGTTAAAACTAAACTCGCATTATCACGCACTCTCGTCGTTAGACATGGCGTTTGGACCAATACCAACCTTACTTCCACCCCTGAGTCTACAGTAAACAACGATTATAGCATACAGACTTATACTGGATATAGCGAATATGTTTTTGGTCCCGACCACTTGATGTAATATTTTGACTGCAACACGTATAACAATGTATGGTTAATTAGCGGCGTGACTGAGTTTGCCATAACCTTAGTAAACCGTAGTCTTTTTGGAGACTTGAGAAGGCCCGGGGTAGGATAGGCCTTCAGCTTGTCCTAAGAGGCGACTAACAAGATCGGGTGGTCAGGTTCGCTGACTTTTTTGACACATGTCATCTGTTGACAATTGCGCAGATCGCTGGATTGTCTGGTCCAGACTCGATTATTTATAGACCGCCGCCATATAGCTGGAATATTGCTAAGTGCGGCGTAAACCTAAACTCACTCACACTTTTAGGACGTTTGGAGGGTAAGATTCTTATAACACAACTTGTTATTGTAGTCGCCATTTGCATGCCCTATATATTAGTCTCTTAGAAAACAGGCATTTCTTTGGCAGTTTTTTAAGGCACAAACCAAATAGCAGTGGGTTTGGTTTTACGTCGCTATTAGCAATACTCCAGCAATAATACGACGGAGGACACCAGAAATGTGGTTCACACATTTTATCCATATGGGGATTTGAACCCCTGTCCTCGACACGACGAGCGCACGTTTAAACCACTAGGCTTCCACACCAGGGATCTATCAATACAGACAATGCTCATTCAAAAAGAATCACAAATACATTATTACAAGAGTTTATTTATGAGGTATACGGGTGAATGAGCAAAACTTTGTTTTACAGTATACCAGAGTATCAAAGCCAGGACCACCAGAGTTTGGCCTTGTAATGTGGGGAATCGAACCCGGACATTCGTGGTGACGAGCGAACACATTAATCCGTCCCTTTGGATATTTGAAACGTGCTACAAAGGGGATATGATCTTCTCGTCTGATATTGTGAACTCGTTTTCCACTACGAATAATCATCCAATCTTTGTCTTTAGTGCTCTGTATGAATTATGCATTTGAACTCTACTACTAAAACATATTGTGACCTTGAAAAACATTTCTTAATCAGTCAAACTATGACAACCAGTCAGTAAATATTATCATGGTATGAAACTCTGTGTTTCTTAGCAGGTTCCCATATGTGATGCAAACATGTTTTTTAAGAACATAATTCAAACACTTTCGATATCAGGTTTGGTACCTGGGGTTTTGTGGGGCCAACATTAACTAGACCAGTCTCGTGTCGTGGGGTGCAGGTCTTGTTGTTAGTATCTTCCCCGATTCACCCTAGTGCACTTCCTTTACCCTCCTGATCTTCAATCTGTGGTGAGCTTGTGCCTAGCTCCGCGTAACTATCGGAGTCC
Organism: Haliotis asinina; assembly: GCF_037392515.1. NCBI lineage: Eukaryota > Metazoa > Mollusca > Gastropoda > Lepetellida > Haliotidae > Haliotis > Haliotis asinina. Next base: position 44,903,244 of record NC_090289.1, read on the forward strand.
GGTATCACTGCATGCGTTTCTTACATTGCGACATGCTGTTATCGTTATACGCTAGACTTATGCGGCTGAAGTTGTTTTTGCTTTTAACGAAGCTCGTTTAATAAGCACAGTGGGTTCACTGAGTTAATTATGTTTCCTGTAATACTGACATATGTCAAAATGGTGGCAGTCATCCTTGAGCTAATGGTATATGAGATACGGCACATTACACAAACGCTGACATTCGTGATTTGTGAATTGGTCCACCATTAGATGACACGGATGATTTAATCAAACGATGTGGGCGGGCCAAGGCAGTGAGGTGAAGACTAATTAATCACAGCTGCACTGGATGGGGAACAAAAGCATGAACTATCAGGACTTTTGCTATTGGGATCTATTGTGGGGTACGACGAGTTTATCTGCAGGAAAACAAGTGTGTCTCTATTCTATGAATATTTGATGTCATTTAACAAGTGGTCAAATGTAATATGCTACATTTGGGATTACATTTTGTCAGTGTAGCAGAGATTCTAGTACATTTGTTGGGTGGCGTATCAGCCGGGATTCGAACACACGCTGTGTGCGTCAGCACACAGTGTCAGCCGACCAACCCGCTCTGTCACCGCGGCTTTCTAAACAATAGGACCCACAAGCAGGTCATGGCACTTCGTGAGACCTTACTATTTCCGGTGACAAACAACGTTCCAAACCTTTTCGAATAGTCTCATGTTTGTCAATAGACCGTAAGGACCCAGTAATTGTTGCTGGAATAGCAAATTTCAGATGTAAACATTCCCAAATTAGTCACCTATCACGGTTGTCAACAGCTGTGACAACCAGGCGCAATTTGGAACCAGAACTAGTTCTGCAATATACGCTTGTCGCCGGAAATCTGGTACCGGAAGTAAGCTGGACCCTGTCTCGCTAGTCACCTTCCCCGTCAACCCTACCCTCCTATCCAACATATACGCCTTACCTTGACCTTTGCACGACCTCCCTAAGTAAGTGCAGCACTCCTAAACGCGACGTAATTAAATCATGCGCTCACTGCTATGTGAGCCCCTTTATACATGACGATTATGGTGTAAGCTACCTGTACAGCCCCAGACCTCAAAGCGCTTAAAGCAGCCGCGCCGATATAAACGCGTTTCTCACCTGTATCTGAACCAAATAGGGTGTCCTTATAGATAAACCCTTGGCTCGCCTCGTCGCAGTTCCGGAATCGATTCCTCACGTGCGTACTAAGTGAGAGGCCCATTTTAGGTGCTCCCCGCTGTGATACTGCTGGAATAATGCTTTCTGCGGCGTAAAACAATACTCTTTCACTCGGAGAGAATGCCATCGAACATGCACATTCCTCGTGCCCTTTGTGCTATATTGGTACACTTACAAAGCGGTAAAACTTGTTCAACAACAAACAACACACAAGGCAAATGTATTTACTCATAGCAAGTACACCAGTTTATTTGTACGCATTGTTTACTGTAACGCATTGATTGTATTTTTACGTGTTATTCTGTATGTTCAGACTGAGTAACACTAGCGTATGTTAGAGTATAAACTTGACTTTGTTGTCAATTCAACATTACGTTTTCTTCAACTCAGGACGGTCATTAAAGACCACACCAACTCATAAACTTTCAAATTGTGTAAATCTTCGTATTAAATAAAGGGCGGTAGAGTAGCCTATGGGTTAAACCGTGCGCTCATAATTCCGAAATCCTGGGTTCGATTCCCCACATGGATACAATGTGAGAAACCCACTTCTGGTGTCCTCCGCCTTGAATAGTGCTTGAATATTGCTAAAAGAGGAGTAAAACTATGTTATAATCTAAATGACATTCTAAATGACACTTTATTTGTAATATCAAACAAAACAAACATGTTCTTAACTTCTTTGAGTGGCAAAAGAGTGGTGTACAAGCCTGAAAGTACAGTAAAGATACAGTTTATTATGTCATAAAGTTTGTCAACAATGAAAGACGTCTGGGTGCAGTTTAAATACAAACAAACCGTTACGTGTAAAGAGATGGGCGTTTAACAATGACATTATGCTTTGCCTTTGTACTAGCCATGCAGCAGTCAGGAGAAATACGTCACATATTTTCGACGTATTGTTTGAAATCCACCTGTGGATAAAAGAAAATATTCACATTGTATGTCTGGCGATTGTCTTAATACGGAAACTCCCCAGAACTAATGAATCGCCTATAATCAAGTTTTACTCTGAGAATGCAACGCTTATCAGTAATCCATGTCCCATGCAGCATTTACCTCCCTTGATCTAGAACGATCTAAACACTTCATAGCGTAATTTACTCAGGTTGTTGCTGCGCCGACGTTGAGGAGTGTGTGACTTTTTCCAGAGCAGTTATATCCCCTGATCAACACCGATCTGAACACTTCTATGAGTGACTTACATAGGTTAACGTTGAGCCGCTGTTGAAGAGGGTGTCTGACTTTTTCAATGTTTGGCAAAACCTGTTTTGTCGATTATGTGGTACGGGCCTGCACGGTAGGCTGCCTGTGGTAAAGGGATCAGAGACTGCGGAACTGGGACAAAGACCAGAGAGCATGATATATACACCACGTACGTGTTGTAGCGACATGTGAGATTACTAACATGCTGGTGTGAATCTATACCAAAACATTCTTTTATATCGTTTCCAAAATATACCGTTACATTCTTCAGGGTATCCTAAAGTGTGCAATTCTAAGGACGGAGTCTGCGACAGAATAACCATGGATTCGAAATCTTTTGTTTGTTAACACTGTGTAAAGTGTGTGGGATATACAGGACACACACCTCGACAGAGATAAGCAACGTTATTGTTTGTACTTCATTTTAAGTGAGACTCAATCATGTTTTCCTATCAGCATTTTGTGACTCCTCTGGTTTTGATATCCATAGCATCGACGATGATTTATACTGACGGATCAACGGAGATGGTTAAAGCGACCACCTGTCAATACCGGAATGTGACTTACTCTGCGAAGCAGACATTTAAACCAGACCCATGTACCTTCTGCAAGTGTCCCCGGGGTGGAGGAGAAGCCAGATGCGCCATTATGGATTGTAAGTGGGAACCCCATTGCCTCCAGTTCGCCACTGACTCTGGCGTTTGTTGTCCCACCTGTCTCCAATATGGATGTCTGCACAGTGATGGGAAGGTTTACGAGGTGGGGTCAGTAGTGTCCAGCAGTAACTGCTCAAAGTGCTATTGTCCGGAGTCCGGAGGGCGGACTGTCTGCGAGGTGACGCAGTGTCCGAGGCCCCGATGTGTCGACCATGTCGTCAGAGAGGGCACCTGTTGTCCAGCATGTCCAAACGGTATGTATAACAAGCCGAAATTAATATAACCAACTGCAACAGGCAGTTTCCTAATGTTTTCATTTTAAATAAGTGAGTAAGTTGGGTTTAAGGCCGTTTTTACACATATCAAAGAAATATCACGACTTGGAGTAAGATTTGCGTTACACCATTGCAGAAAACACGGGATTCAATATAAACCCATGACTGGATTTTGCTTGTTTTGTTTATTGTTTAACGCCGCACTCAGCACTATGCCACAAATATAGAGCCGGTCTGTACATAATCGAGTCCGGACCAGTAAATCCAAAGATCAACAGCATAAGCATCGATCTATCCAACTGGCATACAATGATATGTGTCAACCGCAACAAGCCTGACAACCCAAGCCCATTATTCTTCCAACAAGCACGGGATGCTGAAGATCAGTTCTAACCCCGATCTTCACGGGTCATCTGGTATGGCCCTTGGTCCTTTATCTAACCGAATGAGTGCATTCTCCTTTGAGCTTGATACTATTTTCGCTCATAGTTTCAATGTACAATGTTGTCTGTGTTAGCACCAGAAGTTCTTGTATATTGAGATTAAGAACCATAAAATATCCAATCCATTAACTATCTGTACAGCCATTCTGACTCGGATAGTTCATTATCGTTAGCTTTCTGAGGCAAACGATCAAAGAAATGTTAATTTACACCAAAGCAGAAAATGTTCAAGCTATAACGCTTCTTTTAGCATCATGTGATTATAACTTTCGAAGTTTTTTTATGGCGCGTGAAACCTACACGTGTCATACTGACAGTGTAGACTCATCTCTTCAGAGCTTAAACAAATGATTTATTAGTAAATGACATTTGAAATGCCGCTTTATAAACAATATATGGAAATATTTCCTTGATCTAAATGTCGTTCAAACTCCAGCTACCTCTAGAAAGGTCAGATAGCAGGATGTGTTTAAAATGCACCGCTTGTTTGTGAATTTTGCCGACGGTCGCCACGACATCCCAGCGCCCGATATAAAAAAACTTTAACATGACAGAAACTGGAAACCCCCAGTAATAAAACAGCGTGTGAAGTTTGTTTAAGCATCATATAGCAATGCTGTTTGCAAACACTGTTACCAGACATGCATGTCTTTTAAATCAATGTCGCTTTGACACGGACTGTCGCATTTTAAACAGATTTATTTTATTTTGTGAAAGGCTTCTTGACGACCGGGCTTCCTGTCGGCCCACAACGACAGCCTGTTTTAAGATATAGTCAACCGGTTACAGAAATGAAGATTAAATGTTCGTTTAATTTGTGTATTGACTGTTCGCTCGCTTCAATTTAAATTGAGCGTTACTAAGGATATGAACGTTTTTAAAGTTTATAGAAGGTTTATAGACCCCTGTAATAAAATACCTCATACCCTGCTTGGCTAAAAGAATTTTTGTTTTCTTTACTAAGAAATGTACTGTTTGTCGTGTCTATAAACCTTGAGGGTTATTTCGCCATTGAAGCGTTTGGCTGAACTGAACTGCATTTCAGTTAAATCAAGGCATGTATACTTAAACTGGGAGGAAATCCCGGAGTAATCTCAGACATTGATCAGAAACGTTGTGACATACATTAAAGAAAGCTGTCATAATATTTGCCTTTTACTAGCATATCAACTTCTAAATGCCTCCAAGAACTTCACCGGGAACATATTATAACTGTTACATAATATGAGCCAACCGGGATTGGAACACTAGAGTTTGCTGTGCCTAAAGGGGGCAACTCGATACCAACCGTGAGCCTTTCTTTTATTATTATTTCTTTCTTTATTCTTTATTGTTCATCATATAATCATCACTACATGACTTGCATAGTTTATCCAGACACACACTACATTACAGCTTGTTACCAGACACGTCATCTCCGATGTGACGTCATGTCTTTCAGTAATGAAAACAAAATTAAAACGGAATGCCTCATGACAGTAACGTGCGGTTTGGAAGCCACGCTCCTTTTGCTTTGTGTCCGTTTAAATAAGTTTGATTCTAGACGTAACCGTGATTGCCAGTGTTTGCCCTCAACCATAAAATTTTGTGGGTCCAGACTCCTGAGCACAATGTAAACGCCCTATATTTAAATAATACTCTTAATTATTGGGGATGAAAAAACTGTTGGCCATAAAGACCTGCAGAAGAGAAACGCTGACTTCTGACGTAAGGACCGGCGATAATTTCGAACGTTGGTGATTGCACAATTTTAAGAGCACGACATGAAATATATGTACAAGGCAAGGTCGTCCTGACATGGGCTGTTATTGGCTTCCTTCAGAATAATCTGTCTTACCGAGCACTATATCTGGTGTTATCAGATTTATGTATCCGATAACGATGTTTGGTTATATACAGCGATGAACTTGAGTAAAAGTGGATTACCTGCGCTGCCGTAATTCAAATTGACAGGATACTCAAAACATTGACTGCAAATACGCTACTCTGACACCCAGGTCCATGAGACAGACATGTTTTGTCATATAACTGTATGCTACATTATGCATCTACAAATCGGAATTGACGCTCGAAATCAAACGAAATCAAAAGGTGAAATAAAATGTAAAAAAGTTAACTTTACATCAATCCGATATTGGGTAATAATTTGTGCCGACTTTAACAGATGCGTCATCCATTCGTATTTATAATGTAAATGTAAGATAAAACAACGCTGTGCACGTTGAAATCCCTGAAACTCCTAACGGGGTTTTATGGAAGGCCTGTGGGCATATGTTGAGTCTGCCATGGCGTTGTCTCATGAGCAATACTCCTTTCAGCGTCATGCCAACAGCGAATGATCGACCATGGCAAAAGACCTAGATTGTATTTGGTGGCTAGATATTCTACAGTTGGAAACAAATATATTATTTTAATAAGACTATCTTCCTGAATGTATTCTTATAAATGATGTCTCCTAATAATTTGGATCTATTTTATATCCCCCATGCCCCTGCCTCCTTACTCCACACTCTAATACGAATAAAATATGGTCATTAAAACATTCTTCTGAACTCACAGCTTAAACCTATCAAGAAGGGATGTTTCATGCATAAATGTATTGGACAATGTCGAAAACAAAGTCTATAACTATTTATGTGCTTGTTTTCTGTTTAATCAAGGTGAGGGTTTGTTGTCTTTTATTCATATACATCGGCATATTTATATATTCAGTCAAGCGTAACTAAAAGACCCACTCAGGCTAGACTTTTGGGGAGTACTAGGTATTGCACATATAGTAATACCAGAAATTATTGAGAATTTGGGGATAAATTTCTAGTATAAACAACCTTGACCAGCTATCAAGAGCTTGGTTTCACTGAAGAGAGACAACTCCGTTAATCTTTTTTTCATTAGTGTGTGAGGTTATCTCCCTTTGTTTACTTGCTAGCAGCCGACAATTTCAGTACTATGGATGATTTAGGGAAGAGGAAGTTGATTTTAGGGTATTATAACAAGGACATCAGATCAGCTAAGTGATTTCAAATAGAACAGGCATTCCTTTGAACACTTTTGAAAAATATTGCAAATGGATATGGCACTTAGCACCTGGGATGCACAGGTAGGCCCAGAAAATTGACAGGCGGTGACAGGAGGCGGCTTGGCATTCTTGTTTCTAAAACTTAACGAAGTCTGGATATGATTGATAGAACAACTAAGCAGCAGTGTATGTCTGTAAGGAGACAATTAGAACTGAACTGCATGCACTAGGTTGGCAGGAAAGTCGAGGAATTCCACCACCGATCATGAGACCTGAAGAAAAGGAGCAAAGTTTGAACTGGTGCTTACAGTATAGAAATTTTGACTGGGACAATGTGATTTTCTCAGATGAAATGTCTGTGTACCTTCTTTTGCTTGGAACTGTCCTTCTTGTGAGACACTGTGCCCAATATTCGGACACCACAGTTTTCTTTTCAGCGCGCTTTGGTTTATCATGTATCATTTTGCATTGTAGACATGCGATAATTCCGACACCTGTTGGCCGTGCGCACTTTTACCAAGAGCTGCTTGCGAAACAGCGATCAAATGTGTGTTAACCGAATACCGCTTGTGACGTGATCCGTGGCGCATTCAGTGGTGTTCATGTGTAATACTGTACATAAATCGTCTTAATTACTGTGGGAAAACAGGCATCGATATACCACACCATAGCCGCGAAGTGCACTTATAATTTATTTTTTGTTTTCATTGATAGTGGAAGGAAAGAAACACAAACGTGAAATGAAACGTATGCGACTTGAAGTAATGTATGTTATATCTTTGAAGAATCAAAACTAAATTATGAAGCTTTACAATGTATCATTTGATTAAGTTAATTGTTTCTTCTATATCCTTAAAACTAGAACGAGACCTCTCTAACGCAGTTATATCCTCATACAAATATTGTACACCTGCTTTAAGTAAGATCAGCATATATCTCTTAACCAACAAACCAAAAACTATATTGTGCCAAGACAAATATAACAAATTAGAAACACACCTGTCTGTATTTATATGCTATTTAGTGCTATTTATATGATAGAGTCCCAAACAAAATAATATGGCATGGTGGTTCTTTCCAACAACTTTCGATCGATTGTTTTACCATATTTGAGATGGTAATCAATTGGGCAAGAAAAATACACATGCAAACTGGATTTGACTTTTGACTTACAAACCTTTATCAAAACCCAAACAAACAAGTTTAACACAACAACGCTTAGGGTCAAACCGCGATATCCCTGTTGTATACCTCATCGTCTAATAACTATTTCTTGCCTTTGTTAAAATTTTCAGACCCCATCTAACATGATTGTTTAGTTTGTTTCTCTCAGGTTTTTTCAGTCCTTTACCTTGTAATTATAACTCAACATACAGTATTTGGCCTTAGGTCTTAATATATTTTCCTTCTTCCTCTAGGTCATAACTGTCAGTACAAAGGACACATCATCCCAGCAAACAAGATACTGGACATCGACCATCGTCGTTGTCGTTGCAAGCGTCTGAGGTTGGCAAGGGGGACGTCGTTGTTTGCCAGTTGTCGAAAGAAGCACTACTGGCGAGAGAAACATTAACAGAAGTACCCACACAATTGTAAATGTAGCTCATATTAATGTGTGAACTTAATATCCTGCCACGCACAACGCATTACATCCAAGGGGCATGTCCACAAAGTGACGTTAATTATAAGACCGTATTAAGAGCGATATTTGAATGTAGACTAACGTCAGGTGTGCAGTTTGCTTTACACCCTGGTATAATCACATGTATGTCATGTGAGTGTCAGTCATATATATCCAACTAGATTAGCGACGGCGAAGTGATCTACACATTACGTAATCACATCTGACGTCAACCAGCATTTAGGGCTGACATGCAGGAATGTCTGTCTCCCTTCTGTCTGACTGGTATGCGCTTATTTCACATGATCACATGATATTTAATTGATGGACATAGTAACGTTCCTTGCTTTATGTCATAACTTAGATAATCACATTCCTGTGACCTACAACACTGTAATTCGCATAAGCCTGATCACGTGTTATAACATGCAAATGGATACTGTATACAGTTGAATGTCCCGTGTCTAAAATCTTTCGGGGCTGCTTTGTCGCTACGAGATATCCGAACATTCGAGATAACGAATCATCAGACTCAGGCTGTTCTGTAGCTGCAAAGCATTCGCGATAGCGAACACAAGAAATGAGTATGCGATGATAAACCGAAATCTGTTTAATCGACACGTACAAAGAACAGTTGTGACACATTTTGTATAGAATACATTTACCATATTACACATAACAGTGATCTCGATAAGTCGGTCCACTTGACGCAAACAACAAAATGCCAATCCACCTTCAGAAAAGGTGATTCATGTTTTAATCCGAAATGTAATTTAGTAATGAAATATAACTATTTCTAGAGTATATATACTAGTAGTAAGATAATTTTTAACATCGATATGTTATCGACTTAAATTAAAACATGCGTCATGCATTAATGTCTTCCGTATTTATTTGCGAATGTTTAGTATCCATCACCATTTTGTACGTAGAATACAATTAGTTTGTGTGGATATAGGTAAACTGCATTATGCAGACAAATAATAAACCATCGACCTTTGCATGTAGTCTGTATGAGTTTTGGGTGTTAGTTGCAAGTTTTCATTCGGTCGATGAGATAGCTCAGTGGTTAAAGTGCTCACTCCCCAGACCGAAGACATGGGTTCGATTGCCAAACTCGTGACAGTGTATGATCCCCTTTTCTTGCGTGCTTTGATGTGATATTGTTTGAATATTGCTAACGCGGCGAAAACTCGTACTCACTCACTCACTCACTCAAAGTCCATATTACAATGTGTGGTTTGTGACCAGTTTTCCCTTGTAATGCGGTTCCCCCAACGTGGTGAACGTGCATCTCAACATGCACCACGTTAACCTTCCCGCCCACACGCTCTCGTATGATTGAAAACCTGTTTCAAGCGGCGTTCTAGGATGTTAAAATTCGAGGTGACACGAACATAGAACTAAGGAGGCCACGCTGTGTAGCGATGTCAGTACGCCAGCACTTTGGGAGTGTCATATGTGCATGTCTAAAGACCAACAAGTTTAATTACGTCACGCTACAACAGTTTTTTAACGTTTATACTGATCTGAAGATGAGAAGTAACAAATTATAACAGTACAGGCATATCGGGTTTTCAGGTTTCGTGTGAAATAACTGCAGTGGCGCGGAACAACATAGACTCGTGTGTAAATGTACTGACGGTTGCAACATGCTTCTCGACACAGCTTCGGAAGATGTCACACATTTGATTTTATGTACTTACAGTGATAAAATCATGTGTATAAGCAGCTCAGCCGCGTGCGTGTCGATAACGAAAAGACCCTAAAATGAGACACTTCAATTGAGATCCATGGTCTTTGGCAGTGTTATTTACGGTTCACTTTGAATTTACGGTACTTGAATTTAATGTTTGAGCAACTGAGTTTAGTTTTACCCCACGTTCGTTTTATTCAAGCAATATCACGGCGGGGGACACCAGAAATATGCTTCGCATATTGTACCCAAGTAGGGAATCGAACCCCTGTCTTCGGCGTTACGTGCGTACGCTTTAACCACTAGGCTACCACACCGCCCTCTATCGAGAGGCGAGGAGAGTACGCAACCACTCCCACCCTTCATCCTTCTCTAAATCCACCTATTTGGCTGCAGTCCGGTCTAAAATATCAACCAATCATCTAAATCCACAAATGGTATTGTTTAAACCTTGTGCCAGACAAATCAATAATAGCGATTTAAATTTATAGTAGCTTATTAAACATATGTGATCAAAGGTTGACTAACATTTTGAGAAGGTAAGTTATCACGACCCTCATAATGTCCTGATATCTTTGGCGATATCTCTCTTCACAGTGGAAACTGTATGACAGTGATTTATGAGCTAAAAACATCTCACCCAGAATCTGCATCTCGTTTATCGAAGTAATCGGATCGCCTAGTGTATATAAAGCTGGATGCTGCTTTGTACGGACATTCACACTGGGTATTCTCGTTACCACTCAGTCTAACGTCATCACGTCGGCGAGATGCAGGTTCTCAAACACTTGGAAAGTTGCCTTATCCATCACGAGTTCTTCCAGAAAACATCATTGTTTAGATCAGCTGACGCTGGCGTAAAACCTGGCTCAGCATGGAACACAAAGATAGGACTAAATGAATCGGTTTGATGTCAGTTTGAACGTGTCCGTGATATAGCACACGGCGTATTCGTCATGTGGAGGGAATATCAAAGTTCCACAAGTCGTTGATGTATCTAGCGGTAGTACCGGTTAAAGGATAGGTACAGTGCCCCTTTAGACCAAATGACGTAATGGGACCGAAGTTTGTCCATTCAGCTAATGCTGCATCATTTAGTGAGTAGGTGATTATACTTACATACGTCGCTTGTAGCAATCAATATTCCAGTGATATAACAGCAGGAGACGCTAGAAATGAGCTTCGCCATGTGGGGAATCAAACCCGGTTCACCGGCGTGACGAGCGAATGCCTTAACCACTAGGCTACTCCACAGTTCCGCTTCCAGGTTCATGCTACTATGGGGACTATGTCACAACAAGAAGCTGCTAACGTGCATTGCGTCTTTAACCAAAACAACAAAAATACTTTTCGGAATGTTGTATTCTTTTATTACAAACATGTAACAGTATGATAGTGGAAGGCAACAGGATGACATATACACATTCCAGACAGTATGACTGCTTGATGTAAAACAAAATAATGTTTCCGAGTATTACACATCGTTTACAAGTAAAAACAACATTCTTCAATAATCCTTTGCATAGATGTTTTGGTGGTGATAATATGATCTGATGTTTATCATCCAGTATCAGGGATGTTTTGGTGTACGCGTTCCGCCTTACACTCGTGAGGCTTGATGAACGTACATCTACTATAGGTAAATGGTTTTATAACTAGGACATGCATCGCGAAGGTCTTATAATGACATCATGGCTTTAATGCTGTAAGTTGTAAAAAACGTGAATCTGTAATACCTGTAAGCATTCTTCATGATATCGACACGTTAACTTCGAAGTAAAGCTAGTTAAACTCTGTTTATGGTTACAGACGTGCAGTTCATGAGGTCCCAGTGGCAGGTCGAATGATGCAATGACAGAAGCTCCGTTTTTCTCGAACTACATTTAGCTAGGAACATGTTCCAGTTATGTAGGTTATTTAACATCTCGTAATGTGCCTATTTCTGATGAGATACGTCTTTGATTTCAAAGTAACAGGTCTAGTGATGAAATAATCGCAGCCCTGCTTGTCTCGAACATTTAACTCGACATGTGTTCGAGTTAGGTGGTTCTTTGAAAACTCCTCTTGTGACTTTTTATGATGAGAAATGTCTTTGCTTTCAACATAGATTAAGATGTCTGGTCCGTATAATTGAATTCCAGTTCTGCAGCGCGATGAATATTGCAAGTATGCACATTAAGACATGAATGCGTTAGCATTGCATCCGTCTTGTAAGAACGTTGTATTTTATCAAGTTAGTTATGTAAGTAACTAGGACGTTAATTTGTAAACGCAAACCCGAGCAACATCCTGCCCAGCATGTATCAGCGCCGGGGATGTAAACATGCACATGGATGTCGCTCTCAGTTGGCTAATACCCGCGTTATTTTGTCTTGGAATGCAGACACAAGGTAACAGAATCTTGACGGAAGGGTCGCCTACAGGTTTCCATGTCTCCAGAGTATAAGCAGTGCCAGCAATAACGGTAAGAGGAGAGCCGTTAGTGGTGCTTGGAGTCTCACTGTTCCGGCTCTGATTGTCATTGATGACGCCATTGTGGAGTCAATCCGGACGGAGCCCCCTGAAACATCCCCAGTTTAGTTTATTTCATACAGATTCAAGGTTAACATACAAAAATATAACTAAAACTCTATATAAAAGCAATATATTGACTAAGGCAAGAGAGACGCGCGAACGTGCACACGCATGAACGCACACACACATTCGCACCCCAACCATGAAATCTTTGATCCTTGGGGATAAAGTTCAAATGGCATTAGGGCCATCAATGACATTGATGACGCCATGACAATTATTGTAGCTGCTTAATGCAACATGACTGCATCTGACAGAAAGGTGATCCCAAGGTTATACGCCGAGCGACACACATCTAGGGTTTGTTTTACGTCGCTCTTGACGATATTCGAATATAATCATGACGGAGGAAACAGGAAATGGGCTCCACACACTGAAAGGAAACAGGAAATGGGCTCCACACACTGAAAGGAAACAGGAAATGGGCTCCATACACTGAAAGGAAACAGGAAATGGGCTCCATACACTGAAAGGAAACAGGAAATGGGTTCCATAATCTGAAATGAAACAGGAAATGGGCTCCACACACTGAAATGAAACAGGAAATGGGCTCCACACTCTGAAAGGGAACAGGAAATGGGCTCCATACTCTGAAATGAAACAGGAAATGGGCTCCACACACTGAAAGGAAACAGGAAATGGGCTCCACACACTGAAAGGAAACAGGAAATGGGCTCCACACACTGAAAAGAAACAGGAAATGGCCTCCACACACTGAAAGGAAACAGGAAATGGGCTCCACACACTGAAAGGAAACAGGAAATGGGTCCACACACTGAAAGGAAACAGGAAATGGGCTCCACACACTGAAAGGAAACAGGAAATGGCCTCCACACACTGAAAGGAAACAGGAAATGGGCTCCACACACTGAAAGGAAACAGGAAATGGGCTCCATACACTGAACACACTGAAAGGAAACAGGAAATGGGCTCCACACACTGAAAGAAAACAGGAAATGGGCTCCATACACTGAAAGGAAACAGGAAATGGACTTCACATACTGTAAGGAAACAGGAAATGGGCTCCATACACTGAAAGGATGGGATGGATTGAATTCCTGTGGTGAACGATCGGCTTGGTTACCTGGCACCACTTACGTAGGTGAACGGAGCTGGCTGTAACTGCGTGCTAATGATGGACGTGTGTGTGTGTGTCCGGCGATGTGTTTGATATGAAACTCCCGCACACCAAATGCATACTAACCATCCAACACAAACAAATTCCAAGCATGTCAAGGTGTTGAGCCGACACATACCTAGAGTGAAATACCTAGTGGGTGTTTTCTTGCCATCTCCGCCAGGGCTGACCCCGGCTATCCTGAGGGCGTACAGCACCCCCTTGTCCAGCCCCTCCAGGATACAAGTGTCCACTACATCATCCGTCTCAAAGATATCAGCTGATCGGTAATCCTCGCTGGCTGGCCAGTAGTACAACTGTGGACAGAAGACGTGACCTTAGGCATCCTTCTGTTGGAATGCGGTTTATTACACATAGTAGAAGACCTATCAAACCAGAGACAGACACAAGGGAATGTAACCAGAAGTCATCTTAACTTATATACGAATTACTGGAGAGTGAGTGAGACTGATTTACGCTACTTAGAGCGATATTTCGGCATTGTCATGTCGATGGATACCGGAAACATGCTTCACACACTGTACCAATCTTCTGGATCAAACTCGGTGTATTTGGCACGACAAGCGAACGCTTTAACCACTAGACTACCTCAACGCCCCCAGTGGGGAATGAGTTTGGTGAAGGGCTCCATTCAGTTATTCCACAGTATAACAGCTGTATGACTGAGGAAGCTGGGGATTTCAACCACAGTGAAATCCGCGAGCACAAAGAAGACTCAGACGAACCAGAAACCATATTCAACCTCACCATCATACGTAGCTGGTTTCAGAAAATCCACACTGGCACACAAAACGCAGACAATAACCACAACGTGCAAGGACGTGTTACCCATAATCAATATAAACTGAACGTTAAAGTTTTTTCGTCATTGCATTGTGGCCGTATTTGCTCTACCAAGTACACTTTCTAGCCTGGGATCTAGTTATGTGCGTTACCTTGAATCCAGTGACGCTGTCCTCGGCTATAGTAGTGCTGATGCCTCGCCACCACACCCGTACACTGTTACTCCCATGGGAGTATATCCTTACCTCCTCTGGGTAGAGAAGGGGTGCTGGGGGAGAGACGGGAGGGATGATAACGCTGTACTCTTGAATATGACTTATGAAAAATTACATACTGAAAAATCGTATGAACTGAAGATCTTTAGAAATTTATTTTATCATTTCTTTTTCCTTTGAAGGTAGTTTAAACTTACAAATTCTTACCCGCAAAATGAACGTCACTGGCGCTTAGTTATCACGCACGAAGTACTTATACATGAAATCTTTTTTCAATATGTTTTATTAGACCTTTTAATACTTAAACAAAAGCTAATGAGTCTTTCAAAGTTAAAGAAATGGAATTGCTTTTGACATTTCAAACATTTTGCATATTGTTAATTTCTTATTACATGATCATTAACAAGATCTGTTTGTAAAACGGTTATCGAGCGACAGATTTACGTTTTTATAAACTCCTGTGATGGTTAAGCATACAAGTAAATCATATGCAACAGTAATTTTCTTCAGCTTTTAAAAACAAACTCGGTGTACATTTCTTTACACCTCAAAGTTTATCTTTGGTGTGAGTAAAAAAGCGTGGTTTTACGCCGCTTTTAGCATTATTCTAACAATATCATGACGGGCACATCAGAAATTTGCAATCGGAGTGACTAGCGAAAGCGTTGATATAAGGTTACCTCACCGTCATATTATCCTTTTAATACACATGCCAAAAGAGGAGACTAGTTTAGCACTTCACGGAGAAAGAATACCTGGGGTCGGCAGTGACCTGACGTACCGTGATGCAATGTCTCCTGGGTGTAGGGCTCCATCCGTGGTCCGAGTCCAGCCGAGTTGTACACCTGGACGTCCATCCATGTCCAGCCGTTCTGTTCCAGCCCGATGATCATCCCTTCGCTGACCTGGCCGGGGAACCTGATGAACTGCATCCAGTCGGTCGGATCACTGTCATCGTTCGGCCAGTAGTTGATCTAAAGGTGAGATAAAAATGGGGTTTAACGTCGCACTTAAAAATATTTCGCTCATATCCATATCACGCGCATGCGTGTGTATGTGTGGCTGCTTCGTCTAGCCGGGACTTAAGCTGGTTTTGTAGTGCTAACTCTCTGAGATTCTGAGATACCACATAAGCATGAATACCCCACTCAGACACTCAGACACATTATACTGAATCCGAGCCGACCAGTCCTTGTTGTACCCATCAGTGCAGAGCGCCAGGTCGGGAGCAAGAACCATGTTGTAACGTCTCTTAGTATGACGCGACTGAAGATCGAACCCGCGACGTTTCACTCTCTCTCTCGAGAGAGGTCGATAGGTCAGTTATTGCTTCTACATGAAGGGTATAAAGGAGGGAGAACGGCGGAGTCAGCAATTGGACTGGGTATAGACGGGGACAGCAGGTTACTGTGGTTTGGTTGAATGATTTTCGGTAAGCATAAAAATAATTACAACGACTGATAGTTTGTTGTACATTAACGCGCACAGTTCAGCTTGGTTGATGAGTGTATTTTATGAATGCTTCATAGTTGTGCGTCATATACCACTGGTTTTCATTCTTATGAATTTAACTTATTGAGATAGTTCCATTGTCACATTCTTACACAGAAATGCTTGTGTCGACGGTGAAGGAACCTTTATCAGTACTTCGACGTATCCGTGTTTCGACTATACAGAAGAAGCATATTAACACAAGGGACCAAGTTTTCACTTTGCAGCAACCGCCAGTTCACACAACGATGTTTGACGGCGGAAGTAATGACAAATCTTTCTCGAAACCATGCGAAAATTGTTATGTCGTTGTTTAAGCACACGCTATGTGCGCTATTGTGATTATTTTTGGTGTATAGTCATTGACATGTATAACGACGTTAAATATGTTCTTAACAAACGGTTCTCATACGGGACTTTTCATCACTACAAAAAATATAGGCCATATTGACCACTTAAAGATATTTGTTAAATAGACAATAATAGGTATGTAGAGGCACCGAAAAATAGCTACCAATTTTTTCAAGTGGTAAATAATCGTGACACTCCATGACAACCATGCCTTTAACTTTTATGTTGGGCGTAAGACTGATGTGATACAACCACTTATACAACCATGCCTTTAACTTTTATGTTGGGCGTAAGACTGATGTGATACAACCACTTATACAACCATGCCTTTAACTTTTATGTTGGGCGTAAGACTGATGTGATACAACCACTTATACAACCATGCCTTTAACTTTTATGTTGGGCGTAAGACTGATGTGATACAACCAAACTACAGTGAGGACAGTTTCCGAATACGCTTGAAAAATCAGTTTCCTAATATTTACAAGGAAAAATGTTGAGACGAATATCAGTTTTGAAAAATGGACAAATGAGACATTAAAAGCAGAAAAATCGCTGCTTCATAATTAACTGGACCAACAAATGAGTAAATTAAATGCTTACTCAGCCATTTTTCAGCTATATCATAGCAGTCTGTTAATACGGAACAGTGTTATGGTGAATGAAACAAGTGGTCGATATGACGAACACCGAACCACGCCATTGGGATTCGACAACATGCACTAAGTCAGACACTCACCGACCACACATTCCTTCGTTTATACGGCTGATTTGAGAACGTGACTATTACCTGATACCCTAGGACTCGTCCTTTCATGAACTCCCTTGTGTCCGGAACAGGGTCCCACCACACTTCCAGACAGGTCCCGTTATAGCCGTCGGCCCCGATGTTAGTCGGCACCCCCACAGGCACTGAACGAGGACATGTGCGTCAACATAGGGAAGAAATACAGATACAATGTAAGATGACGGCAATAGCATGCGTCACCATGGGAACGTCCTCGAGAGTAACCAACCATTTGGCCGATAAAGAGACTGACCATTTGTGGTGCCGACCGCAGCCGAGATGCCCACCTCTTGAGGACCAACTAAAGAGGCTGATCTGATGACACTTGTTAGGCCGATCATTGAAGCCGAACACTTGATATTAACAATGTCGGTCCTAGATTCCGAAGTTTCAGTACTTGCAGGGGAACACTAGAGGTCGACCCTTTGATACTCATAGGACTGACCGTAAATATTTTTTAAGAAGGAAGGGTTCCGTGTTTTTGTTTAAATTACAACTTTAGAATATGCTTCCGAAAATGCTTGAAATCCATTTTTTCAGATATACATTCAAGAACAACTGATCTGGCCATTCTGAATTCTCCGGAACAGTAATGCAGTAATCGACCTGTGTCTGTCTGGCCATTTCTCTATAAGAAATAGAAAACTACGTACTGTTTTGAAACATCAAAGGTATCTGTAGGCCATTTTACTAAAACATTGAAAACACTATCTGTCTTACACAAACTTCCCTGACCACTATCAGACTCCGCCCTTTTCCCCTTTCCTTCCCCATATGAGGAAGGTTCTGCCTCTTAAGACACAAATACCATACCATACACGGTGATAACATTTCGATACGATTCATGCAGTATCACTCACAAGCTTCCGCCGAATAAACGATTTCAATGGTGGAGTTGGGGCCGCGTCCCATCACGTTGAATGCTTGAACTTTGACCTCATATTCCAGGTAATAATAATCATTTCCCACAAGAGTCACGTACTTTTCCTGGTTTCCGTTGACCTTGCCCTTGTGACGTAGAACAGAACTATATGTCACAGACATGGTGGTGAGTGTGGGAAGATTATTTGACACAATGGTCAGAATTTTAACAATATTGTTTTGGTGGTTTTATAACATAATCAAGGATATAAATTTATAACAAGTGATGCCTTTGAAAACCGGTGCTTTCGAAGCATGATGAACAGAAATGAAATTTATATTATTCTCAGAGAAATGGATCGCTTGGCAATTCTCTTCAACGTGTTTCTCGGATATTATGTTTCCGAGAATATTTCTTTTTCGTCAAACACTACAATAACCAAACCCAATAGGCACCATGGATTGGGGAAGAACTGATGTACTATATTTCAAAAGTATCGATACGTTAATCCTTCACCATGTCAGCTATGACGTACAATTTTTTCGCGCAAAACTACGGGAAACTAAACATGATGTGTAACAAGAACCGGCTGAGATAAGCCTCGGGGTTACTCACGTATTGCCATAGTCCATCCTTGCCGTCTTTGAGTCTGTAGTAGATGTTGTAGCCGATACCGGGGCCTCCATGGTCATCGGGGGGCATCGGCTGTGTAGTAGATTATATATCATTATAGGTCCAGGAGAAGCATGACGATGATGACGATGACGATAATGATGATGGTGATGATGAGATAAAATAATTGTTTATTGCTTTCTGCTCTATCTAATATCATTCGCTTATGATGGTGATGAAGATGATGATGACGAGATGACGATGGTAAAATAATTTTCAGGCTTTGTAGTATATACGTTCACGGACGCTCAAGATGATGGTGATGATGACGGTAATAACTGGATGTATTTAGTGTTCATTGGTCTATCCGATGACGTACGTGCAAGACACTAACGTTATATTAACACTGACCAGTAGACCGTTGTGCACGCGTTTTGTTTTCTCAACTTACTGTGAGCATACCAACCAAGCCGCTTATCTAGATCCATTATTGGGTATGGATTTCGTCTGAGTAGTTTCGGTGGAGATACTTGTATACTCACGTCCCACGCAATGGTCAGGTCCCCCACACTGCCTCCCCCTCCCCTCACATTGTCCGGGGCTTTGATGGGCGGGGCACTCGGCGTCTGTATAAACGCTAGAAAAAGAAATTAAAACAACCGCGCTAATCCTAGACGATGTCAAATAGGAAGTGATCAAATGCAACATATGTCATATTTGGGGATTTCACTTTCTTAGTAAAGTACAAATTCCAGTACGTTTTGGTTGAGTCCCATCTAATACCCTCAGAGCCAGGCACCTAATCGGCAGCCCACAAAGACAGTCGCCCAGCCCGCTCAGCCACCGCGACTTCCACGAAACACTAGAATTTGTACTTTACTAATAAAGTGAAATCCCAAATATGACCTATGTTGCATAACCGTACCTGTGCACACAGTAGTCACTCTGAAGTCTAACGCGTTACAATTCGTCGGTCAAAATGCACCAGGATCCGTTAATCGTGGGTTCGAATGCCACATTCGCCCTAAATACAATCTTTGATCTGGCTACACTGCCTTGGACACCGCTATGTTACCCTTGTGCTGTAGGGTTCAACACACTTCTTTCAACTTCACCCAAAACACATTGCTGCCATCTGACGTTGGTCATATGTGTGACTGACTTGGTGGACTGGTTACATATATACTAACATGATGGCAGACTCGGATCTCCAATCCCATACTGGTTAATGGCTCTGATCCGGAATCTGTAACCGTTTCCTGGTTTGAGGCCCACAACGTCCGCTCGTCGCATGTGTTGTAGTGACTCTGCGTCATTGAGAGTCATCATATCTGGCAGATCTGTAATGTAAACAGAGAAGTGTGTTTTTGAGAGTCATTAGATTTGGCAGATTTGTTATGTAAGTCCATCACTGAGTGTCATCATCTCTGGCAGATCTGTAAATACAAAAATAGTGAGTGAGTGAGTTGAGTTTTACGCCGCACTCAGCAATATTCTAGCAATATGGTGGCGGTCTCTAAATAATCGAGTCTGGACCAGACTATCCAGTGATCAACGACATGAGCATCGATCTGCGCAATTGAGAACCGATGACATGTGGCAACCAAGTCAGCAAGCCTGACCACCCGACCCCGTTAGTCGCCTTTTACAAGCGTAGTCGACTTATATAGCAAGCATGAGTTGCTGAAAGTCTAATCTACCTATAATAACAATAATAATCATGCACCCTAATTAACAGACTTATGTAAAAGGAAACCATTAAACTGGACATCGTAGAAAGTCACTACATTACTTGACACACCAGTGAATGTGCACCCTCCTCGATTCAACGAGTGTTCATCGTGGTTAAACGTGTGAGCAATCTGGTTTTAGATGCCATTGACGAACACTGCAAAAATAAATAGCTACTGACAATGTGACTGGACAGAACATACTTTTGACTATAACTCTCCATCTCGGGTCAAAGTTGGTGGATGTTTCGATGATGTAGTACAGGATATCACGTCCACGTGACGCACCCGGTGACCATCGAACTTGGACCCCGTGACTAGTCACGCTGCCTGTCTCGACAAACACACCTGCTGGCTCCCCCGGGGGTCCTGTGTACCGACATAAAGCATTTTAACTAAACAACGATTCTCTTTCAAAATTAATCATGTCTTAGTCCACGAGGGGGTATGTACCGACTATGTCTGGGTAAGGTGAAAACACGTATCAAATACTAGTATTATCAGGAAATACTACTTTTAGCCTGTTAATTTATGTATTCTATGATTATTTTCCCTACTGTAAACTACAAAGATTGCTAGGAAACATGAGAAAGATATAGGATTTGTTTTCCTCGAGGTGTTTCTACCAATTTATTTCTACTGTTCTTGAAACAGGACTTAAAAGACTGCGGCAACCGGTCTCCAGGTTGTTTCGGTTTCTCGTTAATAGCAGATCTTACTTGATTGTACCACTAAAGAAGATCTGAGGATTCGTGATAACGGATCACGCAAAAACGACCATTCATCCACTTTCCCTGTTTGAAAAGTGACGTTCTGACTGTGTTATCTGGGAATGGTTGCAACAGGGTATTTGTAAACATTCCTTCAAAACCATCATGTATTTCTTCCTTCGATATCAATGGGATAAACATCTGAAATGGAGGAGACTTGCTATTGCATGATAGATGAATTGCCATACAATTTCGGCAATTTGTTCGACATTTCAGAATGTTCTTCTGTTCAGAAATCCAAATTTGAATTGAGAACTTGAATAACATTTTTTAATAATCCTGTTTAAAATTCTGTTTCAGGTGAATTCAAATTCGCATGTGATTGTGTATCTGAAGTGTGTTCAGAATCTGGATCCGCCTTGGCTAAGCCTAACCATCCGATTTTTAAAAATCAATTTTCACGCTATACATGGTACGGGGCACTGGGTACGCTTCTTCCTAGTATCCCTCTAGGGTTACGTGAGTTAGTGAGTTTAGTTTTACGCCGCACTCTGCAATATTCCAGATATATGGCGACGCCAAGGGTTAAAACAATTTCAGGTTTTTGCTATGGTCCCTTTAACGATTGAACTGGATATGACGGACGCCATGACGTACCCATGACGGTGAGCTGGGCCACCCTGCTGTCTTCCTCAAGGGTAGTCTCTGCAGTGCATTTGTACTCCCCGGCGTTTTCAAAGCCGACATTCCGGATGTAAAGACCAGGCTTCACGGGATTAGTGTCCTTTAAAAAAAAAGGGCGAAAAAGAATATTTCATTTTCGAAAAACATCACTATGATGTAAATTTGATTATTGTCTTGGGTCATTAATAATTATTGATTCCGATTTGGTACCATTTATTAATAGTATTATTATTTTAAGACTGCAAATTGAAATTATGGTGATCGTTTTGGTTGATCAGTTAATCAAACTAGTCATATATAGCACCTGTTTTAGTCAGTGAATTTCCACAATGGCCCTTAGAGGAGCCGATGTGGTGCCCAATATCTAATTTAACTAACAGATTAAGAGATTGGGTGAGTGATGTTTTAAACCGCAATATGTCAGTATATGTGCAGTCTGCAAATAGTTTATTCTGGACCAAATACACAATCATTAAGTCTTCATGCTTAGAACACATCCCCTTCAGTTATTGCTTAATGTCCCCAGGTGGCAGATCCGCTCAAACATCCCCACATGGAACCATATGAACACATTCATCCATCTCACCTGTATAAAGTGGGTGTGGTCATGGAAGTCGATCAGCCTTCCGTTGAATGTCCACACATACACCATGTCAAGATGAGAGTCGAACGAAGCCTGGCAGTAGAAGAAGGCAGTCGTGTTGACCAGTACTTTCGTGTCAGTAGGAGGTGTCGTGATTCTTGTTTGTCCTGTCATGATCAGTTAGGGTAAAGTAAATATTCTATAATCCATATAGTAATTATCATGATATTGTTAACATTTTATGTGACATTCATTATATACACTGTATGACACAGCACCTCTCTTAATCAAAAATGCATTTCTCTCAGTAATACTATCAGCCCCCCCCCCCCCCCCCCCCTCCCCCAGCATATATAATCTATTCCCCTAAAATGTGTATTTAGATTACAATATTGAATTAAAAAAGTTCGCAAGAATTAATACAACGTTGCATCAAATCAGCTCTCGCACCCTCTACCGGCTGAACATTATTTCCAGAGAACCCCAAACAGTTATGTCCCTTGGAACGCACTTTACGAATATCCCTCCGACGCACAACTATGAACACCGAATGCAACAATTTTCAGTGTACGGATCTCAACACTGACAGAGCATTGAGCATGCACTAGTTGCGTGGATATGTGCGCTCTATGAATATCCTTTGATAGCAATACACAAAAAGACTGTCATGTTACCATTTCGCTGATACCACAAGACGCTAAATATCAATCATTCCCCGCCCTCAACATACACAACACATTCATTTGAATTGTGTAGTGTGACACTTGCTGTGGAAGTAGATGTTTTACTGTTGTCCAAATTTATATTCAATTTATTTGAGTTGTATGTCACTTACTGCTGACTGTCAGTTTTGTGGAACTTGATGCTTCCCCATTGTCATTTGTTGCAGTGCATGTGTACATTCCTTCATCTGATGTTTGAAGGTCCGTGATAACAATGTATCCATTACGTAGTTGACGGTAGTGACCTGAATTTTCCGGAAGTGCGACGCCATTTTTAAACCACGTGATCGTTGGCTGAGGAGCGCCCTCTGGCTCACACATTATAGTCACATTGCCTCGAACCGCTCCCTTGGTAAACCGAGGCAGTGGGTGCTTATTGAACGTTGGCGCGATGGCTGCAAAGTGAAACAAGAATGATGGTGTTACAGCAAAGGAGAAGCAACAATTAAAATGAGTGAGACACGCCCCTTGCTCATCGGACCCAAGATATATCTGAACTGTGGTTCTGGGATTCCGCTGACCGACATCATGGACATTGATATACCACATTCATCATCTCAGTCAAGGAGCCTGAACACCTATTAGTCGCCTCTGGCGATGGGTCGATGAACACCAAATATAACTTGGATCTTCAGGGGACAATGACATCAATGATGGCAAGATTTCACAAGCGTACAAGAGTTGTGATCATTCATCCCAATCAGCATTAATGCATTATCTAGTTGTTAAGTTAAACTTTTTTAGAGGCATTTAGAAGTTGCTGAGCTGAAAGTGACGGAACAAATTTTATGGATGATCAACTTCTTTATTTTCACAATAGCGACGTTTCGGTATGGATTCTTATACCGTTTTCAAGCATTTGGGAGGACAAGGTGTAACAGCTTAAATACAGGTACATGAGATATTGCTCAGGAGATTGACAATAACAACATAATTGAGGAGATGAGATAACAACAACATAAAAGGATATAACTTGAGTTGTTGACATAACCAGTAATTAGTGTGAAGCCAGGGATGGGGGTGGGGGATTACAGCTTTGAGGAGACCAATGAATAGAGGATTAGTGACAGGCGCCAGAGATAAATATTTCTTGATTAAAGTGTCGAATTGGTTAGGTAGAAATATATCCTGATCCCTGTTTATAGAAGGGTTGTGTCTGCGGATGTGAATGGCTTCTGCCAATTTTCTCTGCTTGTACTCATGTTTGTTGCTGGAGAGTGTTTTGATAGTGTCCCAATTGATTTTGTGGTCAGGAAATTTGGTAATGTGTTCCGAAATGGCTGATTTTTTGTCTGCTTTGTTTGTTGATGTCTTGTGTTCTTTGATGCGAGTGTTTAGTGGTCTGGATGTTTCCCCAATGTAGTTGCTGTCACAGCTGCAGCTGATGTTGTATACCACACCCTTAGGCTCTTGTTTTGTTGTGGGATTTCCTACCATTTGCCCCGATCCTCCCATATGCTTGAAAACGGTATAAGAATCCATACCGAAACGTCGCTATTGTGAAAATAAAGAAGTTGATCATCCATAAAATTTGTTGCGTCACCTTTAGTTGTTAAGTTGTTGTTGGTTGCTAGTAGGTCAGCTGTGGCTAGTCAGGTCTGGTAAACAGTCACAACATGGTGAACAGATGGACATACAGGTGGCTATTATGACGACCTCCCTATAAATACTCACTGACAACAATGACATGCATCGTTCTGAATTTTCGATCCTTCATGAAGCAGCACAGAATTCATGTCTTAGGGATAGTGTGTCATAATACCTCAACAGGCAGAGCAGATGGATCCAATATCGAACCGAATTTCTCTCGCATTCCATAAAGTGCAGAACAAAATGACACCTTCATACATCAATGAGTAAAGTTCCCTACAGTATTGTACTGTTCACACCCTAAGAACGTCGTAGAACCTTAGAATTCGTCTGACAAATATATCTTACTTTCACATATGAACGCCTGGTACATTGTGGAATGAATCACCTCTTGAAACGTTACTGGTGTTAAACTATTCAATAACTCATCAGTTCAGTTTCAGCTCACGGCAACAACCAAAAATTACGGGGGTATAAATGCAAAACAATTTATCCATTCAAAGCTTAACTTACACAGCACTCTGAGTTGCGCAGCACTCATGGTTTCCCCGTGAGTGTTTCTTGCTGAACACTGGTACATGCCATTGTGTTTCTCTGGGTCGAGCTTTAGGATGGTGAGGGTAGATCCAGTGATATGTGTGTCCCCCGGGACAGGCTGTAGTACCTCGCCGTTCTTGTACCACATGTATATTGGGTTGGGGCTCCCGCGGGCAACACAGCGCCAGGTCAGCTGGGAGTTGATGTCCACATGTTGGTTTTGGAGGGGGACGATAAAGTAGGGCTTGGCTGAAAATGATATTTGGTTAGTTGATTAATGGCTCTTCAGTATTCCTTTATATGACAGTGGTCTGTAAATAATGGCGCCTAAACCTGACACGATGATCCATTGGTTGATATTATGAGCATTGCAGTCAGGACATATGCAGTCAGGACAATATGACCTTTGTCAACCATGACGATTACATGCAACTCGTACTTGTGACATTTATCAAAGGAAGGCCTTGATGTTACTGAAAATTGTTCAAA
Organism: Haliotis asinina; assembly: GCF_037392515.1. Taxonomy (NCBI): domain Eukaryota; kingdom Metazoa; phylum Mollusca; class Gastropoda; order Lepetellida; family Haliotidae; genus Haliotis; species Haliotis asinina. Next base: position 44,929,215 of record NC_090289.1, read on the forward strand.
GCGACTCTTTATTCAACAACGTTCTCTTTAATAAGAAAACTTTAACCTGCATGATCTTGTTTTAATTCCCAGTACCTCTATTTAAAAGCATGAGTAGATTTTGTTATTCGATTGTTCGTGCTCGGAATGTTTTTTTCACAATATTGTTGTGTGATTACATATATATTTCCCCAAAAACATATACCCCAAAACCCATCCCCTACCCGTGGTCAGAAGAACTATCGGTTTCTCACTAAAGACAAACAATCCCAACCCACCACTAGGATCTGTACATGTTTTCGAGCAACATCAAGACACTAGGAATCAAGTGTTTTGCCAAGTAACCCATATACCATCCCCGCTTACCCCATCTTAAAACACATATACACGCCTCTTCCTTGTCCATCCTTAGATCTGCATATTCTCACCTGCTATATCCAGGTAGTAGGACTTGCTGTCCCTGGCCGACGTGCCCCTACTGACAGTGCAGGTGTAGTTTCCGCTGTCCTCAAGCTGGGCCTCTTCTATCACCAACACACGGTTGTGGTCAAGCATCTTGGCCGACCTGGGTATGGGTCGCCCTGACCGGTGCCACTGGTAGAGAAACTGGGTGGTTGATCTGGAATAGGAGGAATTTGGCAATTTGGTTATTTGGCAACATTAGTCGTACATTATGAAGCTTGAATATGCATATCGGAAGACATGGCGAATGAACGCCGTTGTGGAAGTGGATAATGTATGGCCGATTTTTTTCTCCTCCCGAATAATCAGTTTGTTGAGATGACAGTTCAAATTCAATTTGATACCAACAAGCCATCTACAACAGAATGACGATACAAACACTCAATCCTTCGGTGGTGTAGTGGATGTAAAGGGTGGTGTTGCAGCGGTTGAATCTTAATGACAATCAGTGTAATGCATTTCCACACGCTCTTGAGCAAAAATATTGATTGCAGGGTTCAGACAGGGTGGCAATTACATTAAGCACCATCTTTTCAGTCTGGTATGACCCGACCCGGGCATGAAACACTGACCTTCTGGTGTCCTTTTACATGAAGACTGCATATCAACCCATACAGGGAGGTTCAATAAGAAGGTGAATATTGTGTGTCGCCGCAGTCAAACGTTTTGTAAGGTCTAATGTGTCGCGTACAGTACATGGGAGTCTGGTTCAGGGGACGCATTGGGTGAAAAGATGTTAACATCGATGAACATAATCAACCCAGTCCCAGGGGAATAGGTCCATCCGCCCCATACTTATTATAATTAGCGTTTACGAACCGTTCACTAGCTCATTTTACATTTTCTTTATATCATATTTCAAAGTTAATGAAATTGCAAGACGTAGATACTTACGACCCATATGCAAAACACTCGAGTCTAACATCTTGACCTCTTAAAGGCGGCTGGGGAAACACAGCGATGAAGTCATTCTGGATTTCTGGTCCCCAGTCAGCTTTGGCCGCTGTAAATGACAGACAGTAAAGCATCAATCTAATGTGCTGCCATGAAGACCTTTCCCCTATAGTGCAATTTGCAATAGTGAAATGTATTCATACACACCTATTGCACTCACACACAGACTCAGATTCACTATATCCCTGCTTCACATCATGATATATGCAGCGTAGCAGTGCTACAGACAAAGTTTGAATATGTCCCTGACAGACTGGTGTGTGTACAAATCAGTCCGTGTTATCAGCAGCATCGGTTACGATTCAATCACGTATATTATTTCATATTAGCAGTTAGTTCTTCATGACAGGATTCATTGCGCAGTATTGTGTACATATATTTGTCTGATACTTCACTCGTTGAGCGTGTTAAGGCTCATGATAAAACAAGGCTTTCCACGTTTGTTTTTCCAATAAGCCAAGGATGCAGAAAATATTCCAAATGCTGACTAGGTGATAGGTCTGTACGTCTGTACTGTACAGAAACGAGGGTCAACCAAGCGAAGTGGTATATCAAACTAGAACTGGCTTGGTTGACAAGAGAATGTTTCTCACAGCAATTTTTGTATCGAGGTTATGTGCAGTGTTGAGGAGGGGAGTAGCCCATGTTGGTTCAAAAGACCATGCTTTCATCATCAAATAGAACAGGAAGTGTTTTCTCACACTGTGGTGGGTTGTCACATCGTGACAAGGAAGTATCATACATGTCCGCAAACATCTGACACTAATGCGCTTGTATTTGTATATGTGTGGTATCACTAGGATTCCGTCTTACCTTGATCATGTACAAGAAGTGGGATGGGCAAACTGGTTCTGGTCGGTGGTTGCGACGTGCCTATGGAATGCCTGTTCCGTCCAGTCAAGATAGCAATACAACGGTATTCTCCTTCATCAATCCGGGTCACCTCTGAGAAATACAGCTTCCCATTGGCTGAGATGAAGATGTACGGCTGCATTTGTGGCCTCACGAAGGTTCTCGTGTCTCCTTTCAGCCACTGGTATTTCACAGCTGCAACACAAGCAATGTAGCGATTATTTATTAATAATAAATAAATGTTATTTTAATCATATTGAAATTATTTATTGTTTATTCACAGATTCAGGTTACCATGGCCGTATTTAGAAACATATTTGTGTATCCCTATACGTAAACTTATGAGTGTTATTAGAAATTTGACCCATTTCTATTAATGATATATTTTATGACTACTGCAATTTAACATTATAGTGGTATAATTCAGATGTTAAGGTTTAAAGAATAAACGATGTATCACTGGTTGTCATATGTTCTGTCCACTTTTAGAAAGATGTGGCGTGAAGTATAATATGGAAACAATAATGGACTTAAGAACGCCACCATGAGTATCACCATCAACTAACTCGTTTTGGCGCAAAGGGAAAATATCTTTGACAATTATATGCATAGATCTCTGAAAATGGATGATGACGCAGGGGTTCGCGAAAGGAGTAAGTTGAGGAAGGATAACGCGCCAACACCACCAGCCCCATCTCCATACACACACCCCACAAACACACAACCACACACGCATAAATATGCCTAACAATGGTAGTTTTTAAAGATATTAATTTTCAGTTAGAAGTTAAGTTTGATTCAGAACTTTTTATAATGCTCTGAAGTACAACAGAGCTACTTTATCATATAGATTTGGCCACACCCTTCTTCACAGAGATTTGTGTGTTGTGCTCAGTCATATGCTTAAGTTGCCTTTCCAGCAGTTAGCAATATTCCAGTTGTATGACACGGTCGCTAAATAACAGAAGACTACTTGGTCACCTCGCCCATTTAAACCACTCACCTGGCCTGTATGAGATCCGACTACACTGTATGGCTACTCCATCATAGGCTTTGGCGCGGACAGCAGCGTCTGGGACATTGGAGAACTCTCCAAGATCTTGAAACACAATTGAGTACAGTCACACAACTTTCATCAAACACTGACGCTGAAACAGTTGGGTTTATACCGTCTCTGAACTGTTTGCTAGTCACCACAAAATATAGGTTTGACATGTAAGAAAAAACATACATGATGCAGTTAAAATTAACAGTTGCGTCGTATGGTGCTGAAAAAGAATGATATCAGACGAATCTAACATTCTCACAGGATCCTGTAATGGACACAAGACTACACAATGGGCTGCCGATCAAAAATATTCACGTGGTACAAAGTATGATTTTTTTTCGATTTTCGTTACATCCTCGATGATATCCAAGGTACATGTTCCGATAAATCTCCAGTAGTACCATGGATGCGTCTACGACTTGACCCAATGATTGTATTACGACACGTCCACCCTAGGGATTATCGAGGTGTTTGACTATTAGTCAGAGGTATTAAATCCAAACTACCATCTCCAATATGATAAATGGGTTCTTCAATACATGATGCATGTGTTTCGAAAATAATGGTTTCTTGATCACAAGTTCAAACTTTGTTGTCCCTCTTGGAACGGCGTCATGCAAGATCGTTTGTAATGCAACAGCAACGACATTTCGGAACCTTTCTGTTGCATACGAATTAAAAAAACAAAACAATGACATATAACCGGTTTATTTTACGTAATAACCGCTTTTGGCACTAACTCGATGTGAAAGGAAGACCACTTACTTCCAAATGAGAGCTGGATGGGATTCCCCAGGATCTTGCCGAACTTGTTTTCTACCGAGCACCTGTATTGACCAGCGTCCTCGCTTTCGATTGGGTTTTCAAGGATTAGCTTCCCATTGGTTAATGTGTACCGTGAAGTAAGTTCAGGGGTCACTTCCGTATCAAAATTTGGTCCGGTGAACCACTTGTATTGAGGTAGCGGGTTTCCTGTGGCTGTGCATTCAATAACTGCATGGACTGACTGGCCGACCACTACAAGACTCTCTGGCTGAGTTACAAAGGCTGGGCCTCGGAGCAACTCGTTCGGGTCGTACGTCTTAATGCCATAATCTGGAAACGAGGCCATGATACATACAATCCGTTTGAACAGATTGAAAATTATGTTGACGATGCTAATACACCATGTATTGTATAATCATGATTTCATGCACAACAATTCTTGTAAGAGTAACAAGGGGGCATTTCAAGAACGCAAGGGTCAACTGAAAAAAATTGGTAACCTAAATATACAGCTGTGGCAAGCTAACAGCTATTTATCAGTGCAGTTTAAAAGATGCAAGTTAACTCGGAGGTGAAGTGCATTAGGTGCGGACCATTAAATATAGATATATACAGATAGAAGTCGTGGCGCATTTTCAATCAGCCAGTAACAACATCATTTGTCTCAGCAGACAAGGGGCAACGCAATGTTACGAACGAAGTTTGAGTTAAGCAATGCTTAAGTACAATGTTTCCACCATTTTCAATAACACGTGCATGTTATATGAGCGCTTAATGAGTTATTAGGCAGCTGGGCGCTCCTCTGTTGTGAAGGAGGGTGTATGAATGTGAATAGAGACGGCAATCTAAGCACCATCAGGTTTGGGAAAATGAAAATGAAATGGTTTAAAAATGAACGTGCACGAAACGCTGGCCATTTTGTGATAACGTGAGGGAAGAGGTTGAAAGCAGGCTAATTCTACAGTTTGCAATATCAAAGCTTTTACAGGATGGCCAGTAAGCCCTAAATTTAGGACTAGATGAATCATCACTGAGACGTTAAGGAACTCATTGGGTGTCCTCCCACTTGTTCCATGTCCCATCACTTAGGCAGGTAAAAGTAACAGTCTAAATGCCTGTTTATCTGACAATACCCGACCCCTTACATTATCAAGTCACGTTTAGTCGTGTTTGTGAGTGATGCAGTTTACAACAATGAAACCCTGATCACACAGAAATACGTATCACGAGGATGGAATGTTTCTAAAGATGTTGTATGTCTCGCAAATGTCTTTATAAACCTGCCTCAGATATATCAGAGTATTCTAAAAATCACCATTGCCCACGAATAATGCTATGTGCCAAACAAAAGCACAATCTCAGTTGCCTCGAATTTACACATAAAACAATCATATTTCTGAATGTACAGCCTGACGTCTTAACTGCAAGCACTTTGCTATGTACTCTGCTATGTACTCCGTTGTTTATTTGCAGATATGCTAACCATGACCATATCATCTGGAAATAACAATAACCATATACATCTAATAATTAGGAGATAAACATCATGTGTTGGCCAGTTTCCGGGTGTTATTGAGTATTTGAAGCACGGGAATGCATTTGGAACCGACGGCGTCAGTAACACCCAGAAATTGGCCAACACATGATGTTTACCGACAATTTAAACAAAGAAGTAAACCAAAGGGGTTTTACTGTCTGCACTCGTTTACATCGAGTATGGGTACAGCAGTGAAATATCATCAGCTGGCCGTTTCAGCTGGTTCCCATCGTAGCATCTGGAGTTGCTCATTTGTGACCTCATTCTAACTTTACGTCACAATATGATTTGAATGACGTCACCACTATTGATGACACAACAAAACAATTGTTTACGTGTCGATACGAAGTGAATAGTCTTGCAGTTTCCGGGAATCTAATACCATTTGATAATGTTCTTCAACCAATCAGTTTACAGAACACAGTAACTTTTGGTTTACAATTCATAATAAATATTCCCTTCAAATGGTAGACGACATGCTACTGTCATGTATAGACCAACAAAAATTAAATTAAGTACTTCAATTAAAAAGTTCTACCTATACTCATTCTGATTTCTGTCACCTATCAATGCTTTAGTCCATGCTGATATGAATATGAATCATATTAATTCGGATTCGGTTATCTAACTGATGGAGACTAAATTCAGTATGTATTCGAGTAACTGAAGTAAACCGCTCATTCGACAATCGGCCCTTGGTCCTGGGAATCTAAGTATAATAATGGGTTCTACAGGGAGTATGACGTGGCGTCAGGTCATTAGAACCAATGCAATGAAACAGTGATGATGGTTTACCATAGTCCCTTTCGACGTGCACGATGCGGTACGACTCGGCCATGCTGATCTCACAGATGTACGGCAACTTGTCACCCGGGTGTACCAGACTCCATCCATAGCCGATCACTGAAAGACAAAAAAATATAGTTGTTCTCTGAGAAAATGTCGGGCAAAAGAGATTGCATATCTGAAAATTTGATTTTACGAAAATAGACACATAGAATAGACCAAAACATTATTTGGCAGTAAACTGTCATAGAAATATTACAATAGTAAATAACTCAGTTATTTTATCAATAGTATATATACCAAGTGAATACGATACGCGTAACATCCAACATAATTTTATACTGAAGTGGAAAACTAAGGGATCACATGAATGCACAAGTGCTCCAATACTCTTTTCCAGGTTTTTTCACAAGCTTTGTAGGTTGTGGTGAAACCTGGACATAAAATAAGGGAACACATATCCTTACATGTGATTCCTTATTTTTCCCTCAGTATATATACCCATACGAACGCCTGAGCCCCTTACATTATCGTGGACAGATATACTGTAGAGAAGAGTCAAATGCCATCTCATGCCATACAATATGTGACCTTCATTTAAAAAATTCTCCCCAAAAATATTTCTTTTCACTCACTTCTACTCTTCTATTGCAAAACCATTAAACATACATAGGAATTTGTTACTTCTAATGATGCACGATATATTTAATGACATTACTTCAAATCCATCCAGTATGGTGTATCAACGCTTTTCCCAAACAACCTACAGCCTTAAAACGTCTGAAAACATGTTTATTCAAACCGAATGAACTGTATATACGTACGTACCTCCATATGAATACACAATGACTTCCCCTTTGGTGAAGTCTGTACCCGGAAGCCAGAACTGCTTGTCAAATGCAACGACCGTTCCATCACCTAGCCACTTGTAAGAACCGATCATCGATTCCGACTCAGACTGGGAGCTGGAGGCGGAACTGACGTCATTATCTTGGTCCTGTGACCCAGATGGGGACTGGAGTGACCCTTGACCAGGCACAATGGATGCTTGGCTGGACACAGTCGTTGTCCCAGTTGCCTGAGACTTCTGTACCCCGCTTGTGTACCATGACCGCCTGCATCACAGGGATAAAGAATGAAAGATGAAGGATGAAAGATGAAGGCACTGGTGTCAAAGTGGGTCCCACAATGTGCTCATATCAGAACCCGATGTCAGACAATAAGTCTCATTAAAATCGTAATACAATCAATGGTTACTGCTCTGATATTTATTTTCCTCGTTTGTGTAACAAAATCTATATCAGAGAATATGATTTAATTTTCTAAAATAAAATGACCTATGACTTTCACGGCTTTTACCGAGTATGGTGTACAATTACCCAGGTAAATAAATACCGCCGAACAGTATTGATAAAACTTTTGATAAATCTAAACAAACTGTTATGTAAAGCTACTGAAGTCTGACAATGTGCGCTTTCCAGTTTTGATTTATTTTTACTGGTCACTCTATATTACTTTCTGTTCGTTTGTTGCAATTCAGCTACATTACAGCTATCGAGCCTCCACAAGATAATCCGGTGGTCGATATCCTGAGCATCGGTCTACACATCTGGCTAAAGCTGCATGTACATGACTTGTGGATAGCTCTTATGAAAGACACGTGTTGCTGAAGACTGAGTCAACTTAGATTCTAATGGGTACCCATCCTACTTACTGGTACGGATCCAACCTCTGTATCATATCACTGATGAAGTTATGTTCCTGGCTGCTGTCCACGCTCAGCAAGGCCGCTCCATGATACTGTTGAGATTAGTCACATGGAGATTATTACCCGAATGGGTTTTCGTAGCTTCATTAAAATATTTTAGGAAATAGGCATGTGCATTTTCCTTAATAGCGTTTATATGCCATTAAAGAAATGTGTGGGATATTAAATCCATTTTGGGATCATACCACTAGCTAATGCCAATACTTATGACAAAAAGTAATATAGATCCGTACAGATGAAACATTTCCAAAGGAATGGAATAAATTGTCACTTTTCCCTTAATTTCTCTTCATCATCTGTTTCCTCCTTGGCTTCATCACATTTGCATTTTAACAATCTTGTAAATCCAACATGCCCTGTTTTTAATGGCATACATACGTTCTTTTTATCTCCTAATATAATCGATTTTTGATAAAACTTGCTGTTAACAAACACTTTATCAAATACTGTCCTTCCTATAGTATTAGTGTGAACTGACGTATTTCCACCCATGGTATCTTTCATATCCGCGTATGAGTATAATGTCTACATGAACTGTCCCATTTATCATGTATTGCGCAATGATTTCCAGCCAGATGTCTCTGCAGACTGACCCATATTCCATATTCCATGAAACCTCTTGTTAAGCACTCTCGGAACATCTATGAACAGGCAGACATAACCGTAACATCAAAAAAGTAGTAGGCTTTCGCTTCATATCGTGCAATATAAAATAAAATGTGTAGAGTTGAACTTCGGAGGTACCACCAGGCGTGCACTCTTTACCAACATTTTAAAGAGTGTCATAATACTCTTGGTCAGGAGTTGTTCCATAAAGGTTGAAACATTTTTGGCTTTGAGCTCAGAAAAAAATTCAAAATGTTTTATCGTTGACATGTGGGGGACTTTACCGCCGTCAGCGCATCAGAGACTGAAATCATGTTGGATGTAACTCGCTATTTCGATGTTTCTCATATGTTCCTAAATGTTAATAACAACCGCCACACTGGGGCAAGACACGTCTTTTTGCCAACACCTGGTATCACTGATATTTCTATAGTGATTCACAAACCAGTTTTTCTGAACTGTACAATCAATTATGCGATAAACACAGCGTTCTTGTAGATGTGGAAAGTTTTTGTCGCATTTGATGATTTGCCTATTTATCGGATCCTGATAGCATTTTATCGGAGTGGTTTATGGCTTCGATAACACGTACCATTACACGGTCGAGATAATACATACATTCCACCTTTTTGGAATAAATGTCAATTTCCTTAGAACTTCAAAGAAAGTTTTTGAGTTAACCTTTTTCATGGAGACACAGGCCGGTTAACACTAACTGAATTTATGAGGTGATTATATGAATAATTGTTTCAGTAATATAATGCATCAACGAAAGAGAATAGAAAGTCTCGACTAAAGCAAAAAAAACATTTCTTGGACGGAAAAAGTATGTAGTGATGAAAATGTATAGCCTGGATAGCAGATGTAGTGTAAAGCATCACACAAATCAGTGATGGCACCAGGTGTTCACAAAAACGGCAAGGGCAAGCGTATGTAACATTTGCCCCTCACTCATCTTTTTTTCAGATAATATTTTAAAAAGTCTTTAAAATTGCCGAACATCAGTATACAACAAACTTAATGCCAATCCACATTTAAGCAAAGACCAAGAGAGAATTTAACGTTTCTAGATGAGTATCTTTTATTCAAACATAAACATTAATTCATCTTGATGTTATTTATATTGTAGATTTTAATTTAAATTGTTAATTATTCCAACTTACTGCGCATGCAGCTCGAGCATTCTCGTGTGATTCTTCGGGAAAGCTGACAAACTTATAGCATTGTGACCAGGAACTGACCCAGTCGGACGGACAATCTGTGTCATAGGTTAAAAGTCAGTTGACAGACTGGGTTTGGTATAAAGACATTATGTATGATATAGCGTCTGACAGGATATCGCCTGCGGCATTCAACATGCTCCTGTGATGAATGCGTTGTGTAAGCGTGTTGCACAAAAACTGGGAACAACAGGCAAATGAGGAAAGATGTTAAATGGTGAGACATAAAAATAGAACAGGATATACAGTTTAAAAATCATGTGGTGTTTTTAGATAAACAGGTAATAATATCCACGTCATACAACCGTTGGTTATCGATTTACATAATTCTACAGCATTTACTGACATCAACATTACAACATGTACGTATATTTTATACATATATTTTAGACGTTCATATCTTACACACACACACACACACACACACACACACACATACATACATACACATGCATGCATGCATGCACGCACGCACGCACGCACGTACATACATACATACAGACAGACATACATCATTTTAACGTTATGCATTAACAGATGTTATACTCACCAAAAACATGGATTTGCTGAAATGATTCCTTGACTAAAATTGGTATCAAAAGCAGTTGAATGTGTAAGAAGAATCTCATTGGTCTTGACATCTGAAATGAAAGAATTTTCTACACTTCCGTGTTTGAAGGACAGCGTGCAGGGATCATCTGATGACAACTTAGGGGCCAGGCCGAAATGTGACATACTTATTACATCTACAGCTGAGTAATGGACAGTCACGCCAAATGGGAAACGGACAGAAATTGCATATTGTTTCCTAACACGAGGCTGTAAATTGTTTGATACTTTGGAATCTTTGGAATTCGGGTTACCTGGATTCATCATTTAGCAAATATTTATTCACAAGATTTTATGATTAATTAATATTCTGAGATGGAGATGGGGTGACTGAATGTGTCAAAACAATATTTGCGAGGTACGATTTAAGGACGTTTGAGTTTCAGTTACGACTTAGTGTAGGAGTTTATAAACAAAACGAAATGGAAATACAAAGTCGAATGTTCAAACAAAAACTAAGCTACGAATTGATTTGTGTAGGAAATGTACAAGATTAAGAAGGTAGATAGATTTGAATAATTGTTTATTTTCGTATTTTAAGGCGTAAGAAAAATCCAAACTCTTTGTCTTATATTCCTGTGTAATGAATTGTGTGGTGAGGATATTTACAGCGAAAATGGGAACATTCTCCGCCAGTTTGCTGCAAATTTGGTGATGTACATTTGTGTGGGTTTTTTTTCCACCATTAGCAGGAACAATGCCCTATATTGTGTTGACATAATCATCATTTTGTCATAGATTGACTCGGGCAGTGCTGTTGACCTACAATATTTCCAGTTGAAAAATAAAGTTTTGAGCGTATAAACATATGATATCAAAGTATAAGTCAGAACCATGTGAAATGCCATATACAATTAGCAACCAGTATGTAGCGCATAGTCACTAGTTTATTTCAAACAAAATTTAGTTGACAAACCTACATTTGACCTGTGACGCCCAACGCCCAAAAAACAGACTTCGCGAAAGGTAGATGGTTGTAGTTGCAGATATTATAATCAAAACGAGATGTTTAGTTTCTTTGCCACTTTCTTAAAGTTATCACTCACCTTTCGAATCCTTTTAGAAGCATGGTCCACAAACAACAATGGCGCGCATTCCTCTTCAATGTGCGACCTCTGATCTGAATATTAGAATCAGGCTGCGTTTCGGCGACGCAGTCATGCAATCTTACGGTAACGGTATCACTTACATATCACAATATCCTTCCGTCGTTCAAGTGTGATTATGTCTTTATTTAACCATACCCCAGAAATGGCAGACTAAGGTGGTCATTTTGTTCCTAGCGGTTTAATATCAACATGTTCTAGAGCATGGGAGCAGAAACTCTTCGCTTAAACGCAGCATGTGCACAGAGCGGCTAACATTTGATTGGTCGAGAATAAAGCTTACCTGTCTGCGGCGGATGATTGATAATGCGCTCCCTGACAGTCAGGAGATGCCATAATACCTGAGTTAAACGAGCCTTGTAAGCATAACACTGGAGAAACTCACACACAGTGGCTGTAGCATAACAGACTCAATGTATTACACATCAAAAGGGGAGAGTCCAGAGCAGACAACTCACAGTGACCAGTTCGAAATGTGGAACTGCAAAATAGGATGAAAACTTTAATCCTTTGGTTGAGATACAATATACCCCGGACCCTATCGCCCACCATCTGAAAGGACACCAAGCAAGATCAAATGAATGAAAGAGTGAATAGAGTTAGGAAATTTCTAGCAAAATATAAGCATGGCCAAAATCTTTCATAGTGAATTAGAAGAATATGTGACTACCTTATTGTGTCGATCATATTTTAGTTATCTAAATGTACGTCCTGAGGAAATATCGAAAGAAAACAACTATTAAGCGTATTGTATATTTTTTTTAAAGTTTGGTTGTCTCCCCTTAGTGCATATGCACTTAAGTCAGCAAGCAAGCAATTTAGTAGGAAGTATATAACAAAGACGTAACGAGTAAATCGTTTTTCGAGTGTGTTCTCAATGCTTCGATTATGTTGTGTAGTTTTGATAATGGGAGACAGTGCAATGTGTTCTCAATTTGTCGCGGCAAAATATTATTCTTGGTTCTTTACCTCATTAATTAGGTAAACTCATCGTCGCATCCTCATCGATTTTATGTACCTACAAATGACGTCAAAGAGAACGATCGTGGTATGTTTGGATTATTCAAACGTCACTTTTCTTCCTTCGGGGATTCTGTTGTTTTTTAGTTTGGATCAGACATTTCGGTGATTGACATCATGATCCTCGACATTTATGATGCGATGACATGAATCAACTAAATGAGCGAGCCTCTTGTCTCAGACCTCATCACCAGACAAGCAAAGCTGGAGCGCTAACCCCGATCCTCAACAAGGGTTGCGATGAACGTATACTTAATTTCCTGAAATCATATAATGCTGATGTCGTTATTGTTTCTAACCTATTTTGACAAAAAAAAATACAATTTGTGTAAATATTTAATTACATGACTGGCACCAACTTCTATTCAGTTTTAGGGTTGCTTAATTCACAGACGTCAATGATATTGAGTTGGATAGAAACCACCCGGATGCGTGTAGCAATTACCAGAGATACCAGTCTGCGGCTCGACTGCTCGATGTAGCTTTATGGTTAGAACGTTCGTTAAACATGAAGAAGATACGAGTTCGATGCTCGCCATTCCTGGTGCCCACGGAGGTGATGTTGCAGGTATATTGATAAAAGGGATGTAAAAGTGTAAACAGTCATTCAACACTACTGGCAGTTTGAAACATTTGTAATATAAGAAATTTTACGTTCGCCTCAAAAGTCAAAATTTGCAATGGTCGCCGATACTGAAGTAACAAATACAGCGTTGGGTTTAGTGTGTTGTATAAATATCAAGGTAAATTTCAATCCATCGCAATTTTGTTCTGGAGGATCTCTCTCTGACTAATTCTCTGACCCTTAATGCCCCAAACATGTTGTATGGGATTGAGATTTGGACTCCTCGCGGACAAAAGCAGTATCGCTTCCGTTTCCTGACGTAATGAATCACAAAGGGTACGTGTACAAAGTGGCATAGCTTGTCGTCTGTGAAGACTGGCCACGTGTTGAGAGGATGATCATGGAAATGTGGTACAACGACTGTCACTCTGTCTATAAGGCCGATAACTTAAGAATGGCCAGCGAGTCCTAACGTAACCCACAGAAGGAAGCACGCTACAAAGCATTTTTTAAGGAAAGTCTGGCAGAATTCGAGGTTAATATCAAGTCATGCTGAGTTGAGCAACTGGTTAAAACAACGGTGTAGGATAGTTCGTCTTACAGAATACGCAGACGATGTTACTCGATTTTGAACCGTCCTCATTGACAAACCGAACGAACGAATGAAATTGTGATTTCGAGATTGTGAGAAGCAAAGTATCGGAGGAAGGAATAGGAATGGGACATTTGATTTCAGTGTTTATATTTATATATTTACACACATAAATATTACATAATTCAAAGAAACGGCCACATATTATATTTTATGAAATAATCACTAAAGACGAAAGTGTAATTCATAACTTAACTTACAAGGGGGTAAGCGCAGTAGTTGGAACAGTGAAACAAATGCACGTTCGTACGTGATAAGCGTTAATTTACGTGTGTTTCATTTTATGTGCGCATCCCTTGTTATACAAACCAATAATAGCGATCTGAAACTATAATCGTTTCTTAAACAACTTTTATTTTGATTTAAATAAAACTCTGACATTTGAATGTTCATTTGAATGGAAGGAAAAATTATGAAGAGTCGCAAACTTAATTTCACTTTATTTTATTTACCTTTTTGTTTTAAGTTAAATTCATCGGTAATTTTCAGTGCAGACAGACTATAGCTGGGGGTTGTGTGGTGTACAGGGAGAAGGCGTATTGTTGGGTGTAGTCGTTGTGGTAGATGGTTTATTGGTACAAGCAGGGAGCCTATATAGAGAGTTATAGAGTATCCCTGGTACAAGCAGGTGTTGTGGTGGTGTAGAGGGAGGTGGTGTGGTTGATGAAGATGGCTCAGCGACAGGTGAAAGGCTGTCAATAATATGATGATGAAGTGGGAAGGGCTATCGATATGGTGCAGTTGTGATGTAGTTGGAGTGTCGGAGCGGGAGAAAGTGGTGAGTCAGAACGATGCCCTCGCTTCCCCACTTCCGCATCTGTAAATGTAGCAGATTGATCCATTACAAATAAAAGCACAGTGCAACGCATTCAGATATTCTTCAATTCTACTGGTGGAGGGATGGCTGACAAAGTCCATGACACTGCTAATTATGGCAACCGCTTACTTTGTTCCGACCAATCTTGTTAAATATTAAGCTTTGTTTACTTCTTTGTACGACAAAACAAAACATGGAAATTTGTTTACATATATATAATCAATTGGGAATCAGATGGGTAATTATTCAGTTCTCATCAATACTTTCCGAGAGATTAAAAATGAATAGACTTAGTCGTGCGGTAAACAGTACTGACGTGACACATACACATGCACGTGTGCACTGATCTTTCCTTCCGGATACCAGGATTATCTTCCGGTGGAAATCTATGGCAATGGTTTGAAAATACTCCGTCCAGGTCCGGAAGCGTGGGGTCCGGGTTAGCGAGCACAATTACTGAACATTTCGTTTCACACAAAAATCGTGAATGCTGATTTTGCTTGTTCATGTTTTACCATATTTTACTCATGTCTTCGTTAACAGGTGTCATATACAAACACTAACTTTTGAACGTTTGTAGCTTTATCGGGGAATGTGACAAGAGAAAATGTTTTTGAAAGATATAAATGTGGAATTTGTAAGAATCATGTGACAATGACTGAAATGATCACTCTATACACAACATGGGCTCGATTCTCAACATGGGCACATTTATAGTGTCTACCGCCGTGATATGGCTGGAGTATAGCGGCGTAAAATTATACTCACTCACGTACTCACTCCCACATCGTCACTTAACAACGAAGATGTGCAAAATATATAAATCATTGCCGTGCCTTAAGGATATCGCCACTCACGAACTCACTTTTTGACAACACAGTTTTGCATTGTAAATATGAAATGATAAATAAATACAGAAATGCTAGATTTAGGACCCGTGGACATCAGGACTAGAATTGCTTGTAAGAGGCGACTAACAGGTTCAAGTGATCAGACGTGGTGGACACGTCGCATTGCATGCCAGTTACGTAGATCGATGCTAATGCTGTTAATCACTGGATTGTGCGATCCAGATTCGGTTATTTACAGCCCGCCGCCATCTAGCTGGAATATTGCTGAGTGCGGCTTTAAACAACAAAACCCACCAATAGATTCAGAAACCTAGTAACAACACATTTTGTGGACACGCACATACATATGGAAATATATTCATCGACATACTATTATTGATTTGCAGTTATACGGTGTGTCATACTGGACTATCGCTTGACGAGATCGCCTGATATGCAAATAAAGCCTCAACCCCTACGCGTTTGTATTTATGTGTATATATTCAACCTTGTAATTCATTGACAGCGTATTATTCAATTTATTTCAGATATTCCTACATCTTGATACATAGTCATTGCTGCCTGTGTGACATTTCAAGAAATAAAATCCATACTTTCACCACGTTTAGGTAGCTACTAACAGCAGGTGTATAGAAGCACAATACCACTGGTCGACAGATGGCAGTAGTCTCCCACCACGTTCCAGCACAGCGCCAGGAGGCATTGCGAGCTGCACTGGAGTTGACGTTGGTGTGAGCGCCGTCAAGGAAGATGGGGAACAACCAAGGTAGCCACATCATTGTCACTGTGAAGACAGGGGACAGAAAATGTGCCGGCACAAATGCTAGTGTGTGGTTTGTTGCGAAGGATGAACAAGGAAACTCATCGGATGAGATCAAGTTGAATCAGCTCTTCGAATCGAATTTTGATCGCGGAAAAAAGGATGTGTTCGAACTCTCGAAAAGTAAATTCGCGGCCTTGACCTCTCCCGTTGACCGGATCGAGATTTGGCGAGACTACACCGGTTTGACGAGTACTTGGTTTCTTGAGACGGTTATTATTGAGGACCCGGATTGCAATGTCCAATACACGTTCCCTGTGTTCAGGTGGATTCGACCGAGTTATAAATACGTCATACTTCAGTATGATGCGTCACTTCCGCAAGAAGACGTCAATACTGAACAACGGGAGGTGGAACTGGAGGAGACTAGAAGAACCTACAAATTGTCCACCGCTGATACCACCTTGCCCATACAGGTAAATCAAAACGATTGGATGGTTTTGTTCTTATGTCGGGTTAAAACTGGACTTTCAAGAAGTAACCTTTACCAAGTTAACCTTCACTCCCATTCTTTAACATCGCACTAAGATTACTTTAGTAATTTACGATAAGCTTAGTGCTTTCTGAAAGGACGCCTTGGTCCTCACCAACCCATGCTTGTATTATGGGGGGATCGGGTGGTCAGGTTCGCTGACTTGGTTGACACATTTCATCGTATCCCAGTTTTGTACATCGATGTTTATACTGCTGATCACTTGGTTGCTTGGTTCAGATGACAGCCGCCATATAGTTGGAATTTTGCTGCGTGCTGCGTTAAACAACAAACCAAGCAAGTAAAACTGTTGTTAGGTAAACACTGTATGAGCTGGTTCTGGGTTACTTTAGTGAACTGTTACTTTTGACTATAATATTGACTATGAGATGGATAGAAACTAGAACAGCACCCTATGTTAGGAGTTACTGTAAGTTCAGTTTTGCGCCACACTCTACAATGTTCCAACTATATGGTAGCGATCTGTAAATAATCATGTCTGGACCAGACAATCCAATGATAAACAGCATGAGCCTCAATGTGCGCAATTGGGTTAGGGTAGCATGTGTCAACCAGTTCAGTGAGACTCTTGGTCGAGCCTGCCGTCAGGTATGGGTTACTAAAGTTCAGTCTTAACCATATGTTATGAACTATATTCATATGATGTTGCTTTCAGTCACTATCATATGTCGTTACAAATATTGAGACACTTATGAAGCGACAGTTTTATTACATATGTGAAATATACTTGAGTCCTTAGACAAACATACAATGCATGCATATTTAAATTTAGAAGATGGAGATCAGTTTATCATCCACATCTGTGTTTCACGGGAGATATCCCTTGTATGAGATCAGATAATATCTCTTAAGAGATATCCTTTTGATAGCAGATTTTGTACAATGCACTGGCATTGTTATGAGGTCACTAAGGTAATGATGTCACAATGCTATGACATCGCTGCACTGCAAATCTAATGGCAGCACTGTTTTTAGAGATGTACATATTTCATTGAAACGTAATGGAGAATGATTTTGGATGATCAACAGAGCCTCACCTTCGTGTCTACTGATAATAATTATATCAACACTCGTTGATACAGGTAAAATATACTTGGAAAGCCTCGGGTACTTGTTACTTTATCAACTCTTGTTGATATATATGGTGTCAGTAGACGCTTGGGTGAGATTCTTTATATAACTATGACGAATTTAAGGGTGACGAAATGACAAAAGTGAAAGCTGTTATGAAGTAATAATTATCATGAAGATGTTTAAAACGAACTTGAGTACTCTGATTAAAAGCCATGGTTATTGTGTGGAATTTGCAATGATGATGATGATGATGATGATGATGATGATGATGATGATGACAACGACGACGGCGTCCATTACAGGTGGCACAGGTTCCTGATGATGAAGCCTTCCCCGATGATTTTAAGGTGTGTTTATATTGTGTAACAGTGCAACTGACGCTAAACTAAATTTCAAAGTAATGCATAGGTACCATCTGTCAAGTGAGTGAGTGAGTTTAGTTTTACACCGCACTCAGCAATATTCCAGCAATATAGGGGCGGTCTGTAAATAATCGAGTCAGGACCAGACAATCCAGTAATCAACACCATGAGCATCGATCTGCACAATTGGGAACCGATGACATGTGTAAACCAAATCAGCAAGCCTGACCACCCGATCCCGTTAGTCGCCTCTTACGGCAATCATAGTTGCCTTCTATGGCATGGATGTGTTGCTGACGGCCTGTTCTACGCCGGGACCTTCACGGTCACCATCTGTCGACGAGGGCACTATAACAGTATCAATGTCTCTTCCAAACAATTAGTCGTGGAGAGAATCAAACATGGATAATTCTGTAAATAGAAAAACATTTTTATGCTGTCCAAAACAGCTTGTCAGCCAAACTTCATCTATTTCTATACAGCCATGTATTTAGTTTGCAGGTTTCGTAACATAAGACAAAAAGCCATTTTAGACGACAATTTAACTTGAGTAGATACATGAACATCAAGCGTGTGTTTCGGTGTTCGTATTACAAACACTGTCTATCGGCCAGTCCACCGATTAAATAAAATTCACCGTATTCAGCGTTGCAGCGTGGTGGAGTTGGTGGAGACAAGGGCAGAACAGTTGAAGAAGGACGAGTGGACGTGCCTGCAGGATATAGGGGGGATTTATGCCAGTGAGGAATTCTACATCCCCAAGGTGAGCCTCGGTCTGGGAGACATTTTGTCAACATAGCAAAGGGAGGTAACTGGTAATCATTGCTCGGTGTTCATATCTATCGGATGTATAACGAGTACTTGCAATAGATCAGTTTTGGTTTATGTTCCGGCATCCAAAGCTAACACAGATGTTTTCAGATATAATGTTATGTTTTGCATCATTTGGTATGTCGGCAGTAACCCATAGTTGGTCATTCGTTGGTTTCACAGAGCGTGTAAAAAATCTACTGGTCAAGTTCCGCTTTCCGCGTACGTTTACCGATAGTGTAAACACACTCTAAAGAAAACACACTCGAAATATCAAACCAAATACATAGGTGTATGTCTCTTACAACTTACTTTTATACCTGTATGTACAAAAGACCGGGAGTAGTGAAATAAATAGCTTGATTCATGTCAATAAGTTCTTGTATAAACACATCTCACCACCACCGTTCTTCCCGCACAACCCCTTCTCACTACTATCAAAACACACATTTCTGATTCAGCTGCAACCAAAATAGCAAATCAATGCCTGAAAAGGATGTAAATCGATATATTTAGTCAGCTATGAACTGTTGTCACTCGTAAATAATTATTATTTAAATCATTTTGTTTTGAATGTATTTACACTATAGGTAAGCATACGACCAAACCGGAATTTGACCAGTAAATATTTTTACTCAGTCTGGGCATGCGCACAGCAAGTCTGAAATTAATGTGAAACCAACGAATAGGGCTGCACGGTATTACCGATATACCGGTATATCGCAATACACTTTTCAAACGATACGTATAATGATTGATATATATGGATTCTGAGAACCGGTATACTGGGTAAAAATCATGCCGTTTTCATCTTTATAGTTTATATCAAGATCTACACGGGCAAATAATTCATTCACAATAAATAATTTCCTTCGTTATTCAATGACAAAACGGCATACTGTAATGCTATAAATTGTATGAAAAGGCAATTATGAATAGTATCCATGACTATGAGAATATTATTCTTTGAGAACCACGACATATATATTCAGGTACTTACAAAGTAGAAAATATGATTGACATGTACAATTAGTGCTAATCACTGTCAAACACGTAAGCTCGAAATATAACGCAGTGCGTATCGTAATAGTGGAACCTGATTTGTAATACTTTGCAATACATTTATTTGCCAATACGCAAATTTAGCTGCTCAGAGCTGGAACTGAAAGTAATAGTTACTGACTGTATTATTAGAATGCAATACGAGATCCGACTAAATTGCACAACTCAACATAGTTAAAACTTTGTGTGAAAGCTTTAAACTAAATTCCATCACTGACAATGATTAAGTCTTTTCCCATTCTCTTCCCACAGAGGCTACTTGCCATATCTTCCTACGAACCTCTGTTCCAATACGGCCATATTTCGCGGTTCTCATAAAATCCCCTAGCGGGAAAAATGGCAGCAGATTTATCTCCCTTTTTTCTGTCCAATCAGAACACGTGTTACATCGACCTAGATTCAACTTGACAAATGCAAGCAATGTGGAGAAACAAATATGACTTGACTGCGTTCTGTCTAGAAGAAAGATTTGAGTATCGCGCTCGGGAAGAGGTTCTAGTTTTCACGATGCATCCGGAAATTACCGAGATCTTGCGAACGATCACTTTTGAAACAAGGTCGCTGATTGCACTACCAAATCTGAACACTCGCACCATGAAAGGGTCGTATTAGAACAGAGGTTACGTAAGAAAAATGACAAGTAACCACTGTGGGAAGAGAATGGTCTTTTCCATGTTACGGTTAATATTTTGCCGTGAGGTATAAGAAATCCCCTCAGAACTAGCAAAATATGACACTGACAAGTCTATGATATCTTAGCAATAAGATAAGAGAAGATAAGATAACAGTTTAATATCCCAAGGGAAATTTGTCACAGAATACATGGTTGAGATAGCAGATACCAGTAATCAGAAAATATGTTAATTCTAACATTCATTAAACATATACAACACATATATACAGTTAACAAACATTTTGATAATCACTAAGAGGAAAACTATTTTGACTTTCTTTGTGAAGTGTAATGGTCGTTGGTATGAAGGGCTGTCGAGCGCGGTTCGATCTGAGCAGAAGCAGGTGGATACGTCGTCCCGAAGGCAACAATTTGTATTGGGAAGTTAGGCAGTGACTAGGGTATTTCATAATTTTGAGAACCTTTTTGAGTGTTTGCCATTCAAAAATTGAGCTGACACTTCCAAAACTAGAAGGTTTGCTGGCAGTATTTACAACTTTGATCAACTTGTAACATTATATTAATATTGTGTTTAACTGTAAGGGGCATTGTAATAGCATAACATAGTTGCTGAATGCCCTTCTTTGAGCTGTCACCGGAATTATTCACATATGCGAGCTGACAGAGGGAATATATCCCGTTTATCGTATCACATCGCCCGCTGTTGCCGGTCATACATCAACATTTCACTTCAGGCAGTACTGCCACAAAACGTTTTTTGTCACACCGCTGGCCATTTGTAACTTGATCCGCCCGTTAAATGAGTCATTTAGAGCTTGAGCACATGTTTTAAGAAATGTACACGCTCAGAAGAATACATATTACTTTCGTATTTGATAAGAGAATATTCATATTAATGCATGTTCTATGTGCCAGGAACGGTAGCACAAACACACTGGGTACTAGTAACAACATTCACCTTAATCGATCGCATGATACATATTTATATATTTGTATCATTCCTGTTTTGAAAAAACATGTATTTTCACAGCTGCGATACGACGTATTTTCATGTTGTCTTACATTCACAATTCATTAACGGAAACGCCCTTGGTTCACTCGTCTGTGGCTTTGCAGCTAATGCGCCAGAAAACTTTTATCACTGTTACCGAATTTTGGATTAATTTCGTTAATATTCTATTTTTTCCTCATTTTCATTCTTTTGTCCGTTTTATACAGCAAAGTCAAATGGAGATCCGGGCTAGAATTAAACTTTAGTAACCCATGCTTGTTGTAATAGGCGACTACCGGGATCGGGATCAACGACTTGATTGACACACCATCGGTTCCCAACTGCTTAGGTTGATCACTGGATTGTCTGTTCCAGACACAATTAATTACATACCGCTGCCATATAGTTTGAATACTGCTGAGTGCGGCGTAAAACTAAACTCACTCACTCCAAAGTCTAAGTAGTTCGCCACGGTGTTCACCAAATGTAACTAATTGCGAGATGAATAATATTATGTCAACAACAGTAAGCTGAAGTCCATTCCTTCATGCCATGATCCATCCATTGGTACATCCATCCATTTGTACATCCATCCATCAATTCATGTTTTTCTTTGTTCTATGTGGTCTTCAGTGTCACCTGTTCTGGCAAGAAGACTGGTGCTTTGGCTATCAACGACTTAACGGTGTCAACCCGCTGCTCATCAAACTCTGCTCAGAAATACCTAAGAAGTAAGTGTTATATCTGTGGCAGTGTGTAATATCTGGTTATATATTTTATCCAGTGTTAGGGTAACTGTGACAGCTCTATGCCTGTGTATATGTCTTTGAAGCTATCAATATTTTGACACGTTCTATGCACGTGACCTCGTTCTCCATACGGCGAGCCTCTTCGCCTAAAACAACTCGGTCCGATGTGAGGACTTTCAGGCGGAAAAGATTCAAAATGATATTTGGTACCAGCTGACACAATGTATCCAGAATTCTCATCACCATGCACATTTATGAATATTTGTGTTGTTATGAAATGCCGCACTCAGCAATATTTCAGCTATGCGGTGGTTATAATGCATGAGTAGGTGAGTATTGTTTCACGCCACATTCAGTACTATTCCAGCATTGTTTCGGGAACGCAGGAAAGACTAACGATGGGTGACAAACCTCTGGCAGAACAGTCAGGTGTGCATGTGCACGTGTGAATTTGAAATATCAGTACACAAGCTTGTTGGTCACTTGGCTGTTCTACAAGCAAGTTCGCCTCTCTAGTTTAAAGAGCGAAAAGTGACAAGACAGTGATCGTTTGTTCAGTAACTTTTTGAGATGTTGTATAGGCGAGGGAAAACCAAGTTATCTGGAAAGTGTCCAAAATTATGAGACAAATAATCAAAGTTTCACGATTTCACGTGGCTATGCAAAATGTGGTTTTATAGCAATTACTAAATTTTGTGTTGGTGCTGTACAAAATAGACTCAGAACCTTTCAGGCACCCCTCGATAATCGATATGTGTCCCAATTCGAAGACCTTCAGTTAAATGAGGTTTATAATTAATGCCTAATAACTAATTATATACTTCAGAATGATGATACTAAGGAAGCAGTTTGATTTAAAGATAAAACAGTTTCACGTACATATTGTTGATGTGATGACTATGTTTGTGACTGTACATAGATTATGACGTTGTGGTCATGACTATACTTGTGACTGTACATAGATTATGACGTTGTAGTCATGACTATAGTTGTGATTGTACATAGATTATGACGTTGTGGTCATGACTATAGTTGTGATTGTACACAAATTATGACGTTGTAGTCATGACTATAGTTGTGATTGTACACAAATTATGACGTTGTAGTCATGACTATAGTTGTGATTGTACACAAATTATGACGTTGTAGTCATGACTATAGTTGTGATTGTACACAAATTATGACGTTGTAGTCATGACTATAGTTGTGACTGTACATAGATTATGACGTTGTGGTCATGACTATAGTTGTGATTGTACACAAATTATGACGTTGTAGTCATGACTATAGTTGTGACTGTACACAAATTATGACGTTGTAGTCATGACTATAGTTGTGATTGTTCACAGATTATGACGTAGTCATGACTATAGTTGTGATTGTACACAACTTATGACGTGGTTATGACTATAGTTGTGATTGTACACAGATTATGACGTTGTAGTCATGACTATAGTTGTGATTGTACATAGATTATGACGTTGTGGTCATGACTATAGTTGTGATTGTACACAAATTATGACGTTGTAGTCATGACTATAGTTGTGATTGTACATAGATTATGACGTTGTGGTCATGACTATAGTTGTGATTGTACACAAATTATGACGTTGTAGTCATGACTATAGTTGTGATTGTGCACAAATTATGACGTTGTAGTCATGACTATAGTTGTGACTGTACATAGATTATGACGTTGTAGTCATGACTATAGTTGTGATTGTACACAAATTATGACGTTGTAGTCATGACTATAGTTGTGATTGTACACAAATTATGACGTTGTAGTCATGACTATAGTTGTGATTGTACACAAATTATGACGTTGTAGTCATGACTATAGTTGTGATTGTACACAAATTATGACGTTGTAGTCATGACTATAGTTGTGATTGTACACAAATTATGACGTTGTAGTCATGACTATAGTTGTGACTGTACATAGATTATGACGTTGTGGTCATGACTATAGTTGTGATTGTACACAAATTATGACGTTGTAGTCATGACTATAGTTGTGACTGTACACAAATTATGACGTTGTAGTCATGACTATAGTTGTGATTGTTCACAGATTATGACGTAGTCATGACTATAGTTGTGATTGTACACAAATTATGACGTGGTTATGACTATAGTTGTGATTGTACACAGATTATGACGTTGTAGTCATGACTATAGTTGTGATTGTACATAGATTATGACGTTGTGGTCATGACTATAGTTGTGATTGTACACAAATTATGACGTTGTAGTCATGACTATAGTTGTGATTGTACATAGATTATGACGTTGTGGTCATGACTATAGTTGTGATTGTACACAAATTATGACGTTGTAGTCATGACTATAGTTGTGATTGTGCACAAATTATGACGTTGTAGTCATGACTATAGTTGTGATTGTACACAAATTATGACGTTGTAGTCATGACTATAGTTGTGATTGTACACAAATTATGACGTTGTAGTCATGACTATAGTTGTGATTGTACACAAATTATGACGTTGTAGTCATGACTATAGTTGTGACTGTACATAGATTATGACGTTGTAGTCATGACTATAGTTGTGACTGTACACAAATTACGACGTTGTAGTCATGACTATAGTTGTGATTGTACACAAATTATGACGTTGTAGTCATGACTATAGTTGTGATTGTACACATATTATGACGTTGTAGTCATGACTATAGTTGTGATTGTACACAGATTATGACGTTGTAGTCATGACTATAGTTGTGATTGTACACAAATTATGACGTTGTAGTCATGACTATAGTTGTGACTGTACACAAATTATGACGTTGTAGTCATGACTATAGTTGTGACTGTACACAGATTATGACGTTGTAGTCATGACTATAGTTGTGATTGTACACAGATTATGACGTTGTAGTCATGACTATAGTTGTGACTGTACATAGATTATGACGTCGTGGTCATGACTATAGTTGTGACTGTACACAAATTATGACGTTGTAGTCATGACTATAGTTGTGACTGTACATAGATTATGACGTTGTAGTCATGACTATAGTTGTGATTGTACACAGATTATGACGTTGTAGTCATGACTATAGTTGTGATTGTTCACGTATCATGACGTTGTAGATCCATCCATGTCCAGGTAACTGTTATTATCTGACGTTTTTGTTCTCTTTCCAGCAAATATCAGTTATTAGTACTTAATTTTATCTATCATGATTGTTTTGTCCAGATTTGCAGTTTCTGACAGTATGATCAAGCCGTTCCTGGAGGGACAGTCGGTGAAGACGGCACTCAAGAACAATAAACTGTTCGTCTGTGACCTTGAGATCTTAAAAGACCTTGTGATTCCCAATGAGGAGTTGACCGTAAGAACATACCTTGTGCTTTCCACTATTCTTGTCATCTGATCTATTAAATCATCTCAAACATATGTTACCTCAAACAAATTCTCACATGTGTATGTTCCTGCTGAGTCTGAGGAGCAACCGGATTTAGTGTTCCGTTTTAACAATACTATAAAATTCAGCTCAGAACAACAATGGCTTACACATGGCTTACACCAGTCGAGATTTGTATAAATGTGGAAAGTTTTTGATGCTTTTATTTCTTTTTTGTGTATTTATAGCTGAATGTGCCATATAGCTACGTGCAAAGTTATTTTTTTACCTCTATCGATATAGAAATTTTCAAATCGTTTCATTTATCCGTTGTGTTTATATATTTTCTTCACGTTTTTGTTGCATGTATTTCTATCTGTGTCTTTGTATGAACACTT
This sequence comes from Haliotis asinina, assembly GCF_037392515.1. NCBI lineage: Eukaryota > Metazoa > Mollusca > Gastropoda > Lepetellida > Haliotidae > Haliotis > Haliotis asinina. Next base: position 44,955,574 of record NC_090289.1, read on the forward strand.
TAATGTTTCCGCAGCAATATTGCAGAAAATATCAACCGTTTTAAACAGCATATTCACATGACTTTTAATGTAAGGGTATAAATATGAAAAAAACAATTATGAATTTTCGTTTTCTGATCTGTGGCGGCATTTTTATCTCAAATTTGTAGATGATCTAAGTCGTTCATTACTCGTCGATGAATCAATATTTTTTACCGTTATAAACTGGGTACCCAGTCTTAGTGTTAATGTAGATATGTGTGGCTATATAGTGGTCACCATGAACTTTTACAGTTAACTGTAACGGTACAGGTGTGTGCGGGTCGGTTTGACATTGATACGTATTCACCTCACTGTCGCTCCGAACATGTGACAGGTAATTAAAACGAGTGGTATATACGTTTCCCAATGCTGTTAATATAGATCAATATCGTGAAGTGTTGTATGAAAGGTTATGGTCAATATATAGTGCGGTCTTTATATTTAGATTCATCAAAGGACTTACGTTCAAAGATCTCCATCTCTGCGGGTTTTCTGTCTACATGGAAAGGGGAATACTAGTACTGTAACAGTGGCAATGTTAAACCCAACCTACCACTTAATCAGATACGCACCTGTAGACAACTCTGCAAATATGCTTTGGCGTGGCTGTTGTTTTACGTTGCACTCAGCAATATTCCAGATATATGGCGGCGGTCTGTACATAATCGAATCTGGACCAGACAATCCAGTGCGTGCGGTTTGTCGCTGCATTTGAACCCGCGAAGATCCGGGTTAGAATTGGTGTTCAGTAACCCATAATTGTCGTAAGTGGCGCCAAACGGGATCGGGTGGTCAGGACTCGCTGACCTGGGTGATGCATTTCATTGTATCCTAGTTGCGCAGACAGATGCTCATGCTGTTGATCACTGGATTGTCTGGTCCAGACAATAACATGTAGGTGAGTGCGGCGTAAAAATAAACTCACTCACTGATAATGGCCTTGTGTACATGTGTCAACAGGTCACGCATGACATCACTACAACGTCATGACACAGACCTGATCATTGACAACGGTGAAGTGAAACGAAATACGTTTGTAACACGTTTTGACGACAGAAAAACTCACGTTTCTATATGTGTACTAAATAATCCTTCTTTTGATAGGTCCAGCATTTTAAGATCAAATTGGGTCCGATTTCGCTAAAACTAGCTATTTGTATTGTCGAGAAATAGACTTTATAGATTATAGACTTTCAACTTCTTTATTCTTTTGTACAAATGCTCATATTCTCTCAAGCAAGTGATCAACAACATAGGACATATGTTTATAGTTGAAGGTTATACGTTATAAACATAGATGGTAACAAACAAAAGCAAAAAAAAAAGAAAGAAAAGAACCCAACACACTGATGGAGATACGATAGTCTTGCATTACAACAATGAAACCTTGGATCAACATGTGTCATGACAAGATGGTGTTCGGTCTTTCATCTAAAATGCAAATATAAAACATTGACGCTTCATTGTAAGCACATTAACAGTATTGTACATGCTTGACCAACTCCATACTCTCAGTGTCATGATATTCTGTCATGAATTCACACCCGACCATTATTCACAATATCCGCGTACTTAACTCAACTTCTCAACCAGTTTTCATGATTAGTATTCTTTTGACGGACAAGTCAGAATTACCGCCTAATCCATTTATTCGACCCAGTTTCCCAATTCATGTACCCATAACGCATGTGTTATCAGATTGTACAGCCGTGTCTGTGCTTGTATTGATCCTGCTGTCCTAAGCTTAGTCATACTGTTAGTATTGTGTTTTGGTCACAACTGGCAATGGTATCCTATTGTTATCAAATATTGCGCTTTTGTCGATGTATTTATCTGCATCTGTCATCTCAAAATAATTGTTATGATAGAGTAGTTACATATGATGCTCACAAACAAACTACACTGAATCCAATTCGTTTCCTAGGATGTATGTTGGAAGGCCCTTAATTTATAGAGAATTAGTCATAGTACGAGGATAGTACGAATGGTTTTAGGTTGTCGTTTCAGGGCACCATAGAGACCTCTATTCACAGATACCTCGTTATTTATGGACCATTTGAGTTTCTCTGGCTTAATTAATCCGCGCTATAGTTAACCCCACAGGTGTCAGAACGGTCAATGATACTTTGTATATAATAGCAGGGTCAGGGGGTTGACTATGTGTGCTGGCGATTAGGTGCCTGATTCTGACACTGTAGGGTCGAATCCCGGATGGGGCTAAACCAAAAAATGTAGTAGAATTGTAATTTACTAAGAATGTGTAATTCCAGATATGACATATGTTACATCTGACCACATTCTAAATGACATTGTGTAATCATATAACAGCAGACTAAACATTACGACTAATATACACGCATTGGACAATCTGCCATTACGGAAATATTTGTGTTTGTCATCGTGTAACCAGTCTCAAGTATCCATCAAAATATATTCTAGTGGGCATCAAATGCACATATTCTTGTTGAGATTATAGAAATAGATTGCTGAAAATCATTTGTGTCATCAGTTGTCGAAAAACGTTTAGCATGTCTTGCCTCGCCTGAAGCCATCACACAATTTGTACACGAAAGTAAGTGTTTCTTTCCTGACTCAAGGTAGTTGCTAATATGCGTTAGTTCACGTGACTTTCTTTATGTTTTAGATCTGTGCCCCCATAGCATTGTTCTACTTGGACAAGAGGAACACCCTCGTGCCCATTGCCATCCAGCTGTTCCAGGAACGGAGCGACGATAACCCGGTAAACAGTTCGCACTTACTTCATTACATTCAAATATACTCAGATGTTATCTTCGTTCATGTAAAACAGGGACACAGTTGTAGACACATCTAGATATAGTAGTAGACACAGTTGTAGACACATCTAGATATAGTAGTAAGCACAGTTGTAGACACATCTAGATATAGTAGTAGACACAGTTGTAGACACATCTAGATATAGTAGTAGACACAGCTGTAGACACATCTAGATACAGTAGTAGACACAGTTGTAGACACATCTAGATATAGTAGCAGACACAGCTGTAGACACATCTAGATATAGTAGTAGACACAGTTGTAGACACATCTAGATACAGTAGTAGACACAGCTGTAGACACATCTAGATATAGTAGTAGACACAGCTGTAGACACATCTAGATATAGTAGTAGACACAGTTGTAGACACATCTAGATATAGTAGTAGACACAGCTGTAGACACATCTAGATATAGTAGTAGACACAGCTGTAGACACATCTAGATATAGTAGTAGACACAGCTGTAGACACATCTAGATATAGTAGTAGACACAGCTGTAGACACATCTAGATATAGTAGTAGACACAGTTGTAGACACATCTAGATATAGTAGTAGACACAGCTGTAGACACATCTAGATATAGTAGTAGACACAGCTGTAGACACATCTAGATATAGTAGTAGACACAGCTGTAGACACATCTAGATATAGTAGTAGACACAGTTGTAGACACATCTAGATATAGTAGTAGACACAGTTGTAGACACATCTAGATATAGTAGTAGACACAGCTGTAGACACATCTAGATATAGTAGTAGACACAGTTGTAGACACATCTAGATACAGTAGTAGACACAGCTGTAGTTGTAGCTCTAGTTTGACATGAAATGCATGTGGACCCTGTTTTTGTAAATAACTCTTCATTCAGTGATCCAATCGATCTCAAACTTTGCATGTGGATGTTTTGACAGACAACATAATCACATTGTAAATCACCGATGTTATGCATGTGTATGAAAGAATTTGGCTATGTATCTGTCAACAACAAAAAACAACAACAAAAAACACAAAAAAAAAAACAAAAAAAAAACAACAAAAAACAAAGCAGCATAACGCGGACTGCTTGCCAAGGAAGGGAGCCAGTGACCTGTAATAGCGGCAATTTTGTGACTGAAGTGAAGTCATTGATTAGAATCTGGAAAGCGATGTTTCCTAATAGTAAGCTGTTATGATTATGACATTTGCCTTGACGCTGGAGACAATCGGAGATAACACGGATGACACGCATCTTTGTCCAGGTGTTCCTGCCTTCAGATGACCACTACACCTGGATGCTGGCCAAGCTGTGGTACAACAACGCAGAGGCCAACCACCATCTTGCCGTCACTTACATCGGTATGTCACCTACAGCTTGTGCTCCATCAGTAGCGTCATCCCACATCGCCACTTCCAGCAGCATTCATCGTCACCACTATCAGTACCTACACCAATCACACCAACATAAACACAGACACAATCACTATCACTAACACCACCACCAACACAAACATTACCATCACCAAGAGAAACATCATCAACACAAACATCACCATCACCAACAGAAACATCACAACACAAACATCATCATCACCAACAGAAACATCACCAACACAAACATCACCATCACCAACACAAACATCACCAACAGAAACATCACCAACAGAAACATCATCATCACCAACACAAACATCACCACCAGAAACATCACCATTACCAACACAAACATCATCATCACGAACAGAAACATCACCGACAGAAACATCACCAATAGAAACATCACCAACAGAAACATCAACAATACAAACAGCAACATCATCGCCAACACCATCACTATCATCATCACCATTAGAAACATCAAAAACATCACTATTACCAACAACACCATCGCCTACATCATCCCCAACACCGACAGTACACCAAAACCAACAACATCACCATCACTAACACCATCATCATCAACAACACCACCAACATCATCACCAATACAGTCAGCATCACCGTCAGTAACACCAACACCATCACTATCACCTACACCATCGTCATCACCAACACCAACAAAAACACCAATCACCATCATTAACACCATCACCAGCACCACCAGCACCATCACCAGCACCATATTCAATACCAACACAAACATCAATCACCATCACCATCATTAATACCAACCCCATCACTAACACCATCGCCATCACTAACAACATCACCATTACTATCAACATCACCATCACTACCACCAACCCCAACAACATCACTAACACCAACACATACACATACACCATCTCCATCACTAACACCATCTCCATCACCAACAACATCACCATTACTATCAACATCAACATCACTACCACCAACACCAACAGCATCACTAACACCAACACATACACCATCTCCATCACTAACACCATCACCATCACTAACAACATCACCATTACTATCAACATCACCATCACTAACATATGAAACATGTACAAACAAACATAAAATGTCCTAGGTCGTGGGAGTATTAAATGTGTCCTGTATTTTACTTCAGGCACGTCGTGTCTCCTGACGGAGAGTGTTGGTCTGTCTATGCACCGCCATCTGTCCATCTCGCATCCTCTGTTCAAGATGCTGGCTCCATACTTCACCAACATCATGGCTGCAAACAGGTGATGCGACGTATTCATATCTATTAAAAAAACTGGGCATTCTATTTTAAGCTATTTTCAAAAAGGGTTTTATCTCTGTGAGTGAGTTTAGTTTTACTCCAGTTTTAGAAATATTCCAGCAATATACGGCGGTGGACACCAGAAATGGGCTTCACACAGTGTATCCATGTGGGGTATCGAATCCGGATCAAGGCATCGAAGCGAACGCTTTAACCACTAGGCTGTCCGGGTATTGTCCTATACATGTGGACCGATCCGCCAGATTCTGTTGGATGAAAATGATACCGTACTCCGAGTTGTATTACAAGGCAAATAACGGCAGAATTTGTCAAGTCATCAACAACAATCATATTAACAGCTTGACCCTAAAGAATGCTTACAAGTCATGGTAAGTGTGGCTAGGGGCATCCTAATGGATAAAGCATTCACTCCCAAAGTCCGGGTTCGATTACCGAAATAGGTAAAACGCTTTCTTCAAGCCCAACATACGTCTATTGTTGGAAAGCTGGTTATTTTGGGAAAGATATATATCTTTCCCAAAATAACCAGCTTTCCAACAATATATATATATATATGTATGTATGTATGTATGTATGTATGTATGTATGTATGTATGTATGTATGTATGTATGTATGTATGTATGCATGTATGTATGTATGTATATATATGTATGTGTGTGTATATATATATATATATATATATATATATATATATATATATATATATATATATATATATATATATATATATATATATATATATATATATATTGAGGACGCTAGAGGGAATTTGAACATTACCATTTGATTTTAAAAAATGTCCAGGGTTCAATGAGAAGTAACACGCACGCACGCACGCACGCACGTACGCATGCAAAGTAAGTTGTGATGTTTTACATCCAGCAAAAGAAAATCGTTATTTATTTCGATCGTATTGTCCACACATACTGAACATATAATTCATCTACATTGTAGAGATAACGAGTCTGATATTGCCGTTGTGTATATGCATGTCGGTACGAAACCACCTGTTGCCGTCGAATAATTAAGTGAGACATTGTCTGCCAGGAGGAGAATTATCGTAAATAATCATCAGTTATTATTATTCTTTTGTAAATGATAAAAATAACATTTTCATGGTTTTGATCTTAATCGATATATTTTAGTCAATTTCTATGCTGTGTTGATGTATGTGTATCTTGTACGAATTTATCGATACTGGGATTAATTGCGACGGAGTGAGTGAGTGAGTGAGTTTAGTTTTACGCCGCTTTTAGCAATATTCCAGCAATATCACGGCGGGGGACACCAGAAAATGGGCCTCACACATTGTACCCATGAGGGGAATCGAACCCGGGTCTTCGGCGTGACGAACGAACGCTTAAACTACTAGGCTACCCCACCGCCCCAAATGCGACACAGGCATTCTGTACGTAACTGTATCTGTCACATGAACGAAAACGATTAGTAGCCTTTTGAGAGTATTTGTCTACCAACTGATCCAAACCAATGTCGTTGCAATTTCGTCAAACACCAGCCGACCCTTGAAGGTCCCGGGTTACAAAAGATCATCAGTAACTCATGTTTCTCGTAAGAGGCGACTAACGGAATCGAGTGATCAGGCTCGTTGCATTGGCTCAGACTCGTCACCGTATTTCAGTTGCATGTATCGATGCTCATACTGTTGATCACTGGATTGCCTGGTACAGACTCGGTTATTTACAACCCGCGTCATATAGCTGTAAAACTACTGAGTGTGGCTTAAGACTAAACCCATTCACTCACTCCACACCTGTTTGGTTATCTGACAATCGCGAATGCTCAGTTGACTGCCCATCAATACCTCTAATAAATGACCCAGCTGGACATCCAGGCTACATATCGATTTACCTGAGTGAGAAAATTTTCAGCTATACATGTGTCACGCATGGACGCAAATTATTAATTGATGATGAAACCCCTTTGCAAAAAGACGGATGAACTGCTAACAACTCAAAATAAAAAGATAGTAAACATCAATACGGCACCGACTAAGGTGAACAGGTAGCTAGACTCACTGGCATGGCTGACAGGTGTCATCTTATCCCATCGATGATCATGCTGTTGATCACTGAACTGTCTGGTCCAGAATCAGTCATTTAGAGACCGCGGTGATATATCTGGAATATTAAACAACATACAATCAAACTATATTATGCCACCTTCCAACTGCATTTCATTGTACAGAGTACAGGGACCTTGTTCAGGCCAATATCCTATGATTCGGATCGTCCGGCTTATGTTCCTGGGTCGGGCTAGTTGGTTTCACCAAAGCGGTAAACAGCTGAGACCTTGAGTACTTCGGGTTTTCCTCCCACGTTAAGCAGACACGCACTTTAACTGGAAAACAACCCATAGTGGCTTCACGAGAGGGGTATTTCATAGTTTGTAACCCCCTCCTTACGATTATTTGTATCTTTCCTTCACAGTGACATCATGCAGAACCTCTTGGCAGATGAGGGCGTGGTCGACAGGGTGGCAACAATCGGTGCCCGGGGGGTCAAGAAGATCATCAGGAAGTCGTGAGTGTTCTGAGGCCATATAGTTGTCTTGAGGACCCTGACATATCCTGAAGTTTCACACATCATGTCCCTGTGATCATCTTTAATCCAGTATAAATCTAATTGGTTTATAATTTTTTTAAAATGACCAAAGTAATTTTCAGACATTTCACCCGTGCAGCTATGAAATTAATGCTTTTTAAGCACGTTACAAGGCTGACGGAAGTTTCCTGGTATCAGGTCAAGATGCTGTGAGACAAGTAAATGTTTACACGTGCACGATTCGAGATTTGATATGAATAACCAGTTGAATTACACAAATAAAGCTTGACAGTTAGACTAGATAATCCAGTGATCAACAAAATGAGCATAGATCTACGCAGTTGGGATACAATGACATGTGTCAACCATGTCTGCAAGCCTGAACAACCTATCAATCGTTAGTCACCTCATACAACAAGCATGAGTTACTGAAAACCGATTCTAACCCGGAGCTTCAAATACATTGTATGTCTGATGCATGTACAATTGTAAAACGCATTTAAGAAAAATGTTTTGTTCTAGAAATCATAAATGCTTACAATTCAACACATGTATTTTCAACTCGACTGAATAAGTTATTTGTCCATACATGAAATAAAGCAACAGCTGTTTTCATAAATTCAAAACGCGAAAATGTTATTCATTGACTAATGTTTTTTTAATGAATTCATAAACAGTAGTCTTTTTAACAGTAAATTGAAAATACACACGAGCAAACAAACAGCTGTTCAATACCTCGACATCTGCGACCGTTCGAGAAACTACGGCTTACACAAAACGAGTTGATGCATAAACAATGAGTCTGTGACACAATGAGTATAAGACATCATCATTTTGTGTTATGCCATTGTTGGTTTTAGAAGCGAATATTGCTTAACACTGCGATTTTGCAATTACAAGCGGCGACCATATTAGTTTTAGAAGTGAACATTGCCTAACTGTACGATTCCATATGGAGTCTTTTTTCAACAAAGTTGTAATATGTAATGCTTTTGACAAAACTTGCAACAGCGCCATCACATTTTGGATACAATGTTTCACTGTATTTTCTAACGAAACACTTCCTTTGCAATATGTACAACACACAGTATGATTCCATGCTATGTAATTTGTCCTCAAACTAATTACATGTATATAATGTACAAGTTTCCAAAGAGGCAGGGTTTTGTTTTATTCGACGCGTCCAACATAATTCTCTAAAACAGGTTTTTGAACATACACGTCACCTATGCCATTTTCTGACGAAGCACATATTTTTTTGTGTTCCAAACAAAGAAACAAAATCCTTTCCCCATCGAGAAGAAACCTTTATGAAAACGAGAGCCGCCTGAACGATTTGGTGAATATCATGAGCATCAGACTACATGTTAGAATGACACGATTTACCACAGAGTACTGTTTTGATTATCCCCCTGCTTTTTGTGCATCATACCAAGAGGATAGGGTTTCGTTTTCATCAAATAATGCTCATGTTAAATTATAAATGTTCATTCTCCTGAACATGGACGTTGGGTGTGTCTATGCTCTCTAACAAGGCTAAAAGGTAAGACGGCTGATAATTAGGAGATACACACACTGTGTTGGAAAATCAGAGGTATACAACGAAATTATAATAGCTCTAAATTTGATTGAAACCCGAACGCGTAGCGTGAGGTTTTAAATACAAAATTTAGAGCTGTTATAATTTTGTTATATGCCTTTGATTTTCCAACACATTACGTTTATCTACATTCTGTTTTAAACAAATACATAATGTGTTGGAAAATCAGAGGTTCATGATGTGATTATATACTTCTAAATGACTTTGATTGACCAGTCACAATCCAGTATTTATTGATGTCACGGTAGAATACTTTTTCAGTGAATATATATATTTATAACATGTATGGGTTAATTTTGGTCTAATTTGGAAATAATTAACAAACGTAGGGGTATACACTTGTGCACTAAACAGTATATATTTTGACTGAATGTTTCCTAGATGTAGACGTTAATTGTTGCTGTTTCATTTTGTGTCCTCACTTGTTGCCCCGAGAAGATCTGGGTAAGAATTGATCTTCAGTCGCCCATGCTTGTCCTAAGAGGGCTATATCGGAATCGGGTGGTCAGACTGATTTGGATGAGACTTGTTATTGTATACCAGTTGCGCAGATCGATGATCATGCTGTTGATCACCGAATTGTGGGGTCCAGACTCTAGTATTTACAGCCCGCGTTGTACAGCTGTGATATTGCTCAGTACGGCGTAAAACTAAACTCAATCACTCCACCTGTTTGGTGATCTGACAGTAGTGAATGGTCAGTTTGAACAGTCTGTGATTCAAATAGTCATTGTTATTTATTTAATTATTTATTTTATTTTCTATTATGACTGCAGTATAAGACGACGACTCACATTTCTTTGTTTTTCTTGTGTGATAAGAGTTAAATTCAGCGTTCAAAGCATCTCGACCGTTCCCGCGAAAACGACACCTAACTTGAGGATGTCTGGTAGAGATTTTGCTTTCCCCAGCTATAACCACTGCCCTTCAATACCTCCACTACATAACTCATACTACATGTCGATTTACCTGCGCCACGCATTGCCACAAATTATCAATTCATGATGCGCCTCGTTAAATTCAGAAAATGAAATTGACACCGCGAATAAAATCCGTTTGTAAAGAAACGGTTGAATTGCGTAAAAAGTTCAAAATCATGAATATTTAACATCAGTACTTTACCGAACAATATCTTTATTATGTTCATACTCGTCACTGGAAAATATTTGCACAGCATATGTCGTTTTTGACTGTCAAGATGCGCTATTCAGCTCACAGGAAACTCGTGAAGTCCGGAGGATAGAATAGGCCTTCAGCAGCCCATGCTTGCTATAAAAGGCGACTATGCTTGTCGTAAGAGGCGACTAACGGGAGCGGGTGATCAGGCTTGCCGACTTGGTTTACACATGCAATCGGTTCCCAATTGCGCAGATTGATGCTGTTGTTGATCAATGGATTGTCTTAGCGCTAAGATAGTCGTAAGTTAAAGCTAATGAATGGCACTTACGATCATCTTAGCAGTAAGAGAGCTTCGAAAATCCAGACCCAGCCTACTGGTTGATGCGGTCGCTCGTCACGTCGATGCCCGACTTGTGTTCCAACATAAGTGAAAACCATTAAGCTCATTCCTAGTGTCCAAACTCATGATACTGTGCAGCATTTGCTGCACGCGCTTGAAGATACCACACCTTCTGGGGGACACCAGAAAATGGACCTCACACATTGTACCCATGTGGGGAATCGAAGCCGGGTCTTCGGCGTGACGAACGAACGCTTTCACCACAAGGCTACCCAAACGCCCCAATTGTTAATGAATCATACAAAAAGTATATTTGTGTAATATAATTTTCACAGCTGATTTAATACATCAGACATACATAACACAGGAAACAGTTCCGCCTCTTGCCTCTGAAACGAATGCAGTGGGATGATGATGATGATGATGATGATGATGATGATGATGATGATGATGATTTGAAAATTTCTGTGCACTCTTTTCGCAATGCTTATCTGACTGGGGTGCTGACGTGGTCATCGTATTCCTACTGCGTAGATAGATGTTTGTAATGTTAATCACCGGATTGTCTGGTCCAGACATGAATTATTTACAGAACGCAGTTAAATAGCTTGAATATTGCTGAGTGCCGTGTTGAACAGGGTATTGGACATTCAGACCACTTTTGTTATAAAATCATTATTTCTAGTTAAAATAGATAGAGAATAAAGTTTTGTTTATGTATCATGATACATCCCATAAATTAATGTGATTTTGTTGAAAAACTGACATTCATGTAACTGGACTATCAGCTGTTTCCAGGTAAAGGAATCCAGCGTGGCTATGGTTTCACTTCTCTTCCAGACTTGAGTCATGGCGCTTTAATGTCAACAGCTGTCTACCAGAAGACGTCGTTAAAAGAGGGGTAGGTAGGGCGACCACATAACGATAAAAGCAGGTACCTTAAATTGCCACATCGATGTACATAAGATTACAAATCGATAACGTGCCTTGTGTTATGTTCAGATGTAATGGGTCGCTCTGTTGCCCAGTTTCAGTGTTATATTTTCGATCTTATTGAGTAAGACTGGTTTTACTGTCTGCATCTATTGCACTTCATGTGTGAAATTCGTTGCACGTTATGTGTAAGTATCTGTAAATGAAATTTAATGTGATGCACTCAGTGTCATGGTGTTCGCTAAACGCCTGTTCGTTATCGATTTGAATTGTTAGTGGTTCTATAATAAAGCCTTGAAGCAGGGCGTCATAAACGGAGACATATGTAAACTTGTTCATAAGCAGGGTTGCACTAATCTGAAGTTTGTTCTCTTAACGATGTTGACAACGACAGTACATGACTACATATAGGCTTGTATTTGTCGTAAATCTATCTTCAAGTACATGAAGTGAATCGGTGTATGGGTTGGTAATTGAATGTGTGGAGGTGTCTTTGTGAGTCATGGGCGAGTGTGTGGACTTGTGTGTGAATGTGGAGAGGTGTCGGTGAGTCATAGTGTGTGTGTGTGTGTGTGTGTGTGTGTGTGTGTGTGTGTGTGTGTGTGTGTGTGTGTGTGTGTGTGTGTGTGTGTGTGTGTGTGTGTGTGTGTGTGTGTGTGTGTGTGTGTGTGTGAAAATTGTAATATTGCTGCAAACCATACACACCCGCTCTAATTCCTCTAACAGTTCTCTAACACACGCTGATCGTTCTGACAGGACGGAACAAGATATCATACACTGCTGTAAATGAGTGCATAGGCATAAATAGAACCACCATTTGATATTGTGGCACTCGTGTGGGGGTACCTGGAGGGGAGGGAAATTTGTTTGGAGACTGTTTTTAAGAATCCATTTTTTCATTTAATGAGCAGTAATTACAAATTAAAATAGACACTAGCAACTGTGTATTGCTGAAATTATGCGGAAATACAGATGCAGGGTGTTGATCTTACTTTGTCTGTATGACCCACAGGTGTCCGACATCCGCGTCCTGCCCAATTACTTCTACCGTGACGACGGCATGCTTCTCTACTACGCCATACAGAACTACGTCATCAAGTACATCATGGTATACTACGGTACGTTAACGTCGTCTCACCGTTAGCCCTAGTAATAGATCGGGTGATCATCTAGCTGTGTGTCATCTCTCCAGGGTATGTTAACCTCTCCTCACCGTTAGCCCTAGTAATAGATCGGGAGATCATCTAGCTGTGTGTCACCTCTCCAAGATATGTTAACGTCGCCTCACCGTTAGCCCTAGTAATAGATCGAGTGATCATCTAGCTGTGTGTCATCTCTCCAAGATACGTTAACGTCGCCTCACCGTTAGCCCTAATAATACATCTAGCTGTGTGTTATCTCTCCAAACGACGTTGGTGCTCACAATAACGATCACTGAATTATCTTGCCCACGTTCCATTACATGAAACTGCTGTTGTTGAAACCATAAATGATATCATGTTGAGAATCAACATCGTTGTAATTTTCATTAACACATCGAAAATTTACGAATTACGTCATTGTGGAAATGCAGTGCTACTTATTAGTACGGTAAATTCTTTAAGAAATATGTTTTTTTCCACGCAGGGGAGCAGGGTTTGATGCATTTTGATACCATCATAAACTGTGTTATATGCGTGTTTTGGATGGCAGTATCGTGACGTTCAAAAAAGGCAAAAAAGAAATCAGAAACGAACGACCAGTGGATGTTAATACAGCTAAGGCTCCTTCAAACTTATTTCGAGCATACAGGAATCCAGGACAGTCAGACAGAAAAAGATCCAAAATTCAAACCGGATTCGTGAGTAAATGTAGTAAAAAAAACTTATCAAGCCAAAATCCTGTCTGACGTTATGCGATTCTCCTTCGAATATGTTCAAAATACTTAGAATGCAGTGCGAATGCAGTAAGAAATCTTAGCATGCAGTTTGAATGCACCTCAAATACCGTTCGATACTTTTCCACTTCGAATGGCGGCAAGTTTTGAACATGTTCAAAACATTCGGGCATGTTACAGGAATTCACCGGAATAGGTGAAATGCATTCTGAATGCAGTAACAAGTTTTAGAATGCAGTTGGAAGTTTCAAGGAACCTCCAGGAATTTTCATTCCAACAGCATTATGGCTCATTCCACCTCAAGTGTAGAGTGGGTGTCACGAAAGTAAGGCTGCAAAGGGATCGGTTGCACCGCTGATGTTGAGCTTCTCTGCGATGAGAATAAAAAGGAAATAATAACAGGAAATACGTGTATGTGATCAAACTGATATTCTTCACTTCCAGCTGATCCAGACAGCATCCAGAACGACACGGAACTACAGAACTGGCTGAAGGAAATGGCAACCTGTAGGGATGACGGCGGCATGGGGATAGAGGTGAGAGTTCAAAACCGTCAAAACATGTCAGGAACAACAGGTGAAGTGTAGAGGACGCGACTGCATCACCTTTCTTCAGCATTCAGTCCGATACAGCCCCACGTACATATGCTGAATTTCGTCAGTAAGAAGATCAGCAGTGATCTGGTTGGCTGGATTAAGTCGCCCACTGCATGTATGTGTAATACAGCATGTTGTCGTCATCCTTAGGTCAACAATAGAGGAGTTACTCAAGGTAGTGTTTTATCACTAGTGTTGTTCACGTAGCATATCAACGACCGTGTCTTGGACTTCACTGGATTTTATATAGTTATGTGTACAATCAATGGAAAAGTTGAGACTGATAATGTGATCAACGGGGAAAAATTACAGCGCCTTGAACATGTACTAGGATATGTGTGCTATATAAATATTGTGTAATGATAATAATTAAATTCGACCATGACTCTGAATTAAGTGGACTAATAAGCAGGTAAGAGGGTAGTTATCGGCTTGTGATTCAGAAGTTTACAGACTGTAGTAAAAGCAATCATCTGACTATAAACGTTCAGAAAACGAGGTGATCAACAGCATGAGCATCGATCTATAGGTTTGGGATACAATGACAGATGTCAGCCACCACCCGATCCTGTTACTCGCCAAATACGACAAACTGAAGGCCAATTCTAATCCGGATCGTCAGGGATAATTTAATTACAATATATTTTATGATTATACATTGATGCACAAATATTGACAAGGTCATTTCATCCAAACCACCATGTTTTGATGACTGCAGGGTCTGCCAGGTGACGGCAGTGTGTGTAAACCGGAACAGCTTCAAGATCTGGTCACGTCAATCATCTTCACGTGCACGGCGCAACAAGCGGCAGTGGGCGGAGCTATGTACGACACATACGGATTCCCACCCAACTACCCACTGAAGCTAAGCGGCGCACCCCCAACTGATAAGGTAACGCATCGGAGAATAATATTCTTTTCCCTGTCCGTTACTATCATTAGTATTTATGAACTTAGTCTTCATAGTAATAACAAATCCCCAAACTAAAGAGGCTGGATGAGACGGTAGGCTAAAGATAAAGGGGCAATTGTTGCAGACATGTATGTGAGGACCTAGGATTTTTGTGCTGAAGTAAGGTGCCATTTCATTTGTGCTTATTTACAGTACTTAATTTTTAAGGTGAACCGTCACATTTTAACACTCTTCATGTTTTGTTTTATCTTGTGGCTGAATATATTACTTTTCGAAACTTAGATCAAAACTACCTGTTGTAATACCAGTTATTGTATCACTTTCAGTGAAGTTATTTATTGTGTAACCATATTTTTTCCGGCTAAATGATTGGTCTAGAGGAGGTCACGTGACCGTCAACCGAAAAGCAAATTGCGGACATAACGTTATTGGTTTGCAGTGAAAATATAATTGCCTTTCTTGACTAAATGGACTTTTTTGGGTTTTTAGAAGATTTTTTCGGTAATTTCATAATAAAACAATTATAGACTGGTGAATTCGGTCAATACCTGCACCTACGAAAAGCAAAATTAACCTCGGACTTTATCCTCGGTCAAGTAAGTGAGTTAAGACTTAAGCCACAAAAGCAGTATTTTATGACTTTATGAGAGTGATTCGTACTTATTATATGAATCTTACAATGCAGTCAGCTGTTAGCAGAGATGTCCGATGTGGCTGCCTATTCAGGCTTGTAATGGGTGTCTTGTAAGAGATGTATTTTTAAGTTGGCACTTGACTTGCCTTTGCGTGCGTTTGTTACGAATGTTGCTGCCGCGACCCGATCTGTTCACTTTCTCCTTGTGTCTTGTGGTTATTTATGGAAACATGCTTGTGGTAAGGCCAAAGCTGGATATAGAATTCTGCTTCTGTCAGAGCATGAAATATGGAAAGGATTATGTCGATTATATTATGAGCTTTGTTGCTTTTATTCATCTTTTACTGGAATCCGTTGTTGCGCCACACGGGTTTGAATCTCCAGATGTGTACAACGCCAGAAGTCTATTCGTGATCGAATACAGCCAGCATGTAAGAGCATGTACATTATTTCGTATTTTGCTCAACTAAGTGTTTTTCTGAGGTTACTCTGCCAATACCGATACAAAAGAAAGGCTGTTTATAGAAGACTCTCTAATATACTCGTGGCTTGTTAGTATGATTCGCGATACTATTCCACTATCCTGAGTTTCATTCTCACAAGCACTTCTTTCACTAACTCGATTCCCCACACGTGTACAATGAGCGAAGTCCATTTCGGGTATCCCCTGTCGTGATGTTGCTGGAATATTGCTAAAATGCACTGAACTCACTCACTCTCTCAGTAACAGAAGTGTACATGGTGGGTGCTTCAAGTCACCCCCGGAATACTGGTAGACATTCGAAATATGATATAAAAATACATGATTATTATATTGGTCAATTGCAGACACCCCGTGAGGAGTCAGACGTCTTGACCGCCCTGCAGACAGACACCAACTGGGACCAAGGCGTGGCACTGGCCCAAGTCCTGTCGGACACAGTCAACAAGGGAATTCTGGGCGATGGTGACTCCGTGTACTTGTATGACCCTCGGGCAGCAGAGATACACACAAGGTAATGGAGTGGGTGTTGTAGTCATAGTGATACAACCACTTCGTTCGTGGTGACTCAAAGGCGTCAAATGAGTACCACTAGCACTAGCCTGTCTCGCAGTCCCTGAACCACATTATTTTCCCTACTGCCTAGTCCTCTCTGCAATTCCAAAGCCCTAAATGAAGGAATTCTATAATTCCTTTCAGCAGATTTCCTTATGTTCAGGTTCTGAATTAGTCTGTCGTACAGACCCTGAATCAAATATATCCAAGAAAGCCCATGCAAGTCTAGAAAGTGGTAAGTCTAGATTCCCCTAGCTTCAGTCTCATGGCTCCATTTCATTATTTTATATATTTTTTACAATATAAACTTTTTCAGTAAAATATGTTCATTTCAGAGACTCGTTGTTAGTCTAGTTCTGAATATCTGGGCTCCTTTTCAGTTTAAATGGGATTATTTGTTACAATCCAAATCAAATATTCGGAGACTAAGCGTTAGCATACAGTAGCACGTCGCATGTTGTACCAGTTCAAAAGTAGTTCAGGTAATCGTACTGGTCAGTTAGGACCTCAGACTGGTCAGCTGTGTAACATGGACTGGTCATCAGTAGGCCAAATACTCACAACGGTCACAAGGACCTGCAGGCTTTCCAAACTTGATGGAGATATGATTTATACGGTAATAATTCTCCCGTGACTTTGGCGAATGCACAATTGTGATTGGTCAATCAAAGGTATGAAAGGAATTTTACTTATGGCTGAAATTTTTGATTTGTAGTAAAGTACCTCTCTCACAGTGTAACCCCATTACTTTTACAGTAGCAGCAGTGTTAGTGTATTTTCTTTGGCGGTGTGCATTTAACCTTTTTGTTTGGAGTAACCTGCCTTGAGCACGGACTTTCGTTCAAAACCTAGCAGCGCTGAGCGTACATGTTCATTACCAAGACGAGTTTCATTTAGAAAAGTTTGAATAGGCCACTGCAAACAAACGGTAACAAAAATATTTTATCAGCGATTTGGAAAGAGTTCCGTCCGTAACCCCCACCCCAAGCAGAAGCCAAAATTATAAGCTGACATGCATACCTCACCCTAAATATACATTTAAAAAACTAGAACAGGTATACACAACAGCAAAGGAACTTATTTCAGTGTTGGAATATTGCACCGTCGAGATATTCAAAGTGAAAAGAGAGGGCTACGTTCGGAACTACCAACAAATATTTCATAAAAATAAAGAGAGAAGTAAATTTCATTCATGTTAGCTTACATTTTGTATATTTTGAACTGGCCATGTGTTAGCATGGTTTGCGATATTTTCATGTGGATGTAAAGGCAAATTTACAAATTATTCTTGTGTAATTCCAACTGCCTGGGTTGTTTCAAGATAGTGTATCATACGAAGCCATTTTCTATGTACGGTATTGCAAATGTTATTAAGAATTTTGTAATATGTTTTCAGTCAATCTGAATTTGAACCTGAAAGAAAATGAAACCAAAATGAAACTGAAACGTGCAGAGGCAAGATTAAAAATTAATGAAGCTTACGTCTCTGAGGAAGAGATAAAATCACAAGTATGAAAGAAATTTATCACAAGAATATGAGTCTGTGCATCTTGCATCGAACACTCAGTCATGGTCGGTAGCCATGTGGACAAAAACATACGCACAATTTCAGGTAACAAACTGTTTTAGAGTTGACATTTGAAACCGCATGTTGTGCCTTCAAATTCAGTTTAGCGCAAAAATGTACAAAGGCATATATTAGTACATACCAGAAATGAACTTACATGTTTGTGATATGTCATGGTGCACGCTGACTTGCAAATGTGATGAGGTGATGACATAAGGGAGGTAACTCTGTGTAGTCTCGTAAACAAATTATCTTGCAACCATTATGCTAGGGTAATTCTCTGTTTACAGATTCGTAGCCGAACTTGACGAAATCGGAAAAGTGATCAGAGATCGGAATTCGTCACGAGACCACTGCTATCACTATCTGATCCCCGGCACAATCTGATATTGACGGCTGGATTTGTGTGCACCATTCCGTTGGTCTCTCTCTGCACATGCGGGAGAATTTGATGTGTCACATGGTCAAGTGAAAACGACTGAGAAGGCTGGGCACCTGTCTCTGACTGTAGTTGTATTAATTCTGGAATAACGTTGAAAGCTAAGAAAGTGTCCTTTGTATATAAAATCAATAATATATTTAAGTAAAGGAATGGATAAACAAGTATTGGGAGATAACAGCAATTAATTCAATCTATATTACTATAATCAATGTGCATGTAACATCGGTAACTGGCTAATGATTCTTAATAATCACATCCATATGCATTCTTATTCCAAGATATGAAACTCTGCTCTCATTTTTACTCTGTATATTGTACATATTTTACAAATATCTGTGAATATACAAATCTAGATTTACTAATTTGTTTCACTAAAGTACCTTTGCACCCCTTTATTGTTTGAAATTATGTCCCATGGTTATAAAGAAAATGGTTTCATTGGGCAATACATGGTATTACCTGTGCGCACCACGTTTACAGAATTGTCAACGGCAGCTGATGGAACTTCTTTCCGGTTTACGTCTCAATGATAAAGGACACGATACAATGTTGCGAGAGGAATCTGTTCGTTCTGATATCCCTGTTATCACTCACGAATCCAACATTCTAGCGGTTATGTGATACTTAATCCCCATAAACGCATCTCGTACATTCATCCGCGTTTGCTCTCTCAATTCCGTTTTATGAATGTATGTATGTCGCTTTGACCAACACACAGATTGATCAAGTCTGAAAACTTTTACTTCCAGTCACCATCGGGCGGTATGCTGATTGATCTGGTTGATGCTTGTCAGGGGTTAACCATAGATGCCCATGATGTTAATCACCGGATTGTCTCGGCCAGACTCGATTTCTTACAGACCGCCGTCATACAGCTGGAATATTGCAAAGTGCGGCTTTAAACAACAAACAAATCTGTGGTCGTCACACTGTAATAACCTGAGAATGAGGGTTAAATGATTTGAGACTGAAATAGGAGCACAGGACCCACCTCTTATATTTTCCGACCATCTTTCCATATTCCTGGTCTCTGACTGTCATTCTATATACATCACATTAGCTCTTGGATCTCCTTAGAAGATTGTATCATGTCATTGTTGTGTTCTCTCCGTCATTACCGAGATTATGAACCTACCACTCTAAAAATCCGTACTTTATGTTTATTTCCAATCGGTTTCAAGGTTTTCTTGTTGATTGCGACCTGTATTGTATCCTTCATGAGTTGTGTTTATGTCGTGTTATAACCAACATTTTGAATGTACACTTGTTAACAAAGTAAATAAATGTTTATTCATCAACTATCAAATCTTACTTGTTCTTGTCAGTGTGTTTTACCAGGTTAGTGCATGCACGTGCACGTCTCACAACTGTTATTACGACTGTGTGTGACTGGGTTCGATGTAACACCTAGAGACCTTCATCCATTTTGCTTTGGGGTGATAGGGGGTCTTTATAATAGATATTACGTGTCACACAGAGTTACTGGGGCGGTGGTGTATATGTACAGGGGTGGGTATATGTCAGGCAGTGATGGGGATGGGGAAGGGGTTGTCATTGACTTTGTACGTAAGTTTTGGGTGGGTCATTCACATTGTAATACTTTTCCATAAAAAAACATCATCCCACCCATGCACCCATCCACCCCCAACATGGAAGCATGAAGCAGACGAACTATGAAACAGAATCCTGAATAATCAGTTTAAGACCGACGTCTTTCGAGATTATAATTAAAGTATTCTGTCACATCATGTTGCATCGCGAAAATTCCTGCCACACGCTGCTGTTTTGTAATGACCAGCTGTTTCTCCAGGGCCTCGCTTCAGAAAGCTCACGTAGGTCTAAGTTCTCGTAACTTTACTCGAAGCATTCGTACTTCCCATGTTACAGAATCGGAGGTACGAATGCTACGAGAAAAGTTACGAGATGTTCGGCTTACGAGGGCTTTGTGAAACGACGCCCTGGTCGAGATATCATTGTGAAGTTTTGTGAATGTTGTCGTTGAGTTTAGTATGGTAAAACGTGATCCAAATGAATGACGGTATACATAAAACGTCCTGTTGCTGTGTAATGGAGGATCTATCACACCGTTAGGTATCTGAGTCATGTTGATAAGTAATAACAGAAAGAAGAGCGTTTAGTAGAAGTCGACTTCTTTATTATGAGGAACAAAACGTTCCGGAGAATACATTTACTTCTTCATCACAGCTTTAATCCGTTGTGGACCAGAGAATCCTGAGCCTGACTTCATGAACAGTTACCAACCTGACTGGGATACCATGCCACAACCAAGCTCCTGATGCCAACCAATCTCGTTAGCCTCTGCATACTACAAGAACCACAACTTTCAGCTGTTTGACAATGATATGTAGACATGGAGTAATGGCAAGTCAAACAAGTGATTGATACTATAAACAACGATCAACCAAACCCGAGCACCTAATCCACACAGTCGCCTCATGCGTTGTTAGCAGTGACACAACCCTAACTCGAAACCTCGTAGTGTATAGGAGGGATCAAATCTAGGACAATTTATTATATATTACGAGAATGCTATACCTTTGCATATACATCACTGCAACGTTTGCTATGCTGCCTTGTGTGTGCCTGGGGGCGCGAGAACAGATCAGCAGAATCTCCAAAAGATTCAGCCACAGAGTGTCAATCACAAAACGTGTGCCTTTTTGTTGTCCGCTGTCAAGATATTGTGCATCTTGATCACATGACCTAACCTAAAAGTAGATAGTTCTTGGGAAGACCAGGATGTGCGACACAGTATCGTGTCCTTCCGATGTGTCTGATGACATTGGTCTGTATTCAGGCATAGAAAACGCGTGTAGTTGGCAGCTCCGAATAGACTGCAGATAAAGGTTCTGTGTAACAAGCCTTGCATACCTTCTCCGAAGTTTCTGTTGTTAAACACGCCTTACACACAATGATACCGCATCTTCGACAGTGGTGCTGCATTGAGAAAAAAAAACACCAGTAAACTTGTTAAACAGTTCAAGAAATAAATTATATATTCATAAATATATAATTAATAAATAACAATATATAAAAATAAACAAATAATAAATAGATATGCATAGTTGGATTTATTAAGACAACAATCTTTTAACGGCCGTTTATCGGAGTAGTATGGAGGTAGAAAATATTGATACAAAATAATTAATTTTATAGTAAATGTTTTCGGGTTAAATAGAACCCTGAACTTGTCAATCTAATCACAAATTAGTCAGATGAAGATGTGCCAGCTTAAAGGGATAGTGTGTGTAACCCAGTATCAGAGGTGAAAAATTCTGATTACTCAATTGCAAGTGGGTTGTACTACATATGCTGAACCAGGTTTCGTAGCGTTATTACCTATGTGAAAGTAAGAGGATGTGAATGAGGATTCGAACTCAGACAACGCTACTGCAACGCTGCATGTTTTACGGCATCACTACCATCGTACCACGTAGCAATTGATGTGTGTTCAGTCAGTTCTCTCCGGATTATTTCACGGAATGTGTTTTTACAGAGCGTGAGCATATGCCGAAAGTTGATCACAGTCCTTTTTTCTAGTTTAAATGGATGCTGAGGATGAATCAGGTTGAAAATACTTCCCAAATCGTGGAGAAAACACGAGACATCTCAAAATGACGTTTATTGCACAAAATCAAAATCAAAATCAGTTATTGTCAAACACCCATGATCGTAGTTTCGAAATGACTCGATTCATATGCCTTGATTTATCAGCATCATACGGCCTTCAACGACACTTTGCGCTGATGGTGAAGAGATTGTAATTAATTTTATCTTAATGGTCTTATACATGTGTATGTCAAGAGGAGCACTTACTTTTCGCCTGAAGAAAGTAAACTTGGCGTCACACTGCATGCACCGTGAAGCCTGGTTGTCCGGCACCCATACTGGATCCACTCTCTTTCTGGTATCGGATGCTGAAGAACGCAGTGGAACGCAGGTATGATATTAGATATTGACGCATGGGGCTTTGTGGATTACAACTTCTTGCTTATTGCACAGAGCGACGCTTGTGGCTAGAGTCTTACACCTTATTCAGCTTAAAGTGAATACAACCAAGCGATACAGCCAGTGTTTGCAATGCTTTAATTTGCCAGTTGACAACTAAGTTATCATAACATGACCGATCATGGATGATTCCCAAACGTGAACTACGGGGAAAGAACGAAGGGAAAGATTCCAGTTGTATAAATGTAAGAGTATTTGCAAATACTTCAAACTACCAGCCCGATCCAATAACAACAGGCACTGGGCCTCTGTTCGTTTAATCAATAATCTTCAGTGATGATCAGTGATAATCTGTTGTATCTAATCAGCACTGAGACTGATTATGCATCGTCGATTAACAAGAAGAAGTATGTTTGTGTGTTTTGGCAGGCATTACAGATTGCACAGCAGTGACCAATAAAACACTTTCAGGATGCCAGGATGGGAGGGAGATGGTAATGATCATAACTATCATAAGTTTTGAGTACAAAAGAGTGTTTCCTTTCAACTTCATGAAAGTCATCGATCATTTTTAAATGGATTCCACTGGACGCAATAGGCAAACTGGGGATATTTTTCTTCAAGATCAATACTGTTTATTGACGTTTATGGTTTACTTCATTTAATTAACTTTCTAAATAATTTCTGAAATCAGTTCCGGTTGAAAATATACAAAAATACTGGGTACATGTATACCAATTTTAACCCATTTATCGCCATCACTGAACTGAATGACAACTAATGTAAAAACATCGGTCCACTATATATATGTGAAATATGGCAAACGAACCTTTATCAACAATACGAAATGGTTGGTCGTCCTCGCCATGATCAGCATCAGCATTGAATGAGTGAGTGTTGGATGTGTCTGAAACAAGGAGAATCAATTCATTCAATTACGACAGTGGCAGACTAGAGGTTCGACTCTGCTCGATTCCCTACATGGGTACCAGGTGTGAAGCTGATGCCCAGTGTCCTCTGTCGTGATATTGCCGAAAGCGGCGTAAAACGATAATCATTCACGCGTTCAAGAAGTCATAACGCTGACGTGCACATCCCAACTTAAGGGAAATAAGCAGAAATACGCGCCAGTTTGTTCCGTGGTCGTCATTTGGTCCACTCATGATAAATGCTTTTCATCCATCTATTATCAGATAGGTGTCGCTTTGGACTGCACAGCGCCAGTAGCGCTAAACAGAGGACCTAATGGTCGTATTTGTAAAGCCAATTAGGTTAGTTAGTGAGTGAGTTTATTTTTACACTTCAGTAAACAGTAGTCCAGCTATATGGCTGCGGCCTGTAAATAATCGAGTCTGAACCAGCCAATCCAGTGATCAACAGCATGAGTATCGATACACGCGCGGATAAGATGACATGTTTCGATCAAGTCCCGAGCCCGACCATGCAATCCTGTTAGTCGCCTCTTACGACAAGCATGGGTTACTGAAGATCAATAATTATTCATACCCGGACCGTCATGGGTTAGGCATATTCAGATTTATCAAAGAATATATTTCATTATGTTTAGACTTGGCATGATGTTGACAGTATGGCAGCGGTATGAGAACAGTTGGTGTTTAACGATAACATTAATCAAATACTTAATTTTGAATGATGGAAGACGCAATATTGAATAAATATTGCAGTATAGCTATATGGAATGTATACAACCAGGGCGGTTTCCATTACTACATTTGACACTTCAGTTCATGTACAGACATTTCAGCTTTAGAGAATACATATTAAATATTTAAAATGAGACATTTTGTCAATGAAATGATGGCTGTCATTAACTGAAAGACCTATTTGAAAATGCAATCTGGCATCTTTGGTAATCTATCAATCCACATATTCCTGTTGTAAGTGCGCATGCAATGTATTGCCAGTTGTGTTTCTGTTGACATCAATCAATAAAATTTCAGCATACTAATTACTGTAAAGTCTAAAAACGAACGATGACTAAGTTAGCCCTTGTTTTTTTTGTTTTATTTTTCGTTGTTTTTTTTTTTGTTTTTTTTGGGTTTTTTTAACATTCAGTGCGAGTGAGTTGAGGTTTACGCTGCGCAGCTCGTAAATAAAAAAATCCAAAAATTCGAAGTCGGTATGTAAAAAATCGAGTCTGTACCAGTGAATACAGTGATCATCAGCATAAGCATCGATCTACACATCTGGGATACGATGAGGTGTGTCAACGAAATCATCGAGTCTGACCACCCGACACCTTAGTGGTCTCTTACGGCAAGCATGTGTTACTGAAGACTGCCTGGCTCGGCACGAGTGGTATTCAACATACCTACCTTTTAAGTCATCACTGTGAGGCTGATCACCCTGTTCACTGGTGCCACCCTCGCGGATCACGATGTTAGAGGACCCATCACGGAGAGATTCTGAAACATTGATAACGTACCAGACATTATTTCAGTTTACAGATTGCCCTTACACGATCTTTCTGAATGAAAACTGCACCTGAATCTCGAAGACCAAAGGTTAGTAGGAAATTGGAAATGCTCCAGAGGGAAAATAAACTACTCACTCCACCCCCTCCCCACAGAATCCGCCCTCAAATTGGCATCAGGGTGTACGTGATGTCATAGTCAGATCGAGTTATGACACTGACGAGGGGATGGATGTATAGAGAGGAAGCAGTCGGCGTCGATACTGCTTTTGCCGTTTAAGAATTTATTGATTTACTGACCTATCAGGGCGTCCAGAAGCTCCTTACCTGAAACATAATTAAGGTAATACTATTCAGATTCGGTCGTTCATGCATGCTTCAGCTATTCTTAATTTTACGATCAGCAGACGTATCACGGAAAACCTACCCATGAAAAAAACTTTAATTGAAATTCCAGGTGATTAGTAAATCAAACAACTTATGATGTGTTTGTATCCATAAACTCGTTGCGTTGGGAATGCCAACAGCTAACTGCTGAGTTCTTCTGATAGGGTAGGCGTGCTCTGCGTCAACAACTTGAATTACTGAGCTGATCAATGTTACTGAACTCATAAATTTGACAACGATCAATTCTAAACGTTTATAAGTAAATAAATGGGCTTTGTAGTTGTCGTTATTGCCAAAGTTGTAAGACTTGTTCCAATGTCAGTATTTTTTATTTCAGCAGCCTAAACCTTCAGTGATGCACATTTTGAGGAACCAAAATTTGAGTGTTTCACAAACAACCCTAACTACATTTTGAGATATTTATCTACTCACCCTCGGAGTCAGTTGTACATGTAGAGTTTCTGTTGCCCCGTTCATCAGTTTCTTCATCCGTTCCTGAAATAAAAGTTGATGTAGCATATGTGGGTTGTGACGTTGCTGTTAGTAGTAAAGCTATATTATCATCTGAACAGCTACAGTGCTGTGAAGCTAACACGGTTCTATCAAATATCAACCTGTTACAGAAATATAGCACGGTACAGTGATGTACGAGTAAGTCAGTAAGTAATGCTGCTTTCACAGGATCTGTGTAACAACTTCGTTCAACTGCATTTATGAAATAGAAAATGATCATTAAACACCTTGCAAACGTTTCTTGAATGTCAGTCCTTAAACACCCACTGTTATAGTATATGGCGAGTGTGGAAGATATCCCCTCTTTATGAACGCATTGTGTAAAACTTTGAAATATTGGTTATTCATATGCATGAATGCAGAACCCCTTTGAAAGTGTACAAAATGCAAATGTATGACGATAACTGTAGATACAAGACATATGTTTCGCGTAGCACAGAAATACTTTTCTTGCATGGATTTAATTACAGATGGATGTCTCAGGCAGTTGGTGATGCAGTTTCATTTGTAAATAGATTTAAGACTGTTGCAATCTATATGTTCTTTCTGTCATGGTATAGTACATTGAATGATAGTTCACGTATAGTAAGTACATGACTGTATAGTTGTAAACAAATGCAAGTGTGTTGTATATGGGCCCGTGGCCTACATACGGAATAAAATACTTGATTCGTCTGTGAAAAATGGGAGGGAAACATAACTTGACGCAGGTATCACACATTTATCATTTTGTTAAAAGAACTCGTATGGTGCTGAAACAAATCAGTATCCACAGCCTCGGTAAATACCGACAAGAACATCATTCAAAGTGACTTGATCAAAATCTTCGAAAAGTTTATTCTCATCCGTTTCTATCTTGCTGCATTAAAATGAAACTGTAAACGAAATGCTTCATCGTGAATTTGCGTGTGATCTGGAACCAACGTTTGTTTACGAGCAATGCAAACAAGGGACATAACTCTTGATGGCATGTTCTTGCTCGGGATAGCATGCTCCAGTTTAATATATATACATAAGGCGCGGGAACACTTTTTGACCAGTGGGTCACTGACATTGCAGTGCAAGTCGAGATAAATGTGTATATTATGAATCCGAGGAATGAGGCTGCACATATATGTATATTAGTGGTCCCGAGTGAACCGACATTTGGGCTATTCATAGTGTCATGCAAGTAAATATTTCCTGTTTGACGTAAGTCCGAGTGTTGCTGCTCTTTCACGCAGTCACTTGCGACTCACAAACTTCGAGTCAAAACCTCGACTTAAGAATAAACCTGTAGTTACATATATATGCATGATATGTGATCATAGGTCGAGTATATGTAGATAATCACCTACAAGATAAGAGGAATAAAGATTTTTCTGTCTCAAGTAAATTAAAAAAAGTAATATCCTGTCATAGTAATATCCTGTCACATGGTCAAATGATCTTATCATCTTAGACAATGAGCTCATATGCCGTCACGTTTCTACTGGCAACGTCG
Organism: Haliotis asinina; assembly: GCF_037392515.1. Taxonomy (NCBI): domain Eukaryota; kingdom Metazoa; phylum Mollusca; class Gastropoda; order Lepetellida; family Haliotidae; genus Haliotis; species Haliotis asinina. The sequence goes on from NC_090289.1 coordinate 44,983,450, forward strand.
AACACAATTACAACGAACTTGCTAATAATCATAGTTTCATGGCAATATATTATGAGAGAACCATTAAACCATAGAATATATACTCACCAGTGGCTCCAACACAAGAGCAGAGTAGTGTTGCCATATCTTCAGACATTACTTGGTAGACTAAAGAAACAGAACATAAGATTAAACAATTCTAAAAAAGGAACATTAAATGAAGATTGGGGAGCCGTTACACAAGATAACTTAGCACTGTGGTCGTAACTTCCATACTTCACGTTGGCTTGCATTGTGGTTGTCTTCAACAACTTCTGTTGTAACTAGGCAACAAATAACAGTTATGGACAAAACCACCAGGAAACAAAAATAATAACTTCACCGGAATCTGAAAACCGTGTCTTACGCTGTTGTCAGTGCCGTTCAAACTTGTAACAACTGCCTGTATCAATTTAGACAAACATGGAAAATGAATAGTACTGAGTCAATATAATTAACGCAGAGGATTCCTTTTGACCACCTAAACATTTTTATCAGGCCATAATCTTGCATGTTATAAAAGTGTATTATAACTTAAAAAGTCAGTGAGTGAGTGAGTTTAGTTTTACGCCACACTCAGCAATATTCCAGCTATATGGCGGCGGTCTGTAAATAATCGAGTCTGGACCAGACAATCCAGTGACCAACAACATTAGCATCGATCTGCACAATTGGGAACCCATGACATGTGTCAACCAAGTCAGCGAGTCTGACCACCCGATCCCGTTAGTTGCCTCTTACGACAAGCATAGTCGCTTTTTATGGTAAGCATGGGTTGCTGAAGGCCTATTCGGGACCTTCACGGGTCTAAAAAGTCAGAGAAAGTGATATATTTACAAACTGATCCCATGAAAATTCACTAGCCGTCGGATCAGTGACTGTGGAGATTTTCTGGTCAGACTGAATTTTTACTAGAAATGGGCTAGCAAACCAGTGGCTATTTAGTTCATTGTCAACAACAACTTGAACATACCGTACATGTAGATGACGTTTGTGTTCCCCATACCGCCCCGGACATTACCGGCGGTGTTGGCAGTGTGTACGTTGCCGCCAGCCACGCCAGTCACGACGTTGTCTGTACACACAAGACTAAGCCACTCAATAACCGATATAAAATATAATTCAAACGACGACACTTCAAAAAAGGCATGAACACATGTAAGAGTGAGGGTATCAGGGGCATAACAAAATGGCCGGGCTTACACATGATTTTTGCTAAAAGGCTTGTACAAGCCCTCAGTATTATCGTCGATATGACGTTATAATAAATTAACCTTATGAATTAATGTACACGGGTGGCTCAGTAGTCTAAGGCGGGTGAATTCGCTGTGCAAATTTAAGTATAGGGCAAACCGGAAATCTGGCACCGTGAGTTCGAATCCCGACTCGCTCTGTATGTATCCGAATTCATGGATTAGAGATGCGTGGTAAGCGACTGAAATATGCGTCACGTTGAGCTTTTCGTCCATTAAATTTACACACTGTTACATAATTGGAATACATAGCGCCTTTGAGCATCTGAGTTGGATGTCAGCTATACAAATGTTAGTATAATAAAAATAATAATACTCTTCCCCTAAAACTCCACGTACCCCTTCTTAGGGTTAAGGGATGTTCTAGACCACTTTCGTCAGCCTTTTAGTAGACTGCCTGTAGGACATGTACAACGGGACGCAAATAGATGTTTACCATATCGCTGAGAAATACTAATAATGTGCTGCTACTAGAGGACCATACGAGGTCATATCCTGGTTCTAGGCCTATAAAAGACCATCCAGGCATGACAAAGGTATGTAACTGTGCACAGCGAATTTTGATCGCCACAGACGTTTTGGAAACTTGTTTCTCTGAACACATCACTTATCCTAACTAACATGCTAAGGGGTATATGTAACCTCGTAAAAACATATGTTAAATGTTGCACATTAGACATGTGGTTAGGTTACAAGTAAACAACATGATGGATTAAATTTTTAATGAATCCCTACCTAAGTGGTAGGTGTAAATGGCGAAAGCTTACCTCCTTCAAATGAATTTGTCCGGTGATTTCGTCTTATTACTACTCTGCCACAGGGTTTGAACAGCTCCGCATATGTTTTCCGTGCACATATTTGCAGGTCCTGTAAAGTGCTGATAGTATCTCGACACAAGCGTTCTCGAAGTCCGGGATGAAATCCATGAAATATTAGATCTATAGCTTCCGGAGATTCCGGATCTAGCTTATTGGACTGGTACAAAAATATCATCTTGTGATAAAGATAACTTTCCACGGATTCGTCTGGCTCCTGTTGCCTCGCTTCAAGATCTAACCGTAAACGATATGGATCTATCTCAGCTCTAAAGAAGTGGCATCGAAACGCCTGTTTCAATGTTTCAAAGGTTTCAGTCTGGGAAGTGCCAAGAGATAGATACCATAATGCAGCTCTTCCGGACAAACGTTGACGAAACTGCAGGATTGTGTCACTAACGCTCCACTTCTCTAGACTGGCGCAAGTCTCGAATGTATCCAACCATAACTCCGGGATTTCATCGCATCGACCTGAAAACACTGTCACTGTACCTGGGTCTTCTTCGGCGTTCATGACTTCGTTTCAAAACCTAATCGGGCATATTTTCCCATGAAATGGACGAAGGGACGACAGCAATACGTAGTTATCCTTTCTGAATGATTAAGGTGGGAAATATTCTCCCCACGTGGCCATTTAACAACATAAAGCTTCACCGTTAACACCGTACATTGCACAGCCTCAATGTGTATTCATGGCGGTGTTTTGTATAAGTCGTCCAGGTGAGAAATCGTCCGTCCGGACCTTTCGTCAAGCGTTGATCTCCCCTCGAGATGGTGACATGGGGGTTGGCGGGGCCTGGCAGGAGTTACCCTCAAGGCTTAATCGGCATTTAACATCAGTATGTGTATTATGTATGGTCAATTTGTTTTGTTTTGGGTAATGGTCTGTCTCGTTCAAATATTCTTGGCAGACTGGCAAAGCTCTTATGGTATTTCCCACATACATTTTAACAAACCGCACAAACAAATAACATTTAATTACAGCCTACGTAAGGTAGAAACAGATATCCAGACTGAAACTACATCCAGGACAAGTGCCTATTAGGTGTGTTATCTCACTATGATAGAGTAAAATGTCGTTCATGACATCAGTCACTTGTTTCTGTATCTGTACCGTGAAACAACAACCTTAACCTTTTTGATCACCCAGATAGTATTTATACCTGAGGCTGCGCGCAGTCTGATATTGTCCGGGGTTCCATTCTCTTCATTGGCAGAAAGAATGATTGAAGATTGTGTGCATATTTGTACATCTTATTCATTCGTTTAGTTACTAATTTGTCATCTGTTCTTCCCAGATGAGCAGTGTTATTTTTTGTTGCCATGTGTCGTTGCCTTATCATCACAAACAATTAAGTTTGAAAAAGTGGCATGTTTGTTTTGAATGTTAATTTTCATATGGAAGACAGGACGTCTTTCACCGCTACCCGTATAGGACTATTGCTAACCCCGGCTTTTTCTCACGCAACAGCGTCATGATATATATATAGGTATTGGAAAGTCCGCCTTCGATCTGTGAGCGCTTGAGCGTATTTGCTTGTTTAGCTGTAAAACTGTGACGATTGTGTATGTGACACGTGAAGGTTTCCTCCATTGAGAACGTCGATAAGTATGTATCATAATAACGATTCAGCTATTGTATGACACCCCAAATGCATCTTTACAGTTGTATTTGTTGCAGTACATTCTCTGAAATTCTAAATATCATTGCGATGTTGGAGTATGTACATAGTTATTTGCTTTTGAGCGTAACTTATTATGGAATTGGGTATGTGTGTAAGCTTAGTGTCGTTGAGCATTACATAACCGAAATAATGCGAATATGTGTATGAATAAAATAAAAAAAAAGGAAAATATGGTCGAGTGGGACCGTTAACAGACAGCCACTACAGAGAATACATAATGGCACTATGTCGTTTCAGGGTATATTCTGACATTTCAAGTCCTGTTCTCTAATTATGGTAACGCATTGTGGCTTATGACGGCATTCTCACACTGCAACTCTTCGTTTTTGTTTTGTTTGGTTTGGGTATTTGTTTTGTTTTTTGTTTTTTTAAATATTTGTTTTGTTTTGGGTTTTTTTGTATTTTTTGATATGCAAAATTTCAATAATTACTGATTTTTCCTTGTCATGATGCTGTATTTCATCCAAAAGCTATTTTAAAACATGTTCATTGTCGATGTTAATTGACTTATTTTTATATTGACAGGAAAACTACATGCTACAACGTATTACATATGCATGACCCCTTAGGTCAGTTGGCTCAAATTTCAGGTCGAGTTTATTTCATAAAGAGCGACCTTGTTTCGGCTGCTCGGAGATGCTTGAAATCAACTGACAAAGGTGCGCTCCTTCGAGAAATCACAATAAAAGACCCAACAAGTTGAGACACTGTCCCGCAATGCACTGGTATCACATCAAGCTGAACAAGGTTTGTGTGTGTATGCTACCCCGATGTCGTAATGCTATACTGGGCAGTCTTGTTCAGACAGGTGTGTGAGGTGAGGTGTCTGACGTCGTATTTGAGAATATCTCGGTCATATGACCTGCATGCGTGTGTATGTGCGACTGTTGGTACTGACCCAGTTTTAGGCAGGTTTGTAGACTTCACTGAGATACCATGCCACATTTAAGCATCAATACCACAGCCAGACCATAGGCCCTCGTGTCCTTGTGAGGATTAAAGATTTTTAAAAATATATTTCAGAAGACCCCCCCAATTCTGAGTTGGGGCCATCTAAAAATATACATTTCTACTAATCTTTAATCCTGGCAAAGACACGAAGGTCTGGGAGTCAAGCACATTATTCTGACTCCCAGCCGACCAGAGGGTTACGCCCTTACCACTTCACAACGGAAGCAGTTACGGACATGTATGCAAATACCTAGATAAGGTCACACCGACAGTGACAGCAGCATTACTGACAATGGCGCGTATGCAAATATGTTTGTGATAATTGTGTACTTGACCACAGCCGTGATTTCAAATGCCAGTTCTGTTTGAGGAGGAATGGTGGGGTAGCCTAGTGGTTAAAGCGTTCGCTCGTCACGCCGAAGACCCTGGTTCGATTTCCCACATGGGTACAATCTGCGAAGCCCATTTCTGGTGTTGCCAGTGATATTGCTGGATAAATTACTAAAAGCGGTGTAAAACCAAAGACACTCACTGACACGTCTGGCGCAGATATCCTGCAATCAATGCTCGGATCATTAATTACTGATTTTGACCTATTTTGACCGGTTTAGAATTCTGTTTGAAGCTCCTGTGCCTGTATTGTTGTACGTCACTCCAAGTATTTAGGTAGTCAGCTGTGTCAGTTCAATCCTAATGCTCCGCTACATATCTTCTTTATATGACGTGGTGTTTATGTTATGTTTGTCCAATGTTTACCCTCGCACTCACCAGTCCCCAGTTATATGGCGTCGGTCTGGACACAACAGTTCAGTGATTGACACTATAAGCATCCATCTAAGAAATAGGGATACCGTGATATGCATTAACGAGTTTGATAACCCGAACCTTTTCTTGACTCTTACGACAAACAGGAATACCAGTCCTAACACAAAACTTCGCGGGTACATGCTTAAATAGAGGTATTACCTGGTCCACGCCCTAGTTAAACGTATTATCATAAATTTAGTTAAACATAGTACAGTGTTTTAGTTAAAACTATTACCATGTCTTAGTTAAACGTATTATGTCTTAATTAAATGTTTCAACATTTCATAATGAAATTATTAAATGGTTTCGTTAAATATATTATCATGTCGTAGTTAAATATATTACCATGTCTTAGTTAAAGGTATCAACATATCTCAGTTAAACGTATCGACATGTCTTATGTAAACATACTACCCTGTCTTAGTTAAACGTATCACCCTGTCTTAGTTAAACATTTTACCCTGTCGTAGTTAAACATATTACAATGTCTTAGTTAAACATATTACAGTTAGTTAAACACATTACCATGTCTTAGTTAAACATATTACAGTTAGTTAAACACATTACCATGTCTTAGTTAAACATATTACAGTTAGTTAAACACATTACCATGTCTTAGTTAAACACATTACCATGTCTTAGTTAAACATATCACTGTTAGTTAAACACATTACCATGTCTTAGTTAAACATATTACAGTTAGTTAAACACATTACCATGTCTTAGTTAAACACATTACCATGTCTTAGTTAAACATATTACAGTTAGTTAAACACATTACCATGTCTTAGTCAAACATATTACAGTTAGTTAAACACATTACCATGTCTTAGTTAAACATATTACAGTTAGTTAAACACATTACCATGTCTTAGTTAAACACATTACCATGTCTTAGTTAAACATATTACAGTTAGTTAAACACATTACCATGTCTTAGTTAAACACATTACCATGTCTTAGTTAAACATATTACAGTTAGTTAAACACATTACCATGTCTTAGTTAAACATATTACAGTTAGTTAAACACATTACCATGTCTTAGTTAAACATATTACAGTTAGTTAAACACATTGCCATGTCTTAGTTAAACACATTACCATGTCTTAGTTAAGCATATTACAGTTAGTTAAACACATTACCATGTCTTAGTTAAACATATTACAGTTAGTTAAACACATTACCATGTCTTAGTTAAACGTATTACAGTTAGTTAAACACATTACCATGTCTGAGTTAAACACATTACCATGTCTTAGTTAAACGTATTACCATGGCTTATACTAGTTAAACGTAATAGCTTGGTCTAGTTAAAAGTATTACCATGACTTAGACTAAGTTAAACGTATTAACATGGCTTAAAAGTTGAGCATGTCATGAGAACTTAACGTGTATGCTATGTACAGTGTTACAAATGCTTCGGAGTTTTTTAACAATCTAACAGATAGTTACTAGTCTTGCGTGTTAAAGTTATTATATACGTATCATGAAAAACATGTGAAGGGAACGTAGCTGTCTATAAAAGTCAGTCAATAAAATCATTGAATATAGTAAAGCCAAAAATATAACACTTCAAACGTACCATCCTTATTTTGTTGAATCCCCCAAGCCAGATCTCTGTCAAGTCGGACCGGTTCAGGGGATTATTGATGTTACTTTCAAACGGTTTTCATAATTCTCACGTGTATTACCTAATCCTTGTTCAAGTCACATAAGTACCGTGTTATCTGTACAGTATTATATGTGTAAGGTAAACAGCATTATTTTACCTATTTTTCTGTTCGATAATATATACTTGTCATTATTGCGTGATATATGTACATGTCACAGTCATTGTGGTGTTTCCGTTTTGTGGCTCTGTGAGCCTAAAGCAAAAAGAAACAACAACTTCTTTCAGAAGTTTCAGTAAGTTTAAAGTTATAGGTTCGTTCTTTAAATGTCGATCGACACGAAGTTTAAGTAACAGTCTGTTGTGACATACTTAGTAGTTTGGGGGCTCTTTTTCGTGAAAATAAGCGACATATTCTGAATGGCAAAAGTTATTTAGAAGTTTTCCATGGGTAATCCTGTTTATGAAATGTTGGATTAGACCCAAAGAAAACGTTTGTTAAAATGAGACCTTGAATTGCACGGAATGTAATGATGATTTAAGAGGGTTCACACATTTTGTTCTGGGTAAGTAGGGAAGGGGTATCAATTTGCACACATGTACCTTGAGGTGGGTGTGGGGTGTGGGGTGTGGGGTGTGGGGTGTGGGTGGGGTTTGGTGTAGGTGTGGTTGAATTATCTGCCCTTGATTTCCTTAGCAAAAACATAAGCTTTTAAATACCAAATATACCTTATTTCTGTTGGTTTCATGTAACATATTGCATGGTTTCCATGGGAATAAGTGTGCCACATGTTCTACCAATACGGATTTAATGGTTTCATATGTGATATTTTGGAGGAATTCAGTGGCCACTAATGGACCATTGTATTTGGACTTATCCGTAGAGCCTCTGGATCTGAGTGGTCATACCAGAATTCACATTCTAGGATGCTTCGGTGAAAGACAAAAGGTACTACAGTACTTTATCAGACGATAATATTCTCTTATTTGCATTGCGTCACAATGCCTTGGCGTCACTGGACCATTCTAGTCTGTCCTCGAACACTTTTTGCATTACGTCACAATGAAACCAACGTCACGGTGCATGTCAGCTACCATCGCCTCGAACAGCCTGCTACAGTAAACTACAGTGACAAGTGACAACAGTTGCATGTTGTAAGCCATCCCCAGACCAGTGAACCTGCAACAACAACTCCACGTCGACCACACGTCTACGGCATCATTGGCAACACGCGCAGCCCGACGGCTTCATCTGATGCTAGATGTTCAACTACGTCGACATCTCCAGTAGAGTGTGGTCTACCCGTCTGGGATGAAATGGGACGACGTTTACAACGTCATCCGAATCAGCCAACAAAGCTGTAGGTATTACGCTCGAGCGACATTGACGGCAATACACAATTTTGCACGAGGGACACCCTGTCCTGAAGACTTATTTAATGACCATTTAAACTCTAGTCAAAATGACTGAAAATTAACAATGCACCCCGCCCGAGGTCAGATGATGCGATGAGAAGTTCAAGACATTCTTTAAAATAGTATCTTGCCAAACCCCGTATTGTATTTTATTGATTAAGCGCGTTTTAAATTACAGTTGATCTTCATGTTACATTGACGTTTTGTATGCAAGCAGAGTAATGGATGTAACAAAGTACCTGTGTACTACTTTGCGCATTCCAATGTATGAAAGGTATTGGATGTCCGTGAATGAGCTAACGCTATTTTTACAATGTGACCATTAGTTGCGCGGGGACTACCAAAATTCTTTTAAAATCTCGTAAAAGATGAATCATCTCGCGGGATTGCCAGGAGGAAGTAGTTCTAGATCAACATGACGTAATGGCGTGACCAATATTATCCAATCAGAGCGTTAGATGCAGGGGAACGCAGGTCTACCTTGTACATAACCCGTTTACTGATTGTGTGTAGTAAGTTACCTCTTGTACGTTGACATTGCGGATTATTGATTAAGAACTGAATTTCACATCGAAGGTACACTTTCTTAAAGACGTCAGACAATCTAAACGTTAATTGTGATAACTTTTAAACCCATATTTTGCTCACTTCCATGCGCTTACGTGTGGCCCTGGGGCCATTTTCGAGGAAACGACAGTAAGCCATTTGGATGACAGGTAGGCCTAGCAACTTGAGCAACTCCCACGTTTTCCCACTTCTTTACTAAGAGGGTGTAATCTCAAATATAACATATTCCATTTAATCACTTTTTAGATGTGTAATCATAGCCCTAGACCGTGGGATCCGTGCCAAACATTAATCAGATAGTGTACAAAGTCCTCAGTCCAGACTGCCAGTTGTCCGATGGGAGTCAACTCAACTCGACCCCACCCCTTTCCAAAATTCTTGGATCCGCCCATGAACAGTACCATCACCATCACCGTTGTTTGTTACTCGGGGTAGTAAAGGTCTAGCGTTGTCTCTTGGCCTACTTATGGGCCCTGTTACCATTGCTGACATGTACTTCACGACTACACTGTATTCTCGAGGAAACGATAGATTCACAATGGACACAGTGGCTCGCCTGACGCAGGTCGACATGCAGCTGAGGAAAGAGCCACTTATATATTAACTGGGACAGTGTGTTTTAGATGTCGATATTTCATCATTCATTACATTACATTCATTGCTTTTCAGACTGGACATTGAATAGAATACTGGATACGGAATAGAAGTTTCCATTGCTAGGTCAACTGATCCGCAAGGTAAGAACACGAAATAACACTACCTGTTATAATTGACGTTAAATATTCGGATTCTTTCATAAATATACCGTAAAAGTACTTAATATTGAAAGACTGTATTGTTACTCTGGCTCAATCACTGGTTGTCGTTTAGATTTACATGAGGGTGAGACAAACAACTGGGACGACCTATGTACTGTTTATTGTCGAAGGACAAACGCATGTGTTGTGTCAACACGAGTCAAGAGAAAGATGAAGGCCGAAAACAAACCTCGTGGTAATTTTAAGGAACACCGAGCAATTCCTTGGGACTGGTTGCTGCTTTTGTTATTTCTTGCCATACGTAACTAGACGGATGGTGACTTGTCTGGTAAAACGACATTTGGTATTACGGTGATAATCCTTTGCATTTTCGCCGAGGTAGACATATTTTGTTTATGTTAGGAACTAAACTCCCGTTCAAAAGAAAGTACACAGGCAAGAAAACTTGAAATAGCAGACAAACAACACAACGCTGAGATATAACTGAAAATGTGTATTGAAGCGCAATTTCAAACAGACATAATGACATAAGAATAAACCATTTAGAACCGAAATTGTTCCGGTGACATTAAGTCAAACAAGCATGGGGTCAAAATTACACTTTTCAAAACTGCTGACGAGAAAGTAATTGTCAACAAAACAGACGACATGAAGTCGTAACAATAGGTAGCACACTCAATATCTTGTGTGGCCCCCATTGACATCAACACACGCCAGGACACGTCTCCTCATGGAAGACGTAAGCCGCCTGATAAAGTAATCAGGAATCCTGGCCCATTCGTCATGGAGAGCCTGTTCCAGTTGTTGAACGTTGTGTGGTTGCCGTTGTCGACGTCGAAGTTGCCTCCCGAGGTGATCCCATAAATGTTCGATGGGGTTGAGGTCAGGCGAACGTGATGGCCATGGCAAAACATTGACATTTTGGCGGTTGAAAAAGTCTGTGGTAAGCCTGGCGGTGTGTAGTCGCGCGTTGTCATGTTGGAATAGCGTTCCTTGGTGCTGTTGTACGAAGGGCAATACCACAGGTCGCAACACCTCATCCTTGTATCTCTACGCTGTCAAATTTTCACGAATAGTCACTAGTCTAGTCTTCTGGTCGTTGCAAATTGCTCCCCAAACTATATGTGGAAGCATTTTTATCCACGTACTGGGAAAAGAGGGCCCCATTTATGACTGAAATGGTCTGTCTTATTATTTTTTTGGCATATATGTTTCTCGACAAAGAAAATTTCTTTTAGGGTTTTTGTAGATGAAGTTATATCAGGATGTATATTCTTAATACTACATATGTAAATGTTTCTTTTGGCTGCAATGATGATGTGGTTTAGTAATGTATTTCGGTGTAGAGTACTAAACCAAACCATATGTTTTGTGAAGTGAAATGGATGATTGAATGAATTGTTATGCCAAATTTGTACTTTTCTCCTTAAAGTTTGTGTCACTTGGCATTCCCAGTACACATGACAAACACTCTCATTTGGGTCATTGCAGAAACAGCATTACTATCAACTCTCTTCATTTTAAGCAATTCTCTTTTAGTATAAGTAACACCTTGTAGAAATCTATATTGAAAATCTATGAGTTTTGTGTCTGGCAAACCTTTTCTCTATACTGTACATATTTTTTCCCAATCAAATTCTGTTTCCGAGAATAATAGCTGCCACTTTGTACAAACATTTTGGTATATATCTTTGGAAATAAGTTTATCATAAAAAGTTCTGCATCCTTTAGATGTTTTTATGAGACAAATCTGGCAATGGTTAATATTTAAATCCCAGACTGGTATTAAATGACATTGGTTCAGGGTATTTTTCCAATGAGATTCCAATGACAATAATCCATTTTGATCACAGAGATCCCTAATATAAATAATCCCTTTATCTGCCCAATTCTTTATATAGTTTAATGATTTTTTGAAATTGTGATTAAACCATTATGGTTGTGATAGAATTTCATTGATGTTATTTGGGTCAATATATTGTTTTAGGTGAAATATTTGCCATGCTTTTAGTACATCCTGCCAAAAAGGATTTGCAGTCTTAATGTAGGCATCAGGCTCCTAAATTAGATATTTCTTTGAAAGGCATGTTGCATGGATTTTCCTTATCACCTTTTCCGAAATATCGTCGTAACGTAGATAATTTCAAAGCGTCTATAAAAGTTTTAATATCGATCATTCTCAAACCTCCTTCTTCATGGTTATTTTTTTATTATGTTCCTCTTTATTTTGTCATTCTTATCATTCCAAACAAATTTAAAAGAAGTTTTTTCGCCATAAGTAATAAAATCTGTTGGTGGGTTGGGCAGGGAATTGAAAATATGAACCAATTTGGAGATTGCTAGAGTTTTTATTACTACTATTTGACCAATACGTTTTAAATTTCTATTTCTCCAAGATGCTAGGAGTCTATTAACTTCTTCTAGTCTTTTTCTAGTGTTAATTACCCATAGATCTTAAAGATATGGTGTAATTTAATACCTAATACATCAAATTCACCAACTACCCATTCAACTTTTAGATCAATACATATCATTAGATTTAGCTTTTGATCCAATCCATATTGCTTTTGATTTATCCAAATTAAGTTTCAAACCTGACATTTTGTAAAAAGTATTAACTGTGTCTAATGCATAGTACAAACTTTCTTCAGTGCCATTCAGAAATAGTTTACTATCATCAGCATATTGATTCAGTTTATATTCATTATCATTAATAACTATGCCTTTCATGTTTTCATTATGTCTTATCATGCAACCGAGAATCCCAGCTACAAAGAGGAAAATATATGGGGATAAAGGGTCTCCTTGTCTACAGCCCCTTTCATTTGAAAAACACTCAGATAGGTTACCATGATGGAGGACACAAGATGTTATTTCATAAGTTAATGTATTTATCCATTCTATCAGTTTGGGGCCAAATTCGAATTTATGGAGGACTAGATTGATAAAATCTTTTAAAACAGAATCAAACGCTTTTTCAAACTCAATTCCTCATTGGGATAGAATTCCTAAATTTCACTGTGTGTGAATTTACATTATTTGTATGTATCTAAGTTTTCTCAGCCCAAATTGTGAGACAGTGATCTCTTCGGTTTATGGACATCGATGCTACATAAATGAAACAACGTTTATCAGTTTCTATAAGGACAACCCCGACCACAGAATTTAGAAATGTATAACTGTTTGACAATAAACGAATCACCACTTTTGCCTAACTGTTTGGTCCAACCACGAATATATAGATATACCAACAGATGTCTGCAGACCTACTTACCCGACTAGAACTGATCTTCAGCAACCCATGCTTGTCATAAGAAGCGTCTAGCATGATCGGGTGGTCAGGCTCACTCACTTGGTAGACACATGTCATTGTAGCTCTGTTGCCTAAATCGATGTTCATGTTGCTGATCAAGGGATTGTCTGGTCCAGACTCGACTGTTTATAGCCGTCATATTGCTGGAATATTTCTGAGTGCGGTGGTAAACAAAAAAAAACAAAAAATGCAAACACTTTCCTCAAACTCTGGAGGCACAATGTGCTCTCGGATTGAAGAGTTTTCTCGTTCTTGAAGCTCCATCCGTTCTGTATCATAATCACATTTCAAAGCATCGAATATTACATGACGACGCCATATCTGAAAACCCATCACATTTATCTCCAAATGTAAAATGTTTAGAGAATAAAAAATTAAATATACTTGCAGTATTTCAGAAACAAGAAGCAAGTATAGCAACATGCTGGCAAGGATGTCAGAGTCCGGTAAACTGTCAGCGGTTGCAGGCGGAGTTTCTGAAAGTTCGAACGCCGCTGCAGTCAACAATGGCAACATGAACCATGGCATAAACATAAAAGGTATGTATTAGTATAGTATGCACTAAATTATTTCCGTTGAGGCTTTTGTGGGTTAGTACACACATTGCAGATAAGCACATATATATATAATCAGATAGTCTTACTATCCGATCCCGTTAGTTATGAGAACCATTAGACTGAGATCTAGTCACAGACATAAACATATACAGACAATTCATTAAAAAATGATAACAATAAAATATAATGAAACGGAGCGCAAATACTTTCTGCGTTTTCTAGATTTGCCACATTCTTGACGTGCATTGGCTTCTTTCAATATTGGTGTCAGGGTCCGCATGACTGACTAGACAAGTATGGGCTGCTGAAGATCAAATGAAATCATCATCGTCATGGGTTGAAAACGTTGTAGGAAATCTAATAGTGCGTCTTCTCAGTAGATGCAGACAAAATGGTGTATTTGTAACATGACCTATATTTCATTTGTGTGCCTCTAACGGGTGTATTTTATGCATTCTAGGAATCTGTGTAGTACATATCGGTACCGAGGCACCACGGCACCCAGACCAAATTGAGACACCACATGATGGTATGTATACACGATGCCTCCATCTACCAAAGTGACACTGCAAGAACTGCAAGAGTGTAGACACAGTGTCTCATATCGCACATAAATTGTACCCTAAATGGATAATGTAAAGGTTCGAGTTTGAAACGTTTCATTAATTTACAACTATAACCTTTCTATGGTAAATAGATGCAACTATGATATTTTACATCGGATACTGTCGCAGAAAAATAAGTATGTTATGCATTTCAGAGGTCACAAAAACCAAAGGGAATCGTATGGAAGAAAGTGCATTAGTATCAGAATATACATAAATCTTGTCTGAATATAGGGCGTGAAGTACATGTAATTTAAAAAAGATTCAGTATAGTAAATAACTGCATTTTATGTGTATTATCATATTTGACATATATAGTTGACATGAAAGTGTAACACCAAAGTCCCCCTCCAAACAGGTCTTGACTGATTAATGTTTGGTATATTATAAATAGCTTTGAATTAGCATTGGTTTTGTTATAAGGTTAATCTGATTTCAATCGTATTACTGAACGTCATCATTTATTCACTTGACAGATAACAGAAGTATATACGGTATACCAGCTGCTAACAGATGTGCTGGTCCAAACCAAAACTCAAGAGAGGTTGACGCAACGCCTGGGGATTCAGATAGCGTTTGCAGTACTGCAACATTTGAACCCAACGTTGAGCATGTTACTGAAAAGATGGATCGCATGTCATGTGGGCCAAATGAAGATATGGGTGGAAACAGAGAAATCAGCCTGCAGAATTGCTTCGAAATAAAACTGATCGACATCGGAGTGCCTAACCGAATGGAAGCTAAACATATTATTGAACAAATTGTGTTAATTGCGGCAACAAAACCATCGAGAATGCGTGAAATATATTTGTTTGTTGTCATAAAACGTCGCAATATAACAAACTTTGGCCCTCCTTGTGACAATCCAGTAAAAGACGTCGCTTCCTTAGATGTAAACCCACGTTCAGTTCACATTGATCTATCAAAATTAGACGATGAATTAATTCGTTTATTTACAAAGCAGAGTGTGGACAATATTGTATACATAGCTATCAGTCAACCAGAAACAATGAGGGATATATCCGAGTTTCTGTTGGATTGCTTTTCAAGTTTACAGGCAGAAAAGTCAGTTAATTGACAACTGCTGTTTAGGATAATTCATTTTTAACAAATTAACGTTTACTCATTATAGTGATCTGTAATTATCGTGAAGTATTTGAAATAAAGTTTGTATAAATAACATGCGTTTTTTGTGTTATTGATAGTATCATCAACGAGTTGGGACATAAACTTAATATTAAAGGAGAAGCTCGTTTCATATCCTATAATAGTGCATTTCTGCCGAGGATCTGAAAGGAAGATAGACCTGCTTTAGTTAGTAAATAGATTGCAAAACAAGTGCCTGTCGGATACCATTTATCTTACAACTCGTTGTTTCAAAACCTATTTAACGTATTTCCCCTCTTGTTTAATGTTAAAGTGATTTCCTTTTGACCAGTTTGTGCAACCTTGAGGGTCAAGTATTATTCAATCATCAAAAGGATTTTATTACTCCATGTATAAAAATGCAGTTATTCCTGAACCTTATCTTAAACTACCCTTTCAAAGTAGAATTTCGCTAACCAAGTTTATGCCATCAAATCATTGATTATCAATAGAAGCAATGCGCTTGTTAAATATTTTGAAAGAAAACCCGCTTTGTAATGTTTGTAATCAAGCTATATGTGACGATTTCCTTTTTTACCAATATGTCCATCACTCGTTGAACAATGAACATTCTTTTTATCAAAATATTTGTGTGGAAACCCTGATTCTTTTAATTTATTCTCCGCATGAAATGTGATTATCAATCACCTATCTAAATATATAAAACACTATCAAATGATATCATGTGAACATTTACATAACTTTTTCTTGTTTTCTTTTTCTTTTGAGAACAACATTCTGTTCTGTTCTGTTCTGTCACTATGATCTGGGTCAGGTCATTAATTAGATAGGGGCGGGCATAGCTGAGGTAATTAGTGAGTGTCTTTTGGAGGTGAACGAAATTGACAGACACGGGTACAGGACTCTGTTTCTTACACACCATAAAACTGCTCCATTTTAAAATCGAATGTCAGACTTTCTCATCGTCGTTGCACAATAATACACAATACAACATTTATGAATGTGTGATGTCACTTGGTCTCCTAATCACGACTCATTCCGAGGTGACCCTCCACAAAAATGTTTCTGCCACATATTCGCGTCATCAAGGCGAACATGATAATGCAAACTAGATAAGATCACAGAAAATTAATTAAACACTTTGAAAAGATGCTGTTGCCATGTAAACGTGGATGATTTTAATTCTTGCAGGCATGCCACATTTGAACGTGTGACATTATCATTATTGTTTGGTAGTTGTCATCGGAAGACTGATATCTCTGCACATTGGGGATCTGTACTTGTGTACCATTTACGTTCAGTGTCCTTTCATCGACAGGAACCAAACTTATTGGGTATGTACTTAGGTAAAATAACAGGCAGGTGTTAAGCTGTTGGGCAGGAGTAACAGGTTTTTGTTCGATTGAAGCACGAGTATTTAATTTATCAGTGAATTTTAATCAGGAAAGTAGTCCCAGTAGTCGTAACCTGACCCGAGGTCATCATCATGGAGTAGCCACTCACAGGATAAGAAATCGAACTTATACGTTTGGTACGAGCTTTTTCACATGGCCTTCTCACCTACAGGTGTGTAAGAATGGTTCAAAATCCCTTCCAGCCTTTCATACCTTTTTCACCCTCATGTTCCATTGTATGAACAATTCTGCTGGGATGAGTATTTTCTACTGGAATGGTCTACTAGTCTTGCTGGAATGCTTCTGAGACACGTCCGTGGGGTAGTTGTAATGGTATATACACAACTAACGGTATATTCAGGGCGACCATTAGCCAGAGCTAAATCCAGTCAAAGGCGACAAAACAACTCGGACAATTCTCATGTTATTTCGCTCTTAAGTATCTTGTGTCATGTTTAAACGTTTTAAATCTTACCAGGTATGTTGTTTTTTAAACAAACCTCTCAAAAATATACTTCATCAAACACAAATCACTAATCACTGAGGTAGTAACATTTTAATCACGTGACGTTTTCAACCTGCCATACCTTTACATACAATAAGCATGTTACTTATGGGACGCTGCACGATTCTCATTCTGTCATCATCAGAGTGGGTCCGATACAATTCAAAATACATAACGATGATCGAAATATCGCTGTGGATGTCCACAGGTAACCATTTTAGCCCAGATGAAATTAGTCAGATAAGTCAAGACCATGTAATAATCGGTTGCCAGGTGCAACTCAAAGGATAAACGGGTTGGAACATTCCGTTTGTGTCTTGACACTGATAAAAGATCAGGTAAGATGGCAGCTGCTTGCTTGACGCCATTCAGCAGCTCACTGGTCGTCAGCTTGGTTTCAGGAACAGTATGATAGTTATCATGACAGACACATATTCTCAGTAAAATGGGTTTTGAAGATTTCTGGAACCCGACTAGGGAAAACAACCAACTCGACATATTTTCGCGTTGGACATCACTGTGTCAAGACATCAGTGACATTGTGTCTGCTTATGTTATCTGAATCATTGGATTCTTGTCGCCCAAACGTCATTGAGAGGGGGTGAGGTAGGATTACCACGATTTTGTCTATGTGCTTGTCCGCATCATTCTTGTGAAACCCCCTTCCATGTGGTTGTCACCAAACACACTCATTATTCCGTCCTGTCGATGCTGTCGTACGGCTATCGCGTTGCTCAGGCTGTTGATCACTGGATTATCTGGTCCTAACTTGATTATTTACAAACAGTCACCAAATAGCTGCAATACTGCTGAGTGCGGTGTAAACAGCAAATGAACAGGATGTTGTAGGTAACTTTCTCCCGGGTGAGGCACAGTCCACAAGGATTCACCAACAATATTTCTCCATGTCTGATTACCGTTAGTATATCTCTTTCCAAACATCAGACACTTTACCTGAAAGTGTAAAACAGACGATTCCTTCAGTTGATATCTTCACTAGTACATATTTTAAAATAGTACAAATGCGACATGGATAAAACCATGAAACAATTGCAATCGCTTTCTCTTAACCGATCAGTGGTGATATGGATGGTGCGTCTGCACAGAGAGGTTGTCAGTTTCATTCCTTGGAGTCGTACCAAACAAAATCCCGCCTAGACGTTCGCTTAGTATCTGAATATATATAATTTTCAAAAATCCAATCTAAACTGGGAAGCAGCGCCAGTTAGATGGGGACCTGAGAAAATCTAGACATGTATCATTTGGGGCTTAAGCATTGCGGGGAGAACTGGGCAGTATAAAAAAAAATATCGCCAAGGGACTGTTAGACCATCTAAATGTCTGTCGTACGTTCAGCATTTAGTGGATAAACCAGGTGGTCAGTCCTAAGTAGGTATCCAGTGTCAGTCTGTTTCCTGTGTATATGCAGCACTGCTTTTCTAAGTTCAACCTCACCAAATAACATTCCGTAGTTGAACAAGCACTTGTAGCGTTCAGTGCAGACAGATGATTCTGTGTAAGAAGTCTGTGTATTTTCAAATGTACATGTGTCCAGTAATTGAAACTGACCATATCTTTTAATATTAAGTGCTGTGTTTGTTTACACAATGACGTATGGTGAATGTGTGCATAAATATTCTAAGTAGATGATATATGCAGTCAATGTAAACTTAGGCTCAGTCTTTCAAACCCTAGAAGAAGGTTGAATGAGGCAACCTTTCAGCTACGTGGGACCGTCCATTCAAACGCGAGACGACAGAACGGAATTAACCAATAAGACAACCTCTGCAATTTCAGGTTCGGCGGGACTTACGGTTCCCTTTCCAAATCACCAATGACTAGTTTAATCTGCAGAAGTCTTTCAGAATTCATTTAGCGTTTCTGTAACTGTTTTGGAATGTCTTTTCCCCGATCGATGATACTGATGCCTCCAGAAAATCCGCATAAAACACAGCTATTTAACCTGTAGTATATGAGTGAGTGAGTTTAGTTTTACGCCGCACTCACAAATATTCCAGCTATATGGCGGCGGTCTGTAAGTAATCGAGTCTGGACCAGACAATCCAGTGATCAGCAACATGAACATCAATCTCTGCAATTGGGAACCGATGACATGTGTCAACCAAGTCAGCAAGCCTGACCACCCGATCCCTTTCATCGCCTGTTACGACAAGCATAGTAGCCTTTTATGGCAAACATGGGTTAACCTGTGGTATATACGCTTAGGCGTTCCAGATGACATGGTATCTAGTTGCTTATATTTCCACAAGATGTCATCATGGAATATTGGCCATTCTCCATATGCATCACTCGGAAGCGATCGTGCGAAAAATATCAATCGGAATCAGTCAAGTACATCAGTCTTCGAGGTAAAGTTTCAAACGGTGCGTGCGAATGTTAACTTTCGCGATTTGGTAAGCTGTGTTTTGATTGGTCAATTCAAAAGGTTAGCTTACGCGACCTTCCACTATGGTTTGTTAGATTTAGTATAGCAGTATAACGAACACGTAATATAACCAGAGACGACTGGGTAGTCCAGTGGTTAAAGCGATCGCTCGTCACGCCGAAAGGCCGGGGTCCATTACCCACATAGGTGCAGTGTGTGAAGCTCATTTCTGGTGTCCATGATACTGCTGTAATATTGCTAAAAGCGGCGTAAAACTAAACACACTAAACCACTGTAATGTAACCTATCCTGGAACGTTAGCTGAGTCTAGTGACTGGGTGGAACAAACAATATCAGATTGTATTGTTTGGGGCTAGCACATCTTTCAGTGGGCTAGCACATCTTTCTTTAATTCAGGAGTATCCCAGATACAATATTGTAAGTTTGTTACTAGCAATCACACTATAGGCATACTGTCGTCAACACATTCCTAGTGTCACTGTGCCGACTCGGGTTGGACTTGTTCCCTAGGAATAATAGCTCGTAAAACTACGAACGCGGAACTATGAAACTATGAAACAGATTCGGGTGGTCAGTCAAGATGACCTGGTGACCAAGGTGCTATGTTGGCATGTCATTGCACCCTAGTGGTGTGGATTCATGCTCACAATATCGATCCCCAGATCGTTTAGTCCAAACTCTGTTATTCACAAATCAGCTATGTAGGTGGAACACCGAGAAGGTTATCGAACACAAATAGACGTACAGAAAGAGCTGTGGGAGGTGTATTCCTGACGACAAACGTAGTCCCACGAATCTGTACCAGGCGGTTCTACTTGTTCTGTGCAGCTGATGTTTCCACTCGGGCTCACACCTGTTGAAAAACACTCATAATTATTCATACGCCCCAGCGTCTAGACAAAATGTCAACATAACACAATCTAAAAATTAATAATGGGCCGATACTACTAAGAAATATTTGAAAGTAGTCTTCAGTTACAGTAAGAAGGCTGTCATGGTTAGATGTAGGTATAAATATAAAGTTGAACGTACAATAGGCGAGGTCCATGTCAAACTTGATCCTATAGACGCCATCTTGACTGGCTAGGCCTTTGTTTCGGGATTCATCTGGTCGCGTGGTATGTGCCCGCATTGTTGTAATGATCATACCTACAAAAAAAAATCATTGAAACGTAGTTGAAATCTTAAAAATGCAATAAATATAATGATATTAACATTTAGGAATATTACACACCTAGCAAACCTAATCGTGATTTTAGTAAATATTTTGTCACTGAATATTGATTGTTCGTTGGTAATGGAGCAATCATGAGTAGTGAGATCTCAACCAATTCCGTATACTAGTTAAACATGCTACTTGAGGGTGGATCAAAATGAACTGACGTTATGTCTGACCTTCACTGTGTGCCGCTTTCTGACGTCATGCCTGGCCTTCACTGTGTTTACTAAACGCAATGATTGCCTGGAATGTTTCTCACTACGGCATAAATAACCATTCACTCAATCACAGAATAGTTCAGTTTCACGTACATGGTGTAGGGTCTTCTCTGCTATCGTGACACATGGAGAGATCATCAGTAGATGCTGGTCCATCAATGCTGTCAGGGATGGCAGTCACCGCTACATCTGGGAATCACATGCGTACAGTGAGACAAGTGCTGTACGGTCAGTCAAAGGTCAATGAGGTAAATGTGTGTTGTCTGGATCAAAAGTTGTACAAGTCAAGACAGTCAATACTTTGTTCTTTTCTTGTAATCCATCTCGTACCCACGTTCAACTTTCGTAGTAAATACAAAATATTTTCGAACCTTCGTTATCCACACGAACTATACTCTTAACCGTGGAAACTCATAAACGAACAGATCGGTTTGATGATTTGTGGTGTCAATCTGCTCGCTCCATTGCTTTTCAGAAATGGAGACTTGTGTACCAGTAATGTACCAAATGTAAGACTTTGATAATTCGCTTCAATGTGCCATTCAATTTTGATAACAGATACCAATAATTTCAATACAGTTTAAATCGAGTCATATCCTCCCAACTCTCCGTTTCTTAACAACAATGGGACTCGGTTCCATTTTTTTCATGAATGAAGGGTTACTCGGACATTAACCCCCACGTTGTCATGGTTGCATGCCGTGAGCACAATAACAATTTACCATGCATGATATAGTCAACATCCGTTTCAATCGGGCGGTTGTGGCATGTCACTGGGTACTCAGCGGAACCAACAGTATCTGTAGAATTAAAGAAAATAATTTACATAGGGTAACACGTGGTGGTCCCAAAAGGTGGGCGAAACCAGCGAACAAAGGTTGATTGTAGTGGGTAGTTACACTGTGTCTTAGGACCTACCTATTCCTTTGGGGTTGCATGACACTGACATCCTAAGTGAAGCGTTCTCTGCGACCCCCACTGGGTCTCTAACGTTGAAACTGTGGAAACTTGTGTCAGAGTACACGACGGGCTCGTATAGCGAATCTGTAATAGAACGAAGGAAATAGGCCTTAAAAGGATAAGCAATTTGTTCTGTAAAACATTAAAACACCATCATATATCGCTGTCTCGATGTTGAAGTGGCCTGCGTTAATAATTCGAGTCCCAGATTTGGCACAACTGCATATCACTTTCAATTCGGGAGAACCGCAAATTGGAAATACGCTGGGAACAACTTTTCTTGGAGATACCCGTATATTCAACAGATCCTAGTTCGATACAAGCGATGGTGACAATTATAACAAGCCGAGATGTAATGATACATTGAGAAGGAGTATAAATGATCTGATTTTATTCAGATTTTATCACTATTCCCCAAGAGCAGTAAGGGAGCCCCGGTCATGGGCTTTTCCACATTCACATGGTACCCGCCTTGAGCATCACACCCGAGTCATCAGCGAGACCTTAATCACTGGGCCACTGTGACCAACTGTGTCGCTAGAATTTAGTAAGTTTCATGGATAAAAGTCTTTGACCGACTATACGACCAACTAGACAGAAGACGTCCATCGTATGTTTTAGACATGGTCGAATATTAGGTTATTATTAACATTAACAACACTACAGACAGACTGTGGTCACAGACCAAGAGGTGGACATCCAACATCACAACGCGATGATAGGTAGGTAGGTAGATAGATAGGTAACTCCGTCATTGAGGAAGGTGATGAATGTTTCTTTTGGCGTGTATTGTACATGTTCTTTATAATCGTCAAATTTGTACTCGTCAAGATATGGCTGAAGTATTGCCGGTATGACGTTAAGTATTAACTCATTCACTCGTCTGTATTGTAACTGACAGTACTGACATAATTCTTAATGCGCGGGGCTCGTGAGCAATATAGAAATATTTTGATAACGTACATGAATGAACTGCCTCAACTTGACTAATGTCTAGGTCGAAGGTTTTCCTGTACGTCAAACTCCCGCCATGGTCGTCCTCCTCGTGGCTGCAGATACCGCTGCTACTTCCATCTACTATCTTACCTATTGAGGAAATGAAATCCTGATGAGACATACAGTTTGCGATACAATTAAGACAAAGAAATCAATATATTGAATATTGGAATGCTATTACAGACAAGCAATATACTCAAGATCGCTGTATTTTGCGTTTCCTTCAGTTACGAAACATGACACGTTGATAAACGTTAATTCGTGCAATTTGTTTCCGAATCATTATGCTCCTGCAACACTTGTGATGCTCTGACTTTCAGGAATGGTAATGTTTGTGTGTCGGCTACAGCAGGAGTTATGTATTCTGAATGTAGATAAAACTAAAACAGTCAACTGTGGTGTTGGTATAGAACAAGGTGGATCTTCACTTGTTTTGAGTAGCATCGATATATGGACGGACAACATGGCAGCATGCCTTGATATACTAAACTGAATAATTCACTCTATTTGATGGTGTAACAACCATTTTCAGACACTTTCAAATCGTTTTACACATTTCCACCGTTTTACTGTGGAATGTTATGTTCTTTTATTCTAAACTTACGAAAGGTTGTGTCTTCAGGTAAAACGTCATCTGTCCTATCGAAAATGGCGAGTGTGTCATCCAAAGAGTGAGGAACAAAAGACTTGTTTCCCATACTGTAACACATCACAGCTGTGGAAAGATGAAAAACCGGGACAGCATGAGAGATAACTACCCATATGATAATACTTGAAACCCTTCAGGGTTAAACATGGTCTTCAGTTACTCATGCTTGTCACTATAGGCGACAATCGCGATCGAGTGGTCAGGCTAGCTGACTACGTTGACACATGGCATCGTATCTCACGATTAATGCTCAGTGTCGATCACTGGATTGTCCAGTTCAAATTTTATTATCTACAAAGGCTGCTTTACAGTGGGAATTGTGCATTGAATATTGGGAAAATTAAAATTTCAAAGACAAGTAAACCGAATAAATAAATCGAGTAGATACTTTTGGGTCTCAAAATTGACTGACTCACATTCGGGTGGTAGCTCGCTGGTGCAGATGTTGACAGTCCCCATGAGGCTGGTGCTGTTGCCGTTGCCGTTGACGTCCGGATGGGCTAAGTCAGTCAGGCCCACGCCTGTAATTACATTCTCTTATTACCTTTGATGACATATAACATTCCAATTCACATGCAATCACGTGTCGAGTTTACTATGGAGATACGCCTTACAGTAAAATATAAAAGCTAAAAATATTCCATAATCATCATTTCAGCTCAAACCAGAGTCCGGAGTTACTGGACAGTTTCGAACTTTCATGGAATGCTTATCATAGTATCAAATACGTTGGTGTTTCTAATATGAACATTTAAATACACATTCTTACACTTAGTGCATGTAGGCGCATGATTCGACGCACATTATTTTCAATCACACCTTCCAGCACCTGGCTAGGTGAGTATTTGTATTTTTCTGTTTCTACATGTAGAGAGCAGGTCTCCTCATTATGGGGGAAGGGTGGGATGGAATCTTGACCACAAACTCACTTTTGGAAAGGTCATCTTTCAGAGACAGCGGACAGGTATACAGGCTGTTTTGATCGTCAACTGGATGAGTTCGAAGCCAGTTGCCACTGATCCTGGTGTACCTCGCATCTGTTGAAAAGATGATACTGTGTAAGCATTTCCAATATCAAACCTTGCTAGTACTTAAGATATCGCATGAACGACATTCATACACAGAATACCCCTACCCCGTCCCTACCACTCCCTTGATCATAAGCATCTTCAAATAACATATATAAGTAATCTTTCAACCTATGAATGTGTCGTTTCCACTGTAGTGAGTTGTCTCCCTTTCAACGGGAGGACGAACGAATCATAACCATAAGCGATACAAGAAGAAGACAAAGTCATCAATATCCCCGCAAAGCAAAAATATCCTTCATGGATATGTCTACAAGTTTGGATTATGCCAAATGTTTTAGTGGGTATGTAGGAAAGTGGAAGTAGAGTAATGAAAAGTTTTAAAAGTTCTGCTCCTGGAAGGAGCACAACCACCAATTTCTGTCTAAGTCACATTTGTTGCCATGGAAACGCCAAAATGTTTTCATCAGAATTAAAAAATTATCAAAAGGCACCTGTACACCAGTAAACCAAGCTACGTACCAAGTTTGGTGAAAAAACAGGAATGTTTTCAGAGTTCTGCTCAGGAAAAGAACACTGCCACAAATGTCAGCGTAAGACAAACTTGTTGCCATGGAAACGCCAAAGATATTTTTTTCAGAATTCCAAAACTATCAAAAGGAACGGGTACTCTACACCAAACTATGTGCCAAACACGGTGAAGAAATAGTGAACGCTGATCACTGGACTGTCTGATCCAGATTCGATTAGATACAGGTAGCTACTACATAACTTGTATATTGCTGAGTGCAGCCTTCGACAACAAAACAAACAATTTCTCGATATATCTTAACTGTTGACCAGATCACCTTGATTTGGCCCTGCAGTGACAGTTGGATGTGACAAGACAACAATAAGTGTCATTACCAAAGTTCTCTTGTTCAAGAAAACATGAACTGGACTTCTATGGTAGGTTAACCCAGCTACCTCGAGAATATCTGTAGATGAATGTCAGATAATTGCATAAGCATGATTTACATACTTTCGGTGGTGTTGGCCTTCTGTGGATATATTTCCAGACTGATCTCTGCACTCGTGTCCCCCTCGGGATGTGTCACGTGACACTTGCTGAGTTTCTGACTTGTGAGTTCCTCATCTGATAAGCCAAAGATATGCTGATGAGCGATTGTTGAGGGCAACGTTGACTGAACTAAAACGTTACGATTTTTAAATGAAATACGAGATCAAGTTCAGGTCAGGATATACTTAACGTACATGGATTAAGGTATATAGTTCTGTGAGATAAAGTCTCGTGAGAATACATCTCGTGAGATACAGCGAGACTAGCTCTTCTTTCGTCTTCGGGATGAGCGACGAAGCTATTGTCACTAATACGGGGCTTTACAGTACCTGGAACATATAGAAAACGACATGAAAAAGTCTTCATGCGATAACATCTGCTCCAAAAGACTCCCAGTTAAACTGACTTTAAATCGCATTTCTTTAAGTGATATGTATGTAGGTAAGCTCTATCACCATTTGGTAAGGTGTACCTTACAATAAACAATTATTTCATACAACACCAACACTGAGCTGGGTCGGTACTCATGAATGGTCTCGAACTGTCATCCGATTGTCTGGAAAGCATGTGACTCTCAGTCGTGGAAGGTTCCTCCATAATCAGTGAAGGATGACGGTGATGTCGTGCTGAAAATTGTTAAAACAATGAGATTAACACGATTATATCACCCTGACTGTGGGTTTTTATATACTTGTCTAGTATATATAAACATATAATCTGTTCTCAGATAAACGGTTTGTTACATTACTAATCTTGAGAAGGTAAACGCTGCCATTAGCATATGTATGTGCACAGATACAGCTTCGCTGAGAGAAAATGAAACATAAATCTATTGAATTAGGTTTTCCTATCTCAGTATCCAGTGCGAAAGCATATGCGTGCCTGTAACATGGTAGACTAGCTACAGAGAATCTGTATGGCGTTTTTGAACAGTCACACTTTATTGGTCGGTAACTCTACTGCGATTTTGAACATTGTAACACTTTGAGTGGAGTCGATAGGTACATTGACTGTACTATCAACTGCTGTGGCACTTGAAGTAAAGTCACTCTGTGCCGCGCTATTCAATGATAACTTCACCGCAGTGCTGAATACTGTCACACCTAACGTACAGCTGGCAGGTAGATATACTGCGGTACTGAATACTGTCACCCTTAACGTACAGTTGGTATGTAGCTATACTGCGGTTCTGAATACTGTCACACTTATAACGCACAGCTGGCAGGTAGGTATACTGCGGTACTGAATACTGTCACACTTAACGTACGTACAGCTGGCAGGTAGATATACTGCGGTACTGAATACTGTCACCCTTAACGTACAGTTGGTATGTAGCTATACTGCGGTTCTGAATACTGTCACACTTATAACGCACAGCTGGCAGGTAGGTATACTGCGGTACTGAATACTGTCACACTTAACGTACGTACAGCTGGAAGGTAGCTATACTTAACGTACCGTTAGTTGGATGAGTTCTTGCCGGCTCTGGACTAGTTCTGTTGGTATTTCTTGTGTCCCCGCATGGTTGAAACTCATTCATTAAGTGAGCTATATCTGTGGAGAAAGACATAATTCACACTGACGGAAGCACAACGGACATCAGACCATTTTCTACCAACTGTCCAAGCTGAGTGACGCCTTCAGCATCATGAAAATTATCCAGATAAAATTTTGACACTTTTTGTACGTTTCGACAAATCCATTGTAATATTTCAGCCAGTATGTTTTATAAAACGATCGTGTATACCTATCGGCTTATTATGATGATCCACTGAAATGATAGTCTATCATGTTGGAAGCAGTATACATGTTATCAGTATACAACACGCGCGCACGCACACAAATTCAACACCAATTGTGTGATAATGGCTATGTCCGATGTTGTAAAGAACTGTCCTATGGCGATATCATTTTGATTTTGTTGTTTTTATTATAGAAGAATGTACAGTTGGGGAATCTGTCCAATCAAAGAACGTTATTAAGTTAGATCACATTCTGTGATTTGTTTCTCGACAGTCGTTTGTAGACATGGTAGTAGTTTAACCTCGCAGTGGTTTAAAGACGTGTGTAGATTGTAGTGTAGGATTTGGAAAACACCTCTAACCCAACAATGAAGTAAAATCTCGTCCTAAATATGGGTAATGTGAGAAGTGTGCCTACCCTCGCCACGGTTCAGTGCCCTCAGACAGGATATAACGATCTCCCCTCGGTCCTCTGATGTTGGCTGGTACACTGAAAGTTTTTATCATAGTGATCGGAAATGCCACCAAACAAAATCTGGATATTATCACTGAACGAAGAATATATGTGAGGGGGACACAAACGCAGATATATGAACTCATACAGGTGGCAGGTAGGTATGCTGTTATTACATGCGCAATCACTTTTGTTCATATACACTCAATCACACGTGTTCATATACGGACACAGTCACACATGTGCATATATATGGACATTTATGATTGTGTACATATGAACATGTGTGACTGTGTCCGTATAAGAACACGACCGATGGTCTACATATATGGATATGTGTGATTGTGTGCATATATGAACACGTGTGATTGTGCACATATATGGACACAATCACACGTATTCATATATGTACACAATCACACATGTTCATATATGCACACAGTCGAACGTTCATATATGCACAATTACACATATATTCACACACGCGCGCACACTCAAGCACACACACACACACACACACATGGACACACCACGCCACCACTCATACCTGAAAGCAACCGTACTTTAGCCGCGCGTCTATGGCATTCAGTGAGGTAAATGTACCTTGCAGATCAGCTCAGACTTGGGTATTATCCGTGAAGCCAAAACACAAATACACAACCGAAACTACACGTGGGTTGCTTCCGGATAACTCCATGAGCAAACAGTTCACTGAACACAGTCCCACTGTAAACACTGTAGAAATGTGGGTCACGAGAGCCACCCAGACACCCAAACCGCGTACTTTGTAAGGCTCGCGTCTATTTCTGAACATCTGGACATGGATTGGTGATTTTGTAAACATTGCAGCTTACACAGAGAGAACACTTTAGACTCCACGTTCTATATATTTGATCCATATTCTCATACAACCACCTAAAATCACGTTAATGATTCAGACAAATATATGAGATGAATACAGCTATTGTTTGGCTGTACTTATTGTTTTCTTTTACTTTTTTAATGTGTATATGTGAACCTTGAAAAAGCAACAAAAATTCACTTCTTTTTTGTCATGTATTCCGACAATGCAAAGGACTCCCTGTATAATACTCTGGTGCGGCGAAACTGAAAGGATTGCTTCCATATCTATTTGTTCAAGAAAAAAGAGTGTTAAGTCACGTCATTAAATCATAATGTTTATTTGTCACTGCTGTATAAAACAAACATCAGAATGAAATCAAACTTTGGGTAATAATATCTGAGAATATTACTTTTGGACCCCTCCCCACTTCTAACAAACGGAAGTACACACGGTTGAAGTGCACGTTGGTGTTTCCCATCCCTCCATTAACAGTCGCTGCAGTGTTCGCCGTGCCCACAGTTCCATCGGCCACCCCGACGATGCTCCCTATTGGCAGAAACAGATTGCATTGGAAAGAATAGGAACGTCTTGATGTTCCGTCACAGAAAGGGGTTGGAAGCACCATCTTTCAGACCTTCCACAAACAACAGAACAAAAATGTACATTTGGATACTTTTCCACAACGCACCAGGGGTGAGTGACTATGGATTTACACCGCGTTTAACAATATTTCAGCAATATCACGGCGAAGGACACCAGAAATGGACTTCACACATTGTGCCCAATGTGCAGAATCGAACCTGGATCTTCAGCGTGACAAGCAAACGCTCTAAGCACTATGCTATGTCACCGTTCCCTCAAAGCACAATTTATTAAAGAAGTTAAATGAATACGTGCCATTGGTTAAAACTGGTAATGTTACATTATTCAAAACTTGTAATTACTTGAACCAGCTTTGGTAAATAAATAAATAAATAAATAAATAAATAAATAAATAAATAAATTATTTAATAAATAAATAAATAAATAAATAAATAAATATTTGACGAAATACAAGTATTTCTGATCAGTAAGGTTATTTAAAAAACAATATTAATGTCACGGCATTTCACAAAGACACTTGTCATCCTATAATCCTAATGCTGATAACAACAATTGATTAGGACAGATGATAATTTCTTGAAAGTCAGGAAATCCGTAATACTGTATTTCAAATAGACCATTGTGTAACCTGTCTAGTGCCATTTACAGAAAATGAAGGAATGAGATAAAATGACGAGTGAGTGTGCATGGTCTTCGCCACTTCTAGCAATATTTCAGCAATATTACGGCGATGTTAAGTAACGACACTTCTGCCAGACATAATATGATGCAACAGCAAAGAAATTTACGTCAGGTACAGAAGAAAAATTAGAAATCTCAACAATAACGCAGGTTAGCGCCATGTTCATTTACTAGACCAGTCGAACTCTATACTCGCTAAATAATCATGTCACACAATATATTAGAAGATGCTATTTAGTGAACATAGATAATGTTCTGGACATTCAAAGAATAAAAAGAAGATGAAACCCACAAAATTCTTTACGTTAATCGAGTGTGTGTACAGCAGTTCATATTCATGGGATCTCTGTATGATTGTATAAACGGAACTTACCAAATTCAACAGCGTTAATTTCCCGATGCCTCAGTATACAACCGGTGCGTCTTGAAATTCGGACATACTGCTTCCTTGCTGTCCTTTGTAATTCCTCCAAGGAAGATATATGTTGAATATTGATCAGCTCCCTTAATGCGGGAAGGAGTCCGTTATAAACAAGATCTACGGCTTCGGGTGTTTGGATTATATCAGACTGGAGTATATATATCAACTTCTGGTGAAGATAATCCTCTACGGTCTCATCTGGTGCCTGTTTTCTGGACTCCAAATCCCTTTGTAAGCCTGCTGGGTCAATGTTGACCCGATAGAAATGTTCCTTGAATACTCTCTTCAGAGAGTCAAATCTTGCTGTATCTTCCTCTTGTAGGGAATGGTACCAGCACTCGGCACTTCCTGATAAATGTTGTCGAAATTGTCGAACGGCTTCATCGTCGCTCCATTGCATCAAGTGACTGAAGTCTTCAAATTTTCTCATCCACAATTCAGGAATGAGCACCCTCTGAGTACCGTCAAACACAGGTAAGCGTGGTGAAGCTTCCCCTGACATTTTCACGCATATCAGCTAACAATGAGAATTTGGTGCGTGATTGATTACGTTTCCACTAACGCCACACATAATCTATAAACATATTTTGTCTATCATCCATAGTATAGCATGCTGTTACTCTCCAACATGGCGTCTGGAATATAGCATAGGTAAATCACTCACGTGGAACATCCCCCGGCTACATATCGTGATGTTTTGATTGTTTTAGCAAGGATATCATCCTACATATACATGCCGCAGTTAAGACATGCATGTGTTGGTTATCCCTGGTTATCCCTGTTACCGTCTTAACCGATGACAGACTGACATCTCTTTGGTGACCCGAATTCACCGCCATGTGTCCAGTATGGCCTTGCTGAGTTGTTATTAAAAATAGACAACCAATCAAATGACCTGTTTTGGCATTGAAGAGGCCGCAAAGATTATAAAGCACATTACGTTCTGGCTTGATTTCATGTGTGTGTTTTTTTTTAATAATTCAAGTTCCTAAATGCTGGACGCTGCTATTATTTCAGTTTAATAACCACTCATTTCGATGTGCTTGTGTTCTAAGTTTAGATGTCAGGGGAGGTAACACCATTCACGGTTCTAGTATAACATTGTGGACATTGTCACTAAGGTAAACACACCGTTTACATAAGCTGACTCCAGCTTGCGTGTGAATGTCCGATATATACCGGTAAACATAATATACGTGCATTATCCAAATTCTCCTGGACGGAGTTAATATATAAAAAAGATATAAACCTCACACACCCCTGTATTACTGCATTACATAGTCTGGCATATCATTTTATTTGCAATACTTACAAAGAAAAATACCCATTTTTATTGTCTGGATTTATGTTACTGTTTTCATGTAAAAGAATAATATTTACTCATTAATCAAGGAAAGTGCCACTATTAGAAAGACAGAACAATAAAACAAGAAGAAGGTATCATTACAAAATTACCCAATTTGTGTCATTCATGCTAAGATAATCAACGGTATGTGATTTACCATTTTTCATTTGTTTAAAATTATTTCAAATTTCGTCTTTCCCTAAAGGAAATTCTATATATAGTATGTGTTTATTCCAATCGCTTATTTCTGTAGTAATGAGTAATTAACTTCAATTCTGTTTTCTGTACTGCAAAGTAAGGGTTGGTCATACATTTATTTGAAACGGTTTAACCATATTTCTTCGGAAATATCAACGGAAGGTCTCTTGTGATTAGATATGTTTTTTTCAACATTTTTTTCCAGAGTAATTCTGAATAATGTTTGAGCTTTTAAGAAATACAACTTAATGTCGAAAACCTCTTGCTGAAAAACCTATTGCAAAAAGTTGTGTTCTGTTTAACAAAACGGGTGACACCCCACCCACACATCCCTAAAGTCACCACCACCCCTTCTAGGCATAAATTCTGAACGTCCCCATTGGGTGGTTTCCGAAACTTCCTCAGGACGATATGTCGTAAATTACAGGTGGACTAACCGCCTATTTTGATCTTTTACGAGCGATCCCGTCCTGATGTCGATTCATTACTGTTGGTCAAACAAAACTCAACTTCACACACACTGACCGGCCTAACAGCCTTAGCGAATATTGTTAGAGACGACCGGTCCTGTCGAGACAGTCTCTGTGGGGGCATCATCTTTCGGGTCGCCCTTTTTTGAAATCGCCAATCCATAATCTTTGAGTTCATTTATTATTTCACATTGTTTTGGTGATTTTTTTCTACCTTATGTCGACATTAGAAAAACCAACAAAAGGTTGAAGAAGTTTTACTCTTCGTTTGACAACACTTGTAGTCAAATACAGCAAATTTAGCAATAAAGGGACGAGGAGCGTGATCAATGGTTGTCATGTTTGGCACCTACAGGGTTAACACATGCAGTGTCTGTGTTCAGGACTGATGCCAGTCCTACCCGGTCTATGACGTCACTGAACTTCATAGCTTCAAGTTGAACTTGGTATGGTTCAAGGTGCTGTTCAAGGTGATCTTCCAGTTTGTCGAATGACGTTTATAATGCCTCATTGTCAGTAAAAATAAGCTGTCAGCAACTTTCGCAGTAGACTGGTTTGTGAATGTGTAAATACAATTTTCATAGTAAACAATAAAGCCATTTAAATTGAAAAGGAGCCCCAGTGAGACGGGAGATCTATGTTGAACCTGAGGAAATCTGGACCTATTTCATTTAGGGCTTTTAACATTGCAGGGAGGACTGGGTTGGAAGACTGCGAGACCTATACCCGGATCAAAGAAATGACCACAAAGACGTAATACTGCATACATATATATCAACTTTATTTCACCGCCATTACAGATAACACCACTGAAATAACTAGCAACAACGCCATGTTTCTTTATGCGTGACTCCAACTCATGATCAATTTATAACTATGCAAACATTATTTTTTTAAGATGTTACAAAATTAATACACAGTAAAACTCGGAATCAACTCATACATCGTCGAATTCCCATTCCAGTCATCCGACATGTTGAAAATTCGCTGTTTGACATCCAAGTGACGCCCTGAATATATCTTAGACCGCCGATGACGTAGACAGCACTATTACTATACGTCACAGCATAGAACTGGGTCTTTCTCAAGTTCTATGGTCAAAGGCAAGAGACCTTTCCCGCCGAATATGGCGGTAAGAAAACACCCCATGCATGCATGATACAAGTCAGTTACCCCAGTCATAAACTCAATCTTCGTCCACTTACAACAACTTAAAGAAATGCCCTGGCCTTTCACTGATAATCGAAAGCCATGCACACCATTTGGTAACCATGCAGACGAAGTCCTCATTCGATTTCCAGAGTTGCGCCCCTTTGTATGAGGCATAGCTATTAATACACACAGGCTGTTTCCGGCTTGTCATTTCCAACCACATAGTTTCAAAACACTTGTATTGTCAACATACTGGGCCGAGGAGTATGACGCACGCCAGGCTTCATCAAGGGAAACGACTTTAACCCACCAAAGATATTTCGAAGAGTGTCAATTATACAATGCCATATGCAGTCAAGAACAAGGCAAGACCTGTTGACAGTGGTTACACGGAAGGAAAATAGATAATTCAGGTAGGCTCAAAAGTAAAAGTAATGTGAGGTGTTGGATCTGAGAATTGTTTATTTCTTTATGTTTGTTAAATAATAAGTCTGAGCGTATACAGGTGATTTTAAATTCACGCTTATCACTAGGCAGAAACATGTAATGTAATATTTGAAGATACGCAATTGTTTGAAGCACCTCTAAAATATATTGCACATCATGAAGTCTATCCCACAACGCGAACGCGACGGTGTCATATATCTTGCAAGGGAGACACACAACTTAAACGTAAATGTCACATTGTACATGCTTCTAAAAGATTTCCACCGTAATCACAATTCCCCTTTTTTATCATCCTTTGCCTGAGATTAGGTTATTTTTCCGTTTATTTGTGTTTGTTTATTATATATATATATATATAAAGGGTGCTTGCATATTTTTTGTTTAAAGGGGATTCAGATGTTTGAGGGAATAAAAAGCTTTCTAAAAAGATTCAGATGTCAGGACCTTACCCTCACCCTAACCCTAACCTTCAGATTTCAAGTGAAGGCTGCAAATGGAACTCATAGCTGATTGCATGCGATGGTAGCAGGTGGATGGGGTATACTGAACTGTCCATCCTTGTCGTCATGATTTATATTACTGTGAAGCATTTCGAGTGGGGAGTCATCTCTATACTTTTAGATATTTTTTAAATCCTTAATCTTCACAAAGACACGAGGGACTGGAGAAATAACTAGCTGAAGCTCCTATCGTGGGCCTGGATATTTTAAGCTCTCTTAGCAGTAAGATAGTCATAAGTGCCATACATTAAAGGGGCACTGATGCGGAGCAGTTTCCGTGGACTGGTGTAAACTTTTGTTATTGCTTTTCTCCCGTGAGTACCCGGATGATATCCCAGAATTCGTGACTGGTTTGTGACCTCTGCTGCGCAGTCAGTAAGCGCAATTGATAGTTTAATTATTGACAGATCAACTTAGGTGAAGTCATTTTTACTTCATTACAAATGTATTATGAAAACAAATGAAACACTTTGAAGGTTAATCATCTGCCAGTGGTAGAAATGGTAAAAAACTATTAGGACGGAAAAATAACGACGCCAATGTACGTCTCTATATTTTGTCTCATAACCCTAATTAGTTTATTGTGATATTTGTATGATTTTGAAAATTAATAAAAGAACACGTGATCTGCTTATATCCATAGTAAATTTCTAACATAACAGCAACATTTATACATTGTATAGATTGCCAATGTGGATCCTATTTCACACACATACGCGATCTAGTGTGTGTTTTCTGTCATACAGATTCTGCTGAATGCTACAAGAAATAAATTAAAACAAACTGCAAATAATGAATGTAAAACAGACTAATTTTATAGCAACAATGTCAGGCTACTACCTTGTTCAGGAATGTATCCATCAATATCCACGTAAAAGAAATCGTATTCCATTCATCTGCAGCTGGTAAATAATCCTGCTCTGTGTCGCATGTCTTACAACTGTCTCATTTGTGAAAAAGTAACACATCGTTTCACGTCTTTCGTTGGTGAAAACCTGATAAACCTCTCATTGGTCTCCCAAGATAGCACACCTGGCAAACTAATTGTATGATGTCCACTATTCTAAGTAAGTTAGTTAACCAATAATGAGCAATCAATCAATCAACGCAAGGGTGGTTAATTCTTTGAAGGGAGAATGTTGTTTTTGCACTCACACTTTACGACAGGGTGTAGTCATCTACACACACTGCCTTTTGACAAATCCGCTAGAAGATAAAAGTAATTAATCAATCAGTGTGTTATTGGTTAATCCTTTGATCAATGTTTGTTTTTGTAACTCAGCTGATAAACCCTCATGCATCACTTACATGCACATATTACATAACATACAATACATTTGCCATTACAGACCTTAATTTATAATGTTGAGTATTTACTGCAGACAGGAGAAATGCCAAATGGGAACCTTTGTTGAGTAACCGAAGTGGTGTTACTATTAATTATACCTGTTATAAATTCATTAATTGACCATCCAGAGAATGATGACAAATAACATGTGTAGGTTTACAGCATCAAACGCGAGTTACAGCAAGGAAGATGTAATCTCTGTGTCGCATGCAGCCTGAAAACACTTATGGCCCGAAACTGTTTTGAGGATACCAACAGAATTTCGTTACATAAGGAATACATACAGGCATTTGCTGTGTACTTGGGTAAATAGGTGAAATAAGGTGTTTTTAACGTAAGAAAATTTTCAGATTTCTCTACCAAAGGCAAAGTCATCGTTTTTTGTTTACGAATTCAAATAAATCAACTGTGTGTTTTATTATCATAAATAATAAACCATTGTAGCTACCATAGCTACCAAAATTTACGTATGATATTTGCTATCACAGCGGAACCAACACTCAAAACTACCTAAATATAAAGCTTTGCAATCTTCCGTACTGAAACAAATGGCTTGCTACGTGCCTGTAGACATCATATTTTCATGTAACATGATTAAATATCGAGGTTAAAAACACAGAAATAGGATCAAATTGGATCAGTAACTATACCATCCAAGCATCCGAAAAGAACTACACTGCTGGGATATTTGGTTACGATCAGACAAGGAATACCATGGATATTTTTAAAGAAATGGCATATGATGGGCTGACTGTTTAGGTGAAGAAATTCTGCTAATATGGACAGGAGCCCAGTTCCTTTGTCCGTCATGGTGGAAGGAGCGGGCGCTGACCAATTTGCGGTTTGGTTTCGTAATTAGACCGTTGGCGAGAAACATTATTCGCTCCGCATCAGTGCCCCTTTAACATTAACTTATGACTGTTTTGGCACTAAGAGAGTTTTGCGAAGCCAGGCCAAGGAAGTAGATTGTAATTGTACAAATCTTTTCAGTGACCTGTCAACATGATAAAAAAAATCAAGCAGATGATGTTTACACCGGAATGCGATAAAAATGAGTTGACACACAAGACAACACTGGGCTCAATACAGGTTCATCCGTTGACACACACACCAACAAAAGTTTGGAAACAGCTCAGAACTGAGTACAGAGTTGAAAAGCTGAGGCAACTGTATCCCTACCCTCCAGTCAGGAAAGACTTTGTTCGATTTGTTTGTATCGGTGATACCCACATGAGACATGAGGAGAGGCACACAGATCTGTCTTCTATGATCCCACCTGGTGATGTGTTGTTGCATGTTGGAGACTTCACCATGTATGGCAGCAGGGGTGAATTGTACACATTCAACCAGCATTATGGTAAGTTGAGGTCCTGGAGCTGCTGAGCAACAGTCTGGCTCAACGTAGGTCTCTGAACTGCATTTTTGCCCCTCTGTCTAGCCTCTTTTACCGTGCTAAAGTCTAAATGAAATCGAAGCACATTTAATTTTCCCCAGGTTGAGTATCTCCCTTCTCAGTGGGGATCATTTTCAGTATACATTTGTATAAGGAATTGTTTGTTGTTATCAATTTATATGTTTTCAGTGTGTAAATGTTAGTCTAAACATGAACCGAACACAACAAAGTCTCTATTTATGGGAATTACGATTACTGAGGTTGCTTAGTACATGACAGCACACTGAGTGACCACTGAAGTGTTCCACAAAGTGTTCTCAGAGCAATGTTTTATGCCCATTTTAAGGTGTTCAAGTTCTGATAATCTTAGCACTAAAATCACTTTGTGTAACCATGGAAACAGCAGTGGTGAAGTTAACATTTTCAACCAATACATGTGTATGGATGCAGTGTGTAAGAATCTTAATAGGTAGGCAGTCATATAGTCTGTCTCACAGTCTCGGAACCATACTGCTTTTCCATTCCATCCATCCCTTGCAGAAATACAAAAATCTGAATGAAGCAAGTCTAGATTTTCCATTTTTTAGGCGCTTCCTCCTCACTTCTTTTCTCTTACCCATGAAGATCCCAATCAGAATTGGTCTTCAGCAACCCAGTGACACATTCCATTGTATCCCAATTGCATAGAACAATCCTGGTGCTGTTGATCACTGGATTGTCTGGTCCAGACTCAAATATTTACAGACCGTCACTATATAGCTGGAATATTGATGTGTGCAGCATTAATAGCAAACAAGCAGATCAACACAACACAGTTGTGTTGTGTGTCAGTGTTGAATGAATCAGAGTTATATCACCCTGGAACTTAATAAAAGGAAACCATTCAGCCAGTATCAAAGCTACAGATATCATTTTTGATCCTTGAGTTATATACTTAGCTGTGTTGATCTCAGTTTGGTGTCCCAATTTTCCTTTGAGTAAGCAAATGAATTGTACCCACCTCACTCAAACTAATTTGTGGATTTTACCATTTTCCTAAATATGTAAAAATATGATAAAGTTTAAATGTTGGTTTGCATGTTTGTTATCTTTATTTGAATTGTAAGATGTGAAATGATAAGAAAACAAATTGCCAATTTCAGAAACTGAAATAGAACCTCTCCAATATCTTAGTTATTTTATGTAATCACAGGTACGCAAGCTAAGTTTCAACACTTTTATATGTATGTATGCAAGGTCAATTTATTGAGTATTTACAAAAATTCAAAGTACCTGTATGCAGCAGACTTAATACGAATTGCATTTTCACATAAGTATTGGGGTAACTGACACATTTGCTCGTCACGCCTAAGACCAAGGTTCTATTCCCCATGTGAGCACAATATCTGAAGTCATTTCTGGTGTTCTCCGGTATGATATTGCTGGAATATTGTTAAAGGCGGCTTAAAACTAAACTCACACACTGAAACATTGTTTGTTTCAGGATCCCTTCCCCACAAGGTGAAGCTCCTTATTGCAGGTAACCATGACAGCTGTCTGGAACCAGTACGGAAGCAGACGTCTTTTTGGGGGCAGCCAGTCATGAATTCCCAGGAAACCCTTCAGGAGAATCGTGATATGCTGACCAACTTCACCTACCTCCAGGATGCTATGGTGGAAGTGTATGGGATCAAAATATATGGTGCACCGTGGTGAGATGCCATAAGAATACTTGTTCATGTTTGTTGTACTCTACGTACAGTGGAAGCTGACAAAACCGGCATCTGTCTAATCCAGCAAGTTGTCAACACCCGCATAAAATAGGCGTCCCTTCCGTGGCTTGTACATTTATCATCAGCTCTGCAATCCAGCACATTACCTAAAGCGGATTATTTCCTCTGTCCAAATGAGTGCCGGATTAGACAGCTTCCACTGTATAAGGGAATGGTTGGGGAGCCTAATGTTTAAAGCATACATTCATCACGCTGAAGCAAGTGAGGGAGGATGTTTTGTGCCACTTTTAACACTTTCCAACAATATTGTGGCAGGGGACATCACATGGATTCACACATTGTACCCATGTGTAGAATCGAACCAGGTCTTCAGCTCTGTCTTCAGCAGATATTTAAAAGTATGGAAAGGATTTGGTCTTTTTAAGAATATTATTCTTCTGATTCGTGTCTGTGCCTGTAAATGACTGTATTGGTTAGCTAGTCTCTTCCAGCTTCTAGTATTATAGTACATCACTGTAGAAGAAAATAGAGTGAATTTAGTGTTACTCCGCTTTTAGCAATATTCCAGCAATATCACCAGTCCATGTAAACTTATCCTCAGTACTTTTTGTTACACTCCACCACAGAGTCTAACAAAACCTTATGGGAGGTCACGTCAGGTAATCTTTGAGATTGACCAATCAGAACACAGCTTACCAAATCGCCAAAGTGGACATTCGCACATACCTTTTGAACTTTTTTGTCTCGAAAAGGTTCGTACCCGAACAATTCCGAATGCTATTTACCGTACGCCTCTTCCGGGTGATGCATAAGGCCTACGTACAACCATGATAACGGTGAGTAAACAGTCGCTGAAAATGGGTTTTTTTCGCAATATTCAAGAATGTCATCTTGTGGAAATATTAGCTAATGGTAACCATGTCAACAGAAACCCCAAATCCCATATACTGCAGGTCAAATAATTGTGTTATATGCAGATTTTTGTTTGTGGAGAGATCTGTGTCAGTGACCTGAATATTTTGAAAGTCCCTCTGATCCTGAAATAGTAGCCGTTGTCTGATTGGTTAAATCTGTTTAACCGTCTCACGTTTGATTGGATGGTCATTGGTCGCTCAGATGTTACCTGACGTGACCTTCTACTAGGTTTCGTTAGACTCAGTGGTGGAGTGTAACAAAATACACTGAGACTAAGCTTACTTAGACTGGCAATATCACCATACAGGACACCAGAAATGGGCTTCCCACCTTATAACCCATTTGGAGAATCAAACCTGGGTCTTCAGGGTGACAAGCAAACACTTTAACCGCTAGGATAACCCACAACCCATCAGAAAATAGACATGATAGAGATGACTGAAGTGAATGTTCTTCCTTTGATGCCAGGGTCCCAGTCTGTCATAGTGATGCCTTCACTCTTCAACGTGGTATGCCGTTATTAAGGCGCTGGGATCTCATTCCTGAGGATACTGACATTCTAATGACACATGGACCCCCTGTTGGTGAGTACACTGAGTGAGTCAGTCAGTTTAGTTTTACGCTGCTTTTAGCAATGTTCCAGCAATACCTATGTCAGGAATCGAACCCAGGTCTTTGGTCCTTTTCCAGTTTTATTTGCTTTTAGCAATGTTCCAGCAATATCATGGCAGGGTTCACCAGAAATTGGCTTCACTCACAGTACCCCATTCTCTTCCCACAGTGGTTACTTGTCACATCTTCCTACGTAACCTCTGTTCTAATACGACCCTTTCATGGTGCGAGTGTTCAAGTGTTCTGATTGGAGGCAATCAGATTTAGTAGTGCAATCAGCGACCTTGTTTCAAAAGTGATCGTTCGAAAGACCTCGGTAAATTCTGGATGCATCGTGAAAACTAGAACCTCTTCCCGAGCAAGATACTCAAATGTTTTATTTTCTAGAAAAAGTCTATGTGATACAAAGCTTGTGAAGAAAACTGGAAAAAAATTAAAAATACACTTGTCCTTTCTTGTGATCCCTTATTGTTTTCCCGTAGTATGTTGTTTCTCATTGAGCAGCAGGTGATACCTGTTTTGTCTGGTGCAACAAGGTTAATACTTAGAGTTGCACCTTGTGCATATAGGTCTCATTTCCTTGTGGGAGAATGAGTTCATTCTTCAACTTTGGCAGTACATATTTAGTTTGCTTGCAGTAATACGCTCTGTCTGCAGGCTATGGAGATACACTTCACAATGGACGCAGTGTTGGCTGTGTTGAACTACTTAATACTGTGCGGAACCGAGTGCGGCCAAAGTTCCATGTATATGGGCATGTACATGAAGGTATGACTAGGGATATGTATGTAAGTATGACTGGGCATGTACATGAAGGTATGACTGGGCATGTACATGAAGGTGTAACTAGGCATATGTATGAAGATATGACTGGGCATATATTTGAAGGTATGACTGTGCATATATATGAAGGTATGACTGGACATATACATGAAAGTATGACTGTTCATATAGAGGAATTAATGACTGGGAATACACTTGCAGGCATGTCAGGGAATATACATGAAGGTATGACTGGGCATATATTTGAAGGTATGACTGGGCATATATGTACATGAAGGTATGACTAGGCATATCTATGAAGGTATGACTGGGCTTATATGTACATGAAGGTATGATTGGGCATATGCATGAAGATATGACTAGGCATATATTTGAAGGTATGACTGTGCATATATATGAAAGTATGACTGTCCATATAGAGGAATTAATGACTGGGAATACACTTGTAGGCATGTCAGGGAATATACATGAAGGTACGACTGGGCATATATTTGAAGGTATGACTGGGCATATATGTCAAGGGCATATACGTACATATGGACGTATTGTGATATTGATGTCCATGTCCTTGTTTGTCATGGTCCTGAGTGCAAGGACTTGCCCCAAAATATACTGAGTCAAAAAAGTTTGTTGTAGATGACCTCGCAAGTCATACACAGTACGACGGCTGCATCCCATTGCTCTTGCGATCAGGATCCCACAAATTAGCTTCCATTATGCGAATTCATGCAGCGAATTTAGTGCCATATTAGTGTAAATGTATTCAAGTGCGGTTATTAGGCCATCAGTTTCATGAATGTTGAATACTATTTGACAAGGGTAATTAACCAGTCAGATTGCAGGAAACACTCACTATTGGTTTACAATAACTGATCTTCCCACTTGCAACATGCCAACGGCACATTCATGTTGCCAGGGATACTCTACAACAGGGATAGGTCACTCGTTTGCTTTCTTTACCATTTGTACTAATTAACGTGTGCCTCATCATGCCTCAAAACGTTAACGTTAACACACAGTGACTTGGCTCATTCCCAGTGCAATTTCAGTTGTGTTTAATACAACTTCAGCCAGTTTATTGTATCAGTTGGAATTTTACAATGAATGAATGAATGAATTATAGTAAGAATTAAGAGCAATATTTATGTGAATGAATGAGGAAATGAAGGAATGAATGGAAGGAAGGAATGAAGAAATAAAGAAAAAATAAAAGAAAGATGTACATATGTGAATGAGTGAAAGAATAAATGATACACCGCGGCCTTCCCTCCCAAAACATGTGAAGGAACGCAAAAGTATTGCGAGAACACGTGTTAACATCAGCTGTCCTTTTAAAAAAAATCTACTTCGAGACATTTTTGTTTACATTAATAATTAATTCAGATATCTTATTGCATGTGGGGAATGGAATGGGCAATAACAAAATGTTAACTGACACTGTCACACTGCCCTCAAAAACAAAGTGTAAAACTGTCACAAAACTTTCTAAAACACCTTTCCAGTTTTGTCAAATAATATCAACAAGAAAGAAAGAAGTTATGGAACTATAACCCTCAAGCATCAATGGCCAATCAGATCAGATCAGCGATATGTCATAGTTTTCACACACCTCAAATACACCTTAACATTCTTTTTGAGATTATGAAACTATCACTATCACTTGCAAATACATTTCACCTGACAGTATATTCCCCTCATGTGAATTAAAGGTGTATGTGAAAGATGTTTTTGAGGAAATAACTAGAAACACGGTGTGTAGCATTTCAATGGCAGATCAGAAAAGATCGGCGAAATGTCATATTTTTCACACACCTCAATTACACCACAACATTTTTTAAAGTGATAATACTGTCACTATTCCTTGCAAATACCTTTTAACTAAAGGTATGTTTTCCTTCTAAAAATTAAACGAATGTGTAGAAGAGGTTTTTATGGGCATAATTCGTGGTGAATTGAGAATAGAAGCCTGTGAGCTATGATATACCGACGTGAAACTTTACTACAAATCTACTGTGCTAATACAAACACTAATACCAATTATTTGTCTGAAACTGAAGTGACAAGATAGTTAACCTATCTTCTTCATGTAGGATTTCAGTTGTTACAACATTCAGCGAGCTTAATCAGCTGTTGAAAATAAACTGGGCTCAATCTTTAATACTTTGCTGCCACCATATTGGCTACACTGGTAACGTAATGATCCGAGACATATGTTCAGCGGCTTTTCA
Organism: Haliotis asinina; assembly: GCF_037392515.1. Taxonomy (NCBI): domain Eukaryota; kingdom Metazoa; phylum Mollusca; class Gastropoda; order Lepetellida; family Haliotidae; genus Haliotis; species Haliotis asinina. The sequence goes on from NC_090289.1 coordinate 45,027,197, forward strand.
AGGAGTTTATTCTTCCCCTGGCGTTGCACATTTGACAGTCATGACATTTAAAGTACAGTTAGAACCGTGGTTTAAAAGTGTTTTTTCCAATTCATGAGGCCAATGCAAACATGTGCAAATCAAGAAAACTTCGATGCAAAGATCACATGATTGACTGCAAGTGCAAAACCTGATTTTGCACGAACATCATTTGCACGACAAATGGATGGGTTTGAGTGGGTTTTGCTAGCGTTTAGAGTCGAAAGATAGGGATCTCAATTCGGATACATAGACGTATCATCAGAGAAAAACTATTCATTATTTTTAAAAATTAGATTTTGTGAAGTTTCTTTTTTGACTTGATTATAGTTACAGCATGATTCCAGTTTCATGGCAGTCTTTTTGTTAGTTCCAATGCAAAATATTACAACTATTTTATACCTAAAACATCTGATTCCTTCAGCAAAGTGTTGTGGACCTATTCTCTTTTGTAGGGTATGGAATGTACACAGATGGGCAAACAGTGTTCGTCAATGCAGCAATGTGTACGAAAGGGTATCGTCCAGTCCAGGCCCCGATTATATTTGACTTCCCATTACCAAAAGGGCATTCCAAAAGTGAACTTGTTGATCTGTCAGTTATTGAGTCAGTGATGCAGTTCACACCTGATGAATCTGAAGAAATACATGAGGTGACAGAAGGAAAGGCAGCAGAAGTGAGACGGGATACCACTAAAGAAGTGAGGCGGGACACTATGGCAACAGACGTTAGGCAGGAGACCAATAAAGACGTGACGTGGGATACCATGGCAACTGATGTGAGGTGGGATAACATGCCAGCAGAAGTGAGATGGAATACCATTCCAGCACAAGTGAGACTGGATGCCTTGGCAACAGAAGTCAGATTGTGATGTTGCAGGAAAATATTTATATTATTGTGATGTGCACACATGCATCAAGATCAAGAGAAAACTGATGTGTTTGAGTGTCATAGTGGTTACAGTGTTGGCTCATCATGCCCAAGGATGGGGTTTTGATTCCCACATGGGTACAATGTGTGAAGCCCATTTCTGCTGTTGTGATATCAGTGTGCGAAATGTACACTGGTCCTGTGTTTGCAGACTAGTAAATTTCATCATACCACTAAGTAATAAGTTTAGGTCCAGGTGGCTAGTGAATTTTTTCTCGATCTAAATGATTAAAATTGTCTTTAGATTAAAAGGTGAGCCATACCCACAAGTCAAAGTACATGGGAAAACGAGAACCAGCTTTACATTCACAATCACTCCTGTGGACCAGTGAAGTACAGAAATGACCTCTATTTATTGTCCACTCATTGGTCCTGTGGTCTAGTGGGAAATTTAGAAAGGTTTAAAAGCCTGGATATTGCTGGAACATCATTCATACTGATTCACTCACTTAAAAGGGAACCAGTTGTGTTCTACATTTACATTTATCATTTCCTGGGCCATGGGCCATCAGTGTAAGATGTAACACAATAGGCAGTGTACCAGAGGTTGACCGGTGGCTGACCATCTCATTGAAAGGAATATGCATTCAAGAAGGTCACATGAACAGTCCTGCCAACTGGGATAACAGGAAAGGCTATTAAGAGTCAAATTTAACCATTTGAGGGTCGGTAATGACACTATTACGGACTGAATTAATACCTTAACTGTGTCATCCAACCAACAAATGAACATAATAGGCACGAAGTATGTGTTTTGCAGTGGTCGCCAAGTAGTGCAAATTGGCCAAGAAATCCCTATATAAACTGTGTCCACATTGAAGTCAGCCGAGAGGCACAGAAGGGCGCTGAACACCGATCAGAGCAAGACCAGCCAACCAGTCCAGGTGGGACCAGACCCAGAAGCCCAGCAGCTTAACCCTATGGAACCAAACACTCTGAGACTGGTCGAGCCTGGTCAACACCAAAACTCAGCCTCTCTCTGATGGTGACTGCCATGTCTCTTGACCAGTTGTTGGTAACGTAAAGAATTAAAGAAACTTTACCTTGAAAACTTTTCGAGTTTGTTGATTGTGCCACAAAGATTATCAGCATGTTTTGTTCTCTTTTGGGGTAATTTCCTTTTGATAAGGATTTGAACTTCCATTCCATAACTGTTTCATATTTTAGTGAAAGCATTAATTATGAAGACAGTCGTTTTGATACCATCAACATGTTTTATATTTGTTAACTGTTATTTTCATATACTTTTTGATACTCTTTTTAATGTATGCATTGTCTGTGATAGTGGGACATTTTATATACACATATATGTATGTTGATTCATATACATTTATTATTCATGTCAAGTGCAAATAACCATGTGAATTAACATAAAACTAATTTTGTGTGACCAGTGATTGCTTTGGTTGTTTTAAAACATGAATGCTAATTTTGTGTAAAGTACTAGATACTTAGTATTCCAGTATGAACTACATTGCATGTTTCATTCAGTGTTGACAATGCCGGTGTTTGAGAAATGAAGTGTGTGATATTTTTCGTGTGCGACACAGGAATAGATACTGATGTTTCCCTGAATGATAAATTTACACAAGTACAAGATGTTGAGAAAAGAATGTGGTGGTGCAGCAATGTTAAAAGTAGTCCAGTACACAGAACAATATTCTAAAAGGGCCTCCACAGGCTTTTCCCTCATTGCTTTAACACTGATGCACTTCCACATGTTTTTCTTCCCATTTGTTATACTACTACGAGAAATGTCAGTGACATGATATTTTACTACCATGTTACCATATTTACCATATTACACAACCCGTCCAACATCCCATTCAAAGTGCACCCATGCACAGGAAACACTCTGAACACAGGTAAAGTTTATTTTATAGCTCTTATTTCTTGTGTTTAATATTGATATTTTACCAGTGGCTGCAATTTTAAGGTTATTGAATGCAAGAGATGGGTTATGAGCATAAAATTTACTGTTGTTTCTGGTTTGTCTTATCATTGTCTCATACATCATGTTCAGTAGTACTAACATTATAAAGAACATGCCTTCCACAACTAGATGTGCATGGAGTGAGTGAGTGAGTGAGATAGTGAATGAGTGAGATTTTAAGCCACATTTAAAAATATTTAGCAACATCCTGATCGGGTACTTCATACACTGTACCCAAATGGGGAATCAAGTCTGGAAGTTCTGGCATGATCAGGGCACCCCACAGCCTTACATGTCAACAGTAAACAATCCACATGAAATTTAGGTACCACAAAATTATTTTAGGCAAGACATATTGTGCAATCTGTGAAGATTATTTTGATGTCAATTTGGGAAGTGGTGGGGTAGCCTTTTGGGCAAAAGATCTTTGATTCTTCACTTGGGTATAGTGTGTGGAGCCAGTTTCTGTTGTCCTTTGCCAGGAATGTTACATGTGAGCTTTATTTGGCAGTGAATAAGCCCCTCTGCAAAGAGGTGGAACAGAAGTTAACATCCCATTCAGAAGTTTTGCACTGAATGACTGTTCATTAATTATGGCAGGGTGGGTGGGCTAACAAAATGTTTCACACACCCCATCCCCCACCCCTTAAAATCAATGACAACCCCACTCGCTGATATAAGGTGCTACCTTTTCAACATATATACCCCAGTCAGACACAGTGCACCAACTCAAGGTCCTCTGAAAATTTGGGGTAGAATAGGTCTTCAGCAACCCATGCTTGCCATAAAAGGCGACTAAGCTTGTCGTAGAGGTGACTAACGGGATCGGGTGGTTAGATGCGCAGACTTTGTTGACACGTCATCAGTTCCCATTTGCACAGATCGATGCTCATGCTGTTGATCACTGGCTTGTCTGGTGCAGACTCGATTACTTACAGACCGCTGCCATATTGCTGGAATATTGCTGAGACTGGCATAAAACTAAACTCACTCACTCACACCAGCTCAGGAGCTGATGAGTATAGGTTTTATCCACATGATGCTGAACCTGGTCATGACATATGCAGGGATTCTTTAGTCTCTGGCAACAAGCTGTCCACTTGATGAATGAAGTCTTTGCAAGTGGGGTTTTGAGGTTGCTTGCAGCAGTTAAATAACAACATCAGCCAGCAGTGTTCAAAATAATCGCCGGCCCGGAGCCCAGCACCGGTTGTTATTGTATCGGATCATCAGTTTCAAATATCTACAGGCCTTGGTACCCTTAGTATAATATTATCTCATTTTTTACACCTTGAATCATTCCCGTGTGTTGTTTTTCCTTTATTCATGTTCGAGAATTGTCAATGGTCCATCATGCTACGATATCTTAGTTTTCTCCATGGCATATCAGTGCTTTGGTGCATAGAAATACTGTAGTTCTTAAATAAAAACATCTCTCTGTGCCACAGGATTTGCTAATTGATTTTATAGAAGCAGTGTTAAACTCATCCTCGATATCTCCAGGGTATACGTTCCAGTAAGTCTCAACTATACCCTGGACGCATCTACGGGTCAGCCCGATAATTTTGTTACCTCCCTTAGCTGGCTCCACATTCTCACAGTAGCCAATCAGCTAGGCCGCGGTCACAACTGAGTTTGCCAGTGGTCAACAAAGGTAGCAGTCATAACTGTGAAGGTTTGCTCGCAGTGTGACTCGGATTTTTTGGAAAATCATACAGACAAATTTATAGGTCTGAAACTTGCAAAAAATCTAAACAAGAACTGCTTTTACCTCTTTCAGAGAACCTCTGCATGGATTGTGTTGCTAAGTTTAATTAGTTAGATAATTTAAAAAGCGAAAGTGAGTTGTGATTGGTTCGCTTAACTTATCAGTGTAGACACCTGTATGGATAAAAAGCCAGCTTAGGGAGGTAATAAATTTATCGGCCAGAGCCGTAGATGTGTCCAGGGTATAGTGGAGACTTATCGGTACATACACCCTGGAGATATTGAGGATGTATGAAACAGTGTACTGTATCTTTTTTGTTTTTATTGGTTTGACTTTCACAAAATGAGCCTGTAGATTTCATCCTGGACCTGTAAATTTTAACACCTGCAGGCAGCAGTACGCCCTGATAGCCAACTGGCAAATTAAAGTATTGCAAACACTGACGTCAGCTGGATGTGGTTGGGAAGTAGCTTCAGCAAACCCCCATGAGTATGGAGCTGATACACATAAGAAACAAAGCAGTGTGAACAAGGTTTTCACCCATAATGTTGTGGAATGTTCAAGGGACACAACTCTTCACAGATGCACTTTAGGCAACTGTGCTACAACTGCAATCAAATTACATTTGTGACATCATTCCATTGTCTGCTTGCTCCATTACACTTCAGGAATGGAGCAATGTGTACCAGTTTCAAATTAAAGACTTCATTTTGTCATTTAATATTGGTAACAGAATCTAATTACTTTGAAATGTAATTTAAGAAAGGTAACATCCTCTTAACACTCCCTTATTATTAAGAAATGGAGAGTTACTTGGACATTACCCTATACATACGAGACAGAAGACAGAACCTCCGAGTGTGAACAATAAACTGAAGTTTAATACAGAACATTGGGAGTATGATAAACATGGGAATACATCTGTCCATCATTGCAGTGTCAGCCTGTAAGGGACAGGCAATAGCGTCAGTAGATTCAGTTCTTCCGTGGCATACTGTCTCAATGGTTATTGATAAACAAGTCACAGAAATATATGCAAGACGATGATTCCCTCGGTATCTGATTCTGTCACATGACCCTTGTCACATGACTCTCACTAAGCTGTGATTAAGACTGTAAATAAACACTGAATAACATGATATCACATTATACAAATTTTCTGTACACGACATCGGTTGTGTGCTTTGAGCACATGAGGACTTTTAACATTAAGATAAGTATACTTCTGTATCCATACATGGCACAAAATGGTTGACTATGTACAAAACATCATATCAATTATCAATATATACAAACGAAATCAACTTTTATCAGTATTAAAACTGGGTCAGTTGTAACTACTGGTGTAGCATTCGAGATAAAAGGTTATGTACAATTAAAAAAAAAGATTGTCCAACAAAACAACAAATAAAATATGTGTATATCTCTATGCTCAAACACAAACTCATTGGAATCTGACCACAGACACAATAAACACAATCTTGACATTCGCAAGCCTTGTGAGAGATGGGTCAGTAAAAACGGGTAGTTGTCTCCCTTTGAAGCACTTTTCACACAACATTGAACACCATAGAATATTCTGAGATTCTAAACAAACAAGCTTAAATTAAATCTGCACAACACACAGTGACAACTATAGCACTGACAGTAAAGACAATAGCACAAGCAGCTGAAAGCAGCATCTCGGGGTCAAACACAAATATCACATCTAACCTCTAAATATTTCCTGTCAATTTGATCATAATAGATGTGTTACGATAAAGTAAACTCTCTGTAATCTTGAACACACCAACAAATACTTGATAAGAAAATACCACTAAGTGAATACCTTCAAAACGCCATCCACTTTTAGTCTAATATAATTAATGCCGTCAACATTGCTAACAAACAAAACATTTAATGAATAAAATTGAAATTTCAACAAAACACTTCCAATGTTTTTCTTCAACTAAGCAACAATACAATTTGTTCATTTATAAGTTAATAATAACATCTCATGGCATAACTACCATATCATTTTACCATTTAGTCAGGTCTGATAATGCATTTAAATATTATGCGACATTCTGAAACCTTTGGATGTCTATTTTCAGCTAAATCTGAAAAACCCAAACAATTCAGCACCTAATAGCAACCATGAACCCTGTATAAATTGCAGAACAGTATGTACTGACTTTGATAAAGTAAGAGTTAGGATAATGCCATTTTAAATGCTTTCAGTCATACCAGGCATACAAGATAAATCTGCAATGAAAGACCAAGTTATCCATGCTTTTTTTGAAACCAACGATCATGGATATGGTGCTGACAAACCCTAATGACAGCTGATCTGGGATTCAAACATGAAATAATAGGATGCTGGCTATAAGGGAGACAACTCTTGTCAGCAACCTGTGGAAGACAATACAGCTGTGTCCCCATGCACACTGAACAGATCATAAACTACAAATATTAAACTGCATGAGGCAAAGTCACAGAATCCTATCAGTAACTGAAATAAGTAAAGATATCATGTCAGTGAAGAATTTGAATTTTTGCAGTGGAACTTGACTATAAAGAAAATGCCATTCTTTCAAAATCTCAACTCCAAATTACAAAGTTGGAGAATCTGTTAATGTACTGACATCACTTTGTAATACCGAAGACTGGTTACATTCTTAAGAGTTCCCTCCCTTATTATATTTCTGCCAATTCCTATAATATTTCATACCTAGAATTAAGGAATGGGAATCCAGTTAGAATAAAAAAATTAATCAAACACAACTTCAATACAGAGTAATATTGAATATTGACGTCCACAAAATAAATCTAGTATTCACAGAGACATATTCAACACCACCTGTTCCTAAACTGCTCTGAAGTAGAATGTCCTTCAACCCTCCCCTCTCCCCAAGTAGGTGTTCACATGTGTGTTGACATTAGCTAAAGCCAGTGAGGTTGACGGACATGGAACTACCTGTCCATGAACAGGTGTACAATGTTAAGAATTGACCAGCCCTGTGCTGATACTTGTGTGTATGAAATAAAGCCAAAAAACCCAGCCAGACATCATTTTGGGTGACTTCAAAATGTTACCAGTCCAAAATAGATTTAACCAGACCCGATACCAAGATATGGTGAATTTTCTGAGATGTATCAAAAGAGTTACCAGCTTGTCATGCTGGCTAGCTGTTAATTTAGACCATCTGCCAGAAATCTAACCCGTCTCGGGCAGTCAGACAAGCCTTATGGCATACACTGATGTAACAATTGCTATTAACGGCTAAAGATACGATATATATTGATATATATATCTATTACAAACATGCCCTATGCTTAGCAATGGAAGAGACAAATGATGTCCTTTAGCAAAAATTTCTTGAATGATAAATATATTTCAAGTAATATATTTGTGACGGAGCTTCTGATTCTGTAAATTCACAGTCAAACTTTTAGTTAAGCATATAGAGAGTTATCAAAAAGTTAATAAGCCATCAGACTGACATAAATCTGGTATTATGCAAAATGAAGTATCACAAATAAATAACACTTGTGCACATTTGGACATATCACAAAGCCATACAATAACATTGAAGCAAGAACTGAAAATGTACATCTAGATGAACAACACGCAGAGGGTCTGGTTGGAAAATATTGGAGCATAATTCAGTGTTTCCACATGAACACGTTAAGGAAGTGGTCTGCTGCTTCCATTAGTTTCCTGTTTGTAATGAAGACAATATCAGTCACAAATTCAGCAACAATAAATTAAGCATAAAAGTGTTAAAATAAATCATCTCTCTCGCATGGAGTAAGTCTTAAAAATGCATCATACAAATCTGATTAAATAACCAGACACTGATTCTGGCCGTACCGACAAATGGAGAAGGTACGTCTATTGCTCAAGAAATAATTATCATAAGACATGTTGACACCTCTGAGGTTGAGGGCGGAGGACAAGAGTGTCCGCCAATATATACTGCCCACTCTCCCTCCCAAAACATAACAATAACAAACAAGATGGCAATGACCCTGGCCTCATACAAAGCACTGATCATTTCTAAACATACACTACCTCACATGTACATGCTAACAACAGTTATATCTTTGACTACTTTATAAAATAGAGTGCCTTCGCTCACACTGGCTACCGAACTGAACATTTAAACAAATGAATTCTTGATGTAAATCTGTTTGTATGTTGTTTTTACTTCATTCATTCATCTCTTGTCTTTGAAAATCACTTTGGCGGCACCAAATATCATTAACGTAATATGGATATACTTAAACCTCATCCGTCACATAGCAAAACAATTTTGGATGCATTTTCTGGGTCAGTATATACTGAACAGCAAAAGAAACATAACTCTTGTCTCTTTATCAAGTTTTTAGATAGAAGACACAAACATGAACGCTTACTTTTAAGAAATTTCATTTTTCAAAACTTTCGTTTCTTTTGCTGAACAACATTACCTGATCAATACCAGCTTTTCAGGCCATTTTAATGAAACATCTCCGCACTACAATTATCAGTCTATGCTGAACTATGGGAGTAACAATCACCTTCAAGTTAACATGGCTTTCTGGAATGAAGCCTGTTCATATTGTATTATATACCCAAGGATCCAATTACTTTTTAAAAAATATCCATTCAATATTTTTACTTTGACTTGTTCAACTATCTGACCTGTCTTGTGCAAGCAAACATTGTGCCTCCAATGGAGACTTCAGTTGTATCTCGGCTGACACATTACCCGATCCACAGCTGCAGTGCGTGACAATTGAACACAAGACCAATTGAACATTACTAAACATCAAAATACTAACATGAAACTGTCCATCAATTCAGAAAACAAATGTCAATATTGCCTGTATTTAAATTATGCAGTTTTGCACCCAATGACACTGACAAAACATACACGTACAGAATTTGCATGTTATGTGCATTTGAAATTTTTCAGATCATGTATCACTGATACAGCACTATACAAAGAGGGAAACAACTCAGTTTCTTCTTAGAAAAATAAATTTTCCTCCGAAACAAAGATTTACACCATCCAATAAATGACCTGCTCATCAACCTGTGAAGTGAAACATTCATCAGCTGTCCCAGGATTCAGACACAGTCTGCTTTGCCACAGTTTCTGTTTGAGGGCATAAAACCAACTGTGGCCTGAACACTAATATAATTTATCATTGACCTCATCAAGAAATTCCAGTGACAGATCATAACTTTAACACAGATCTAACTATCACAACTTTCAGACTGAATGAACAAATTTTTCAGATTAACACGACCCTGCTCCAAGAACACACCAACCAACTGTAGACACTGACAGAACAGAAAACCAATGCTTGTATGACTTATATTTGAATAAATTTGAAACATTCATGTAAAGAGTAGAATGAGCCTGTTATGACTGATCCCAACACCAACACTTACAGTCATGTCGTAAACCTTAACACGTGAAAGTATTCTTGCACCATGAAGTCAGTCAACTGCCTCACTGCAGAATCCTTGCAACAAAGAAATCACCACCAATCAGAATAAGTGATGGCTCTTGTGGCAGTCACACTGGGGAATACAATAAATCACACCACACTGCTATACATGCCACCACTCTACCATACCAACCCATTGCTGTACACTGAAACCTTAGTAATTTGAAGTCCTTTCATCAAAGACATCACTGCTTTAGGATGCATTCATTGATAGTGTGGCCTTTACATGGCACCCTTGGAGAAACTCATCTTATATCTGATCAACCAAACCAACTTTACAAGGAAGTCCTCAACACCAAATATAGATATAATCTATGTTATTGTATGGTCTGTTTATTGAAAACATGACCTCTATTTAAAATTCAATATGACCTCAGTTTGACTCTCCATCAATGACTGAACTTGAATGACCAAAGATACGTGATTCAGTGAACTATGTTTTAGCTGGTTCACAGAAATTGTTTATTTCAACCCTAGGGTTAAAAATATATGATTTAACTTCAATAAAACATGTTGGTTGACAAAAGGTGTCAATAATCTTTCTGAATTTATGCTCCAAGAATGATATTTATCAGGTGTAGCCATTTTACAACTTTAAATGACTAGGCAACCAGGCATAAAATATCAAAGAGCTCTAACTCTCATGGCTTCAAAATATGGTGCATTTCACCTAGAGGTGTAGCAGTCAGAAATTTATGAATTTCCTGATGCCTGGTACACTAACAAATGACTGCATCTTTCTGACTCTTCCACCGGAATAATTCTCAGTCTTGCCACCTATTGTGGATGACCACAATAAATAATTTCTGTATCTGCCCTAAAGTCTAGAGTGAAGCAGCTGCTCAGAAGCGAACTTCCTTCAATGTTGATAAATTGGTGTCATCCAAACCCTTGATGTCAACAAAAGAAATTGTGGGAAAGGCAAACAAGAACTGTAATTTGTGTGAGTTGTCATTACACTCTATGAATAAAATGACAAGCAGTAGTTTCAAAATTGTCGCAATTTTCATTTTCAGTCATTTTAAACTGATATATAACGTAGTCGTTATAAACTGTTGTGATTACAATCTAATTTGTGTTGATGTCATAATGAACTTAATAGATATCATTTTTCAAACCAGCATAACATAAGTTCTCAAGAGTTAAAAAGATTTCAAAATATTTCAAATTCGGTTTCTTGCCAATCAAATATCATGAAACTAGAATCCAATACTTAAATAATCCAGGATAACTGTTATAAATCACTTTTGTCCTTTCTCCATGGACTGAAATGTTCACTATCAAACCACAAAACATTCAGTGAATACACACTTTCTTCAAGGTCTGACTGTGTACTGAAGTAAGTCTCTGCGGTATCAAGCCTTCCTCTTCTTTGTAGCACGCCCCTTGACCGATGGTTTCAATGTGGCTGAGTCGGAGTTCACTACAGGCATGTCCTTGATATCCTTGACCGCCTCCTGGATAGCCGCCTCTAGGTGGGAGTTCATCTTCCTACCTCTGGAAAACATCAGAATAAAAACAGAACTTCATAAACAGTTGTTAGGTTTTGTTTGGTAGGACAAATGTGGAGCCAAGCTGTCCACTACATACTCTGACTTAGCAAGCATGGACTTCTGGACCCTTTTCTGCAACTGCAAGTCCTGATTCATGACAGTAACATGTATTTCTGCAACATTATTAGTTATAGCCCACGGCTCCATAACAATATTCAATAGAAAACAGGAACTGACATTTGGAGTACACCATAGATCAGTGCTTGGACCAATCCTTTTCACAATCTCTACCTCTCCTCTTGGAACAAGTGCTAGGCAACACAAGCTAAGTTTCCATGCATATGTTGATGATACACCGCTATACCTAGAGTTCAGACAACTCTTAACCTCATCTGTTGAGAGCACATTCCAAGCCATCACCAACAACAGTGTTCACGAATAGTGTCTGACCCTCTGACAAATCCGGCAGATTTGCCAACGGTCAGACAGAAGTCCCTGACCTGCTGGCCCCAGTGTCTGACTGAATATGTCACAACTTTTGTCTGAAATTGTTATTTGTGGCATGTGACACTTGTTCACTGTTTCTAAATTCATGTTTATAATGTTTATCATTATATAATGTTAATAATTTCAAAGCCAATAATGAAAAATGTTAAATCTGAAATGTGTGTTTAATTTTATTCTGTGGGTCCTGTGAATTTTCACTGGGTCAGACAGACATCTGAAACTTACAGGACCCAATGTCCTGTTATTGTGAAACACCATTCGTTAACACTGCAACAACATCACTGACATTTGTCATTGGATGAGGATCCACTACTTACAGCTTAATGATGATAAGACAGAACTACTCATCATCAGACCACAATCCAGAAACCTTTCCATCACAGTACCAGAGTTCAGGATAGGTGATGACTTGATTGTGCCACGAACGTGTGCTAGAAATCTTGGCGTCGTCTCTGATTCAGAACTGTCCCTTGAGATGCATGTCAACATGGTGTGTAAACTGCTAACTACCACATCATGAACATGGGTCAAATAAATGAACCAGTACCATCAACATGATGAACATGAACCAGAAAGATGTTAAATCCCTCCTTCATGCCTTTGCGACATCCAGGCTTGATTACTGCAACAGCCTTTTGCTTGGATGCAGAAGCAACATTTTGGCCAAGCTTCAGCGAACACTAAACTCAGCCAGAGTGATTACCCACACAAAGAAGTACGAGCATATGACACTTGTCCTCAAGGAACTACATTGGCTACCTATGAGGGAGAAGACTGAATTCAAAGTCCTATTGTTTGTGTCTTCCAGATGTTAAATGTCCTTGCTCCACATTACATGCAAGACCTCAACACCCCCTACTAGGCAATGAAGACATTACGATCTATGTCCACACTCTTGGTTAATGTCCCTGTCACATGTACTGTCACAGAGATAGATCATTGTGCAAAGTAGTAGCTGTGTTGTGGAACAAACTTCCAGCGTACTTACGTGACAATTCCATCATAAGTTTCAGATCTGATCTGAAAACGTTCTTGTTCAGCACATGACTAACCACCTTTGAGCAGTTCTCTGGATTAAGTTGCTAAAAAATGCCTAGTTTAATAATAGTACTATAAAACAAGGGAGATAAGTCACGGTCATGAACAAACAGTACTACTTTCCATTTGACTCAAAAGTGGACCAATGACCTTCAATCTAATTAAAAAACTAATAAAGATTTCATACTCAATGAAATGCTGTCATAATGAAAACATCACACCAACTCTGCAATATTTGTTTTTGAGAATTTAAGCCCTAAAAATAAAAAAAGTTGCTTAACAAACTATCATTAAAATATGGACACAGTTCACTGTTTGTGATAAGCGAGGAGTGCACTTGCGAAAATGCTTCTCAGACTAATTCAGCAAAACTCTCTCACAGTTGGTCTAATGTTTTGATTAAGATTAGCGTTTCATTGAGCATTTTATGTATGCTAGTTTTCGAGTCAGACTGCAATTCATCAGTCCGCTTTTAAGCCCAACAAACTATAACTGGGTGTGATAAAGATGATGGGATGGGTGCGATAGCTGAGTGGCATGAAAGAGCTGCAGGAATCATCCCCTGTGACTTGGGAACAAACACTCTCCACTTTGTCCTCTAGATAACACTGTTCCAAAGCAAGGACACAGTACCTCCGGTATTTCCTCCTTGTTTTGTGATGAGCAATCATTCCTTCACCCCACGTCTTCAGTCTCTGCGGCTCAACCCGAGTAAATGTATGATCCCCATACCACATGACCAGTACCTGGACAACATACAGAACACTTAGGTGAGTGAGCGAGTGGTTTTACGTCACTTTTAGCATATCATGGCAGGGGGCACCAGAAATGGGATTCACAAACTGAACCCATGTGGGTCATCAAACCAAGGTGTTCGGAGTGACGAATGAATGCCTTTAACCACTAGGCTACCACAATGGTCAAGAATACATAGCAGTAGGGTGCTCTGTCAGCAATGTCAGCAATGCCAGCACAGCATCACAGATACTTTAGATGTAATAAATGTATACTAAGGTAAAACATTGTGGTCGCACTATTCTTTACTGCGTATGTCAGCTGTATTCCTAAAAATGGTAAATGTGTAAAATCGGAGTCGTTTTTCTCAGCATTTAGACATTATACCAAGCATGTAACAATGGAGTGAGTGAGTGAGTGAGTTTAGCACTCAGCATATTATGGCAACAATCTGCAAATAATCAAGTATGGACCAGACAATCCAGGGATCAAACACAACCCTGAAAACAGCATGTCAAACGCACACAGTAGTATCAAAGTTTTAATATCACACACTCTGGAAATAACAATGCTACATTTACATTGGGACTAAATGTTTGTAATACATATTTTTATTCACATTTGAAATTTCATTCTGTATTTTTTTGTCATGCGGCAAAATCTAAACTGATCCGTGCGCACACATTATCTAATTCTGGAATCTAGTTAAGTTTTGGAATGGCTTAACTAACAACTGTTGGATAACTCAAGGAATCTCCTCATTTTTGTCAAAAGGGTGTCATATCAATGTCTTGTTTATATAATGTAATGGCCTAACTATCAACTGCTGGATAAACTGAGATTACCAAGCATGTGGGTGTTGAATATGGAAAATATACCATTGAGATATTTTGAAATGTTTTGTTTTATTTATGTGCTAAATGTTTAAAATACTGAGTTGGAATATTTTCCATAATCAACAACAAGTTTTGTGATATATTTATAACACCCAGGATATGAAAACAGTGTGTTTTGTGATGACAAATCAAGCAGACGATGCTGACCAGCAACAAAATGTAAGGGAGATAACTCTGTCAGACTACTTTATAGATGAAAAAATAAACAATGAAAAATATTCAATTGAAAAATAATACTAATCCCCAAATTTTATTATCCATAAACCTGATGATCTGTTCTGTTGACAAAAAATTCTTCACTGGAAATATCAACGTGATGGCAGAAAGTTAATCATTATGACATCACTATCATTGAATAACCTTGTTTGGTGAGACAACATCCGTTGTATAACTGGTTACATAACACCTGTTTCCAATACACAAAATTATCCTACAAAGATATTCAGAACAAATGAGCAATAACTTACAGCATCTGCCCAGTCCAGTAAGGATAGGTTCAGTGTCTAGTTCATACTATGTAATGGCCTAACTGATGGATAACTTACAGCATCTGCCCGATCCTCTAAGGAGGGGTTCAGTTCAATTCCTTCAGCAGCACTTTCTGGAACCAGCTTGCCTGGCCATAGCGGGAAGCCTCTGATCTGACCCCATACCACATCTCCTGTGGAGAAGTTCTGAAGGTAGCCTTCAGGCACCATGCCATCAATAGATTCTTCATCATAGTCTGCAGAAAGAGTAACACGTGAATATGTGACCTCATCTAAAATCAATCATTCAATACCAGATGCAGATAAATTGAAAAGTATACATACTTTGGCCTTTTATGACTCGCAATTGGATCAACGCATAATATCTTCTACCAATAACAAACAGTGTCCATGCTATCTTTAAATGCTTTACTTTTTCAAGCTGGAAATCCATCCACAGACACATGGAACATTGCCCAGAATTACCACGTGTAATCTCTACAATTGCAGAAAGGAAATACAAGTTTGTTTATCTTAAAATTTAAGTCCCTACACATCAATGTAGGGTAAGTGTTCAGTATTTTATCACAATGCAAGGGCATTTATCTTGATCATAAATAAATCCGAACACAGTACTCACTGTCAATGCTCGTGGAGTCCACATCAGTCTCATCATCTGTCCTGGCTCGTTTCAATCCCCTCCTCAGGTCATCAAGAGACATGTCATCATCCAGTGAATCAGTATCATCACACAAGTCCTCCTCTGGCCCATTGTGGTTGGCATGAGGCAGATCTGAAGCTGTGGCTGCTGATCCATCCTGTACACTGCTGGATGAACCACGGCCCATCACTGCATTTGAACCCGAAGGAGGCTCTGCTTCTCCTAATGATGCTGTTAGCGGCTTTGTTCTCAAAGCTGTACCAGTTTTAGTGGAGTCCAACAAGTTAGAGTCACATGATTTTTGTTCACCTGCTGAATCAGACACAGACAAAGTTGATGAGGATACATCGTCAGAGTCGGTATTATGCCATGACTGTTTATCACTGTCATTTCTTGAATTCTCACTAACACCAAATTCCTGATCTTTCTTAGTTTGGGATGTCTCAACTAAACTGTCCCTATCTTCAGACTTCGAACAGGTAATGTCGTTGGCACCAGCACATGTTGCATCACAAACAGCTTTGGACTCTTGAGAAACCTCATTATCAACTGAATCTTTTACTCCATAACTTACATCATTATCATTAACAGGTTGTTCCAGAGAGAAATTCTTGCTTACATTTTGATCACATTCACCTTTGAATTCACATTCCCCTGAAGGACTCAAATCTGCATCCTGGGTGTCCCCATCCTCCTCCTCATCATCCTCTTCTTCTTTCACCTCAACCTTCACTTCCTCTTCCACTTCACCCACAGTGGGGACTTCTTGAGTTGGTATGCTTCCATCCGGATTCAGTGTCTGTTGAGCAGCACCTTGGAGCTGGATTTGGTTGACAAGGGATTGCATTCCCTGGATCTGTTGCAGCAGAAGTTGCAGCTGAAGTGCCTGCAGCTGTTGAAGTTGTATTGCATTCAGATTGGTCATGTTGCCGTTACCAGCATTATTCCACATCTGTTGCATCTGGAGGAGATTGAGACCTCCTCCAACAGCTGCCTGGCCTTGACATAGCTGAGGATCAATCATTGTCCCATGGAGCATGACTTGCTGCATGCTGTTCAAACCAAATTTATCTATCCCAGGTGCTGCTAACAATGGATTAGCTCCATACAGCTGAAGCAAGGGAATATTTGGATTTGGTAGAAGCACAACCTGACCTGGGTTATTGTTCATTTGTTCTATGACTTCAGCTGGCTGATTGACAAGTTTGTTCATGAGCGTCTCCACTCCCTGGTGGGCTGCCTCAAGCTTTGGAACATTAGCTTGACCACTTTCACTTACACATACTGTTTCATTACTGGCCATAGAACTGCCAACACTGTTGACATCTTCCGCTGTGCCTACATTTGCATTGGTTTCAGACTCACCCCCTTGAGGTTGTTGTACTCCCATAAATGCAATGTTCTGTGTCCCAGGCTGGGATGTATGCATTGAGGGTATTTGGTTTGTAATAACAACGGAATTGTTTAATGTTGGGACAGTGACAGTGCTGATGAGAGATGTAACAGGTTGCTGATTCAGAACAGTCTGAGGAACACCAACTGCTGGGATCACTTGTGATAAGCTGTTTGTGACATTGGTTACGAGGGGAAGAGACATCGGAGGCATTGGAGTGTTCATGGTGACATAGGGGAACTGATTATTTAGCAAAGAAGCATTGACACCAGCAGAAACTTGGGATGCATTTGAGGAAGATGTTGTTGAAAGTTTCATGTTAGCACCAATAGTACTCGGGCCACCAGGAACATTTGCAAATAGTGTAGGGAAGTTCACAGCAGGTCCATTAAAGCCATCCAAACCCTTAGTAGTCTCTACTCCTGAAACTCTACCTGTTGTTGTGGCCTGTTTTGAAGTTTGTGAATTGGCACCTGACTTTGGATCAAGACCAATCAATACGTTTTGAGCAGGATTCAAACCTGTGGAATTGCCTATTGGTTGGTTAACAGGGAGGAACATGTTCAGAGGTAATCCCTGCACAGTAGGACCATTCAATGTATTGATATAACCCCCAGGAAGAGCACCTGCCAAAATATTTGGGTTCTGAGGAAGCATGAGAGTTCCACCACCTTGCTGTTGTAGAGATAAATTCAACTGATCTAACGTGTTAATGCCTGCTTTGTTCATGATGTCAGGAATGGCGGCTGGTGGGGCAGTTTCCTGCCCAGTTGGAACTTGCAAAGAAGGACTGACCTGCATTGGCTGGCCTAGGAGAACATTAAGTGGGTTTTGCTGAGAGCCCTGTGCTCTTGCTGCAGCAGACAGTAGTGTGCTGGCAGGAAACTCCCCTGGTCCTTGCTGACTTAAAGCTTGTTGAACTGCATTGAGGTTCAGATTATTAGCAGCTATCAGTTCAGAAATTTCATTTGGCATTACCAAATTTGTAGCAGTAGTGGTTGGGTCTGGTGCAGAGACAGTGGAAGCAAGAGTGACAACTGTGGCATTGCTACTTACAGGTGTTTGGCTCTGATGTGAAACATTTGGCTTAGTGCTGTTGGTTGTGTTAATTTCACTGACACAATTTGAGTCCTTAGTCTCACTTGACTCTAAAGAGTTTGCTTTGGCATCTGTAGGTAGAGTGGCATTGCTGGCAGGACTTGATCTGGTTTTGTCATCACAACACTGTTCAGATGCACTAGCTTCTTTTTCATTAACGTTCAATTTTTCTATAGCAGGTGGATCTGATTTATCACAGTTTGCACTGTCATCAACTTTCAACAATCCTGGGGTCTTAGCAGTAGTCACTGTGCCAGTTGATGTACTTGATGTTGCAGAAGGTACACTAATACTACATGTTTTTGGTGGCAATACTTTGTCTGGTACCTCTTCTGAGGGTTCAGATGCTGGTGAAGAGGCTGTGGTTACAGGTACAGTCTTATTTTGAACTGAGGTGGATACACTTGGAGGGGAGGATACAGAAGGTTGTGGTGTCCGTGGACTTGGTTGAGACATGTCTGTCTTTGTGGAACTTAATGAACTATGAACAAGAGCTGTTTGTTGAGCAAGAAATGCTGCTGGATTTTCCATGAATGATACACTAGTGTTGATGCTGGATGGATTCTTTGATGCTTCCTGAGGTATGTGTCGGACATCAACATTCGGACAAGGAGACGTCCTGTCGAGAATGCTGTTCAACTTCTGTTTATCCTTCTTGCTTCTAGGCCTCTTGGCCTTTGGTTTCCCTGGGTCCAGCCAGGTCAGATTACCTAAATGAGGATAGCCCTGGTTAATCATGAGATTAGGTTGGGAACCAACCTGCAAATGATTGCCTTGCATGTTGGCTTGTTCAAACACAGGAGGATTCGTAAATCTTTGGGCTTGTGGATTCTGCACATGCATTAGAGTCTGGAACATTATGTTTCCAGAATTCTGCTGCATATTCATAGGCAACTGGCACTGGAAGTGTTGGGGAACATTTGGTCCATACATGTGGTTTGGAACAGAATTGACTAAAGAGGGACTGGCAGTGGGAGCACATGGAGAAGCAGACTGTTGCATCAACAACTGGTGCTTCAGCTGGTCTTGACTAAATGGAGCTTGAGGAGACACAGACCCTTGATGGAAGATTGCCTGACCAACACTATGTCCGGCCATAGATGTCTGAAGCCTATTCTTCTGATCCTCCAGGAAGCCTTCTTTACTGAAGTCCAGCTTGGCCGGAACTTGGCACGTTATTGGGCCAAGGTCATCAGCTGGATCAGGCATTACATTGCCAACAGAGTTGTTGAGCTTATTTAACTGTTGTAACTGTTGCAAAGCTTGAGATTTGCAAGGAACTGACTTATTTTCAAACATCTTTGGTACAGCATTAGAAACAGTAGTGACATTATTTGACGACTTAGATGCAGGTCCATCTGTGGGATTCTGTGAACCATCACCCTTTGATTTGGTGTGCTTGTGGGTGTGGTTCATCGGTGGTTTCACCTTTCCTTTCTGGGCCAGGAGCTGTGATACCAACAGTCCATCATATGGTGTAGAGTTCACTTTGTTTTTGCTCTTCTTACCTATAGTTGTTTAGGAAGCAAATAAAACACGAGTGAGGTTAACATAATATAAAATTATATCAGTAGAGGTGAAAAAATGTTATGAGGATGCGATATGATACATATCCTGATAAGGGAGCAATACAATTGATATCTCTGCAGGAGAATATCAGACCTGTAGTTAAATTCCACGGAGCATATACATGAAATTATACAGGAGGCACATGTAAGCTTAGAGGCTCTGTGAAATACCAGAAGATAAACAAACTCTTGATCAATTTATGTTGCTATTGACATAATTTACATATATATAACTTGTGATGCTATGTGTCATATGCTCTGTAAAACTGGGAGTGAAAATCAAGTATTGTATCGGGGGCTTCATCTCACAACACAATTCGGTATTGCTGTTGGATTCATATAAATAATGCAACTGGTTTCAATCCCTCCTTGAATCATATACTGAGTAGAAAAAGAAATGCATTTTTTTCATTTTGCCAAATTAATAGAAGACATAAACATGAATGCTTACTTTCATGAGATTTCATTTTTCACAAAATTGTATTTCTTTTGCTGTTCAGTATATTTCAGTAATATTACATTGTAACAGGTAAAACCTACAACTACTCAATTAAGCTACTTAATTGAGTGATTGAGTTCAATTTTGTGCTGTTATTGGCAATATTCCAGCAAATACTATTGCTGGAAACACCAGAAATTGGCTTCCTTGAATTATGCACACAAAAAATTGAACTTGTTTGTGGACTTATGAGTGAACACTTTAACCACTTGGCTACCCCACAGCCCAAGTGGCCAGACATAGCAAATCAGATAACAACGAAGGACCTGAGATCTCATATCAGTGTAATCATGGTCGTCTCCTAGCCCTAGTTTGACAAATAGAAATAGATCTTAATATGAAGATAAACAAAATTGGTTTTCAACTTGACTGGAATGCCAATACAATTCATATCTAAATTTGTAGAAAAATAAAGCTTGTTTTGATCAGAATACTAACTGAACCAGGCCCAACTACCCTTAACTATATAACCTGAAGTACATTCAGACAACCAAACTCTTTCATGTTACAGTGATTTATCATGAGCAGCAAAGAGGTAGATAGTAGGGACTAAGTCCACAGTGTCAGTGTAAAGTCAAAATAATGTTGCCATAGTTACAACCATTGTTAAAATCTAGATAAGAAAAGCATTTCACTCATAAAAGGTCCTTAATCGAGAAAGAGTGCTCAGTTCAACATGCCTCGATCACATTCATTGTTACATCAGTGATACAATTCCTCAAAATGTAAGTAAATAAAACCTTTAACAAACATCCAAATCTGGAGCAAAATCTAAACTTTTTCCCATTTCCCAAGGCCAGGATGATTGGGATCCTAAACGAATCCCTGCATTACAACAGTTAACATGTCATGACAGCAACATATGTCATATTTGGGATTTCACTTTCTCAGTAAAGTACAAATTCTAGTACTTTTTTGGTTGAGTCCCATCCAAGATTCGAACCAAACCAAACCAAAAAAGTACTAGAATTTGCACTTTTCTGAGAAAGTGAAATCCCAAATATGACATATGTTGCATTTGACCACTTTCTAAATGGCATTGTGTAATCATGTCATGCCAGATCCTGTGATTAAACTGTTTAAAGCTCCTGGATCCAAGGCACAACATATATCAACTAAATGTCTTGAGACAACCTATGACCAGTCATCATTTCCATCTTACCTTTCTTTGAATGACCTCCTGTTCCTGAATGACTGATCTTATCCGTAGCTTTAGAAACTGACATCGACCGACTACTCTGAAAAGTTGCCATTGCAATAATTTTGCGTTTGTGAATACACAACTTGGTGAGGTCGCCTGTAGCCATATCATCCACAGTCCAGAGTTTCCCATTGACCAGTGGGTCAAAGTTAAACACCTTCTCCACCAAGAGTGGACACTCCAAGCCACACTTGCAGGTGCCCTCAGCAGACAGATACTTGCATACTTCATGGTACGAACAAAGTCTTGTGTTGCTAGGACTGCAAGGAAAACATCAGACCACAGTTCAAACATTTTTAAAGTCAGGGACTTATCTGGTGCGTGAGTGAGTTTAGTTTTACGCCACACTCAGAAATATTCCAGCTATATTGCGGCTATCTGTAAATAATCGAGTCTGGACCAGACAATCTAGTGATCAAGTGTTTGAGCATCAATCTGCGCAATTGGGAACCGATGACATGTGCCAACCAAGTCAACAAAACTGACCACCTGATCCCGATAGTCGCCTTTCATGACAAGAAAGTCGCCTTTTACGGCAAACATGGGCTACTGAATGCCTATTCTATCCCGGACCTTCACAGGCTGGACTTATCTGGACCTGAGCTGATATTTAGCTTGAGGTCTGCAGCAAATGCCATTACAAATCCCAAAATTGGAAATAAAACTTCCTTTACTCTGACAGGGCCTGCTTTAAGAGCTTGATAACCTATTTGCATCCAGTGCAACCTAACATAAAAACCTAGTTGTACCAGCCAACTTCCAGCTGAACTGCTTTTATGCAATATGTAATGACAGAAATATGCTACTGAATTATTCAAAGTTTAGAAGGAAAGTGTGCAGAGATAATTATGCTTGTACTGTTACATTTACTGTTGAGTTATTTTTCAAAAACTGACTTGCACCTGTTGCAAGTCAGACAAAAAACTAGTTTGCACACTGTAATATTGGGTTGCACCAGTGCACGCATCCTTAATATCTCCAGGATATAAGTTCCGATAAATCTCCACTATACCCTGGATGCATCTTCTGCTTGGCACAATGAATTAATTATCTCCCTTAGCTACCTTTTTATCCAGTCATGTGTCTACGTTGGAAAGTTCAGCAGACCAATCACAACTCACTTTCGCTTTTTGAATCATCCAACTGATTAAACCTGTCACTACAAATTATGCAGAGGTACTCTGAAAAAGTTCTTGCATATTTTGTAAAGGTTTCTGACCTGTCAATTTGTCAGCATGATTTCCAAAAAATCAAACCTCTGCAGCTGCAACTGCCATCTTTGTTGACACTGACAAGTTTGGTTGTAACAGTGACTTAGCTATTGACTACTGTGAAACTGTGGAACCAGCAACGGGAGGTGATAAACTTATCTGGCTGATGTACATGCATCCAGTGAATAGTGGAGATTTATCACAATGAATATCCTGGAGATATTGAGGATGTAGTGAACACAACATCGAGCCCTGACGCAGGTTAGCAAATGTACGATATAACTAATTCTGTGGATTTGTTAAAAAAAACAGTATTTTGTAGCTAACAGTATCAATAAAGAGGTACACCACTTCAGTGTAACCAAAATGAGGAGAAAATTATCAACATCCCTTATAATGGTTAAACATGTCTAGAAAGCATCAACTACTTACACAGATTGCATGTCAGATGTAACTGTATTTTTGGAGTAATTTATTCCGCAAGAAACAAATTAGGTAAATCTTGGAAGCAAATTTTTAGAGGCATGAAATACTGAGATATACAAAATCTTTTTTCTTTCAGTTAAAAAAATACTATTAGTTAACCACCAATGACATGAAAACGTTTTAAGTTACACTTGAAATCTGATCTATATATCCTTGTCTTGTAATATTGACCATGCTAGAAAAAATTCAGACTTTGAAAATTGAGTTGATCTTCAATGACAGAAAACAATGACACCTGTAATTGACATGCCATGTTTACTCAGGTGGTTCAATGTTTGAGAAAGTGTCTAGTCATTGTTATCATAACACTACAAAGACTTTAATAACAAAACCTAACAACCACAGCAAGTGTTGCTGGCTGATTTTAAATAAGAAGATAAGAAACTTTCTCCTTCCCTGACTTTTCTACATAAACTTTGTCTTCACAGTAGACACAATAATGGATGAGTGAGTGAGTGAGTGAGTGAGTGAGTGAGTGAGTGAGTGAGTGACGTAGGTTTATGCTGCTTATAATAATATTCCAATGATATCATGTCTGGGGACATCAGAAATAATCTTCACACATTGTACCCATTTTGGGAATTGAAATTTGGTCTGGTAAGCGAATGTTCTAAAACAAGGATACACAACCGACCTTAGTTATTTGATTGTGTTGGTACAATGAACCAATAAAAGGCTTATAGTTCTGAATGTTTCTTCAGTACAAGAGATAATAAATGTCGATCAAAATATGAAATGTGGAGTTCTCTAATTCAAGACTGTGGATTTTATCAATACCTGTAAAGCCTCTGAAAGCTGTGGATAGGAAAGTTTCAACCTGTTACCCAGAATTAATCATTTCAACAGTTTCCCAACTGTTTACAAGTCTATACAGTATGCCAGTACTTCCCATCATGCAAGTACTTGTATTAGCATACTTTCAGTGCACTTCTCCTTTGATATTTGCATTATATTTGCATTGTATTTGCATTTCATTTGAACTTAAGTTGTTATCAATATTGTGCAATGTATTTTCAGCAAATAATGTACGTGATCTGATTGCCAGGTAACATAATCAGAAGATCAATATTGGTTCCTTGAACAAACCCAATCATGAAGAAAAGGACTAGGATATTTTAGCTTTTAGTGATGATGCATGAATAATGAACAGATTCCATGTTCAGTTTGTTGGTCATTTTCGACAGCAATATTCCTGTTGTGTTGTTGGTCAGTAAATGACTCAATCTGGACCAGACAAGCCAGTGACTGACATCATGAACCATATTCATCTACCTGTCACTGACCACCTGATGCTGTTTGCCATCTCTTACAACAAGCATGGGTTGACAAAGGCAATCACTGATATGGAGTATTGTTAATCAGGGATTTACATTGAGTCCTGTATTGGAGGATCCAAGGGACTCATACTGTTAATTTTCATGGGTCCTGGACAACAAAATGGGGTCCCAGACACTTAAATATTATTACTACAGTTACTGTATTGTGTATTATGATCATGAAATAAATTATTTCCATAATTAAATGGCACATAATACCATAACCCAGCTTGTAGCAAACTCAGCGATCATTTATTGTTACTTGAGTGGAAGTTTTACGAAAGTATTTAGACTTTTTCTGTGCCCCTGTGCGCTTATAAATTTTGTTGCCTCCACGGTCTATTTTTATGCGTACAAGATTCACGTCCTGTAAATCCCTGGTTAATTATAACATGGTTCGTGGCTTAACTCACAAGAGTTATTAAACCACGCTTATAGATATAGTTATTCAGCATGTTATACCACAGAGCTCGAAGTAGGTCATGGCACGTTACAAAACTCGAGGTGACAAACAACTTTTGAAACCATACAAATGGTGTCATGGTTGTCAACTGACAGGAAGGAACCAATAATCCTTGCAAGAGGAAACAAATGTCCACTCTAACAATCCCAAAAGTTGAAAATATGACTGTCAACAGCTGTGACAGCCACGCATTGTTGTAGTAACTTGTACCCTTGATCCAGTCTCGTAAAGTACAATTTGGAACCATAACTGGTTCTTGAATGTATCCTTGTTACTGAAGATATAGTACCAGATATAAGCTGAGCTCTTTCTCACAGTCAGCCCGCACAAAGGACGGCCTGGAACCAGCATAGTAATAGAAGTAGTGGCTTGCAAGACTTACAGAACTTATACACAGTACACTACTGAAGTCAAAAAGCTGTCCTGATGGAGAAATCTCATTTACATAACTTCACAAAATTAAAGAACATTCTAAACACCTTTGCATATAAATGTCAGTAAGAATTCAATCCACCATTCCAGCTCTGATTACAAGCGACTCAACATTACTGGAATATCTTTGGGGCTGGCTAAATAGATAATCAGGAATATTTTTTATGTGAAAGAAAATTGTGCAAGTATACGTATCATAAACGAACTATTGTGATGAAATAAATTTCAACCTTCAGTTGTTCAGGACAGTGTTTTGTTGGTAATCCAACCAAGTGTCAGAACTCACCACTGATGTGAAAAGGGTTGATTTCTTTCAGATTTTTTCGTCAGTTTTGCTCAAAGTATTTGGGAATTGATCGATATTCACCAACAAGGATCAATCTCTATAATTTAGATCGATAACCATCCCTATCTTTTACGGTTACATGATGCAAACCTTAGTTCACCGATCACAAACACCTTTGTCCCAATGGCAAATACTTTATGAAATATGAAACTGTCCGGAAGGTTCCAAATAAATTGGGTATTTACAAAGCAATCGGGTATTTACTCCAATGCATGTATGTGTATGAGTAATTGCATGTTTTGAGGAATAACAAGCAATTTGTGTACTCCCACTAGTTTAAAGAAGAATTTTCACTCAGAGTTTCTTACCTTTTTGAGGTAAGTAACACTGATAAACATATAAATAAGATGATTCTCAATAGACATGAGTTTTTAGCAATTCTTATATTGCAAAAAAGTTGGCAGCCATCTAGAAACACTCAACATGGAAGGCACTACAGTGAACTCGGACAGCGGCTACGGCTATACTAGTACATGCATATTCAACCATTGCTTAACATTTGTCAAAGCTGTTGAAGAGTTGGGCACCACAACGAATTATCATCTACAAGCCAATTTAGGTAGTTAAGTAATTTAATACGAAGGCATTCATAGACCTGTTGGGTTTTAAGTAATTCTTATATGTGTTTTGGACTCCCAGATTTGTAATTAATTGAGTAAATGTGATTTCTATTGAGTAAAATACACAAATACGCGCCTTACCTGGAGCTCTGTGTCCTGGCTGTGATTAACTTGTAACTGACACACTTGAAGTATCTCAAAAATGTAAGCATGCCCATTGGGATCACACTGTCCCATTCTGAATTTCTTTCAGGTAAAAAGGAATGTGCTGGTGAAAGTTCTACAGACATGTCTTCTATTGACTGTCAAACCAATGTTTACCATGATAAGTGAGGAAGTGAGTTAGGCTTTATGCCACACTCTGCCATATTCCTGCTATACAGAGGCAGTCAGTAAATAATCGACTCTGTACCAGACAATCCTGTCGTCAACAGCATGAGTATCCATCTACGCAATTGGAATAAGATGGCATGTAAGTGGGAAAGCCTGACCATCTGATCCCATGTTCCATGGTAAAGTTTCCGTAACAGCTATTTCCAAGAGCCTGGCTAGCTATTCTCGAAACGTTTGTGGCGCTATGAACTTCTTCAGCCCATTTTTAACACATTGACTATGATCAAAGTTAAGAATTCTTAAGGCTACGAACACTTCGAGAATAAGGGCCCTGTTTCTGCCATGAATGCCAAATTTATGCATGTTATCAGATGAAACATGGTATCAGGTTAGTGTGTCATATTGTCAACAATGCTTTTCCAACTGTGCACCCAAACTGATTTTAGTGAACATGACTGCAAGTTCCCGTTACTGCCTCCAACTATTAAGCTTTCAAAATTGAATCAAATTCACACTTAATGAGAATCACAAATAAGGGCACATGTTACACACTAACTATACTAGATTAACGCTTTGTCTCTGAATATGTAATCTCAATTGTAACAAATAAACCTATTCAAACAGAAAAGGACCCCCAGCCAGATGGGAGATTTTGAACCTGAGGAAATCCAGGATTGCTCCATTTAGGGCCTTAGCATTGCAGAGAGTGCTTGGTGGATTGGAAAATGTGACTCAGGGACTGTGAGACAGACAATAACTTTACGTGTACTTCAGGACATTTTCAAGAGGTGACAGACTGATAACCATTAATGTATTTCAAACAAGGGCATGATGGTTAAATGGTCCAAAGTCAGAAATATCGTCCATGGAAAGAATGCATCATAACTGACATAAAACTTGTGTCATTGATAACATCTTAAACAGACTGTTGTGGTGAAATATAGGTAAAGGTCCTCTGGGAAAATTCTTGTCAAATCTATATGTGAGATAGTAAACTTTTGCTGTGAAAACCTTTCAGTCAGACGAACTGAAAAACTAACTTAAGAGCTTTTAACAGAATTAACTGCAGACTACTTTGTTTATTTGGGGGTTTTGGTAATGTTTTTTTTGGGGGGTGCATAGAATTCAGCATGGTTCAGAATGTAAAAGCTTGCTTTAGCTGTGAAGACAGGGTGTCATGTTGCCACCATACTGATGCCTTGCTATAAAGTTTTCTTGTCATTTTGAATAATTATTCGTTGACATTTTTAACCTGAGCAAGTGAGTGAGTGAGTGAGCGTAATATGTATGCTTCTTTCAACAGTATTCCAGTCATATAACAATTAATATCCTATCATTTTGAATATTTATTCATTGACATTTTTAACCTGAGTGAGTGAGTGAGTGAGTGAGTGAGTGAGTGAGTGAGTGAGTGAGTGAGTGAGTGTTGAAGTCACACAATAATCAACATCCTAATACATAAAGCAGGGACCTGGATACTTTTTTCAAACATATATTTTTAGTAACAGCTTGAATTCATATTCTCTGAAAAGAAATAGTTATCTAAGGATTTAAAATTAAGAAACAGATTTGAACAGAATTAATGGCAGATTAATTTGTTTATGTCTGGCTTTTGTTTTTATGAGTTTTATTTTGGCGCATACAATTCAGTATGGACCAGAATGTAAATGTCATTTTGCAACTTCTTCACAACAGGCCAATGACACTGTGAAGACTTCTGTGCTTAATCTGCAGGATGATGTTGACCTAAATCTATAATTGCTTGCCCCAGGACATTTCACTATCTAAATCATCATAAACAATGTGCAAATTTGTGACGATTCACTGAAGATACTTTAGTGTATCATACAGAGGCCACCAAACAAGATTTCCAACATTCAACTGCAGAGTTCTTGATTTGGTTTCTGAGTACTTTTGTCCTCTTCAACAAGTACAACAGGTCATGATGGCAGATATGGACAACATCTCTGTTGCAATAAGAAAAAGAATTGTGTGTTCTTCAACTTCTTTCCTGTGGAATATATAGTTGCTTGAATTTAGATCACCCAATCCCATAAACTGGTTCTTACGACAAGCATAGGTTACTGAGGTTCAATTCTAACCCATATCTTCAGGGGTTCAGTTTTAATTTTTATCTTGACCAGCAAAACTATTGGTCGAGAGCCTCCTAATTACTGATTTCCTGGAAAACTTCTTAAACACCTCCTAACTACACAGACCTTGTATTTCGTCATACCTTTTGTTTCTTCATGCGTTTTACTCTGCATCCAGGAGGAACATAATGCATATTATATTTGTGTCCATTCTAACCATCTGCTTTACAGGAAGCACAATTTTGTGTTGCATTCGACATTGATCTTCCTCCATCCCTTATGGGTCTTGTGGCATCAGTTAGCAATTCTTATGTGCACAGGAAGCAGTATTATCAACAGCTGAAACCCTACAATAATTTGGGTCACTTTGATCTCTTTAAGGGGATCTGCCAAGATCCAGGTAAGAATTGATCTTTAGCAACCCATACTTGTGGAAAGAGGAAACTGACGTGACTTGCTGACTTGGTTGACGCATGCGATTGTATCTGAATTTGGTAAATCGATATTGATCACTGGATTGTTTGTCCCAGGCTTGATTATTTACAGACTGCTGCCATTTAGCTGGGGTATTATTGCGCGAGGTGTTAAACAACAAACAAAACTGTTCATGGGATTCAAGTTGATGTTCTCATTAGCATCTTTACTCTTCTTCTTTTACATGACACCAGTCTACCACTCTCAACATTCTCACATGCCGGCTCGCCTCCTTTCACACGGCAGTTTCATCACGAGCTTTTCCCAGCAGTACCACTTCTGTGTGCAGAAGTCCCACTTCCATGCGCAGACAGCAGACGATACATTATGTTAACAGTAGAGATGTGAGGTTCATGAACTCTTAACTTTGGACAAGCACCAAATACAACTGAAGTGGTCTCAAAACTGGGGCTGTTCATGGTTGTGAACTTGATCATAGAAGATACCATGCATACGTATCAGCATTAATACTAACCTGAAAATCACACTGCATAATAGCTGATTGCTCAAGAGACAGTGAAAATACAGGACTCAGTAAATTAAGTGAGCGAGTGAGTTTAGTTTTATGACGCTTTTAGCAATATTCCATCAATATTTCGGCAGGGACACCAGAGATGGGCCAGTAAATCATGACCTGGATGAGACATCAATACATATTCAAAGATGAGCATGATTTGAAGAAATAATATCAGCAGCATATTTAGGCATTAGGAATAATTATAATTATTCCACAGTGGACATGCTGCTGTGGTCTTTTTGTAAAAGTTCTGTAAACGTATCTGCATGAATGTTTATTTTTTATGCACAACTGAATAGGAAATTAATGCCTTTCAAATATTATGCCTACATTGTCTGTGACAATTCAGTTTGGTTATGGAAGTTTTACATATTACCATTACATTGCTAGTTGTCCAATTATTTTTATACAATAATTATACTAAAGAAATGTCTCATGTTTTGTAAGATTTGTCACAATGATGAAAACAAGACACTGAACAGTCAACCATGTTTAGTCGAAGGAAAATAATCACCTGCTTGATAATGGTGTTAGTTTCTACTCTGAAATGTCACATATTTATTTGGGTGTAATCATATACCAGTCAAAAACGCTGTGTAGGCGTAAACCTTGGAACAAACTGAAATCACTACTGCTCAAATTGTCTTAAATATACCTGTGCTGATGAAACATCACGGAAAATTATTTCATTGTGAATTAAATTTGTTAGTAACTGTTGGAAAGACACAGTGCCATGTTGTCCCCTTGCTGAGGACTCAAATCAAAGTTTTATTGCGATTCTTGATGAATATTCATTTGTGCCCTAAGTCTGTGAGTGAGTGAGTTTAATGTTTGTTTCAACAGTATTCCAGCTATATAACAATTAACTATTAAACATTTATGGTAGCACTTTGGATTTTTGTTCCAAACAAATGCATTTAGTACTGCAGTGTTTTTTCTCAAAGGAAAAGGAACTACTGTTCAAGTTTAGTTTAGCCAGTTTAGTGTTACACTGCACTCAGCAATGTGACAGCTATATGGTGGCATTCTGTAAATAATTGAGTCGGGGCCAGACAATCCAGTGATCAACAGCATGAGCATCAATTTGGGCAAATGAGAACCGATGACATGTGTTTACCAAGTCAGCGAGCCTGACCACCCTACCTGTTAGTCACCTTTCACGACATGCATAATCACCTTTTAAGGCAAGCATGGATTGCTGAAGACCTATCCTACCCTGGATCTTCACAGGTGTTATTTTATAAGCATTATCTCCAGCATCCCCTGGGCATTATTCGTGTTTGAGGCTGAAGCATGCTTACCTGTAGTACACCACTTCCCCATTCTCTGTCGTCCTTCTCCAGCCAAACGGCACCTTAACAATCTGCAAACTCTGTTCAATGTCTTTGGACTCCATGGAGTCCTGTTCACATTCAGTTCCCTCAGAATCTGCACCATCACTTACTTTGGGCTTTGTGTGGTGCGAAGCACAACCTGATATGGTGACCGGTGGCCCTGGCTCCACCCCGGGAGTTCCTCGAGGGCTCTCTCCAGTTCCTTCTGAAGGTTTGGTCACAGCAACCGACGTAAGAACAGAAGGAACTGTCACATTCACATGCGCCATTGCAGTGGTCAGGGGCGAACTATTACAGTTGGTCATGGTGATCGTGGTGGTAGTTTTAGTCACCTGGTTACAAATGGCTGTCACCTGAGGACCAGGTGTTCCTGCATGGGGAACAGGATGTGACTGACCAGGTGCTTTAGCAGCATGTTGATCATTGACACCAGAAACACTCTGACTGACTGCTGGAACGTTGTGACTTCCATATATACAGTTCTGCATTCTCTCCTGGGGGAAATTTTGATACATCCTAGACTGGTTCACAACGGTCGGATTCTGAGCTTGGTATTGATAGCTGATGTTTTGTCCTCGTGGTCCCCCCGCCATATTCGGACTTAGGGCAAGTGTATTTTGGAAACCCTGCATATGCTGCTGGTTGGGGTAGAAGTTCTGTTGGTGTTGGGGAGGCTGCTGTACTGTATGCTTCTGAATCTGCTGTTGTTGGAAGTGTGACCACAGGTGACCAATGCTTGGAAGGGAGGTCTGATTGCTCTGGTTTGGACCAACCCAGTTATTGAAGTTCTTGTAGTTCATCCCCGGTCTCTGGTTTGGTGGGAATCCTTGGTTATGTCCACCAAAGCTTTCCATTGGGGGAAGGGAATTGAAAGACATGGGTGATGACATAGAGATGTTGACCCCCATTGGAAAACCGGCTTGGGCTCCGGGATTGCCTTGATGGTGAGCCAGTCCGACATTGTGATACGAAGGAACAAATGTGTTGCGGTCAACCGGCATCTGTGGTATCCCCTGGCCTGGTTTCATGGCTCCCTGAGCCTCACCCATCCCCATGTACTGAAAGTGACACACGTTGGTGGCATTTGCTGCCAATCCCTGGCCATAGTTTGACACTCCAAATTTCAGACCCTGACCATTGTCAAAGTTCATGTTTATATCTGGTAAATAAGGGTGTCTATGTAAATAGAAAGTCTTTGGCTGTGAAAGAACACATTTTCACTGTCTCACGTCATCTTTCACAAATTAACATACATGTATGTTTCCACTTTGATGCCATCCCTACACAGAAACTTCCAACCATGATATCTTCCATGACCAGAACATCTGCAAAAAGAGAAAAGGAAAACTTTATGTACACATTATTTCTTACATCCCTGCATGAAAAAGTGTTGGGCAAGCAATATAATTTTATATGTATTTATTCAACAACGCACTTAGCAGCATTCCAGTTACATGAAGATAGTCTGTGAGTCTGGGATTTGTTATTTTCAAAGTGGACTGACAGATTCTCAAATTCACCTGTTGGACAGTCGGGCTAAACTTCAGTCAGTCATGTACTAGTACATGAGGATATTTTGTGGGCAGGTAAGTTTTGCTCTGGGCTGCCAAGTTTTACATCTAACCAGCTTCATGGAGTCTGAAATTCTGGGGAGTTTCATACCCTGATGTAATGACACACCATCTACCCTTTCACAACCGAGTTACCCTTATCCATTTTGTTGTAGCTAGGACAAGCGTATTTTGGGGACATATTCTAAACCATAATCCTGTCAACTAGACTGGATGTAACTGAAACTTGAATGAAAAAGGAAACGAACAGCTGATAACACAAGCTTCTAGAACATGACAACACAGGCCATACTCAGTGGTAACCAATCCTCGTTGTAGGGGTTTCACATGGCTCATGCCCTTTTGGGACCAGTTCTTCTTGTGTATGCCACTTGACATATAAAATCATTAGCATCTTTGTCAAAATTTGTTCATCAATGTGTAAGAAAACTCTCATTTGTGTCTACAGATAGGATCATAATGACTGAAGCAGCATCCAAGACTTCCAAATGTTCTCAATTAAAGTCCATAGCCATTAACAGGAAGGACTGACAATTTGTCAAAATTGGAAATTTTATCAGTTTTGACGCCAGACAAAATTGGTACTTCTTAAGAGCAACAACAATGAAAATATACAGAATAGATGCTGATCAATTTTTACAAATTACAATAATATTACTTTTAAATTTTTTACCTAAGAACCCAAATCTTCCACAGCTGGGACAGTATTGGGAAGGAGAATTTTGACAATGGGCCATTTTCAGGATTATTAGCCATTTCCTGAATTTTGAATGGGCCACTGCCCCTATATCAACAGAAAAACTTCCAAATTTTAATGGGCCATTTTTCATTCTAATGTGCAATATGAACTTTATGAAAACTGTTATCATCAACTAACAGTAAACAACTGATGACCCAATAAATCAAAGCATCGTGATTCTCCTATGATCCAATGATTCTTGTGTTCTCAGTAAATTCTCAGTGTAAACTAGGGCCCAGCAGGAAATGACTTAATGAATCAGGTAGTCAGGGTGTCACTTGTAAAGTGCCATGTGCACATAACCTGGATCTTTGCTCACAATCTCAATCACTGGATTGTCTGGTCCAAATGTGGCAGTTATTTACAACTGAGACAGCCGAGACATAGGTGAATGAGGCAGATAACTATAGACCTCGACCTTAAACTTAACTACACTGTAGAGAGATTCACCTTGCATCATCGACACCAATGCATTATTACAGTACACAAGTGAGATGAGTTTGATAGTACACAAGCGAGATGAGTATGGTTTACAGTGTACTGACTTCCAGTTATCTCAAGGCAGGTCAGCTTATTGTGGAAAGATAACACAAGGTGAAGCAAGTCTCAGACATTTACCAGTTATTTAAAAGCTGACAAACCCTGACAAATGAGCTGGAAAACCTGGATTTGAACCTCTGAACACTGATTTTGGACTTACTCAAGGGACACAACTCTGCACAATGAATTGTGTATCTTGACAACTGGGTTGCCCATGTCCTTACAGCAAGTCAGTGAATGCTGTTACATACAATCAGTTATAAAATAACATTCTCAACATTTTCTACACCATGGTATAATCACTGGCCTTCAGATCCACTTCTTTAACAAGTATACTGAAGTGACATGAATAATGTCTGAATATTTACATATTCTTGACAGTAATCATCATGAATGGCTGTTTTTAGTGATTATTCAACAGTTACCTGTATCTACATAATTAATACACAAAATGATGTGATGTAAATATTAATATCAGTGTCAGGTAACAGAATATGTTACATATAGCAAAAGTCATCATATAATGATATTCACAAATCAACAAGGCAGAAACGGGTTTTCTTTCATCAGTTGCCAAAACCAATTGCATGCATACATCCACATCTTCAAACAAATTCTTGTGAGATATTTTCTGAAAAATGTACCCTATCCTAAAAGATAGTCTGTCCATGTAAGCATTGTGTGGATAAGCCGTACCTTGGGAAATAATAGAAGAAAATATAACATCTTTTCTGATGGCTAATGTTCGCTTCAATAAGTAAGAGGTACCAATAAACTTGCAACATGATTGAAACTATCATACCACATTTGTTCAATATGAGATACAGAACAACTGACTCAGCTGGTATTCAACAGTGTTAAGGTGAAACAAACATTGTGTAAACTAAACATGTTAAGGCAGTTGTGCACATACTATATCACACTAATGTAACATTGTATAAAGGAAGAAGGGTCATCTCTCTATATATGAAATTTTACATTATAGAGTTATTGTATTTGACATGATTTGGTGCTGAGCTGTTAGGACCTTGGGCATATGTGCATTTTGAATCAAATATAAACCAGAGAGATGTTTTGTGCAAAGATTATATACAATACAGACAAGCAAATAACAAACAGTTGATCTACAAAGTAGCACATTTTGACAAGAACCAGGTAAACATAAACATATATTCCTAAAACGTATGTGTTGGTCAAACAAACTAGGGGATTCTATTTCAACATTCAAGAGTTTTCTGCATTGAAAGTAAGTATATAACTTCGTTGTATTCATCAAAGATCACCAAAACAAAGCTGCGGGCGAATGATGAGAAGCACAAAGATGTTATGTAATATTGCGTTTGTGGGGAAAATGACAGGTCGGAAGTGAAGTCCGATCACATCGCAACAGTCTGGCGCCAAGAGCCTTTCCTTATTCTAATTTCACTGTTAACTTATTTACGTTTGACAGTTTCATTAGTGTGTAAAGGGGCCATAATCGCAACTTTCCAGGTAACTGCCAAAGGTGTAAAGCAAAGCTAGTCACTGTTAGGTGTATGTTACGTGGGTACGTTTCACGGGACATTTCGCCACAAACAGCTAGTGCGACAGGTGCCCGTTCCGTCGCGCGTGTTTATTTGCACAATACGGGTGTCTGTGGTGCATACTTACTATTGTAGCATGCTCATGTATTCCTATGTTAATTTCTCCTGCATTTTGCGGGTATATAACCATTGTTTTTAGCTTGCGCGGCACACAAAATAATCAAAATATCAAAATTTTGCATATATTTATCCGAGAACATGGCCGCAGCTTTACTGCGCATGACACCCAGCCCAGACGGGATCAGCGACATCTTGCGGCCATTTGATAGCATTTTCTTGATGAGAAGTGTTCTATCCGTAAGACTGACTGGGGCATAAAATGGGATGTGAAATACATGTACGAGGGAAAACAAACACTCTTGATCTGTTGATTGCGTATATTGACTGCGAAGGGGAATCATTGTGTCCGGTGCAGTTAACAATAAAGTAAAAACACCATCGACGTGATTTGACGCGATTTTGATTTGTCATGCCAGACGTATAACGGCAGTTGATTGTTTAATCTCGTGTGTTTCAATTGGTCTTCAATTAAACAATGAAACCACCGAAGCGTGAATAAGAGCAACGGGGATGAGTGCCCCTTGGTCGTGATGAGTAGCGGGTACATTGTTGTCACAATAACCGTGAAATTAGAGGTCGGACGGTTAAACGGGTCGGGCTGATTATAACAACACTTCAGCCGTATCTGGTCATTGAACCTGTTTACACAACCAACACTTCGGGACCCATTTATTATCCGCAATAATTCTCATAATGCTTCCCTAAAGAGGGAAGAAAATAGCAACGCAAGAAGTAATTATTACTTATTGTCACTGAAAGAGAGTACACGTACGATCTCTACACTTACGCTGCCTCTCATGAACAAAATTAATAGCAATCCCCGAGTGCATCTGTACACACCTGAGGGCTAAACCCACCTCCCCAGACAAAATGGGTACTCCTTCCCACCTAAAAATCCTCATCACCCCTCTAGTTATTAATTATGATCCGTCTCTTAGATCATACTGCCTTTTTGAGTGTATATTGGGCGCACCTTTAGAAAACAGCACCACAACCTAACCTAACCTAACCTAACCTAACCCAACCCAACCTAACCCAAGTCGCCTACAATATTACGTAAAAGACCATTATGGTGTGTTTTAAACTTTGTGGTGCTGCATTCTAAAGGTAGGTCTTTAGTGAACCTCAACTTCAAACTAAACAATCGACTTTATGGAGTCACGGTCGCTTGGTTGACTTGCATGTCATCGTGCCCCATTGCGTTGATGGATGTTCATGACATCGATCACTGGGTTGCTTGGTTCATTTTCATATGAAGCCGGAATATTTCAGTCAACTGTTTGAGTTCCTTACACATATTGCACACTCTCTGAAACAACAATTCATTGTTGTTAAACTCCAAATTGTCGCCAAACTCCAAACTGTGACTATCAAAGACACATGAAAAGGCCGCAAGAGAAAATTGTCTCTCACAAAAATGCCCACAAACAATATGTTAAAAATAGCCCCATTCATCCATTCATTCATTGGGGGAAGCAATACTTCACTCCTTTCATACCCTTCGGGATATTAAGTCCTAGAGGAATTTTAAAAAGAAATGCTCAAATTCTCCGATGTCCTACGAAGGGAGTACGGACAATTATTAATGTAGACAAAATCACAAACACGGTCCAGTAACGCATCGTCGAGTTATTCATGATGTGTTGCCGGTTCAGAACCGTCAAGATTCATGTTGCAGGATAGATAGTCGTGAGGAAATATCTATTTGGTCGTTACCGAAAGAAGCGCACGTTGTTATTCCGGAAAGCGGTGTTCGAGCTGTGGAGGGATGGCGTTGGCGTGTCAGCGGGACAGTTACCTTACTCAGGTATATTGTCAGTTAAACTGACAGCCGCTTTGTCATGCGGGAAAAAAATTGGGTTGCACTTGTAAAGACGTCAATGATGATATTTTCTATTTAACATCGTACTGTGGTGATTAAGGACTGAAGACAAATGCTGATGTAATATTTTGATTGCGTCATGAGACATTCAAGTTATTGTTCCGCCTTCTATTCTATTAATTTAACTGTCATATTTTGGTAGTGCAGATATGATAGATATTGTTTGTAATTGTCAGATATCAACAAACAAAACCCAATTTGGAGATGATTATAAAACATTAAAAGAGAGATCGATCATGATGTTTTAGCAGTGGTACTGAGCTCATCCACAAAGATCTAAATACAACTCAAAACCTTCAGCCATGGATGATTAATATCATTAAGCTGCCTTAAATCATGATTACGAAATGCAACAAATTCAGCTTTAGTAATTATGCGCAAGCAACTTGGGGACATTATAAATTGGATCAGTCATGAAAAGCACTGAAATTACCTGCACAGAGTTGCATCCCTTGAGAGAGACAGTATCCTGTGAATCCAGATGATATTTCAAGGTTTGTCAGCGACCTGTACACATGAATTTCACCGAAGTAGCATTTTGCAAGTTCAATCAACCCATCCTTTCCTCAAACTTTATATTGACATGGTCAGATACGGAATGAATGCTTTTGAAAACAGCATTAAACCCAAGTCACTCACTTTGCTGGGATTCCCATTTCATGCCTTGGACCTTCTCAAGTCATCACTAGAGTTTGCTGTTGCAGCTGTTAGTGTGGGTTTTTATCTAGACCTGCACAGGGTCAATATTCTGTCCCGCCTCTTCATTCAATCTCAGTTAGCATTCTCACTTTAGACTGAAGCAATTTATGGTTGATGTTGTAGGGGTGGCGGGGGTAGCCTAGTGGTTTAAGCATTGGTATGTCGTGCCGAAGACCTGGGTTTTTATGCCCCCATGGGCACAATGTGTGAAGCCTATTTCTAGTATCTGCTGTCGTGATGTTGAATTTTGCTAAAAACGATGTAAAACCCAACTCATTTATGTGGGTGTAGGTGATTTGGAGAACTTTTCAAATCTGGCTTCTATTTCACTGAGAACAGACCTGGTATGGAGGAAGTGACTTTAATGCTTGTAACTATTGCAATTGTAGGAGGGTGTTGAGTTGTTGTCCCACAGGTAACATTCTGTTGACTGCGTCAGCCTCCTTTGACATTGTGTCAGACTTCTGATCAGTAGGTGTGTGGTTCAAATCCAAACACAACTTTTAATGGCGGCTACACAATAGTACAATTACATGCTAATATATCGCACAATTTAGTGAAAAATCATACAAATTTTGAACCTAAGGATTCTAAGGGTGCTTCATGTGGAATCCAAGATAAGTCACTGCAGTGGTTAAGCCGTTTACTTATTACTTTATCATAATATGATTCATTAAGTGTGAGACAGACCATTGTCTTCCATGGTCAAGTCCTGAATCTCCTGATATCAACATCATTTATGCATGAAGATCTGGGCTAGAATTGGTCTTCAGCAAACCATTCTTGTCTTGGAAGGGACTAACGGGATCGGTCAGACTCGCTGACTTTGTTGACACATGTAATCACATCCAAATTGCGTATGTCGATGATCATGTTGTCGTTCACTGGATTGCATGGTCCAGACTCGTTATTTACAGATACAGATTATTTACAGATATAGCCTATATATGGTTATTGCTGAATATTGCTGAGTGTGGTGTAACACTTCACTCACTCACTCACCTACTCACTGACGCACTCACATTCTGTCTTCTGTGAAGGCACTTCATTAAACAACAAGCAAGCAAATCAACAATATCAACAAATTCAATCATTAGTGGAGATACCTGATAGTCACAGGTGTGCATTTCAGTTATCGTCAGTCGTCAAGTCATGTAAGCCTTCACAACTGACCGTGGTCAATGGAGGCAAGAAGGAGAAACTGTCAGGCTTTGATGTGGTCCTTGAGGATACTGTTCTCTTCCCTGAAGGAGGCGGACAGGTGAGATTACCTTACGGATTTGTTGATAAACTGTTAGAACGTCTGTGTGTGAGGTATTATGCTGTAAAGATCTTGCAAAATACATTTTTTAGACTTCGTGAACTTTTAGTAACACAGTCAATACAGAACATTATAAGAAATGCAAGTTTCGGAAAACAAGGAAATCTCATAAAAGTAAGTGTTCACGTTTATGTCTTCTGTTAAGTAACTTTGACAAAAAGCCAGAGTTATGTTTCTTTTGCTGTTCAGTATATTATATCATTACAGTAGGCATGGGTAGCAGAGTTGCTTTTGAGTCCATAGTTCTGTGCAGAATTACCTCCCTTTGGAAGCCAGGACCTATGATGACTGGTTCTAATCCTGGTTGCCTAGATCATGTTTCTGGGTTTAGTGGCACCATACTTGTTACTTAAAACAAAGTGGAAAAGACCTGTAATCTGCTTAGTGAGTGCGTGAGTTTAGTTTTACACTGCTGTCAGCAATTTTCCGGCTATATGTCAGTGTAATAAGCTTAGAGTAACTCTGTTATTTCTTTGATAATTAGCCAAGATGCTTTGTGTTTCTGTTTCAGCCAGATGACCGGGGTTCAGTGAGTATGTTTCTTATCCTAAAAGACATTGGCCATAAAACAATGCTTTAAATATCATATCATTTTGGTACAAAAGAATAGACAGTAAACCAATCATGTTTCTTGCAACCAAACTGCTAAATAATTTTTAGCGAAAAATATACTGATGTGTTAAAGAAAAATTTCATCATTTACCAGAAGATGAACATACTATCTGTAAGATGGAACTGTGTTTCGTGTTGAATATGGTGGTCATCTCAGTGTGTTTTAGAACACTTTCCTGTGTACAGGTTCATGGAAAATCAGTGTTACACTGGTGAAAGTCTGGGTTAGAATTGATCTTCAGTTACCCATGCTTGTCGTAAGAGGTGACTAACGCGATCGAGTGGTCAGGCTGACTGACATGGTTGACATGTGTCATTGGTTCCCAAATGTGTGGATGAATGGTCACCTTTTTGCCTAGTCCACTGCAATATGGCAGAAATGTTGCTAGGTTCAGCATAAGTCACTGACATCGGCGTTAAGGATCACTTTGGTGCTCAGTTCAGTTATGTGTTGAGACTGGTTTGTTGTTTAATGCCGCACTCAGCAATATTCCAGCAGTATTTCAGCGGTCTAGGAGTATGTGTGTGTTGAGGATCACACTGGTGGTCAGATAGAACTGATTGCACTAACACTAAAACCTGTCAGTTTCATGCAAATAAATCTACATTTCACACACAGTATTTTGTACCTGCATGTTCCGCACGCAAAGAATTTTGCATTCTGGGTAGTTACATTTCTAAATTACTTCTCTAATTCTTGTAATGTAATGTTGTCTGTTTTGACATAATGATGACATAGTAATGCTACTGAAACTTGGAATCTCCCAGGTTTACAAATAGTGACCGCGCCATCATGATGTCCAAACCATGTATGGCCATATATGTCACAGATTCATACCCTTTATAGATATTAACTGTTTGGATCTTTTTGAGGCACCTGTTGCCACACTTCCCCAAATTCTCAAGGCCACATGAAAAAGATGATGTGGTTCTGATTACACTTCTTCAAACTTTAGCATAGGATTTTTCTCTTTTTTTCTACATTTTTATGTGGAAGTAACGTACTAGCTGATAACATAATCATCAAGGGGTAATTGTTTATTCAATCAAGCTTGCGGTTATCATATCGACTTTCTCTATCAGAATGACTGATGACTGACTGTGTCGGGAAAAAATTAAAAAACATGTCACTCACAACAACCCCATTCATAGTCATCCTAATATACAGTAGGACACTGAGACCAGTGGGTTGTACACTTCAACCGGACCTTTTGCGAATCTGCCATATTTGTCAAAGGAGCAGACGCTATTCGTGAACTCTAGGTATTGATGATCTCTATCTGGTGTTCAGTGTGTTGTCAGCATCATTCTATGGTTCAGATCTGTAAAGTGAGCTGAGGATTTGAGTGTAATAAGGACGTGTCACTTGTGTTCAGATCAATGGTGTGAGTGTGTTGAGGATCACTCGTTCGGGCGCAGATGCTGTCCACTTTGTCACAGAAGAAATCCCCCCAGAAACAAAAGTGGATCTCCAGGTTGACTGGAAAAGACGATTTGATCATATGCAGCAACACTCAGGTAAGTCCTACTGGAGAGTCATGTGTTCTGCATGAGGTATGAGCACAGATAGCTCAGTTGTCAAAGTGCCACTATTTGCTGTGCAGTGTTTTTCATCCAGAGCAGGCCAGGAACATATGATCAAGGGTTCATATGATGGTCCATCCTAATTAGGTTCCTAG
Organism: Haliotis asinina; assembly: GCF_037392515.1. NCBI lineage: Eukaryota > Metazoa > Mollusca > Gastropoda > Lepetellida > Haliotidae > Haliotis > Haliotis asinina. Next base: position 45,069,074 of record NC_090289.1, read on the forward strand.
GTTTGCAGTGGGTATCATTCATTCGTTCGTTTGTTCATTCATTGGATGCCTAATGGTTAAAGGGTTTGCTTGTCACGCCGAAGACCCAGGTTCGATTCCCCATGTGTTCACAATGTGTGAATCCCATTTCTGGTGTCCCCTGTTATGATACTGCTGAAATATTGCCGAAAGCGTCAATAAAACAGTACCCACTCACTCACTCACATCCTTTATTCTGTGATGATTTATTTGAAATACTCACCTTAAGTATGTTATGAAATTTTGTGCTTGTTTTGCAGGAACTAGAAAAATAACATGTTTGTCTGGTGAAAAACAAGTTGGGAAACTTTTTTAAGCATCTGGATGAATGCTATTTTGCACCAGTGAACTGTTACAATGTAATTGCAATAATGTCCTTTTATGATAAGCATCTCAACAGAATGATAAGGGCAAATGATTACTGTTAACTGGTAAGTGTAGCAGTGGGCTCACAGCTTCAAGGGGAGTTTACAACCCAAGCTGCCTGTCAGTTTTTATAATGTTAGCAGTCACATTCACTTCCTACTGGGTATCCATTAGCTGCAGGTTGAACAGGGGAAAAGTTTAAACAATTGGAGAAACTGTATCTGCTGACATGCTTCTGGTTTACACATGAACATTAGGATCACTATCTAGCTGCCTGTCACACCATAGAAAGTGTACAGTCACATGACCATTTGAACTCTCCGGGTACCCATTCACAAATGTTGAACAGAGGCATATTTCATACAAATTGAGGAGACATTGCATCTGCTACCTCTGATTTAGGGTGATGTTCTTCAAAGTGATTGTAGCACTACATCAGTCATAAGTCTTTGTTAAAGTATGGGAGTTAAATCATCTAACTGACTCGATCTTTTGTGGAACGGGTCCCAGTAGCAATACACATGATTTTATATTTCAGGACAGCATCTGATCACTGCTCTGGCGGATTCGATGTTTGGCTACAAGACAACGTCATGGTAAGACGTGGTTTTACTGATAGACAATATGTGTCATATTGAATTATGGGTGTCAGAATGTTTCTATTTGTCCAGTGATGGTGAGAGTAATACATAAATTCCTGCACAAGTGTCATCGAAGCAGTATAATACTTATCCGTGTATAATCTGTTTCTGTATTATCCGTTACTGCTCTCATGTGCATCATGTATCGCTGGTTGGTGCAATAATACTCATAACGATTTCCAGAAAATAACATAAGCAAAGAGGAATGGATTACAATGGATTATCAAGGGTTTGTAGGGACATATTTTCAGTAATTTGTAAGCATTATTGGTGAAGCAGGATTGGTAAAATCCATTTTACTATTGTCAGGTAAAATTGCATTGAATGTGTTGTTTTACCAAGGGAAACAACTCAAGCGGACATCCCAGGGGTGGAAATACTTTATAATTGCTAGTGTACTCCTATAGCAGTGGCATCTGTAAAATCACTTGCCCCGATACTTTTTCCACTATACCGTCCAATTTTCTTGTTAAAAATAAACAACATAATTAACAATGGAAAGTCAACTGGACACAGATAGAACATGATAGACAAATTTGCCTGCCGGGCAGGAAATAACACTGTACTGGGGCATTAGGCAATGGGTTAATCCCTCCCTTGACATCTGCCATTATCTGAGACCCATTGTGCAAAACTATCCTTGGGCTGAGGTGACGCTAACTCATTTCCTCTATCATAGGCATGTATCTGGCCTTTGTCTAAACCAGAATAATGTTTGGTCTCACACTGGACTGGTTTAAATAGATTTCTGTGTGCAATTATTTGGAATTATGAAGTCCTGTCATCCTTCAAGTGAAGTTTCTGCTATCAAGGAAGAATTTTTGTGTGGTTTGTCTTCCAACTTTGTTTCAAGATTGAACTTATTTGAATGAAAGTGGTAATTTACCGTATGGCATCAACATCCTTTACATCATAATGTTTTTTGTTATGAATTTACTAATTTGGTATTATCCCCTGTTCAGCAAATGTTTCATTGCTGTGCTGGTCTGCGGAATTTACTTTCCATGGTCCGCGGAAAACGCATTTTCATGCAGAATCCGTGCAGAATTTGCCACTTTTCTGCCGCGGAATTTGCTAATTTTAAAGATTGAGTGAAAACTGACTGACAGGAGGGACTGACTATCATAGGCCATTATCTGTGTATGTGAGTTTCGATCACCTTAGCGCTGAGTCTACTTTAGTAAGACGGAATATGAGGTCACAAAGTGACCTAATTGCTAAGGTCACTTTGTGATACATAGTCCAGCACCATAATGCTAAACTCATGTGTTATACAGCAAATACAACTAAGGCCACATGTAACTTCTTCGAATAAAGATTATCTAGCCTCATGTAAGAATGATAGTAAGTTTTGATTGGTCCATGTGACTCTGATGAAATACCATGTACATCATCACGATCCGCCAGCGTGAGTATAAAAGTCGTATACTCCCGCTGCGAAAGTCATATCAGCCTGCTATGCCTTAGTGATGACGTGAAGTGAGAAAAGCGTGCATCGACAAGCCTTTAGTAACGTGTGGTGGATTGAGGTCAAACAATCCGCTGGCGTCAACATGGCAGCAAGTCGATTTGATGCGTGTTGTTTTGTTTTGATTTAGTGAAAACATTCAACTAGATAAATGCATTATCACTTTGTGTCTCAGGAAATACGGGGTTTTATCAGTCCCTCATAAGGTTGTGTACAACCTTACTCGGGACAGATAAAACCCTGTATTTCCCTCGACCTGATGTGATAACTTATATTGTTTGGTTCTGAAAGTTTTCGACCATCTGTGTTCATCTTGCAACAAGTTACGTTTCAGAAGATGATAACTTAAACCTGGGCTTTGCTTTCCCAGCTATGTATATTTCTTTATTCTTTAATCAGGAATCTGGGAGAAAAGGTGTCATTTATAGAGCTGGATACCCCCAAGATGACAGCTGAGGAATTGACAACACTGGAGGAAACGGTCAATGCCAAGATCCGAGAGGGTGTCCCCATGACACCCAAGCTGTATGAGAATAAAGACGACCCGCAGCTGGCTGCTGTAAGTTGGAAAATTATTGTCATTGACTGTCAACAGTGTTCATTGCATTGTTATTCCCCCGGCATTTAATGCGGGGGGATATAGTCGACGCCTCGTCTGTCCGTCCATCTGTCCGTACGCCCATCGTCCCTTCCTCCGTCTGTCTGTCCATCGTAGTCATTTTGTTTCTGGAACATAACTCTGAAACCATTCAATATTATTAGACCAAACTTAATAGATATAATAATCTCAACCTATAGTTGTGCCTTTTGTTATTTACAGAGTTTGGGCATTTTTATGTTTTTCATTTTTCCTTGGAACATTTTGGTGTTAGTCTAATGGTGGGATGGGCTTCGTTTCCGGAGCAGAAAAAAAAAACCCGTTAAATATTTTTCTGCAAAACTTGGTAGATATCAATCAGAACCTGAAGTGGTGCCTTTTGCTATTTACAAGTTTTTGTGATTTACTATGTTCTCGGGTTTCCATGGAAACGTTTTGGACATAGTCTCAAAAGTGTAGGGGTGTGTTTCATTTCATTTCTGTAATATCTGTCAGCAAAAGTTGTTAGATATGTGTGGCAGATCACAAAGTGGTGCCTTTTGCTCTTTACAGGTTTTTGTGATTTATTATTTTCTCCCTTTCCATGGAAATGTTTTGGACTTAGTCTCAAAATGGAGGGATGGGCTTTGTTTCCAGAGCAGAACTCAAACACTGTTCAATATTTTTGTGCAAAACTTGGTAGATATGTGTGGCAGACCCCAAAGTGGTGCCTTTAGCTATTTATAGGTTTTTGTGATTTATTATTTGCAGACTTAGTCTCATCATGGAGGGATAGGCATGGGCTTCGTTTCCAGAGCAGAACTCTAAAACCATTCAATATTTTTCTGCAAAACTTGTTGTATACATCAGTCAGAACCTAAAGTGGTGCCTTTTTGTACTTACAGGTTTTTGTGATATATTATTTTCTCGGTTTTAATGGAAACATTTCGGACTTATGTCTCAAAAGTGACAGGTGTGTTTCGTTTCTGGAGCACATCTCAAAAAGTTCCTAATATCTGTCAGCATAACTTAGTAGATATATATGTCAGACCCCGATGTGGTGCCTTTTGCTATTTACAGATTTTATTTATTTATTATTTTCTGGGTTTCCATGGAAACGTTTTGGACTTAATCTCAATATGGAGGGATGGGCTTCGTTGCCGGAGCACAACTCAAAAACTTCTAAATATCTTTCTGCAAAACTTGAGAGATATGTAGGGGAGACCCTAAAGTGGTGTCTTTTGCTATTTACAGTGTTTTGCCATTTTTATTTTTCCCTTATTCCATTGAAACAATTCTGACTTAGTCTCAAAATGGAGCTATAGGCTTCGTTTCTAGAGCACAACTCGAAAACCATTTCAAATCTTTCAACAGATCTTGGCAGATAAATGAGACCGATCTTGAAGTGGTGCGTTTTGCTGTTTACAGATATATGGCATTTATGTTTTTCATGACTTCCATGGAAACGATTCAAACTTAATCTAAGAAAACATCAAGTAACTCTCAGATGATTTGTCCTTTCAAATATGTGAGGACTGGGGGGATATGTCATCTTCTGATGACTCTTGTTTGTTTTTGGACAAATTATAGCCAAGTTAAGTTAATCTATTTCATTTGTGCGTTTTTCAGTGGCAAAATTTTGCAAAAGAACTTATTTAAAGATTTAACAGCCATTTGAAAATTTGAACATAGAAAATTGTTTTTAGGCTCACAATCTCCCAAATGACCACATGTGTCCTGTCACTGCTGTTAAACTGACCACATTTGTTTCAATACATACAGAGTTTTTTATAGGTTGGGCGCATCAGATGGCTATTAGGGTCTTGGTAGGGTTGTAAAACTGAATACATTCTCTTCAGTATGTCCAGTGGTTTTTACAGATGGGCACATCCTGTCATGGTTGTAAAACTGAATACATTCTCTTCAGTATGCCCAGTGGTTTTTACAGATAGGCACATCCTGTCATGGTTGTAAAACTGAATACATTCTCTTCAGTATGTCCAGTGGTTTTTACAGATGGGCACATCCTGTCATGGTTGTAAAACTGAATACATTCTCTTCAGTATGTCCAGTGGTTTTTACAGATGGGCACATCCTGTCATGGTTGTAAAACTGAATACATTCTCTTCAGTATGTCCAGTGGTTTTTACAGATGGGCACATCCTGCCATAGTTGTAAGACTGAATCATTGTCTGCAGTACGTCTTGTGGTTTTTACAGGTTAGGGCTCGTGGTCTCCCAGATGACCACGTGGGCCCTGTAAGGGTTGTTACAATCGAAGGCATTGACTCCAACATGTGCTGTGGCACTCACGTCTCCAACATGGCACATTTACAGGTGAGAAAAATACTGATAACAAGGTTTGCTGAAAAGAGTTTTCTGCGAATGATGAAGCTGTCCCAAATGTTTCAGATGTCCTGCTGCTCATCCCGTATACCCAGTGGTATTTGCTCTCAAAATTGAGCAGATGACCTTGAGGGTCAGGGCCACTCATTATGATCTCAGCATCAGAAATGTTTACAACATGATGGCTCAAGTATTTTTTAATTGAATTTGATTAGGGATATTATACAACCTCTTTAAGGTGGGATTTCATTAGATCATCATTTGATGACCTTCATGGAAGGTCAAGGTCACAAGAACTCGGAGTTGAAACAATTTAATTGAAGATTAAGTATATTCAAGTTGTAAGATGAACAGTAAACCATTTTTATAACAAAAACACTATATAGGACAGATGGACATAGGAACGTTTTTATTTTTTTCCCTCGACAGTTTGAAATGGAAGATAACTCAGGGAGCATTCTTCTGATATACGTGGTTTAAAAAGACCGATCTGTTTAGATATATCACATTGCCCAAAATCTTCACACAAAGCTTGTGTATGAATTTGTATTCATTTAATGATTTGGTAAACATGACCTGACTTTGGTTGTTTTGTTTTTTTCAGGCAATAAAGTTGTTGTACACAGAGAAGGGAAAGAAAGGGAAAACCAACTTGTTCTTTGTAGCTGGGGACCGGGTTTTGTCATACCTGGGACGGTGTTGTAGTGTAGAGAAAACACTTACAGGAGTACTCAAGTAAGTCTCAAGGTCACGTGGAGGGGTGATAGGTTATTACCGCCAAGTGTGACATAAAACAACAGACATACAGTTTGAGTGAGTGAGTGAGTGAGTATGGTTTTGCACTGTTCATGGCAATATTCCAACAACACCAGTAATGGGCTTCACACATTGTACCCATTTGGGGATTCAAAGACAGGTCTTCAGCATGAAAAGAGAACACTTTATCACCAGGTTACATCATCACCTCATACAGTCTCCCAACAGATTTGACTTTGAAAAAAAAGACACAAGAACATACATCCTAATGTCTTTATTACACACAGACATTAGAGTAGCCTAGTGGTCAAAGCATTCGCTTGTCATGCTGAAGACTTGGGTTCATTTTCCCACTTAGCTACAATGTGTGAAGCACATTTCTGGTGTCCCTCACTGTGATATTGCTTCAATTTGGCTAAAAGTGGCATAAAACCAACCTCCCTCACTTTCTTGCACATTTTTGGTATTTATGAAGGCCGTGTTAAAGCTTGCTCTCTCAATCACTTGAGAGATTGCATTGAATACATTAAGAAATGAAGAAATGAAAAGGAAGAAAATACAAACAAGCCAGTTAGCTGATTGAGTAAAATATGCAAGGTATTATAGACCTGTGAGGCTTTAAGTGATTCTCATGCATTTTTTGTACGCCCAGATTTGTAATTAATTGAGTGTGATTTTTATTGCGTAAAATACGCAAATACTCTCCTTATCTGGACTTTTTTTCACATATAACAATTTTCAGTGCACTCCAATCAATATTACAGAAACAGTACTAACTGCAGTATATATCCACACTCAGATGGTGACTTAGTTCCCCAAGTGCTGTTTAATAAAGAAAAGATGTTCTTTTTACCAGAGGTCCTTTAGACCAGCATGTGGACCTGGCAGACAAGGCTGTGAAGGGCTGGAAGGCTGCCCAGAAGGTAGGGCATGTTTTTCACTATTGAATCAAGGGCATTAGTTGCCTATTTGTCTGTGGAGAGTTGCCTCCCTTGGGCATGCCAGAATCCTGCAAATGTGGGCTCTGAGTATGTTTCCTTGTTTGTCAGCACCATATTTATATTTATGGCTTTGACTGGTGTGGTGAAGATTTTGTGACCTGTATCACTTTGAGTTTTCCTTTTGTATTAAACCAATGTGATATAAGTGAAATAATGTTGGGAGCCACGTTGAACACAGTTCACTTTGACTCATGCACATACAGATGCATGCACTCACTCATAGCTCCTTACCTGTTTGTGTATTGTGCCTTGTCAAGAAGATAACAAATGGGACATGCACCTCAGTGTTGACCATTTCATATTAGGAGTGAGTGAGTGAGTTTAGTTTACGCCGCTTTTAGCAACATTCCAGCAATATCACTGCGGGGGACACCAGAAAATGGGCTTCACTCATTGTACCCTTGTGTCGAATCGAACCCAGGTCTTTGGCGTGACGAGCGAATGCTTTAACCACAAGGCTACCTCACCGCCCACTCATATTAGGAGACAACACAAAGTATGAAATAAACAAAACATGTATGTAATGTAACCTTGTAAGAATTGTAAAGTGTGGGATATTGTAAGAATTTCAGTGCTCATTTTACCTGAACATGCTCATCCTTTTAACATAATATTCTGAAAGCAGTGTTTACAAAATAAATATGTAATATTACTTTTATATATAATTTGCTTACCCTATGGCAAGCACACATGATCAAGATTTGTGATTTGTTGTGTCATGCTTCAAGTAAGCCTTCAATAGCCAAAATGTACCTAAACAAAATTTGAATCTGTAATTGATCACACAGTATACTGTGTGCATGCATGTATTTTGGCCTTTGGAGTGTACTGTTTAAATGTATATTGACTTGAGTTGAATATTTAATTGACAATTTATGTCATGACAGACCTTTCTGACCAGACAGTCCAGTGGTTGATGTCATGAACATCAACCTGCTCAGTCAGAATACAATAACATACGTCAACCAAGCCAGTGAGTCTGACCTAACGGATTACCCCATCCTGTTAGTCACCTCTTATTACAATGTTGCCTGTAAACAAATGCGAAAGAACATGTTTGTTTCCATGTGACAACCATGACATTATCAACTCTTTTATCCAGTTGTCCACAGGCTTGTTGAAGGAGGTAGCTGTTTTAGAGGCAGAAGCATTCAAGTCCAAAGCAGAGAAGGATAATTTGTTTGTGACACATAGGTGAGCTAAGGTTTCACTAAAGAACAAAATGGGCCTTCAGAATTGAGAAAAGCATTTTTTTCTCAGAATGTGTCTGATGTTTATTCTCTGTGGTGCTCATGCTTTTGACCCTCAGTTTGCTAAATTGATTTCATTCTCAAAGTTGTAATACTGTTCACTCCAGCATAGGCCCCAGGTGCTGCTGCGCAGTTCGTTGGCGGCATGGTGGATTTTTTAGAAATAAATCAACAGTAAATCTAACATTATAAGCATTATTATGTCGGCTCACTTTTGTTCTAAACTTTGAATAATTTAGTGGCATATGTCTGTAATTACATATCGCGATAAGAGTAGTGCAACTGGAATTTGGCTGGTGCAACTGGGTGTTTATCTTAGGTTGCACCTGGTGAAAGTAATTTATCATCTCTTAAATCAATCCCTCTTATACAGAAACACCCTAGCCGAAGTCAGTATTCAGAAACATACGATTGGAGTCCATTCTGATTTTTACTGTTTTCTTGGTCGGAACTTTCATACTATTGCATTAGGTGCATGTGATTGTGCTGTATAAAAAAGAACATATATGGTAATGAATATTTCATGATGAACAATACTACTTGTGATTAGGTCCATGGGAACTACAAACGGTGTTGGTTTTGAGTTGAGGAATATAGACTCGCCCCCTGTTGAGGATGCAGTCAAAATTTCTGTATTCTGACTTTTCTTAGGGCACATTTCTGTACACAGAAATGTACCTGGGGTACCTGTCCCGACCAGCGTTCGAAATAACCGCCAGCCCAGAGGCCCAGCGCTGGTTGTTACTGTGTCTCGCTGGCAGTTTCAAATATGTGCATGCCCTCATGGCCTTCATTAACTTATCTGTCGATTAATTTTCAGCTGAAATATTTCCCCGTTTGTCTTTATTAACATTCGGGAATCATCCATCATCCATCATGTTACGATGACTTACAGTTTCACTTCCTGGTATTTTGGGGCTTTGGCATATAAATGTCAAAACCAGTCTAACAAATAAAAACTACTCTGAATGCCATAAGCTTTGCTTGATTTTATAGAAACAGTGTAAAACAGTGTACAATGAAGTCTGTTTTGTTTTTATTGGTATGACTTTAACCAAATGGGCCTGTAGATTTTGAAGGCTGCAGGTAGCAGCAGGCCTTCATGGCCAGGTGGTGAATTAAAGTATTTCAAACACTGGACCCAACAATTTCACCATCAACTCTACTGCATGTGAGTAGGTCTTAAACAAGTGGGTAAATTATTGGCTTATCTCATGAAAAAACCCACAACTTACAGTATATTCAGTACATCCTTTATGTGCCTCTCTGTAACATGCTGTAATAGTAAGCTCAGAGTTGAAAACGCCAGTGGCATGGTGGGGAACAAAGGGAGGAAACTCCTGCAGTATAAATGGCTTTCTTGTTTCAGGAAGGAGGGTGATGGTGACTATATGAACATCTTAGTTGGGGAGCTGCAAAGTGTTGAGGTAGGTCATGTTACACTGCCATTTGCAATCTGCAGGAAATAAAAGAGTGTTGTGTGAATGACAGTCTACCATGTGTGTCCATTAGAATTCAGGTTACATAATCTGTGAAAGGTTAAAGGGGCACTGATGCGGAGCGAATAATGCTTCTCGCCAACAGTCTAATTACGAAAGCAGACCGCAAATTGGTCTGCGCCCAGTCCTTCGACCGTGACGGACAAAGGAACTGGGCTCCTGTCCATATTAGCAGAATTTCTTAACCTAAACAGTCAGGAGGCCGGATGCCCTTCACATGCCATTTGTTTAAAAATATCCATGGTATTCCTTGTCTGATCGTAACCATATATCCCAGCAGTGTAGTTCTTTTCGGATGCTTGGATGGTATACCTACTGATCCAATTTGATCCTATTTCTGTGTTTTTAACCTCGATATTTAATCATGTTACATGAAAATATGATGTCTACAGGCACGCAGCAAGCCATTTGTTTCAGTACGGAAGATTGCAAAGCTTTATATTTAGGTAGTTTGTAGTGTTGGTTCAGCTGTGATAGCAAATATCATACGTAAATTTTGGTAGCTATGGTAGCTACAATGGTTTATTATTTATGATAATAAACCACACAGTTGATTTATTTGAATTCGTAAACAAAAAAACCGATGACTTTGCCTTTGGTAGAGAAATCTGAAAATTGTCTTACGTAAAAAAAAACTTATTTCACCTACTTACCAAAGTACACAGCAAATGCCTGTGTGTATTCCTTATGTAACGAAATTCATGAATTTATAACAGGTATAATTAGTAGCAACACCACTTCGGTTACTCAACAAAGGTTCCCATTTGGCATTTCTCCTGTCTGGAGTAAATACTCAACATTATAAATTAAGGTCTGTAATGGCAAATGTATTGAATGTTATGTAATATGTGCATGTAAGTGATGCAAGAGGGTTTATCAGCTGAGTTACAAAAACAAACATTGATCAAAGGATTAACCGATAACACACTGATTGATTAATTACTTTTGTCTTCTAGCGGATTTGTCAAAAGGCAGTGTGTGTAGATGACTACACCCTGTCGTAAAGTGTGAGTGCAAAAACAACATCCTCCTTTCAAAGAATTAACCACCCTTGCGTTGATTGATTGATTGCTCAATATTGGTTAACTAAATTACTTGGAATAGTGGACATCATACAATTAGTTGCCAGGTGTGCTATCTTGGGAGACCAATGAGAGGTTTATCTAGTTTTCACCAATGAAAGACGTGAAACGATGTGTTACTTTTTCGCAAATGAGACAGTTGTAAGACACGCGACACAGAGCAGGATTATTTACCAGCTGCAGATGAATGGAATACGATTTCTTTTACGTGGATATTGATGGATACATTCCTGAACAAGGTAGTAGCCTGACATTGTTGCTATAAAATTAGTCTGTTTTACATTCATTATTTGCAGTTTGTTTTAATTTATTTGTTGTAGCATTCAGCAGAATCTGTATGACAGAAAACACACACTAGATCGCGTATGTGTGTGAAATAGGATCCACATTGGCAATCTATACAATGTATAAATGTTGCTGTTATGTTAGAAATTTGCTATGAGTATAAGCAAATCGTGTGTTCTTTTATTAATTTTCAGAATCATACAAATATGACAATAAACTAATTAGGGTTATGAGACAAAATATAGAGACGTACATTGTTATTTTCCATCCTAATAGTTTTTTACCATTTCTACCACTGGCAGATGATTAACCTTCAAAGTGTTTCATTGGTTTTCATAATACATTTGTAATGAAGTACAAATGACTTCACCTCAGTTGATCTGTCTATAATTAAACTATCAATTGCGCTTACGGACTGCGCAGCAGAGGTCACGAACCAGTCCTGAATTCTGGGATATCATCCGGGTACTCATGGGAGAAAAACAATAACAAAAGTTTACACCAGTCCACGGAAATTGCTCCGCATCAGTGCCCCTTTAAGTATTCACCATATTCAACAAGCATTTCATGATCTGGGAGCTCTGTTCTTATGAGTTAACTAATACATTATTACCAATGACATTCATTAAATATTAGCTTCAAGGTAGGATAATAAAATGGCATATTGTAGAATTTTTGTTCTTTAGTCCAGCTGCCAGCAATATTCCATCCATATGATGGTGGACTGTTATTACAGAGATGGCCATTTTCTGCTGATCTGTCTGTTTCTGCCAATTTCACTTCAAACTAACCAATTCTGTGAATCCTCTAGATCTGTTGAATCTCCCTGAAACCCATTCAGTAATACAATGTTAAGTTTCTATCTGAAAATAGATTTTCTGGTTGCCATCCCTGTATTTAGTTGCCTTGCGCAAGGCAATCTAGTGACAGACATACCTGTTGGTATGCAATGATAGGCCATAACACAATTCAGTGAGTCTGACCACTCAGTCCACTTCTTATGACAAGCATTTGTTACATGGATCTATAGTCGTTCATGAACTACATTTCTAAAGCAATGCCACAGCTAATTTAGTCACTGATGTCCATTGCACTGCTTCCATCAGCATGTCAATGAATCATTTCCATAATTGTGATCGCTTTCCTTCACACAGGGTCTGAGCTGCCTTGTGACTGTGGGAGATGAGAAGGGGGCCGGTCTGTTTGTGTTTGCTGGACCGGAAGCGGTTGTTAAGGACATGGGGCCAAAGTAAGGACTTTAATTATGTTGTCCATAAGCTGAGTTGATACCGGTTGTCTTCACTGAATGTGATGTAGTAACATGTAGTATAGTGAAATATCTAGAAGTTTAATATCATGCATTATTATCCTTTAGAGCCTTAATGCCAATGAAACTGTACTTTAAAATATGGGTAATGTCAGCCCATCTTACTGTTTTCCAGCTGGTAGTATGGACGGCATTTACAGTTTGTCACCTTTGACAATGAAATCCAACTTACTTGGAGAATTCAGTTATAATCATAGCGAAAAGATCTCTTTATAGAAGTGGATTGGTGTGTGCATGGGTGCGTGTATATGTGTGAGAGATTAATTTTGTACGCATTGAGTAAGACGGAAGTAGGGGTGCATTAGTGAGAAGATATTTGAACCTCTTTCTTCTTATATTATTAACAGTCCTTCTGTGATTAGTATAGCAAAAATGGCATTAGTTTGGACCAGTACAGACTGCCACGTACACATTTCTGTGGTTAGGTATTATCTGCAATTTATAACTAAAATGGATAGAATTATCATTAAAACATCCGCATGTTATCAGGTCAAGTTCGAATGTCCTCACTCGCAATAGTGACGTCATCTGTGTTGTTTCATGACGTGTCTATATTTGTAAAATGTGTGTCCGTGACCTCCGTTGTTTATTGTTAGCAGTAAATGCGTCTAAACTGAAGCCGTTTTTTTTATACTTGTTTTATTAAAAATTCTATCCATTTTAGCTATAATAACGGTAACGCTACTTTTCAGGACATTATTTGCAGGACCCCGTGGTCTTTCTTTGAAATGACTGCAAATGATAATGCCCTGAAAAATAGCGTTACCGTTACATTAATATCAAGCCCATTATTTATTGACTCATTGTACAGAGGAGTTCAAAGCAAGGATCTTAGATGCATACTAATCAGCAGGGCTATAAAGATGCATCAAACTGTCTGTGGATTGCAATTGTTACAATAGCAAGTAATTGATGGTAGAAATGAAAAACTATTTATGCATCGATAGTATGTGTGACCATCAATACTTTAGTTATTGGCTTCTGTTGATAAATGATCTGGGTTTCAAGTTTTTTGTCAGTAATTAAAAGAGACAGATACTGTTTCAGCTTGCTTTTATTTCATATAAGATGTACATTCATTTGGGAAATGATTTCAAATGAATCAATTCAAGGAGAAAACAACTATTGCAACAGTATTGCAATGACTATCACAAAGTGTGTTTCCCCCTCAATAGTGACCCCTGCTAATTAGTTATCTCCCTTCTTTTCAGAATCTGTGATCTGCTGGAGGGAAAAGGTGCCCTGAGTGGGGGGCGGTACAGGGGAAAGGCGAACAAGATGGCCAATCGTAGCAAGGCTGAGGCAGCATTACGGGAATACTTACAGCAGACTAAAGCAGAGACTTGATTGTGTTCACCACGACTTCCATCATCTGTTGGCTGTGTGAGAAGGAAGATGATCTTGAGATTATAATATTCCTTTTCAACCCATCTGAATCACCTTAATTGATGAACTTTCAGAATGATTACTTTCATTACATTTTCAAAATTACTGATTGTGGCGTAAGACTAAACTCATTCATTCTTTTTACTGCAGGATATTCAAGATTTATATCTGTGCTGCAGATGTATCTTTGGTACAGAACCAGATTCCTTATGAAGTGATGTTATGGAGGATTGTAGGATCCTTATGACTTGTTTCGTATTTTGATGTGATGAAGGGAATGATTATTTTCATGACATCAGATAATAATGTTTGACATGATCACAAGTGCTTCTGTTTTTGCAGTGAGAGCAGAATATATTGCTTTATGACATCTGTGTGAATAAAGCTATTTTAATATATATGTATCATTCTTGTGGCTGCTCTTGAATCTGACTCAGTAAAACCGTTAAAAGATTTTGCCAGTTAGAAAGAGTCTCTTTGTCATGGGAATAATTGAAAAGGGGTTTTGCTTTGCTTAGCAAGTTGTAAAATGACATTGCCTTGGCGCTGCTTGCATTAAGCAACAAGCCAACAAATTAAACTTCTTGAAAATCACATCATGAAAGTATTTTGCAATTTCAGACATAGATGCATGTTTTTCTCAATTTTAGGAATGAAACAACTCCAGTGATTTTTTCACCATGACAGCTACTATGATTGTCTTTCATGGGAGTAGAATGTACCTTGCCACTATCTATATTTAAATGTTGTTAGGAAATATGTATCTTCTGTAATTCACCATATGTTTGTGTTAAGGGTTGTATAGAGGACAGTCAGAAGCCTATATTATTTCTGGAAAATTCTTTGTGGCTTTCCCAAACTGTAAAATGTCTTGTACCTACTTCACCTTAGACTTTCTCCCACATAAGCTTACACGCTATAACTAACGTCCTATCTACAGCTGCATTAACCTTAGAGACCTCGATTATATGGTCTCGGCCCACACAGCTAGATCAACTGATCACCTTAGCAGGTCATTCAAACCCCCTATACACTTAAGGGCAGGTTGTTGCTTGTTGAAGACCAAGGTTCAATTCCCCACATGGGTACAATGTGTGATATTGCTGGAATTTTGATAAAAGCACTGTAAAACTAAACTCACTCGCTGTCTACTCACTGTGTATTGGTTGTTGTGAATATAGTGTAGATTAGTGTATTGTAGTTAACTGCAGGACCCTCTGTTTAATGTTCTAATATATATTAACGGTTGTTGAGATTTGAGACAGAATATATTTTGGTGTCTACTCTTCAGCACATATTAGACCCTTTCAAGGCCATAGAGTGAGTGAGTGAGTATGTGTTTATGCCTCTTTTTGCAACAATATGATGGCAGGGGACACCAGAAATGGACTTCAAACATTGTACCCACATGTGCAATCAAACCCAGGTCCTTGGTGCCATAACAGATGCTTTTAACACAAGGCTATCCCATGTCAGTAGAGCAAGATGGGGCAGATTTATCCACTGTTCAAAACCTAAGTAAGGTTAAAATGTGATATTTGGTATTTCTCTGCATGGATGTCAAAACATGGAGGGAATGTTAAGACTTGAGAAACCTGTGTACCTGAAAAGTAATTTGGGAAAACAAGAATTGTGAGTATGTCAGTCTACTCATTTGTGACAAGACCTGCTGATATCTATGTAGATAACTTGATACCATTTGCTTAGTTCTCAGTATTCTTCAGTGTGGAGTGGATGTATCAACAGGTGTCTTTTTGAAGCCCTCATTATGTCCAATAATAAATCACAAAGACATATGAAATGTAATAACTCATGAGAGCTTCTTGTACATACTATGTGTACCTCTCTAACTATGTAGTGATGTAGTGATTTAGTGGTCAGGCACACTGACATGGTTGACACTGGTTTCCAAATTGTGCAGATCGATGCTCATGCTGTTGATCACTTGATTGGTCCAGGTTCGATTATTTAAAGACCGCTGCCATATGGTTGGAATATTGCTGAGTGTGGTGTAAAACTACTCACTCACTCACTCACTCACTCACTCTGCTTGTAATGTCTGCTTGTTAATAATAAAGAAGTTGTAAATTCATATCCATTGCGTTCCATAAATAGGTTATGGTTAGCACAAGGATAATATTTCGGATAATTTAAAAAAAATAAAATACTACAGATGGGGCTCAATTATATGAAATGTATTTTACTAAAGTGCCCAAATTTACGGAAAAAACACCAAATATTGAAAAGCGATACTTTTGTATAAATATGTTATGGTTACCATAAGCATTATGTTTCAGATAATATCCAAAAAGTTAAGAGTACAAATGAAACTCAATTTTATGACAGGTATTTTACTGTAATACCCAAATTTAAGGCGAAAAAGAAACCATAAACAAAGATGCGTTTGGGTTCGAACTTGACAAATCTGCTTCAGCACTCTCAGTGCTACCTCGTATTAATCAATAGACAAAAGTTATGCCCCTTGGTTTGTTTTAAGGTTGATTGACCAAGGCAGCTGCCGTTCCGACTCAATGGCTGACGACTCGGGTGAGTTTAAACAATGAATTTATGATGTTGTCTTCCCGGTGTGCCTGTTCAGCAGCGGAACTGGTCATGCATGAGCGGTAATAGCGTGATTCCATGTGATGGAGGGACAATGAGTCAGATGTTCGTATTTCAATAATTGACCTTTTGTTATCGACGTGTATAAATAGCCATTACTGTGTGCGTTCATAAATCTCCTTGACTGTGTCGAATATACACAAAGGATTGAGGCAGAAATTCACGCTTTTCCATGTAATGATGTGATAATCCAATGACATGTCAATATGTATGTATATTTCCGAGCCATTACATACATATGTTCATTGGTGCACGCAGTATGATGATATGCATTAATTTGCCCCAGATGTTCAGGTATTTGAGATGCCTTAATTAAAATTTCTCTTGGTGTAAATATAGTACGTTTTCCATGGATTAAAACATGTGCTCAATTATTTTCTGATGTCATAAACAGGTTGAGCGGTAACGCGCACTGGCACCTACTCTAACGCATGTGTGATCGATCGTGAACAGTTTTCAATGATAGCACGACCAGTGTTCGTTATTCAGTTGACTGAAAGAAACAAGTTCTGTGTTAGTTACAGACAGTATATTTGATTACTTTTTCCGTACCCATTGCCTTTAAGTCGCGCTTTAGCTGTTACGGGGTAACCTGTTTGAATTTCTGTTTAAAGACTTCAATATCTGCTCACTCTGTGACACATGGGGCAGATGCGTGTCAACACATTGGTTTTCGTTTGACTTTTGGATTTGTCACTTGAGCCAATTTCCACAACCTTTGTAACCTCCTACAGTTTTATGACTACCCGGCACGTATATACCCGCCTGCCCGAAAGACTGTACTTCTATCCTGATAATGGACAATTTTTAGATAGGTATACAGCCATATGGACGCCAGTCGCTTAAAGGTACAGTCCAGCCCTGGCATAGCATTCACAAAAGTAGAGATATTCCATTTTGCGAGCATACCACTGGCCATTCCCTATGCATATGAGAAAAGGTAATCTATATCCATATAGATTAAGCATTTACAAAAGACTTAAATAAACTGTAACATTTTCCTTTAACTTCTCTTCATCATCTCTTCATCATCTCTTTCCTCCTTGGCTTCATCATTAACATTTTTATCAACCTTGTAAGTTCAATATCCCCTACTTTTTTATGATATATAGTCCAGAAATAAGGATTGAAACTAAAATAGATTTCTTTCAGGACGTGTCTGTTCGGAAAAGTGTTATTTTCACGCTAGGACGTGTTCGTGACATAACTGATAAAATAGAATGGTGTTTGCTGTGTAAATAGAAGATGTTTGAAACTACGTACCGGCACATGTACCGGCTGTGCAAAAGGGATTTAGAGTCTGCGAATTTCACCAAGTGGAGAACGTCCTATACCTACCTCCTTTTGGGCTTTTCTCCCGCATTAAGCTGTTCAGCCTGGGCGTAACGTACTGGAATACTCTCCGAAGTGCGTTTCAGTGCAAAGAGTTTCGTCAGCCCGAGTATCAACGGCACATTCTGTAAAGTTGTTTTTACCCAAATTATGAATGCATATGTTATTTTGTTTTTTAATGTTGGGTTATCAATGCATATGTTATTTTGTTTTTTAATGTTGGAAAATTGCCTATTCTTGTGCAACAGCGTTCAAGCTTGATTCCAAGATGGCGTTGGTGTGGCAAAGATCAGTACGACCTGCAGCTACCGTACACAGCCAAATTTTCGCGACCGTTTAATTTACGCGAACTTCGCGCCAGACTTATTTGGGTCGTGTCCAGGTACATAAGCAGATACTGACACAAAGTGCGTTTGATGACACGCGTTCTTGATGATGACACACATTCTGGGTCATTTCCCTCCCCCACCATCCCTGTATTTCCCTCTGCAACATGTAATGGGATCTTGTATACCTGTGGATAACAAGGATACATAGAGCCATACTCTGCAACATGTAATGGGATCTTTTATACCTGTGGATAACAAGGGTACACAGAACCACATGGTACATGGCTGGCCTTATGGCCCGTGATGTGAATAACTGATGGTAGTTCTGGTCGTTTACGCTTGTTATCCATTAGGATGGGTCCAGGATCTTTAGATGGTGGTGAGGGTGTGTGCGAGGTTGATCATGAAGTCCAAAGAACGCTTTAACCATAAAGCTACAACACTGTCTTTGTTATGTTTGACGTATGTAGTTTCCGAAACTGTCATGTAAGTTGAGGTTGCATGAGAGGAAGAGACATGTGAAAAACCTCATGGCATTTAGTAAAATTGGACATTAATGAAAACAAGCTCGAGTACATGTACAGCTATACCTATCCTTAAAATCACGGGACGGGCAAATGCGACATACACAGCCAATATCATATGACGTAGTCATGTACCACACTCAAGGCCTTGCCCTCTCACTGCCGTTACAGCTAAAAACTGACCCAAAGGTGACAGATATGTAATAATATACATAATTTATTGTTAATAAACAACGCAACACGATCCATTGTGAAGCTGTATAGACATGCACTATAGGTACGTGATAGGCGTGACCGGCATCAACATGACAAACAATGATGGGGAATGTTCGTAAATATGCTGGGCATGAACTGAAGCCACTGAATGGAGACACATAATTATTCAGCTTAACACAGAAAGTTAAGGCACAGACTGAAGGCACGTAATATTTCACTTTTAACAGAAGTGCGTTCAGCCTGTACAGTTGTAGTCAAGTTAGGCATTCAGTATTAGCATATATATCTGGCACGAGGATGGTTGGACTGATCTTGTCCTGACCGGTGTTAAAGAAGCATAAATCAAGACAGGAAAATAAGTCCCCAGACAAACTGTCCGTGGTGAAAAAGTACCAGTGAAAAGTCCTTGGTTAAAAAAGTTTTAATGTTTTGTGATCTTTTAGATTGCAATCCATGATGGAAGGTATTCACAACAACATGGATGGTTTGAAGTTGGTCTTGGGTGGTGTTATGTGCATCAAGAACTGTCTGGAAGATCGTCCAGTGGTTCCAGAAGGAACAGGCCACTCTGACAGTGAACATCCGACCATAAATATCAACAGGCCTTGACTATCTCATGTCATCATGTGACGTATAATGTAACGTATAATGTTAACTGTAGTCATTTCGCATGATTTTTTTTATATCAAGATGTAAAGTTTTCATTACGGCATAAAACTTTTACGTTTGTTCTATGTGGGACAACGAAAAAAATCAAAGTGAAAAGCATTGTTTTCTATACATTTGGTTTTTGTCAGAAAATGAAACGTGACTTTTTTTTTCAAATCGAGTAGGCACATTTTAGCTAAGCAAATTTAGGACTTTTGACCGGTACCTTTTTACCGAGGACTATTTCACCGAACACCGAATTCGAAATGCAACGCGTATAATGCAGCCTAAGGTCAGACTGAGATCAACCGTTTTTCGACAAATGTCAGTCAACACCTGCTGGCTATGGTCGACCAAGATTAACTTAGATTATACCACGGTCAACGAAGGTTCACATTCATGGGCGGATCCAAGGGGGAGGGAGAGGGTGTGTGTTTAAGGGAGTGGGGAAGGTGAAAATGACTTAACCCACATTGACGATTTTTGTTTTGTTTTGTTTTGTTTTTTTGTTTGCTTTGACGGTGTCATAGGGGGGTTCCAACCCCTTGAACACCCCAATCAATTTCAAAATTCCTGGACCTGCCCATGACATCGATCGTGCACTTTTTGAAACTGGATAATTAATGAATAATTCATGACATGAACGGCACATACGCCACTGACACACCTCAGTATTATTTTTTATACCCCCTTCAGAAACAGCTGTTTTGCGGCGATGCTGCCCTTTATAAACAGAGCCTGGGGTCGAGAGACCTAAACTTACACAGGTTCACCCCAAAGCATAGAACTTGATTATTATGCTTATTGACTTATGTATCTATTCTCGTGTTACATATATAGACAGTGTATCCTAGTATTTATCTTACCGAACACCTGAATTTTAATTTTGAACTCTTTGAAGCACAGGTGTTGAATGCAAGGCGAATCGCCATTTTGCAGACGACAATCAGAAGGCGACAATCATGTGTGAGGTAAGATAATGTTAACTCGCGAGTTTGGGGAATCAGCTCGCTTAGCAGCTAGGAGGTGTAAATATACCAACCCACACACAACACGAGAACCTGAGTGAATAAACAAGGAGTTTATTACGCCACAGTCACAGGATGATTTTTACATGATTAGGTACAAATAATTATTAGAACATATTGACATTCAGCAATCAGTTGCCAAACTACATTATCATTATATGCTGATATACAAAGTACATAATCATCATACGTCGATATACACGACACATACTACAAAAATCAAGATACATTTTCTAACCCATAACATCAACCCAATTTCTTTCATACATCTTATAATACTAGCATATCCAAAACAACATTACGCAGTACATAATGAAATACAGTGTCGAACACTCTATACATTATACCAGTATCATTCAACACGGGAAGATATTCACTCATAATACATGAATTGAAACAATACACGACACGCTCGGCGACATCCACGAAACCACTATTATCAAATAGACAAACATGAACAGCAATACAGGGAGCGAGTTGGGTTTTACAGCGCTTTTAACAATATTTCAGCAATAGCTTGGGACACCAGAAATGGGCTTAACACATTGTGCCCACGTGGGGAATCGAACCCGGACCTTCAGCGTGATGAACAAACGCTCTAACCACTAGGGTACCTAGGGTACCAATCCTGAACAGAGCAATAGAGAGTAATACAGTCTAAAATATATCAACGACCACGTTCCACCTAAACATAACGACCTTGCCAAGGATCTTAACATGTGGTCATGATAGCTAAAATGTATTGCAGAAAACATTGAACAGTAATGGTAACGATTTGCCAAGGTAGAAGAAAGTAAAGGGTCTTACCTGAGTGAATAAACAAGGAGTTTATTACGCCACAGTCACAGGATGATTTGTGACTGTGGTCGTCCCTGTTTTATACCCTTTCCCAGTTGTCATAGCTAATCGGGTTTACTGATAATATTGCTGATAAGTTGTTGTATCTAAATCCTATTGCCTAATTCGACTACCGATAACGTACCTACTGCGAAGTTAAGTTACTCTATCTGTCAGAATTACATAAAGATTTTCATAACGTATTTGACGACAATGGCGTTGACAAGCGAAAGACAAAATGCTTCTGCTGACACATACAAGATATTGGTCTTGGACATTCGATATCAGTGTGACCACGAGAGAAGTGCACGATAAATTGGATTAGCCTATCTCTATCTGTTGACACTTACAAGATATTGGTCTTGGACCTTCGTTATCAGTGTGACCCTTGGCAGACTGAAGATGTGGAACGTGTAGCATTTCGATATTTCCATAAAATATTCTGTCATAGAATCTTTATAAAATATTGTGCATTTCCACCATGTTAATAATAATAATAATATAAGTTGTTCACTGGTCGCGAGGGGGCCATGGGCTCATGTACCCTTGAAGTTTGTTTATGTTCTCCGAGCCCGCAGCCCATGGCCCCCTCGCGTCTAAGTGAACAACTTATAATGCCAACCTACCCATTCATATACTTTATCATGGAAGTGTAGGGAGGGGTGTTGGGGAACTTTCCATGCAAAGCGTCACAATAGAAATAGCTGAAGAGGAAGTTTGGATGGCACCTTTGGGAGCCTGGCATTTTTCGTGTCGAAATTCTTTAAAGTACGGGTTGGTAATGTTATCATATTCTTCCGTTTCCATCCGATAACCCATGTAGTAAAAAATGTAGCTCCTTAGCCCCTCTTCAAAAGTACCTTTAAAATTGGGTGTTCTGTGTGCAAAACGTCAGTCACTCTCTTATTAGAAATAGCTGGATTTTCCACTGGAAGTTTGGCAGGCATTTTTCGTGTCGAAATACTTTAAAGTACAGGTCGGAAATATTATTTGGTTCTTCCTTATGCATTAGGTCATCATTAACGTCAAAAGAGTCACTCTCTAGCTCCTCTTCAAAAGTATACATGCACCTTTCAACACTGGGGCTTCTCCGCCCAGAGCGTCACTACAGAAGTTTTGTTTGCGGTTTTGGGAGCGGTGCATGTTGCAACGTTTTATGTATTATCAATTTAGTAAATACTTATCAATTTATTTAATGAAGTTAGGTAGCTATTCTGGGTAGCCCGTTTACCTACTGGGTGTACTGACACTGAGCTAGCCTCATACTGCCTGGTATGATCATCCCGCAGGCAGTCATACCCCATTTCCCTTAGCAACAGGTGTCCTGTCGTGGCTGTTATTTTCTACCATTTAAAACCTGTTTTGTATATGATATATTCCAGATGTGCTTGGTATAAATATTACCTCACTATGAACAGTACAGTCCCTGCACATGGCGTCGGTCACGCAGAGATTTTCTAAGTTGTTGTCAGTCATGAGAGACGAGGAAGAGTTCTTCTCCTTCATTTCAGTCTTGGAATCTGTCTCCTTCGTCTTTACAGGTTTAGCGGGGTTTTCCGAATGCCAGTCCAGGGTTTCCATACGGAAAATACTGATTTTGGAAAGTGAACTTTGACACCAGAGAGAAGCCCTGGCTTATATTCGGGAACACGGGTTTCTATACTGAAAATTTCTTTAAGTGACAATAATATGGAATACACAACAAGTCAATAAGTGAAGGAACTCTTTTCAATATTACGTTCACGAATATTGCAATGACAATGCAATGAAACGGAGCGGATTCAAACTCTAATGTAAACTTTATAAACTTTGAAATGTTTCAAAACTGGTCATGAGAACTCTGGGATTCAAACGAGTCAATCCATCACACAAAGTCGACAACGCTTGCACCATCATCTACGGGGTTTCTAACAAGTCATTCGAACAGAACAATTTCACAGACAGGATCTTCGTCATCAATGTCGCGTACAGCATCATTGTCTGCATCCATGCCACCCTCCTCCAAACCTGCATTGTATCCGAGGTTCCAGCTGTTCAGTTCACCATAGCTCCATTCGGAACAATATGTACCAGAGAGTGGGACACATCTGACACACGTTGCAATTAGATAGAAACCCACGGGATTCCATTTGGAAGCAAAACCCCTCGGAATAGTAACCCATGGGCTTCGACGCGAGTGTTCTTACTTTCGGAAAACTCCGGTACCGATCTTCAAGGTCAATCTGGTTTATGGCAGGCGAGGTAAGGTCATGTCGATACATAATCATTTCATGAGAAGCAGACCTCGGAATCTCGACAAGGAGCGCAACAGGACGACATAGTAGATTCTTTCTTACAAAGATGTACCAGCTTTAATTTAGGTGTGTCGACATGCATACAACACGGGATATCGGTGTTTTTGGTCTTGGTTTCTATGCAGCTTGTTGTTTTCATAATTAACCTTGTATTTGTGGTAGCTCAGGCAAAGTCTCGACGAAGACACGTATGTGTTTGTGTCTTGTCATACATTCACACTTACTACTGTAAGTTACTTGTGGACCTGTGAAGATCTTAGTTAGAATTGGTCTTCAGCAACCCATGCACGTCACAAGAGGCGACTGAAAAGATCGGGTGGTCAGGCTCGCTGACTTGGTTAACCTACAGTCATCGTATCGCAATTGTGTAGATTGATTCTCATGATATTGATCACTAGATCGTCCGGTCCAGATTCGAGTATCTACAGGATGCCGCCATGTATCTGTAATGTTGGCAACAAACAACCCGTCAACCGTTCTACCATGTGTCATTGCATTGATTTCTACTATGTAATAGCATCACAAATAATCCTACATAACCATGGGTATTAATTAAACACCATTTGATTCAAAGTCCATTCCCGACGATTAATGGCAAACTTTAATCTGAAGAGAATTGATAACTTTTGCCGCAAAGTGAATGTCACCTCACAAATGTGATCAGTGAGAAAGGTGTCAGTGGTAGTGATTGATCGGTATGTTTTAATTTAGGAGACATGCTTATTTAGAATTTCATTTTTGCAACTGGAATTATGCACATGTAACTGACACGCGATGTACAAACACCAGGCATTTTACTGTATCTATGCAATCCCGATTTAATTGCGAAGAGTTGCGTCGCTTAGCCGTACCAGGATCTGCTAACCGTTGGTTCATATACGAGATTTGCTCTCGTACCTCCAGGTAGATATCGATATGTCAACGTGTATATACATGCCACACGAGTGCAGTTTCACTGTCAAGGTCACTGACGCACAGACAGCAAGGTTACACATCGCGACAGCCACATAAGTGCAGTGAAGTATGGTTTTACGCCGTCTTTAGCAATATTTCAGAAAGATCATGATGGGCTTCAGACATTGTATCCATATGAGGAATCGAGCTCGGGCCTTTGGCGTGACGTGCTTACGCTTTTATCACTTGGCTAACCCATCGCTCGCTAAC
Source organism: Haliotis asinina (assembly GCF_037392515.1). Taxonomy (NCBI): domain Eukaryota; kingdom Metazoa; phylum Mollusca; class Gastropoda; order Lepetellida; family Haliotidae; genus Haliotis; species Haliotis asinina. The sequence goes on from NC_090289.1 coordinate 45,094,069, forward strand.
AGCCACAGAGACCCCTTACGGTCCCGGGGTGGTATAGGCGTTCAGCAACCCAACTTGCCACAAAAGGAGACTATGCTTGTCGTAAGAGGCAACTAACGGGATCGTGTGGTCAGGCTGGTTGACTTGGCTGACACATGTCATCGGTTCCCAATTGCGAGGATAGATGCTCATGTTGTTGATCACTGTATTGTCTGGTCCAGACTCGATTATTTACAGACCGCCGCCATATAGCTGGAATATTGCTGAGTGCGGCGTAAAACTAAAGTCATTCGCTTGTTCGTTCGCTCGCTTACAACCACAGGAAACCATGTGATTTGGTAAGCGTTCAGAATCATTACCAAACAGGAGTCTCCTCCCACATTGTGCTGACTCGCCGCGAAATAATACTGTATGTGCTGTAAACACTATGGAAGTCACGAGCAAAGTTAATCTCGTTCCGCTTAACCAAATGTGCAAGGTGAAACGCAGGAGTATGGAATAATATCCCCATTGGGCGACTGGATATACGTGTTAATGAGCATTTGACCCCTTCACAAATATTAATTAGAGAGTCACGATCATACATACAGCTGACATACATAGGCTGAGCTCAACTGTATGCCTTTGTCCCTTAGAGATCGCAAAGGTCGAGTTGACTGGTGAAGTATACTGATGTGAAGTGGTTAGTGTAATGTGATAGTGCATGTGATAACTAGTTCTGACTGGAATCCTTCCTGCTGTTGGCAAATACTGTACATAGCTTCTAGCCATTTACTGGCTTATCGTGGAACATGCTGTTAGCTGACTGGGTGGATAAAGGCACGGCAGGAGGTTAGCGCAGATGTGGTCTCTTCCTCTTTCTCTCTTTCTATCTCTGTATCTCTCTCAGTGTCTCTCTGTTTTCGCTCTATCTCTTCCTCTTTCCCTTGCCATGTCTCTTTCTAAATATATAACTGTCCCTCTCTCTCTTGTTTCTGTCTGCGTCTCTCAGTGTCCCCCTTTCTCCCTATGTCTTTTTATGTTTCTAGCTGTCTGTCCCTCTTTCTCTCTTTATCTCTGTCAGTGTCTGTCTCTAGCTGCCTGTCCCTCTCTCTTTCTCTCTGTTTCTATCTCTTCCTCTTTCCCTCTGTGTCTCTCTGTATATCTGTCTCTCCGTCTTTCCCTCTCTCTATCTCTGTATTCTCTCAATGTTTCTTCCTCCTCTCCTCTGTGTATCTCTCTCTATATATATATCTCCCCCTCTTTCCCCTCTCCCTCTTTCTATCTCTGTATCTCTCCCTGTGTCTGTCTCTTTCTGTCTGCGTTTCTACCTATCAACTATCTCTTCGTCTTTCAGTCTCTCCCCTCTGTGTCTCTATCTCTATATCTATCATTCGTCTTGCTCTTTTCTCTCTCTCCACGCTCTCTCATAAACTCTCCGTGTCTGTATCTTCGTTTCTCTCTCTCCCATCTGTGTCGCTGTCTAAATATCAACTCCCCTCTAACCCCCCACCCCCTCTGTTTCAATCCTGCATCTGTGTATGTCTCCTTCTGTCTGTGCTATTCTCTATCTATCCCCCATCTTTCTCCCTCTCTCTATCTCTCCTTCTACTTCTGTATTCCACTCAGTGTCTCTGGCTTTCTGTGTGTCTCTGTATGGTGTTGGTTCAACGCCAATTTCGAAAACATGCTGTTGAGTTTCGAACACTTTCTTCCTTATTTTTGTAGCAGTATAATTTGTGTAAGTGTGATAAGACAAAGAAGTTAAATCTTGAATTATGTCACTGTTTTATGCATGGGATCCAAGACGGGACATTGTCGCTTACTAAGCTAAACTGTCAAAACTAATCAAAGTTTGAAGAGTGACATAACCCACTTATGTCCCACATTTATACATGTAATAGAAGAAATATCTTTTGTCCCAAACAAACATATTCGTGGCGAAGAACCATATCATGACAACATAAGTATTTCTTAAAAATATCCTCACTAACCGAGGAAACCGAATTACGCTCCTCAATGATTCATTATCACTAATCTATTTGTCACGCTCGGTGTTCTCATGAGCTCTACGTCCGTATATCATGTTTCCAAGGCCACTGTGTTCATGCTGTTGTCACCAACGGCCCAATGCATTTCATTTCCACGCTTTGTGTCTGTGTGTGTCCACGCTTTATGCATTCGTATTTCCACGTTTATACCTCATTACGTCAGTTTATTGGTTTTTGTTTATTTTCATGCCTCTTTATTCCCATGCTTCATGATTCCTTATCTCACAGCTTCATGTTTTATGTCCCGCTTTATGTTTCTTTATCACCTGCTTCGTGTTCCTTCATGTCTGTGCCTCGTGTTCCTTTCTCTCAGTGCCTCGTTTCTTTGTCTCCTTGTCTCGTGTTCCTTCAACTCCGTGCCACATTTTTATGTCCGTGCTACGTGTTCTTTTCCCTTCTTGGGTCGTGTTACTTTATCTCCGTGCTTCGTGTTCCCTTATGTTTACGCCTCGTGTTCCTTTATCTCCGTTTCTTTGTCTCCTTGACTCATGTTCCTTTATGCACCTGCCACGTGTTCTTTTATGTCCGTGCCACGTGTTACTATCTCTGCATGCTACGTGTTCTTTTATCTCCGCTCATCGTGTTCCTTAATCTCTGTGCTTCATGTTCCTTTATCTCCGTGTGACATGTTCCTTTATCCCTGGCTTCATGTTCATTTTTTCTCCTGTTTCATGTTTCTTTATCTCCTGTTTCTTGGTTCGTTTCTCTTGTTTTACGTTTCTTTATCTCCATGTTTCTTGCCTCTGTTTCACGAGTCAGTCTCTCCATACTTCCTGACCCGTGAAGGTCCGGGGTATAACAGTCCCACAGCAGCCCGTGCTTGCCATAAAGGGCGACTATGCTTGTCGTAAGAGGCGACTAACGGGATCGGGTGGTCAGCTTCGCTGACCTGGTTGACACATGTCATCGGTTCCCAGTTGCGCAGATCGATGCTCATGCTGTTAATTACTGGATTGTCTGGTTCAGACTCGACAGCCGCCATATAGCTCTAACACTGCTGAACGTAAAACCAAACTCACTCAAAATATTGATAAGATGAAAAAGTCGACGGAAAAAACATACGTTTTTTGCGTTTTTACGTATATTACGATATATATTGTTTCAGCCAACATTATATTTATAATGGCTGTCAATGGTACAACGTCTAAATGCAGTAACTTCGGTTTTTCTATCTCGAAAACACTGTAGAAATGCTGTATGTTCATTATGAACAGGCCAGAGATCAGGGACACACGCCACTAACGTCAACGACGACATTCCATATCGTCCTCGAGGACGTCATTGGATTGTCTGGTCCAGACTCAATTATTTACAGATCGCCACCATATGGGTGGAATATTTTTGAGTGTGGCATTAAACTAAACTAAACTAATTATCTATAGACTGACTCAAATCTTGAAGCTGTACGTTTTCCGACAGGGACTTTTTCTCTGTTCCCTTTCTACGAATGTTTAAGCGTATTCCATCGACACATACAATTTATGCCGAGCTGGAATGAATATTTCAAGTGCTTTGGTGAGATCGTACAGCACATTCTGTGGTAGCCGTGGACATTCGGTTGTTTGACAATTGGGGACAACTGAAACAACTTTACTGATGCTGCTCGCAGAATGCTCTTCGTCACTATTATATTACCAACAGCTGTTGCACTTGAGTAAGGGAATCACGTGGTATAAGTAACTAACTCAGTAAAGTAACGGTTCACTTGTCTTTTTCTGTCAGATACCATGACATATTTCCTGTATTTGCAAATATATACTAATCGCGGTCGATGAGAATGTTCTATGAAGCGGGACGGTACTCACGATATCTTTAAATTGTTTTTTTGCGGGGTAGCTAACACTAAAGACACGTGACGTTGTCAATTCTTTTTGGTCCGTCATTATTTGCGTTATTTTAACAGGACTTGAATTTGCATTCGGTGAACGGACATTAAAACTTAATTACACCATTGACCCTGGTGTCACGGATGACCTAACCAACGTGGAATGACACCGATGGGAGGAAAGTGCTAACGTTGCTTGTAAATTCTATGCAAATTGTTGTTGTAAGTGTTCGAATGGCGCGTTATCAGAAAGGCATTCGGTTCAATCTATCACCAATACTTTGTGTCAACCAATCACATGGCCACATCGATATACATAGTTTACATTACATGACAGTGTCCATATATATTGTGCCACTTCGTCATGTCAATATGCATAGCGTAAAGTACACAGCAGTGTCTCTACACATTGTGCCACTTCGTCATGTCAATATGCATAGCGTAAAGTACACAGCAGTGTCTTTACACATTGTGCCACTTCGTCATGTCAATATGCATAGCGTAAAGTACACAGCAGTGTCTTTACACATTGTGCCACTTGGTCATATCAATATACATAGTGTACAATACAGAACAGTGTCTCTACACATTGTGCCACTTGGTCATGTCAATGTACATAGTGTACAATACAGAACAGTGTCTCTACACATTGTGCCACTTGGTCATGTCGATATACATAGTGTACAATACAGAACAGTGTCTCTACACATTGTGCCACTTGGTCATGTCAATGTACATAGTGTACAATACAGAACAGTGTCTCTACACACTGTGATACTTGGTCATGTCGATATACATAGTGTACAATACAGAACAGAGTCTTTACACATTGTGCCACTTGGTCATGTGAATATACACTGTGTATAATACAGAACAGTGTCTCTACACACTGTGCCACTTAGTCATGTCAATATACATAGTGTACAATACAGAACAGTGTCTCTACACACTGTGCCACTTGGTCATGTCAATGTACATAGTGTACAATACAGAACAGTGTCTCTACACACTGTGATACTTGGTCATGTCGATATACATAGTGTACAATACAGAACAGAGTCTTTACACATTGTGCCACTTCGTCATGTGAATATACACAGTGTATAATACAGAACAGTGTCTCTACACACTGTGCCACTTGGTCATGTCAATATACATAGTGTACAATACAGAACAGTGTCTCTACACATTGTGCCACTTGGTCATGTCAATATACATAGTGTACAATACAGAACAGAGTCTTTGCACATTGTGTCACATGGTCATGTGGATATACACAGTGTATAATACAGAACAGTGTCTCTACACACTGTGCCACTTGGTCATGTCAATATACATAGTGTACATTGCATTACAGTGATTATATACATTGTGCCACTTGGTCATGTCAATATACACAGTGTATAATACATAACAGTGACTATATGCTGTGTGCCACTTGGTCGTGTCACCAAACATAGTGAAGCAGAACAGCGTATATGTTTGAACAAATAAACTCTCTTCGACCTATTATAGGTTACGTACTTTAATTGCCATGCGATTACTGAATTTAGTTCAGCTGTTGTTATCGTTATCTGCACTCACATCTGATTGAATCAAAACTAGGTTTTGAATGTCAACCTGACTTGTGACAAAAGCAGTGCAGGGAGTTTCCTTCAAGTTGTGTTAAAATCATGGAAACTTGAATCAGATTAATGAAAGACCCCATATTTATCTGAAGGCCTGAAACAACAGAGTGCTGAACAGAAGCACTCTACTTGAACTTCATTACGAATAAGAATAGGGTACAATACACAGGTGTGTCTATATACATTGTGTCACTTGGTCAATATATATAGCTTACCGGAACAAATAACAGCGTCTGTCTCTTCTTCGCATTTTCATTTGCTCTGTCAATGTTAAGACCCCTAAATGCCTTTAGTTTCGTGTACTAGTATATGATATTTATATTTAAAGTGACCTTTAAACTCATTTTGCAGTGGCGCTGTGCGGTATATATTGCAGATCAAAAGTTTAGACTCTCTGGTGTAAATATTGCCACATACGGTCAGCTGTTCTATTGTACATTTTGTAAAATATTCCATACTGTTTAAAGATACGCTTTATCACATGAACTGATGTATTGTGAAAGAAATTCGTAACGTAGATAAAATCATGGTCATGTGTTCAATAGATGATGAGTGAATTCTTAACAAAACTTTACATCAAAGCACAATATTACCACATGCATTTCAGAACTTCGATGCATGATCCTCGTGCAGATCATTTGCATAAGGTTTGCAGCAGTTGTTTCCTCAAGTTAGTAAACCATGTACTGTAACCATGTAGAAACCGCATATAGCAAGTGCGTTAAGCGAGTGTACACTTTTGATGGGTAGTTTAGTATACACATATTCACATACATGGGAAAATATTGATCATTTAGCCAAAGTATACATGGCTGTGACGTGTATTGAATGCGACGTATGGAACATTTGGGTTTATGACGCAGTGCTTCTCAGCAGACTAAAGCTATTGTACTTGAGGCTGTGGATGACTGTGAATAACCATGTCTGGAAGGACAAATCCAGTGATTGGTACCGTGACCTTTCTGACCTTGACCTGATCTTGACCTGACCAACGGATTCAGTTACATGGGCTGAAATATTATTTCTGACGGAATATTGGACAATATGAGTTGTGTGTTCCCGCGTACACGCACACACACACACGCGCACGCACGCACGCACGCACGCACACACACGACACACCACACAGCAATCCACCTCACATCTGCTATGGCCGCTCACTGTATTGGAAATACGATATTAGGATCAACAGCTGTACATGTGTTGTCATGTTTACGACCCAACAGCGAAAACGTTTAATTTAGATGATTTATGTGCCACATCTACGTGACATGAAAATACTGCTTCGTCTACGACAGGACATCCTTGGACGTCTGGGCTATGAAGGGTAGGGTATACATTTCATAGATTCATTCTTTTGTTAAATCGTATTTTAAACTGGACGCTGGAACATTACTGCAATTATTGTTTCGTTGGTATTTTTGTAGTCAACACTGTAAATAGTTTCTAAAATACAATTCTATATATTACTCATATTAGAAATAACACCAATCATTTGTATAAAATAATCTCTTGGCCTCGCCTTAAAGCACTACTCAGTTCCTTTCGTGTGTATTCGTACATATCCGAGACCATATTCGAACCAAGGTCCTTGGTGTTATACCTCCCAAATAGCTTTCAAGAGAATCTTCAACATTATTTTGAGTACGGTTATTTATCTAAGAATGGACCCGTACAAACCATCATCACACCATATATTGTGTGAACCATTTAACATGTATCTTTGTGGCGATTCCGACAGCAAAATAATGCCCCTTGGAACTGAAATACATCCGATAAAACGGTCATGCTCTGAAGTTATAAATATTTGTAATTATTAAAACAAAGAAGTTAACAGTTTATTTGCGATTTACTTCATAATTTTGACAATAATATACATGTCGCGGTGTACTCATTTACTTTGTGCAAAACATCGTGTCATATGTGAACTGTCATGGACACCAGATAGGAGTGTACATAAAACGATATTATTGTCTGCGAGATGTGATTGAAAGAAGCTTATAATGATTTCAAGACACATCCGTTAAAACTTTCGGTGGTACCTGAAAGAAGATTGACCTCTTAAGGTTATTCGGCTCACTGTGCCTCCAAGTGAGGTCGTAAATAACTGTTTATGACCAATGGGCGTTCACGTAGGATTTACTTGAGGACAACACACATCACGTTTCAATAAATATGAAAGACTAAAATCAGATCGTGTTTTCACATACGATACCCAGGTCGCGTTAGTTAGCACAAGAGAGCTTAACCTCGAGACATATTTGTCTCATAAACATAAACGTATACTATCTGATTTGTAGGACATTCATTTCTTATTAAGTCTTTGAAGGGCATTTAGAAGTGAAATACATAAGAATGAAGATTTTTATGGATATCAACTCCTTTATTAGAACACAACGTTTCGGAATTAATGATGAAGGACTAAGCATTAACTCCGTAACGTTGGGTTCTCATAATAAAGAAGTTGATATCCGTAAAAATCTTCATCCTTGTTCATTCCTTATATTTTTGCATTATTCTTTGGTTTGACTTAATAAATGAATAAATGGGTGGATGCATGGGTTGAACATAATAATTACAATAACAAAGTTGTGATTTTTATATGTGGACCGTTGTATTACGACAGACTGTGTTGCAACAGTGCCGTGGTGGAGACGGCGCCGTTACTGGCTGTCAGCTTTGCTGTTCATGGGATTTGCTTTCTTCACAACCATGCGAGCCAACCTGAGCATTGTGATTGTGTGCATGGTGAAGCATGACGATCGGCACAACGCGACTTATCTGGCTTACAATGGTTCCGACTCGTCCAATTCGACACATAGCGTCGTGAGAGGAACAGAGACTGACAGTGGCAAGTGTCCCAGCAGAACAGTAGCTGGATCTTCAAATGAACAGGTGAGACTTTCCCGGATGTTAACTTTCCATATGAATTTTTCATCAATTATTCATATACAGTCAAACCCCGTTGAGTCGAACTGGTCGGGGCCAGGTGGAAAGTGTTCGACACATCCGTCATCACAGACGTGTGTGTATAGATGTGTAGTTGAAATGACTCTTGATTGTGGAATCCGTGAATCCTAACCTTTGATCTTCTGATTGAAGATTTGACAGTTCGAGACAGAGGGTAACCTTGTGATAGGGCTATTCGGGACCCTGATTCGACATATCTAGTTCGAGACAACAGAGTAATAATAGTGATTAATATAAGGAAATCAACAGAGACCGAGATATGATTCCGACACGACAGAAAATTGGTTCGAACCGAATTCGAGACAATGGACCTTTTCTGTGGCTTCACCAGTCAAACATATCATTACCTTTTCTATGAGGGTTTCACCAATCAAACATATCTTTACTTTCTTCTGAAAACTTCACATATTTATACCTTCATTATCTTCTCTGGGAGAGTTTCACCAATCAAACATAACCTTTCTTTCACTATTAAAGCCACACAAATTACAAACATCGTTACCTTCTCTGTTGTATTTTCACCAATCAAACATATCGTTATTACAGTGAGAATTTCACCAGTGACATACGTCATTACTTCCCTGTTAGTATTTCACCAATCAAACACATCGTTATTTATCCATGAGAGTTTCACCACATCCAATGTATTCACTTTCCGACACCAATAGATAAATAACGGCATATATATGTTTGTGTGGTCGCACAGCCCAAAGTAAGATGGGTCATAAAAGATGTGTTGCCAACTTTATAGTACATGTACATGGGTAGTGCTAGAAATGGGTAATTGAAGCTTACGATAAATTCAAACCTTTATCAACAAACCATTTAAACAAAGTAAGCGTAACTTTTCATAGCCAGGTGAACCACTTTCAAGCAGCTGGTCAATCTAAGCTTTTTTCTTTCTTGGCCTGGTTAAAAAGAACTGATTGTAACCTCTATTTTATTTGTAGACCTCGGTGTTCTTTGAGAACCCGTGTGGTACTTTGTGTTGCAGGATGGCGAGTTTGAGTGGAGCAAGGAACTGCAGGGGGTCCTCCTGGGAGGGTATTTCTGGGGTTACTCCATAGGCTTCCAGATCCTTGGGGGCTGGTTGTCTCAGAGATACGGGCCTAGGAAGATGCTGGCTCTCGGGATGCTTCCAGCTGCAGTGGGGTGTATCTTGAGTCCAGTGGCCGTGAGAATAAGCCCCTTCCTGTTTCTGGCAGTCAGGATCGTCACTGGTATTACTACAGTAAGTACAGTCTGTAGCAGATCTGTCGCAGGATCTTGGTCAGCACATTGTCGTCACTTGTTACGAAGTTTGGATTTTAATGACTTCATTATTTCCTATTTTTCTGTTACTATCATTTCAACTCTGATGCAAACAAATCAGCATAATTAACATATTGTTGCGAAATTAACAACGACTGTTTGCGCAAAAAATAGATTGATAGGTGTAGTCAGATATTACAGATGCACCCATCCCCAAACCGCTTCAAGCAATCATTAAGTACCAACTCCCCGCCCCTACCTAAGCAAATTAATCTTAACACTAACAGCATTGCATACTGTAGGTTTACACACTGGAAATCATGCACAATGTCAGGCAGTTCACACTATGTGACATAATTATTCCTTTCTCGTCGTAATCTAACCCCCCTCCCCCATCTACCGGTTCTCATCTAACCTCTCACTGTAAACTGCCCACCCAATCCACCCTGTCTCTCTGTAAACTGCCCATCGTATCTCACTGTAAACTGCCCATCCTGTCCCACTGTAATCAGCCCACCTTCCCTACCCTATCTCACTGTAAACTGTCCATCCTCTTCATCTTGTTTCGCTGTAACCTGTCCACCATCTGCACCCTTAAACGCTGTAAAAATTCCAGCCTGTCTTCTGACGGAACCCTCTTCTCCCCAGAGTGTGATGTTTCCGTCAGGTCCTGTATTCTGGTCTCGATGGGCTCCACCAGAAGAATGGAGCCGACTACTCACTACTACAAACGCGGGTAAGCATTGCCTAATAAACGGCAACGTCCTGAACGATGTAGTCCCCGTTTCTTGGAACAAGCAAATCAAAGCGGTAAAACGAGATATTCTTCTACAGAAAGTCGTCAAATACTCCACCCTGAATACTCATTTACAATAAGTGTGTCATCGTCCTCTGCAAAAATTATACGCACACAAATGCGATCCCTAGAAATCTGGTTTTTACCGTATCACTAGATATCTTGAACCCAAATGGAATTGATGGGTTTGTTGGTGAAACGGACCTTATCATAAAGATCAACTGAACTAGATGTTTATGTAACTGGTTCCATCGCCCTTATTCAACACCAGACAATACAGGTCTTTGAAAGGAGATACATCCAGTGCTCAGTAACGTACTGTAACTTGTGGACTCAATTTATCGACATAGAAGTACACTCCCGACATGACTCACTACAATGATCATGTCGTGTTTACACTTTCGTCTAACAACATTTTCAATAGATTGGTACATGTAAGAAGAGAACTAGGTTTTTCTGTCCGAATAACAGCGAAAACATCGTTAGAGTTGCTTGTATGAACGTACTTCAGAAAGAGAACAAGATCCTTTGTTGTGTAAGGCGTTACGTACAATTACGTGTTTTTATGCTCACATGAAAACATAGATTTCATTGTCTCCGGGGACATCATTGCAAAAAGAGCCAGGCTTGCTTGCCTGAAGGCACACCAGAAAAAGAGACATGTTGTCTTTTCTTACGTTACACCAGAAAACTGAATTTGTTTGACCTTGGGAACAGACACTGCTTGTCTCCAGGCACACCAGAAACCTAAAGTTTCCTAAAATACAATATACCAATAATCAATAAAAAAAAGCAAAATACAACTAAATTTTCTTAACTTCATGCACTCGAGAACGTCCAGATGTGCTTGTTGCTTGTCTGAGGAAACACGACGTAAAGAAGGACTAAATTTGTTTGCAATAAGGCACTTCGAGATAAGAACTTTTTGCTTTGTCTGAAGGCACTGCGGAAAGACCCTGATGTTCCTGCCTTGAGGCACTTCTGAAAACTAAATTTACTTCACACAAGAAGATCAAGATTTGCTTGGTTTATATTTACAATAAGAATTCGGCTTGAATGTGTAAACGAACGAGAATGTTTGTGACATTGAAAATGTGACAACGTATATTGGTCAGATGATTTTCGGACAAGACCCTTGTGTCGAAGCTTGATGTGTCGAAACTACGGTTGTCTCATAGTCAAGAATGGGTGACTGCGCATTCCTTTTTAGTAATTCTGTTGCAATTGTTTGAAACGCCTGGTATCTCGAAGTACATCCGTGGGTTTCTTCGACACTTCGGTATTTGTATCAGAATAACAACACTGTAACAACTCTTTTAATACAGGTGGCGAGTTCGGACATGCTGTCGCGTTCCCGATTAACGGACTGTTATGCAAGTATGGCGGCTGGGAGATGCCTTTTTATGTAGTGGGTGAGTCCCTTTAAGTGAGTGAGTTTAGATTTACGCCACTTTTAGCAATATTCCAGGAGTATCGCGGCTGGAGACACCAGAAATGTGCTCCACACATTGTGCCTATTTGGGGAATCTAACCCGACTTTTCGGCGTGACGACTGAGTGAGTGAGTTTAGTTTTACGCCGCACTCAGCAATATTCCAGCTATGTGGCGGCGGTGTGTAAATAATCGGGTCTGGACTAGACAATCCAGTGATCGATGCAATACATGTGCATCGATCTGCGCAATTGGGAACCGATGACATGTGCCAACCAAGTCAGCAAGCCTGAACACCCAATCCCGTTAGTCGCTTCTTACTACAAGAATAGTCACCTTTTGATGGCAAGCATGGGTTGCTGAAGGCCTATTCTACCCCGGGACCCTCCCGGGTCTAGACGTGACGGGCGAACGTTGTAACCTCTTAACTGCCCCCACCGCCCCGAGTCTATATGTATACCGATGATATTCAAGGAGGCTATGAATAACAGAAGACGAAGCTTACGTCAACACAGCGATGACAAAACATCTGCAAATCTCTCAACAACACGGTATAGGGTTTCGAAGAATAAAATTCTATGTCAGTATGAAAAACAATTTTAGGGTTAGTGTGCGTTGCGTGATATCGGGTTTTAGCGTCTTCGGTTTCTATTTGATTTCTATTTGTCAGTCGAAAACTCTCCTTCTCAATTTAGGCAAATATTATGTTTAAAATTACAATACACAGGTTGAAATGCTGTATCATGATACACAATGTCAGGAGCCAGAGCTAGGCTTGACTGTTCCCATTCTAACGTCACGACATGGCGTTGAGTTGTCCTGTGCCAACGATGTTTTCTGTAGTGGAGAACATCGCTTATTGTGTTGCAGCGTAGCTCGCTGAACAAGATCTGAGCGGTAACAGCTACAGGGTTGGGGCAAGGAGACGTCATACGTCCCTAGGGCTACGACCAGGGCAATATGTTAGGCCGTCCAGCAAGCTAATAACATGTTCGTGTTATAACTTCCGTCAAAGTGTGCGTATGTGCGTGTGCAGATATGTGCGTGCGAACGCGATGGGGTGCGTGAGTATGTGTGTTAATAATGTTCTTCTCTTTTAAAAAATCTTATTTTTTCAAATTCACTGCAGACTTCTTGATTTCCACTTGCAGCAATAGCTGCCATGTCCCTGATAGATGAGGCGATAAAGAGATTAAAACACTGTGCTGTAGTTCGGTCCCAACTGGTTTCGAGAAAAGAAACCCCACAGGCATTCATGTTCTGTTATACATTAGCGAAACTAACACAGCAGTAACCATGGAAGTGGTCTATAATTAATTAAAAAAAACAATTTTACATTTTATCATTTAAAATAAGAAATATTTAAGATAATGTTTATTTCTATAGTCATATTTCTGAATTTGTTTTATATAAAATTTTAATGTTTATTTACAAATTGGAGTTAACTCCAAGGCTGGCACCAATAGTAACTAGACGTATTCCGGGCCATGCCATTCTATGGGAAATATCGTAATAAATAATGGTTGTATATGCACTAACGTATGTATTGTCGACATCATGCTTCTTAACAAACAGTGATCAGAAAGACGCTATTACGTCCTAACGAGGTTCCCAAGACGAGCAGTTCAGGATTATTGCGATGTATCCTGCCTCTTGTAACTTACTCTTGTCTGCTACACTGAGCTCTGTGCTTTTTGTCATCTTTCTACACCTATCACTTAACTCGTCAATTTTGTCACTCGTGGTCAGATCAGGTAAGATAAGTATATAGCCCACTGCGGGAGGAATCTCGGAAGCGCTCATACAATCACCAATTGTCATCTGCGTGTGTGCTGGTGAGCCATGTTGTTAAGGTGTTCGCTGGTGGTCACAGTGAAAACTGGTGTTCGATTCCAGGTATTCCCACACATACATTGTGACATCATGATGGCATACACCATCCCTCACGTCATGTGACAAGCCATTGTTTTCTGCCCCGCTAGCTGAACATCGTATGCTCACTTTGACAGGTAGCCTGTCTGTCATCTGGTGCATCGTCTGGCTACTCGTATCTCGGGACTCTCCGTCAGAGATGCCGGGAATTACCGAGGCCGAAAAGAAATACATTGAGACATCTATCGGTGATCGTGTGACATCCAACCGTGTAAGTAAGAAATATCATAACAAGAAATACTCTCCTAGGCCCTAATCTGAATATATTACGTGCTACCTAGCATGAGTGCTCATTTCATCGACCATCGGGCGGGCGGGTTCAGGTTGATTGTTCGAACTTTCTTCAAAGGGTGTTATGTTCAATGTTACCTGTAAAGATCAGGGTTAGAACTGGTCTTCAGTAACCCATGCTTGTGTTAACAGGCGACCAATGGGATCGGATGGTCCGGCTCGCTGACTTGGTTGACACATGTCATCGTACCCCAGTTCCGTAGATCGATGTTCAAGATGTTGATCACTGGATTGTGTGATAGGACTCGAATATTTTGCTGCCTCCATATAGCTGAAATATTACTGATTGTGGCCACACATTATAAACTGACTCCATGATATGCAGTTTCATTTGTCCCTTAGTCGACTTTGTAGAATATGCTTTTGAAAGCAACAGTATATTATTCTACCTGTTCCGTTGTCGTTGTAGACATACAAGACGCCTTGGTGCCAGATGCTGTCGTCCCGGCCGGTGTGGGCATGCGTGATTAGTCACATGACCGCTAACTTCTTTTTCTACATGATACTAACACAGGCTCCGACCTTTCTCAACGAGATACTCAAGTTTGACATAACATCGGTACATGTGCTCACTAATATCTTACATATCTATTTCAAATTCATTCTGTAATGTACGAGATCGGAAAATATCACTGGAATGGATATCAAGGAAACGTATCACGAATTAAAAGTGGGATAGCCGAGTGGTGAAAGCATTTGCTCGTCACACCGGAAACCCGGATTGGATTCCCCACATAAGCACATTGTGTGAAGCAAATATCTGGTGCCCAGCCCCCTACACCAAATCCCCGATCACCCAACCCCGTGGTATAACTGGAACATTGATAACAGCGGCATAAACACCATACTTTTCACAAATTCGATTATGTTCTCGTTCATATACTGACACTGACGCTATCAACCATTTTACCATTCCTCCTTAATTCTTATGTTCTATATCATGGAAAATATAATTGTAACTGTTTCAACGTCACAGTTCGAGATGTCCGCAATGCTGCATTGTGTCAATATCTGCGCACCTGTTTACGTTAGCCTGTTTCGTGTTGCAGAACGGGTTCTACTCCTCCTTACCGTACGTAGTGTTGGTGAGCCTAGTGATGCCAATAGGTGCGTTGTCTGACTACCTCACAACCAAAGGCTTCCTCAGCCTGAGTGGCGTCAGGAAGGTCATGAACTCTCTAGGTAAGTTATGCTGTGTCAGCACTCTGCGTGCATGTATGCTTGTGTACGTGAGAGCGTATGCTGTCTCATTCATCACTCGCCAGTTGATTAGCCTAGTGATTTGGCTGATTCTGTGTCAGCGTGACTCCATAGCGCTGGATTTGTCATTTGGCTGTTTGCCACGATTGTACACTGCGACGTAACAACTCGGAGGAACTGTATTGGAGAAAGTGGTCAGACTTTGTGTCTTGGTGATCAGACCAATTCAGCGATGACACCAGGTGTTCGCAAGCATATGTATGTTGGTTTCATAAACAAAAAACAAACACCTTCCGGTATAAATAACAAAAATATATTTGATATTAAACATATGAAATGTAAAAGTATCATATCTTTCTCAAGTGTTGAACGTGGTCGTGTGACCCAGTCGTGTAAGAAATGTGTTAGTTGCTCTCTAAAACATTGTGGCTAAAATTCCCAATATATGCCTACATGTAAAATTATTATATCTTCGTCAAGTTTTTATGAAGAATGTTTTATTATCTGTCGCCACATTGCGACTAAACTAAGTCCGACTGTAAATCTTCAAATATGAAATCTTTATCAAGTATTCAACCGGATCGCGTGACCCAGTCATAAAAGGAGTCTCTTGTTTGCTTTCGTCAGATAGCGGGTAAACTACTTCCAAAATAAATGTAAATACTAAATGTACAATTATCATATCTTTATCAAGTATTCAACCGGATCACGTCACTCAGATATGTAAGGAACGTGAAATGAAATGTGACGTGAATACCACTGTGACGTGAAACTTTTAACCCACTCGCTCAGTCAGACATGATGATCCACCCGGTGAAAACGCTCACTTGTGTCTTTTCTCAAGGTATGCTGATACCTGCTGCGTTTCTTCTTGGTCTGGCTCATCTCCCTTGCTCAGAACCGCTGGTAGGTGTCGCTCTCATCGCCGCCTCCGTCGGAACATTCGCCTTCTGTTTCTGCGGGCACATCGTCAACATGGCCGACATAGCCGTGATGCATGCTGGGACTTTAGCAGGCTTTTCTAACACGCTAGCATCCATGCCAGGAATAGTAGCGCCATACGTAGTCGGGTACATAACTAAACAGGTATGTCCATCTATTTTCCGACGTTGTGTGTTTATTATGACTCCGTGTGTTATGAATCTGATGTGTGATGAGGGGGGAACAAATACGGGTTCACATGTAAGTGCTCCCTTATTGTTTTCCAAGTTTCTTCACAATTAAGCTATGCGGTACAAAGCTTGTGAAGAAACTTAGAAAAGTAAAGGAACACTTGTCCTTTCATGCGATCCCTTATTTGTTTCCCCCAGTATATGAACATGTTTATTTTTTTCAAATGAATGTATGCATCCTTTGATGGTATTATCGAATGCTTTATGGAGATTGTACGTCAGGTGTTAGTATCTGGTGATTGTCCAGAGGATTAACATTCGCTTTTACATTTCACTTTGTGCGAAATAGTTTCCACCGTTTTGCTTGCAAGTCTGGCTAGCTATGCCTGAAAGTTACTAGCCCACAAAATAATCCTCTACTCCGAAATTTGAATGTAGATACCGGTTTCATCATTCAGCTTCTACATTAAACATTTTTAACATGGGTTTAAAAGTGTGCTATAAGTTAACAAGACATAGAGAATGTTGTATATATGATTCCATGAAAAATCCCCAGCCAGTGGAGCCAGTGATGGTGGATGTTTACTGGCCCGATTGGATTTTTACTAGTTAGGGGCTAGCGGGCAGTGTTCTCCAACCTTCAGTTACTCACCATTTCACTTTCACATTGCAGTTCATGGCCACAAAACAGGGTATCTTTTAACCTTTCACCTCGTTATCCTCACGTCATGCATCTATTGTAAACCTTGACACCCTTCCATCTTCCAATCTTTCTTCGTGCAAAGGTTCTCTTCGGCGTCACAACCTTTCATCTTACAACATTTCACATTTACCTTCTAACCTTCACCTTCCTTGTTTAACCCCCCATCTTCATCTCTCATTTCTCAGAGCGCCTTAAAGTCACATATGTTCTTGGGACAAACCTAATCATTTCGCAGCTTTGAATGTTGGGCTCAACTAAAATGCCCCTCATGATCACATCGACACCCGGAAATCGGACTCGCAGATGAAACTTTCATACAGAGTTAGATGATTGTATAATTGTCACATGTAGTTGTTGTTCTTACGAAGACTCATGATTGTAATACTGCCTAACACCGATCTGTCGAATCTAGTTGTGTCAAACCTAGGGTTGTCACGAAGTAAAACATTTCCTGCGTATTGTCACCATTAAGCGGTTGAGTGAAACTTCGGATAACCCAACCGTTCAACTTCGACACAACCATACTTAACTCTGTTTACCATTCATCAATTTCAGGGTACCCCCGAAGAATGGCGCACAGCTTTCTACATTGCAGTTATCCTCAACGTTGTAGGGTCTGTCGTCTTCGTCCTCTTCTCGACGGGTACCGCACAACCATGGGCATTACCTTCTGAACTAAACACAACGACAGTCATAGACGAACAGGAAAGGCCTGACGAGAATCACGAACTTGACACCATGATCATCGTTTCCAACAAAAATGTCCCTGATTCTCACAAAAGAGAAATTATCGAAGGGGAACGTCTTATATCAAGCAATAGCGGTATACACAGAGCTCATGACGTATGAGTGAGTGAGTGAGTGAGTGAGTCAATCAGATCGACATGTTGGGTTCTACGTCGTTTTTTCATGTCAGGGTGTATCAGGGTTAAGTAATCATATGACTGGTGAGTGACAAACATCGGTATTCATGTCAAAGTCTGTCAGATGTAGGAAAGTGAGATGTATGATGCCACGTTGTCACTACTGAGAACATCACCCCATCATAATCACAGTCAGGGTCCACTGGCTCAAACATGTCTGTCTTACCTACGTGTGACTCGAGTTTAATTATAGGACTTGTCACCTTAGATGAGATTACTTTGAGCCCTGGTAAATCTGATAAATCTGGGGAAAGCGATAACTTCTGCATTTCATATTTCTACTCTGAGCAATATAACAGACATATTACGAATGGGAAGTGACTGCTTTCTGCACCAGACAGAAAGATGCATGTTTAACACTTAACCGACATCACCCAAATGAAGCTGCTGAGTGTCTCTTCACATTGCTCATATGGCCAGTGCAGTGGTCAGAGACCCTTCGCATGAAAACCAGAGCCTGTGGATTTGACGTAGCACGTCGCTTGCTTGACACTGTTTTCTGTATTGGCCAGGGGCTGCTTTCACGAAGCAACCTTTATTAAGGTTTACCTTAACTCCCACTCTTTAACATTATTACGATGGTTACCTTAGCGACTTACGATCACCTCAGTGCTCTCTGAAAAGATGCCATACAGTACAGAATTGTCATTAAAACAGCATTGACAATCGAGTCCTGTGTCCTTAAACCTTGGCTCGTTTAGGAACATTTGTATGCTTTGTTTTCATCATGATTATGATGATGATGATAATGATAATGATACTACGTGTGTCATGACAATCACTACGTTGTTCTTGTAAAGCTGATGGGAAAGATTCACCTGTTTTGACACGTGAAATTGTGAGTAAGGAAAGGTAAGATATATGGATGTCAACTTCTTTAGTGTGAATAACACGACGAATATAATAAACCATTGCAGTGGTGCGGCGTTAGGTTAAGTTAATGGAATGTCACTGAATGTTTATTTGTACTGTGTTCAAGAAAGGTTTTATGTTTTCACTCACCCAAATGCCAGAATACAAACTGCAGGGCGAAAGAAGAATAAACTTGAAAATTGAACTTGATCAAAATATTCAAACCGTATCAGTGCGCTACTAGGATGAAACCCGTCGTCGATTGTAGCAAAACGCAGATAAGAAATCAACTCGGAAACGATGGAATCCGTCTAAAATGCATCACCATTTCTATTACCGTTTCTTGTTTAGTTTAGTTTTTTTTATGTTTTATTTATTAAACATAAGTATGGGTGTGTGCTTTCCTTTCTCCTGCAGTCCATTCAAGATATTTTTCATATATACTGAGATTCAGAAATTGAGGGGCACACAAAAATTCAAGTTTTCCCTTAATATTTTCCAATTTTCCACCAGCTTTGAACAGCGCTGAGGGAGAAAATCCGAGAATGAATAAAGGGACACTGCCATGCAGTGGTGTTCCCTTTTTGTTTCCCTCAGTATATATTTCACTTTCGACGCGACTATATTTCTAGTGCGCTCTAACGCAGATTTTGAACGAAGTAAGGACTTTTTGTTGTTTTACATGACCTTTTCACCTTCCCTTTCCAAAACAATCTTCAAGTTTCTTTAGTCAACGGTTTCGACTGAACATACCACATATTACATGCCACATACGACAAGTTTGTTTAAGATGCTGATCTGTTATGTGTTTATGGAAGTGTTGAAATAGTTCTGGTCATGTATAATTATGTTTTTCTGAACACATCACCTGTTTCAACGTTGGATGAATGAACCACAGCCACATGCAGCAATACGAACACTATCCTATAGTGTTCTGTCGAACTCTGAATCTGTTGAATCTATGGTTTCCCAAGCTAAAATGTTGATTCCTACGCATTTCTTTTATAGTCATCGTTTTTTGTGTCGAACCTCGGATAACTCGAACTGTTTGCGTGGGTCCGTTCAACTTCGATGCAATGATGCTTGTCTGAACGTTTATGCAATGTACATAATATCTAATATAGAATTGTATATTACAGTGGGCGCGAGACGTCACAAACACAGCGAGTTCTCAGAACGATAACAGTGCTCCGTACAGCATCCTAGCGAACCCTACCTGCGTGGTATATTGTTGTGTTGTGTAGTGCAGTGTTGCTAACAGACACCTGAACTCTGTAGTTGAAGTATGTTAACAAGTATATGTCTGTGATAGTCCAGTTGGTTTTACTGTCCTTTGTTGATAGATATTTTAAATTGATTACCTTGTTTTCATCGCTACATGGCTGTAATATTGTTGAGCAGATGTAAAATTTTAACTCTCTCACTCTCATCGTATCCCAGATGCGCAGATCGATGATCATGCTGTTGATCACTGGATTGTCTGGTCCAGTCTCGAATGTGTACAGACTGTCGCCATATAGCTGGAATATTACTGAGTGCGACGTAAAACTAAATGCATCCACTCACAGACACCTGGCAGCCGACGGAAACATTCCTTCACGGATGCCGTATTGTGTCTCGGTACTGTACTGCAGTGCGACTAGAGACACGTTAGAACAAAGTAAGGACATTCAGTTGTTTTACATGTCCTTTTCTCATACCCCTTCTGAAACATAAACAAGCTTCAAGTTTCTTCAGTTAACGGCTTCAACAGAACAGCTCACTATTACAAGATTGTTTAAGACAAGCGGCTTCAGACGTTATCAGATATACTGCTCCCAAATCAAGAACTACCTGACTCTTGAATACCAGTATAGTATATATCATGGTCTGACAGATAAATAATCGAAATATGATGAAATTGGTGTCCTTGATATAACTTTTATAGGTGTCCCTAATACATCGTTCTTAGGATGCCGATCTGTTATTGTTGTACTTTTTGTATTATGTATATGTTTCGGGTTTGTTTGTTTGTTTGTGATTTGTTGTGTTTTTGTTGTTGTTGTTGTTGTTGTTTATTTTTATTTTCTGTTTTTGTTTTATGTTTGTTTTTTTCAATTATGAAATGGTACAAGCTTTAAAAGCGTTGTTCAGATGATGTGGTTATGATGGTGAGTTACCGATGGTACGATATTTATACACGACGGCTAGTTAACAGTTGGTCATAGCACAAAAATGACAGTGCTGCTGTTATTCCACGGCGTTTCAGCTTGAGAAGGGACCGAGAGTGGCGCGTGTTAACTAGTTATTACTTTGACGCCATCAAAAGTGTCAATTTGGCCCTGAAAACCTGGAAACATAGTCATTACAAATCTGGAATCAAACCCAGGATCCTGCAGGATTAAAAGGAAGCAATTAATCCCTGCCAAACATGGTGCCTTAGACCACTTGACCCGCAATAGCCCCCATTCAAACAGACTTTACAAAAACACGAATTCATATTTCCAAAAGAGATGTATTTTTATTGTGGCTGTTTATCAAATATATTAATTTTTGTATTACATTTTTATATTCATTATAGGGCATACACTACACATTTAGTGTGTATGTATAGTGTAGGTTTCTGTACAGTTATGTGCATTATGTGGAAAGAGGGATGTGACGCATCGCGTCTGATCAGTCCTAGGACCCCGTTTCACAAAGCGATCGTAACGCTGAGATGATCGTAACTCCTGTACCTTTAGCAAAGACGTACGTAACTACAATCGCTTTGAGAAACAGATAGGCGATCCACAAAGTGTTCGTAGCCTTACGACATGTCGTAACTCAATAGTTTATCATTAGCTTACGGATATCGTAGCGCTACGAACGGATTGTGGATAGGGACCCAAAGCTGCCATGGATGTCGTGAGTTTCTACTATTTAACTTATTTGTTATTAAAAAAGCTACGATTGTTCTAATTAGAACCACGTGTATAAGATACGTACAAGCCTTAGACTAGGCATAGATTATGTTCATTATATGTGAACAAAACAGTGTACCGAATTGCACACTAACATTTGAATTGCCATACTGGTTTTTATTGTAACAAACTTGGCTTTGAATTTCTGTTATGTCAAATTTGATGATGTCATGATGTGTAACATGTAATGTCGTGTAAACCTTTGATCTATAAAATCTGTATTATATCCCAATAAAGTCTTCTTATTTGTAAGGATCTTAAACAAATAGACAGGGCTTTAACTGACTAAAACACTGATTAATTATTGGATGCAACGCAGAAACAACAAAGTTAACACTCTTTAATGTGTCTCCAAAGCTGATTAAAACGTTCCCGGCCTTTGAAACTGAAATCCTTCGAACGACCTTAGAGTTTCTGTGTCTATTTCCAGGAAATATCTTCTGCACATTTGTTTGATTACCTGTTTTTGTCAATCTAATAGTTCGGTGGAAACAGAAGCTTACGTTTTTTTGTAAATGTGAACCTTTCGGTTTAGTTCAAACAATGAAAATTGTCAACAGAGGTTTCTTCTGTGGTGGGAGGTCCCAAGATTCACAACGATCGTAATGCCATGAATTTCAAACAGTACTTAGGCCACAACACAACTCTTGTGTCATGTAGCAGATCAAAATAGGTGGGATTACAGTGTTAGGTCGCTGGAAGAAGCGAGGCAGGAGACCAAACCACACTTGGCTCAGACCGAACAAGGTCGGCCGGAGTTTATTGAATGAGAATACTTTGTCATGTTTTTGTATCACTAGGATCACAGAATCGAGTTTCATTTGTCACAATCCCATATTAGGGATTAAAGGTTATTTTGTAATATTTGTTTCATGAACCTGAAGGTGTTATTGAATTACGGCCTGAGGCAGAATGCTTGGTGACTGTTTGATATAACTAGAATGAGTTAATAGGTGAACTTTTGGTGTGAACTCCTTCATCCTAGAACAAGAAAGGAAACACAGGGAGTGAAAGGTTGGAGAGGAGAGAGAACCGAATAACGTAGCCTGTTCGATGGAGAGTGAGAAAGGCAGAAATATCGAGAGCAATGATGTCCCTTATGTTGTAAGTGTCTGGGCGGCGTAGAGTGCAGCGCTATAAAAACGAACTTCTCCTTCGTCTTCTTCTTCGTCTTCTTCTCCTTCTTCTCATTATAATTGCTTTTTTTAAACAATACATGGGGACATATATGACGTGAGGTTGTTAAGGAAAGTATCAAGTGAAACGACCATGAGGATAAAGGGACAGAAGACTTAGTATGAGGAGACACTGGAGGGATGTGACCGTGGAGAAAGTGGAGGGCTGTGACCGTGGAGAAAGTGGAGGGATGTGATCGTGATTGCATGGGAAGCCGCGAAAGATCACAAGAGACAAACTAAAACATTTCAACTGTTGACTGATTGATTAAATTAATGCGTGAACAATGTGGGGAATTTATATCAGAAGTAAATATACGCCACACTTAGAGAACCAGGAGTCCCGTGCCAAAGCCATTAACATCATGTCCGTGTCTTGCACGCTGTCTTCAAAACTGGTTACGGCCAAGACAGGCACCTATGCGCTACCTCATTATAGCTTTACAGCTTATTGACTGAAACCTGAATCTTATGATGTGAGTCCTATCCGTTAATGTAATGGTACTTACCTCAGAGGGTCACCTCTACCTGTTGCTTAATGATCGCCAAAAGATTAAATTTGCATGAAGGCCGTGACACAATAGGAATAACATATTTCCCATTGACTTTTTTGTAGTGAAGTAAAACATGTAACATTTGAAAGAAAGTCCACATACGTCTTAGAAACAAAAACAAACAAAAAACAAAACAAGAAGTACGGAAAATTTAACTGAAAGCCGTGTGCCACAGTTAACTGCTTATTTTTTTCTTTTAGCAGTATTTACTTGACTTGTTTTAGGAAGTTTGCACCTACCAAAGTCATTCCAGTACCTAATGTACCTGCTGTTTCCAGTGACAGGTGAAAGGCCACAGGTCATGTCGCTGCCAGGAAGGGTCGTGTACACACGGACAACTGAACAGACACGAAACTAGTCTAGGCCTATGTCCAGCATCAACACTGAGTGGACACACATGCTACATCACAGTCAATAACTGACCACCCCTTCTTCCTGGACACACAACGGTCCGGTGCAAAGCTATCAACTCATTAACATCTTAACGAACCCGGAAGGATGAATCTAATTAAATATAACGGGGAAACATCCAACATGGCTTCCAAACATCTCGCGGTATATGTCCACTGAAGGCAGGGCGCTGACTCCCGCCTGTTTGCTCTCCAAATCAGACATTAGCAAATTTCTGATTTCCTGAATGACATCCCGACCACCAGAGTGTTTGGCTTTTCACCTTATCACTTGACTACAATCAACACCATTCACTCAGATTTAAATTTAATAAAAAAAGATGTGTCTTCATCAGAATATTTCACGTTTATTTGCTTACGCTTTTTTGTAATAAAGCTGTTCACAGTGTGATATTGACCGTGTATATATACGACACAGTTATTGTCCTGACCGAGATTTGTATCAATACATATGTTGTACTATTGTCCACGGGGTACCGGAACCTGACATTCTCCATAACGTACTGTTACACTTAACTTGTCTGGCAGCGGCATTCCGATAATATAGACAGTGCGGTCTTTTTATCCTTCTGTTCTACCTTATATAAATATTGGTACAGATTCAGTAAAGATATTTCAAAAGTGTCCTCTTGAAGATGTGTGTTAAACCTTGGTATTTAGCAAACCACTTTTGTCTAACATAGCGTCTAACGGGACATGGCGTACTTGAAAGCTATTCCGGTTGATCAATGCATGTCGTATCGAACTAGCATAGATCGATTTTTAAAGATGTCAGACATTGGATTATTTATTCGTTTATTTACTAGCAGTCGTCTTACGGTGCGGTGTTGACCCATAAACAACGACAGTACTGACATGATTTTCCAGGAAGTGCTGGGTCAGGAATAATGGGATTTAGCTCTACGAGGATCGGCATATTGTGAAATCTAATTTCATTTTTCAGTTTCAGGCCCACCATACAAACGGTGAACAAATAATCAAAACTGAACTCATATACACCAAAACAGAACAAAAATAGCCAAAATATGAAAATAAACTTCCCAAACTACAACAATATCCTCAAAAACCGAAACAAACGCTTTGTGCCGAAAACCTAATTGTTTCAAATGGAAACAAAACCCACGTATTAGCTACGACAGTGCCCGTGAACGCTCGCAAGACGACAGTCATAGCATCCAAAAATAGCATCGTCAAAAATGGCGGTGAGGGGAGAGGAATAGGCTTTGTTCAATAACGTTTTTCGTAACCATGAGTCTAATCTGAAAAAATGATATCGGGACGTAGCGCATCAATCTCCTATTACATTACGCTTCAAACCTATGTATGAGTTTCGTTTTTGTGTTCTTCCGTCTTCTGTCATTAAATGTGTTAGTTTTCCTGCATACCAGTGAATGAGTCAGTGGCGCTATAGCCGCTTTTAACAATATTGCGGCTGGGAACACCAGAAATGAGTTTCACACGTTGTTCCCATATAGGGAATCGAACCTGGATCTTCTGCGTGCCATGCGAAAGGTTTATCCTTTTAACCACACGACAGCATGACTAATTAAAAACAATTCCCAACTGGTTTTAGAAATGTGCAACGCCATATTTATTGCTTCTCAACTGACTGCTTAAAGATTTACCAGTTTCGTTTGGTCATTTAGGACTTTCACTACATGTGAATGTCTTCAGTTACATGTTATATACCCATGTATTATCCGTAACAGCGACGCCATTAGGAACGCTATTGTTCAAACAATCTATATAACTAGACATGAGCAAGTATGACGAAGGAAATTCTATCTGACGAATATCGGGTTTGAGACAGTTTTCAAAAACTGCATGTTTTGTGTGAGCTTGTGCAATGACATGTCCAGCATGTCGACTTTCTTTGTCAAATAATCATAAGAATAATCCTTTTATATAAATTGAATTAATGTTCTATTCACCAGTGACATAGGATCATAGGTCAATGCCGCTTGAGATGACGTAAACCAATTGAACCACTATGATGAAAACTAGGGTACATATATACATAGTAATATTTTGTATAGGTGTTACCTACCTAAAGACTAATTATCAAATTATGAACTGCGCCACCGTTTTCCAGTTGTTGTATTGACAATAGCTGTGATGACCATGGCCAAGTGACGAGGACATTGTCTTATCGCTCTGCCCGTAATGACGTCACAGACGAAGCACTGTCAGATCACGTTTGTCTTTCAATGGCACCGCGTCAATCCTAGATCCCTTTGATGGTGCAGCGCCAATCGTTGTCCCTATTGTCTTACATAGTGGGACAACCTGTGGATATGTCACAGCAAAGTGTAAAACAGATTTCTGGCGAGTTATCGGACCTGATCTGGAAAATATAAAAGTTTTGATTGGGCACAGGACTGTCATGTGGTTTTCGTATTTACCAGGCAATTGAAGAACATGTTTCGGGAGATATTTGGTGATTACCTAGACATTCAATGTTTGTTTAACGTGTACATTGGTAAGCTGTTTTGGTCTCTCACACTAGTGGGGCATTTGTTAACGATTACATGGGACAGATCTGACAGTCTTGCTTCTCTCTCGGTTAGGTAAAACATTCATCCAACGCGCCTGTTACAGATTTAGTTAAATCCAAAGTTTTGAGAAGGTGTGAAAAGCACAAGACAGCGGTGACAGCTTGAAAAAAAAGGTTATGAATTAATTTCTGAAATAAACAGGTCCTAAAAGCCCTTGTGATAATTTGTCTGAACTCTTCTCCTTAAGCTCATAGCAGGTAATTGTCTTAAATCGTAGTCGCCAGAGCATAACCAGTTAGTGTCATGTAACATGTCAACGTTAGTCCCTAACACTATTATATCATGTAAAATGTCACCCCAAAGCATTACCATTTAATGACTTGAAAAACATAAACGTCAGAGCAATACCATTTAATGTCATGTAAAATGTCATTGTCTGAACAAAACTAGTTCATGTCATATAAAATCGCCAGAAAACAACCAGCCTCTGAGGAATGAGACTCTAAGGCAAAATTACTCGTGAAAATTGTGTGAAAGGGTCGATGGCAATAACTGATGTCCTCAAGAGTTTGAGATTCAAGGATCCAAAAGTACTCCCAAGTGTAATGGTACAATTACAAATGTATAGTAGATCCACATCATACAATCGTAATGTAATGTCATGTAACATGTAAACGTCCGTCCATAACCATTTAATATCATGTAAAATGTCACAATATCATGTAAAATACCTACAACAGCGCATGTAATATCATATCAAATCTATTAGCCAGATCAAAACTAGTTCATGTCATATAAAGCCCTAACGACAGAAAATAACCAGTCTTCACTATCTGATTCTAAGGCAACACAGGAGTGCAGTCGTTGACAATGTCGATGACAGCAGGCGTTCATGATTCAAGGACCTATACGTACATGGACAAAACATGACGACTTCTTCTGGAAGTATAACGGTGCAATTTAACATGTGTGGTAGAACCAACCCATATGGTCGTAACAACGGTGGAGGAAACTCGTGAACCGTCTTAGATGATAAATGGACACCATGTTTTAATCATGGGCCACTGTTTTCAATAAATAAGGGAATAACAGAGATCTTGCGAACATTTTAACATTGCAATCATAATTTATACATTGATCTTGTACCTAATGTCCTGTGTCAAATCCTTGAAACTTCTGTCAGTGACGTGCCATACAGAATCGAAATTCCACACCATGTGAACAATTGCTCCTGCAAGGCACTTGTAATTTGTGTTTTCCCTCGTAAATCTTAACTCGTGATAATCTCATAATCCCCGCTTTAAAGGCTTGCCAGTCTGCAAATCCCTAATCCCCCGTGGTCAGGCAAATACCAAGGCGATCTGCCAGCACTCACAGTTGTCTTGGTGAACAATGCTTGTCTTTGACCACAAGGTAGAACATCTCCACAGCATTCCTGACAAAGCCGGTGTTACTGACGTTGACGCAGGTCCAGATTAACTGATTGTTTCTGGTCAAAGGGATTGTTTTTTTGGGGGAAATGGGACAACGTTTGATGCTGAGGTCTTTGTAGCTTGTAAAATGTTTTGCTTTGGCTATTCCTTAGGTGTATCCCATGAGTGACTTCGTCCTTAATAACAAACTACGTCATCAACATTATTGTGGGGTCGTAGACACTGGTTCTATTCTTATGGATATGAAGATTTAAATGTAGAGAATTATCCATCTGAGTTTAATGAGATTTAATACGTTAACTATATCACCATGTATTTAGTTTATATTGGCGGAAAGAAAAAAATGGCACAGGTGTTGGACATCTTCGCCGTAAGTAAAACAAACGAGATAGACAAGATGTCCAAAAACATTGTACAGAACAGACGATAGGAACCCCAAACCAGCACATTTAAGATCCGAATGCTGATAATAGAGTCAGCACAAATCCCACACGTTGATTACTTCATATTTATAACTACACAAATGTTCGTGATCAGCCCGGTTCATTTATATCACCACAGATCAGTACCATAAATAGTGTATATTGCTACTGGTTGTACATTTGTGTACATCCATCATCGGAAGTTGAATACGAAATAGAAAGACAAGGCGGTAATTTGCTAATGCAAATGGACATACGACTCTGCAATTGTGGCAAATGAAACACAAGTATCAAGCATGAAAGTTCAAATGTTCTTTTTTGACCAAATCTGTGAAGATCCGGTTTAGAATTGATCTTCAGCAACCCATTACACAACCAACGGGATCATGTGACCATACTGGCTGATTTGGTGGACAAATGTCATCGTGTCCCAAACAGGATGCTCATGATGTTGAGCACTGAATAGTGTGGTCCACTATTATTTACAGACCACCTCCCTCCATATAGTTGGAATGTTGCTGAGAGTGTCGTTAAACAACAAACCAACCAACCAACTTTTCCGCCACGGCTTTTAACGCTCAATCTTCCAACCAGAAATATAACCTTAAGTCTAAAATCTTAAAATGGGCTACGAAAAGATGGTGTCAACGCAGCTACACCTACTTACTATACTACAATAACATATACACATTTACCTGCTATATCAGAATAACATGCTAACACAAGTCTTCTATACCAATGTAGTATAAAAACTCGTACTGTACCAATTTAATATATTAACACCTTCTTTCTATGCCAGAACAACATGTTAACACCTACATACCAGACCGGGATTACATATAAACACCTACATAATATACCAGTATAACATATATACACCAACTCACAATACCAGTAATATTTATAAACACCTACTTACTGTGTACCACTACTTCATATAAACGCCTACTTTCTGTACCAGTATTACACATTAACACCTACTATGCCTATGTTTCATATAAACGTATACCTGTTATGTTACTATAACATGCTAACGCCTAAATACTACACCAGAGTGAGTAACTTGACAACCAACCTAGTATACCAGCATATACATGTACCTAGTACATCAGTGTGACATATAAACGAACACCTATTACACCAGTACAAAATATTAACAAACATCTATTATACCATTGCCACGTGTTAAATACCACTAGTATATCATTTTAGCACCTGATTACAATTCCAATATAACATATAAACACATACCAACTAAATAACTATAACAGGTTAACACCTACCTCCTACACCTGTATATGTTAACACCTATCATTATATACCAATATGACATATAAACACATACATGCTATACCAATATAACATGTAAATACGTGTCTATTATATCAGTACAATATTTTATCACCTGATAATTATACCCATGTGTAACACATAAACGAATACTACTAGATCAGTATAAAATGTTACCACCTATCTACAACACCAGTGTATGTTAACACCTATCATTATATGCTACTACAGCTTATAAAAACATACCTACTACATCAGAATAAAACGTTTCACATACCAACTGCACCAGTGATACACCTTAACACCTACCAACTACACAAGTAATACATGTGAACACCTACCTACTACATCAGTATACAATGTTTAACATACTGACACCGACTACTTGCAAGCAGACAACTCCACGTACAACATCGCACAACACAACCGTGACAAGGTCTGTTATGAGTGTCCCAAAATATCATTTTCAAGAAGGAAGCATTCTAAATCAAATAAAACATTGTTTGTTTCATATTTTTGTTAAGCAGAATTTCCTCTTTTTTGGAGTTATCTTATTTGTCTGAACCATTATTCTACTTAAATGCCTAAACATGCTTTGTTTTGAGGTGTGAATTTATGCTCTGCTATATGGCAATACTATGGATTATAGAGACGAACCCTTCTTTCCCTCCTCCCTTGATGCTGACCGCAGCAATAGCCAACAAACATTGCTGCATTCCATAACCCTTTTCCCAGCCGACACACCTTAGACCTAATGCCCACCACTACAGAAGTAATCTTGAATCGTATTTGACCAATGAATCTTATAACATTCTCAAGCATCCAGCAGTCGCTACCAGAACATGCATCCCAATGTCCACATCTCGTCTTGACCAACGGTCATTCCTAGAGATGTCGTGGTCAATTTTCTGATCGTCTGATTTGTGGTGCGTTGCGTGAAAACAAAGGCAACAATTCCGAATTCGTCCTGAGTCAACAAGGAGGTAACTCGAAAGGCACACAATGCGCGAGGGTTGTCAATATTAACTTAGAGGAGTACAAAACACGCGGCAGTGGGCCTGTTCTTCAGTCTCGCCTTGACAAGCCAGCTACTCTTGATACCTGGCTTAACGTTGAACAATACTGAAGTGAGCATCGCAGGTTGGATCTTGTATTCCTTGGCAACGGTGCGAAACAGGCAGTGAGCTAGCTCTCGTTGTTCTTCCAGGATAAAATCATCAGCGAATCGCTTCTGTAAAGGGACCTCCAGAAAACGCATTTCTTATAAAGTTAAGAATTACCGTTTTGACGAATTGCTTCTGCAAAAGGACCTTGAGAAAACGTTTTCCTTAAAAAGACCACAAGTGCAGACTGAACGGAACATTCATCTCTGATCCCTGGAACTGAAGATCCACAGTGTCTCACTATAGCCCTGGTGCTTGGCACGGAGAGTTGAAGGCCGGTCGAGAAGGTCGAGCACTATCTATTGCTGATCAAGATATCATCAGTTGTGTCCAATTGGTCATTCTCAAGATGTCGCGTGCACTGGTACTGCTTTTGATATCGTCGTTTATTTGGAAGGGTAAGTAACAATTCAAATATTGCCTTTATGGTGTTAGCTTCATATGTCCATTTGGATTGTGTTCAGCTACTAGATAAACCTCATTGAGAGCAAAGCACGATATGTATATGACTTAACTGTAAGGTGGCACCCCTCAGCTTCAGATATGTCGTATTGGCCACTGTCGGGTTACTCATGGCCATCTGTTTAATACAGATGAGATGGACCTCCTAAGTGTG
This sequence comes from Haliotis asinina, assembly GCF_037392515.1. Lineage (NCBI taxonomy): Eukaryota > Metazoa > Mollusca > Gastropoda > Lepetellida > Haliotidae > Haliotis > Haliotis asinina. The sequence goes on from NC_090289.1 coordinate 45,125,492, forward strand.
TCTACTGCGATGAGGTGATCGCCATCAACCATATTCCGCTTGTTTGTAAGGACTTTACGGTTCTAGGGAGTCACATTATGAAGCAAATAATCTGAAAGATCTGTTTTCCCTTGTGCGTAGACATCTCATTGTGAAATACTAGAGAGACATTGATCTGTCACAAATTGCTATGTATATGTGTGAAGAACTGACTGCTTTTGAATTTGGTGCAATGACTTTTCAATTTGTAAATGATACCGTAATGAAGAAACAGATATTTTAAGAAACTCCTTTGCTCTTTGCAATTAAAATGTCGCTATATGGTCCAGACAATTTCAAATATAGCCCGTGCATGCAGCTCATGGCTTGATATTGGAAAGTACTATCGAAACTTTCAGGAATGCTTTGTGTGTGAGAGAAACGTGGTATAATTTCATTTGGAGTAAATGTTGACATAATGAAACTTTCAGATATCGTAATATACCCAATAATCCATGTGAAATGCGATGCGGTTTACACTTATATATCAAATATATAATATCACCAGTCATTTCTCAAATGTATTTCCATTGTTTCTGGAGTCACATTATCATAAACAATTGAAATTTAGGCATTTGGATTCATTATGAATGGGATGAAAATGGTGGATGGGATGAGACAGTAACACGTGGCCTAGTGTACACAATGTATGCATGCGTTAATATATTTCCTGAATCTATCGGCGTAATACTTACATTACACCATCCCCTATGAACTGTCAGATAGATAAAGACAGTATGCCAGAAGTATGGGAATGACGTCACCCATGTAGTACGGAGGGAGGAGTTAGAATTATATGGTGTTAGTTTTTAGATAATGTTAGTGAGACGTGAATAATGAAATGAAATGAACCGTACTTCATAGTGCTATTTTTGGTCGGTGTGAAATGTAACTGAACTGGTTAAATAGGGTAATATTCTTTCGGGACATTCAAGTGCTTCAATATTTAGGAACAACATACAAGAATGTATTGCATCCACATTACGACACATTAAGATGTCGTACTTCAGGAATATCTTTAATGAATGAATTGTGCTTATTACAGTGTACCACTGTGGTGCCTTTTTTCGTAATGTATGTTGTTCTATAGTAATGTATCATGTTCTATAGCAATGTTACGCTCTGAGAACTCGTGACTTACCTATAGTTATTTTTGGCAGACACGTTTACTCCATGCACAAGCATCAACACCAAGAACACATACATATACAGAAACGTGGTTGCACATAGAAAAGGTTTTGATGCATAATTAAATAGGTAGGTTTCTCTTAAGGAATATAGTAAACTAATATGTTAACATGTTTCACATTTTGTGATGACAAGAGTTGGTATCAGTTTTCAGAGGAAGATGTGTGATAGAAACAGGGTATAAGCCGCTCTCTCAGATTACTCTAATACCAGGTGGAATTTATCTTCTATAATGTTCATATTATATGTAGAACAAATAAGTTGATTACATTCAATGTCATTATCATATCTCAATTTACTCACATTTAAAATATTACACTGGAAACGTAGTTTAAAGTGCTAGTAGAGACGGAATAAATCTTTAAGGTTGCGCAATCCTATTACACATTTGTCTGTATCTAACAAACATTCAAACTGAGAAATCACTATGATGTAGACATAGACATGAATCTTTATTGAAGTCGCGAAGAATTGAAAAGAGTTTGAACTAAATAAAGCACGTGGGAATAGCAACGTCACGTGTGTGTTTTAGAGTGTGTCTGTCTGTCTATCTGTCTAGCTCTCCCTCCCTCTCCTCTGTGTATCTCTGTGTTGCTGCCTCTCTCTCTCTCTCTCTCTCTCTCTCTCTTGCTCTCTCAACAAATATTGTCTTAAAAGCCCCAAAGGCAACCTTATAAGCCAACAAGGGGCATATTCTGGCAGAGTGCCTTACGAGTTCGGGAGTGTCTGTCTAATGACTGGCAACACAGCCCACAAATCTTGGGCAGTCATGCTGAACATTGTGTCCGAAGTTGGCTCTCATTTAAACTGTAAATGGTTGATAAAAAAATGTGGAGGTCACACGTTTTGGAACCAAAAACTCTATTCTTTTGTGTATAGAGGTAAATGTGTCTTGACACGATTCTTGTGGTATTTTGAAAACGGTGTTTACTGTTGATTTTAAAGGAGAAAACAAATACGGTTTGTGAAAATAGCTACTGGGTCATGGCAGTTGTTGCTAATAAACTGGTAGTGTATTGGCGATATTGTAGAATCATAAAACCAATCTCTTTACTGCCACCGGCGTTATCTATATCACCCGGTACAGTGGGTAGCCTAATGATTAAAGCGTTCGTTCGTCGTGGGGTTCAATTCTCAACAAAAATACAATGTGTGAGGCCCATTTCCAGTGTTTCAAGCCGTAATATTGCTGGAATATTGCTAAAAGCGGTGTAAATCTAAACTAACTCACTCTATATCACGACACACACGCACACGCACTCATGCACATACACGCGCGCACCCAAAATAATACTTTTAGACTGAAAATGATGCGGTATGGATTCTTATACCGTTTTCGAGCATGAAATGAAATACTTGAAAACGGTATAAGAATCCATACCGAAACGTCGCCATTGTGAAAATAAAGAAGTTGATCATCCATAAAACTTGTTCCTTCACCTTTAACTCACCAACTTCTAAAACGCCTCTAAAACAATGAAAATGATACGGGATCGCTGACATGGTTGACACATGGCATCGTATCCCATTGCTTAGGTCGATGATCATGCTGTTGATCACTGGATGACCTGATCGGAAGATGGGTTCCAGATTGGACCCATCCGTCGCTGATTTGGTTGACACATGTCTTCGTTTTCCAACTGCCAAGATCGAGCCTATGAAGTAAATAGCTGAACTGTCTAGTCCAATCTCGATTATATACAGACCGCCGCCGTATGACTGGAATATTGCTGAGAGCCGCGTTACACAGCGCACAAAACATTTCAAAACATGTGCTATGCTATACTACACAGTTCACTACATACAAAGTGTTTCGATCAGAATGTCGCACAGCAGATATAGTGAATGTTCTTAGGTACTGCTGACAGTCATTCCTTACCCACAAGCTCCCTGCAATGTTTTCTAAAACAAAACCTGTGGGATAATGTACCTAGAACAGTTAGACGCTTAAAAAGATAGGATAATGGTCCCTTTGTGGCTTTCAGTTGCCAAACTTCACCGGTATAATTTGATGTTGTGCCAGATTCTTATCTTATGTGTAAACATTGTTTAGGAAACTACACACTGTAAGCCCAACTGATTTGAAAATTAGATTACAGTTTAACCTTGATGACTTTACTGTCATAGATGAAAACGTGGAGGTCATTTTAACCAAACAAGGAACCCTATGTTCTTTGTTAACCAGGGTGTACAAGACTGGATTTATTGTAAAACACACGTGTTAAGGAGTGGGTTTTGTTTTATGTTACGTTTAGCAATATTCCAGCAATATTACAGCTGGGTACATCAGAAACAGGCTTCACACTTTGGGAATCGAACATGACGAGTGAACCCTTTAACCATTTGACTCCGCCTCCCCTGCCCAGCAAGGAGATTACGATTATATTGTCTTTTCAATTTCTCGTACTAAAGGAAACAGGTGGAAGATGTTATAATTTAAAGCTACAGTTTAGTTTCGGGACTAAACTCAAGGAAACTGATTTTGATGACTGGGACGACGGTGTCAGCACGTGCGGGGGTAATCTTTTTTCTTGGTGCTATCACGTTTTGTTTCCAGAAGTCAATTTTTTAGCGCAGGAAGTTAATGTTTACTACTTTAATTACTCACAGGCATTGTCGTTTTGCTACAAACTCTCCGGAAAACAAATCAAACACTTGTTATTTGACTTTGAAGTGTGCCGCTAGGAGCCACGTGACGATGAAATGGGTTTGAGCGTGGGGTTCGACGGAGAGGTGAATTGCTTGGTAGCAGTTTATGTCATCGTGTTTGACAGGGATTGGCTTCCGGAATGTCAAATTTATTTGTGATTGTTCTTCAAATAATGAAATGGATTTATTCGAACGATATTAAGAATAAATTGTGTGCATTGGCGCGTTGTTCCACATGCAGTCGTGTTCGCTGACTCCTGAAGTGACTTGAAATGATAAAACCGGGTGATAATATCAGAAAAATCTAAAACAACAAATTAACGACTTCTCTGTTGGAATTTCTATATTATCTTAAAGTTCCTCATATCTTTGTTAACGTTCACCACACGAAACTATAAGGACTACTGTGCGGGTGAATCATGTAGCAGAACAGTAAACACTTTCGCTAGTCATGGAGAAAATGTTTAGGAAATGTACCGTCTGTGTAAAACGTTTTGGAGTGGCATTTAAGAAATTGGGAAGTACAATATAGACAAATTTGGATTCCTCTCGAGGTTTCGACGTTTAGATACAGATTCTTGTACCGCTGTCAAGCACGGATGATGACTGCTGGTTGTCATCCATGAAGTTTGTCAGCATTGTTTGTGATTAAGTGTATCTAAACTTGACTTTACTCAGAATCTGATTCCTTTTTGGAGGAAACTGAGGCATTCTGAAAATGTTATGAATTGAAAGCTGAAATTCAATGATGACAACAAGGTGTTAGCAAAAAGGAGAGGCACTTCGTACTTGATCCATTCCATATTATTTTGGCTAGCTATACACGAAACATTATCAGTATTCCTACGAACTTCCTGACCTCATTCTTAATACATCGTCTACGGATGTTTCGAGAATAAGGGCGCTGAATTCTAAATACGTCTATTCCACCTTAGGGAAGTATCGTAACTATATATTCAAGGTCTCAAATTCAGTTATTTCAGAAAAAAACCCTTAAAGATGGCTTCTTATTCAGGATTTCAGTTTTCTTGAAGTGAGAGACTATTGTGTTTTCCCTGGTAAATCTCATCTTGTGATAATCTCATAATCCCCACTTTAAAGGCTTCCCAGTCTTCAAATCCCTAATCCCCCGTGGAAGCACGATAAAGGTGTTTCACTCAATGTAACCAAGTGGAGAACCGATGGCGGACTGTTCCTTCAACAGCGTGACACCCGTGAAGATCCGAGTCAGAATTGATCTTCAGTAACCCATGCTTGACGTAAGAGGCGACTAACGGGATCAGGTGGTGAGGTTTGCTGAATTGGCGGACACATGTCATATTATCCCAATCATAGATCGATGTTCATGCTATTGATGGTAGAATAGTCTACTCCAGTCTCGATTATTTACAGACTGCCCTCATATACCTGCGATATTGCTAATAAAACTAAGCTCACTCATGTTAACAGAGTGACAGCGAATGCATTAAAGTGAGTGACTACGTGACTGAGTGACTAAGTGACTGAGAGACTAAGTGACTGACTGAGTGACTGAGTGACTAAGTGACTAAGTGACTGAGTGACTGAGTTTGATTTTACACCACTTGTTAAAGAAACTTCTACACTGTTTTGGTTCATTTTGGTTTACCCCCATGGCTAATCTCGTAGTCACGCCAACGTTTACTGACGATCACCAGAGTGGTGCTGACAATTCTGGAACAGTCATCAACAAAACGATCACGAGTCCCTGGCACCTTCACGGAAAGCGAATCATGGCGCCAGAAAAGTCCCGATCTCACATCTCGCTGGATATTTGATAAGGATCTGATATTGATTTGTTTATTCATACTCAAAATGCGTTTGTTAGCGATGTCGTTTAGGAGACCAAGGTAAACATGGTACCATTATCTCACTGATGTTAGGTTATCCAGTTCATATAATTGTCATAATCATGTTGCATTTTTTTACATCTTTTAGAATATGTTTTGGAAGACCATCGATCATGATTATTCTACGGCGTTCATGTTTAAATATAATCTTTTAGACCATCTGAGTTTGTATCTCACATTTAATTAGTCAATTTGCATCAAATATTTGTTGATTTCAATCTCATTACGGGCAGCTGATTGGCATACTGCGGTATGTTTGTAAGGCCCAACAATGACCAGCCCGAGGGTTTGAGCCAATATTAGATCTCTGTGTTTCGTGGCATGAAAGTCAGGGATATTAATTGTTTGGACGTTTTATTACAATGCTACATGTGTCACGTCCACTTGTCACATGTCACATGGAGGAGGAAATAGATTCAAAACGTATCAGTAAATCTTGTAGCCTGTCATGCAATTGCCCTGACATGACAGATTGGCTAAAACTATGACACTTAGGTAACTATTTTTACTATTTTTGGAAGTATATGTAAAACACAGGTATTGGTTTTGTTGTCATTTTTAACAATGCCTGTTCGTTATCACTTATCCTACAGTCTTGAACAGTTGGATTGTCTACAGTGCGAGCTGTCCGCTATGTTACAACTAGTTGAAGCATGTTATCTACTGACATATACTTCATGGAATCTTAAAGGTACAATATTAATAAAGGGTCACAGAGAATCAGTGATTACTGGGTGTTAACAAAACGAAAACAGTCTTCTGCTCTATTGGTAGCAAAATAAACACACACGCGCGCGCACTCACGCGCGCCCAAACGCAAACTGTTCATTCAAAGAAGTGATTAAAATGTGTTGGTACATGTGAAAACGAACATGAATCTAAATCATCCCCTTGCCTAATGTTGACTATTCACATCCGATTTTGCAAACACGCGTTTTAATATCAAATGTCATGTAAATAATTCAGCCGCATGTTTCAGTTCAATGCTCTTAGTGTACGTTTGATTTTGCCTTTAATATTTACTATTTTTCTGGTTTTGATAAAAAAGGATAATTCTGATCCAGTGTATACAAACGATTGTTTCGCAAATAGCATTGAATTCAATGAAAAAAACATTTTCAAACATTTTTGTGATGAACTCAACTCAGTTTTTCCCGCAAGAGTTCCTTCAAATGTATTTTCATCTTCACTAACAAACAAAACAGTTTTTTAATTAGTGCGTAGACGGCTTTTGTTTAGAAGTGATCTTGCAAACATTGACACGGTTTCATTCCCATATTTTCCCATTGGTTAGCAAATGTAAAAGCAGGTTGTCGGTAAACAATCTTGTTCTCTTATCTCATACAAACTGCTATGACATGCTGCATTCCTAAAGAAATAAACACAATATTTTTGCAAATTACAGAGATATTGTTTAAAAGAATAATCTAATGGTATTTGTGGCTTCTGTTGGAAAGTTTTACGTGTTTTATGGCCAAGACCCTCCATAGCGAACGGAGGATTATACAATTAACAATAGAAAAGTGTTAAAATTCGAATTCAGAGAAGGCGCATGTTTGTCAACAACACATTAACGCAAATATGATCGGCTTGGTGTCACGTGATCATTGCTATGGAGACGAATGAGTGCATCTTGAGGATTTTCGGTGAATGAACCAAATGACACCCATGCCTCCAAAATGATCGTAGCTGTTCTTTTCAAAGGAAAACAAGAAGTGAAGGAATTTCCTCATACGGACAAACACGCTAATGAGTGTTTTTTTGCAATTTGTAGAATCAGTTTTTCAGATTCTTTACAAATAGTCAGCAGAAGGTTTAGTTGTTTGGTAAACTTAAAACACAGAGGCAGACATACCTCTGGCGATTTCCGTCCCGTGCCTTAATCCTAATGGGTTAATTTGCCCTCGTCCCCAGTTCCAGATGAACTAGGGTGCCTCGATGTTTTAATCCTAGGGGTAAAGAGCTCGCCTTGTCAACTACTGCGATATTGCATTGCTCTTTGCACCAATCTGTTCCAGTAGCCATAAGCTTCTCAAAACTGTAGCAAATATTATGTACAAATTTGAGTATGAGTGCTAACTAGGTTTTATAGAAAGCCAAGCATTAAGGGAGAGAAGCGCAGAGTCCAGGGACGCAGTCAAAACACCTTAGCTAGCAGAGGGATTAAAAAGATTACACTTTCATTTTCTGAGTTAAGTATCGGTTTGAAGTTATGTTGACACATAGTTTGGAGATTAGGAATTTCGTAGTGTTCATCACGTGATGACTTCTTTACACTTTCAATAAAGATAAACAATATTTGTACAATTCTGTGTGTTGTCATGTGCCGTCTCGTCCTATCTCCGATGGGTGGATCCTTCAAAATGATGCGTTTTACTTTTAAAATATTTTATAACGATTATATTTTTGAAAATTCAACACAATTCAACTACTCGCTCAACTAAAGGCGTTGCCACTGAATTCCGAACCTACCCTTGTATGTAAAATGTATTTAGATTTTTTGTCTGTACAGGTATTTCAAAGTCCAGCTTCTATTTCGTATCTCCAACGTAGGATAGATCTAAGTCTCCTAATTTTCTCATTTATGAGTTGAGATATGAAAATGTAACGCCAGGAGGGAAAAATTGGTTTCAGCTATCCCCCGAAATAGATTTCTTTTAAAGTAAAAGGTTAAAAAGGTGGTTACAGTACACGAATGGACCAATGAAATCAGTGATGACACAGGGTATTCCAGATACCAGTACATGTTAACGTGTCCAGCCCTACCAACAAAACCCGCCATTCTATGGAATCCGAGAAGGGACATTGTCGCGTTGTCGCGTTGTCGCGTTGTCGCATTGTCGAGCTTTGGTTAATTTTCACCTCATTTTCCTTGTTTTTGAGAGGGCGACAACGCGACAACGCGACAACGCGACAATGTCCCTTCTCGGATTCCATACCATTCACATAGTTGGCATAATATTGTATGTATATGTTGCATCTCTCACACAGATATAATGGCCCGTAAACCATCTGTCTTAACCAGACAGTTACCTGACGGACAAGACAATCCAGTGACAACTTGCTCATTATCGCCAAACCGCGATACAAGCTGGGTTTATAGTGATAGGGTGGGGATTAAAGTAATAAGCAAGCAATAGTTTAGAAATAGAATACCAAATTCTTTATTTATTAAATACAGGAAATACATTCAATTTGATATAACTGCAATTATAAGCTGACAAAAATGGTTCTGTTCTGATGTATAAACTTACTTTAAGGAATTATCGTTTATATTAAAATGACGATGAAATTGACAACACGAAGGTGCGTTATTATTACAAAAATGTACAGAAATATGGAATTGAGACACTGTGTACGGGTGTACAGATAATGCAGATCGGTTGTTCATCGTATGCGCAGTGTATTAATCACTGCTAAATCTCCCATGTTCGAACTTAAACTACGCTGTATCATTAACCCTTTGATATCGACAAGGACACGTGTAACATTATGGATGGCAACGCTTGTTGTGTAGAGCCTGACAACCTTCAGTTGACTTTATTCATCAGGTCAAATCCACAGGACCACTGGACTTAGATTAATCGCATACAGACATTTTGTTATACATAAATATATAAACGATAAATACAGTAATACACATTGCATGACAACAACATCAATGATGTAACGATGGGCACAGTTAAAATGCTAGAAATGTATACTTACTTAAATTTAGCAATGTTCGAGGACATGTGGAATTGATAAGATTACCAAATGCTGCAACATTGTATATGTTCATAATCTGCTTTCTTAATCTATTCCGTGTCTTCGTCCAAACTTTAAGCTATGGCATCTGCATCTAAATCTTGATAGAACTTTTCGGCATACTCTTGTTTGGATAAGAGTTTTTTTATTGTTCGACATTCAAAACCGATTTGTAGGTAGCATACCTCTACCGCTCACTGTCTAGTGATTAAAACGTTCACTCGTCACGCCGAAGCCCTGGGTTCGATTCCACCCATGGGTACACTGTGTGAAGCCCATTTCTGGTGTGCCCCCGCAGTGGTATTGCAGGAATATTGCTAAAAGCGGCTGAAAGAACACTTTCACTCACTGTCGCTCTGCATCATACATGTATGAGGAAAGACATCTATATTGTGTGTTATCCATCTGTAATACTCTGACACTTTGAGTATTAAGGAATCTACGATACTTTGATCGATATTCATTTCTTCACACACAAAGAGCATATAAGGAACAAGCTTTAAAAGTACTTTTGTAAAATGCATAAAATAGACATTGGCAAAGAAAAACAGAGCTTTATAAGTGTGGAAATAACAAAACAAGCACTCCCCTAAATTATATTGTTTGGGTAGGTTTAGTCGCTACTATTCGACAACGCACGAGTATGCCTCCCCCGTTTGTTCCCCTCCCGTGTGCCCCTATTTATCTGGGTGGAACAAAAACAGGCATATTTCTAAACAAACATCCGAACTCATGTAGACACATTGTACGGATTTAACACTTTCTCTTTCTGTTGTCTTCGAATTATCCCAATTCTAGCTAAGGCTTGACGCTATTTTCTCTGTCCATGGAAATAGTGCTGTTGTTGACATGGCGTTTGGCACAGGGACGTCGATTGTTCTTGGGCTCAGAGAACAGAGGACAACCATGTTGGGATATGCCAATCTACGGATATACTTAGTGTAAGGTTTATACCATATGTACTGTTGGAGTACATGAATAGAAACAAAATGTTATGTTTATCTTAGTGTCCACGAACCTGGCATTGTTTACATGTCCATATCGTATCTATGTAGCAAAGGACAGGCCACGTGACGAGAGTATTAGTTGAGGGTTACAGTCGGAATTGCTGTCACGTCTTAGGGTCTTAGTGTTAAGAATTCAGCTTGTTCATCCATAAAAGCCTAATTGTGTCTGAGATTCTGTACCCAAGTGTAAGTGCTGAAGGTGTTTAGGTATTCAGAAGTGTTTATGCGAACCTAAAGTGTGATTACAAAGGTCGGTGAATCGCTCCGTTAATTATTGTGCCAAATGTCTTGTAACAAATCTGGTTTACATGAGCACTCACGCTCTGGCTAGACTAAATTTTGGAATGTTATGCAAAATGTTTGAGCATGTTGGCATCACTTTTACGTATAGATCAATTAAAAGCAGTACGCGACAAATGATAACATATGCATATTTCTGAGTGATTGATGATCATATCCTCATGATAAAGTAGAAATAATGCAACAGAATAGTCTTCGTCTCTGTTTTTAACTGTTTCCCTCTTGAAACATTTGGTATTTCGCTACTTCGCTATTTCGCTAGTCTAACACTGCATTCATACGAAACATCCTTGAACAAGGGGCAAATGGGTTTTGTTTGCCGCACGTAGCTATATTCCAGCTATTTGACGTCGGTCTGGTAAGAATCGAGTCTGGACCAGACAATCCATTGATTGAGAATCGATCAATGTGTTAACCAAGTCAGCGGGCCTGGCCACGTGATCCTGTTGGCCGCCTCTTGGGTTGCTGAGGGTCAACTCTAACCCGTATCGTAACGTGTGTGTAAATGGATAGCTGAGTGTTGTTTTACGGCACAGTTCGCATATCATATCACTCTAGCATATCACTGAAGCTGGTGTCTGGACCAGTCAGAAAGTGTTACAGCGTGATCCGTCCTTCAAGGGGTTACCATGATGCATGTGTCAACGTCGCACAACTTAAAGCCACCAGATTCACAGTTTAGTCGCTACAAGTAAGTGAGTGAGTTGCGTTTTACACCGCAATATTTAAGCTATATAGCGGGGGTCTGTAAATAATCGAGTCTGGACCAGACAGTCCAGTGATCAACAACATGTGCATCGATCTGCGCTATTGGGAACCGAAGACATGTGTAAACCAAATCAGCGAGTCGAACCATCCCGTTAATCGCCTCTGTTTGTGGCAAGCATGGGTTTGCTGAAGGCCTATGCTACCTCGGTACTTAGCCGCTGCAAGTACCGCCGTAATACAGTTGAAGTACGTGGTTAAACACCAAACAGACAAACAAACTGGCTACAGTGGATATATTCTGGATATATTCTGGATATATTCTGGATATACTCTGTCGTGGAAAGTCCACAAGGATTTTTATTGTAATTTCAGTTTAATCCCAAGACAATCATCAACACTTCCCTGCTTGACGAAGGTGGTCAAACTGACATGACATGACCACCAGTGATGTCAGAAAATGCCAACTGACCTTCATTTAAGACACATGGTCACTTTGTGGTGAGGTACCAGGGAGCCGTTGTTCCCCAGGTGTATTCGTCCTGTCAGCGAGGATTGGCCAGCTTTACACTATGTTAAAACGACAGTAATGTTGTTTGGTTCTTTGTTTGAAGCAGGTTTAACTAAAGCTGTCCAAAGTTTGCTTGATCCTGCAAGATTAATGACACAGTTTCTCAAGGTCTGTTCACCCATCCCTCCTAACAGTAAATCTGGTCACCTGGTCTGGCCTCTTTGTTTTGGCAGCATACTGCCTCCATTTATGTCATACGTCGAGAGATCAGTGTTATGAGGTTGACAATTCAGCCTTGGCTTGATTAAGTCACCGAGAATAGAACAAGTTCTTGTTGTCATTGGCTTGCTGAAAAGACATTGTGTTTGCTAATTGGTATTGCTAATTTGTTGATGGGCTTATCTGGCTTCCGACATGAAATCATGTATCGTTGTGTCGTGCGAAGAAGAGCTTCATTTGGGTAGAATTGTGAGAAATGAGACCGCTCGTCACGTTGAAGATGTTGATTTTGTTATGCTGCTGAACACAGCATTTCACAGTATACAATTCTTACAATATGACAGCTTTCTGAAAACAATCCGGATCAGACTATCCGGTGACTGATTTAATGAACATGCATGCGCGGGAGAAGACTTGGGTGTGAGGGCTGTGTGAAGTCCATCCGTGTTTTCTCCGACTGTGATGATAATGTAAGACCATTAAAAGCAACAGGAAACTTTAAGCAATATTCGGACTCACTTTTTCTTAACACAGCGTATTAGGATATGAGAGCATTCATCGTTGCCACATGGAGAGAGCTGGCAAAAATGTGTTTTGACGGTGGAATTTGTTGTAGACGCATTTACTTATCAACAGTCGGGAGAACGTAAGATCAGGGTTAGAATACTGGTCTCCAGTAACCCATGCTTGTCATAAGAGGCGACTGGTAGCCAGGTTCGCTGACTTGGTTGACACATGTCATCGTATCCTACTTTTGTAGATAGATGAACTTTGATCACTGGATTGTCTAGTCTACACTCAATTATTTACAGATCGCCGCCATAGAGCTGGAAAATGGCAGTGAAGCAGAGGATACATACCGAAACATGAGTGTCATTAACCTGTTCAGACAATGAGTTATTTTTCAGCTGACCCGAATTTTCTCGTGTGAAAGTGAAAGTAGACACCACAAACAACTCTGGTTACATTGAATTCCAACTGCTTGTTTCGTTAGAAAATGGTCTTTACATTTTAATTTTAATTTCAAACTTTAATAACACAGCATTTCTATATTTTGTGTCGAAGTTTAGGCAGCATATCTTAATTATGAACTCATAGACTGCCCCTGTTTGATGATTCACAATACATATGGCTCACTGGTTACACCTGCTATATTTTCTTAGCTTATTTTTAACGCATAATGCGTTAAAAATACCAGACCGCCAAAGTTTTTTAGCTGCAGAGCCTCGTTTTGAGATGTACACGATTTCCAGGTTTCCGTATGTCAAGCTCGCTGTACGACAGAGCACGCTGCACGACGTGTTTGCAAGGATTAAAAGGAGCGTAGTGTTGCAGTATACAGGTACCTAGACGTATCAAACAATACTGATAATTTTTTATGCATCCAGTTAAATGAATTAGTCTAAAAAACGTGGACTGGTTATCGCACTAAGTTGCGCAATAGGACGGAATACAGTAAGCATGAAACGATATTGTTCTGATATCAATGTCTTGACTTGTGGCATCACATCTATGTATAGGTGTATTAAAAGTCGTTCGGAAAGTTTGACGGTTTTCTTACGTCTTCAACTGTTACATCTATATCCTCATTTACATAGACATTTACATACACGTATACATACAGAAAACGCCCGCTTCTATAAATAACCAATAATGAATACGGGACCGTATACGTCTCTTTAACACATGTACAACATTAACAGGTTAAACTGTCTAGATCCACAACTTGTTTAGGCTGTAAACTGTAAATGGGGTTTTAACTGTTTTACATAAAATGGGATATATGTAAACTGACTTAAACTATGCTGGTTGAGAAATACAGATTAAGAGCAAAGCTCGAAAGTTATTGGTGATGACACGCATGCGCGCCAATGTCAAGCCGAATACATTATATTTTAGATCACCAAGTTGTTTGTTTCTCTTGGTTATCGTGTCAACGTTTCTGAAATAATCCATGATGAATATTCTGAGTTGTTGAACCCAACATTTAATGTGTGTCAATCTGCAAACAGCTCATAACAAATTGGCCTTGAGAGAGCTCCATTCTTCTGTAAGACCGGCGAAGTGTCCGCTTCTCGCCATTCCACACACAGTTGTCAGTTGGTCAACATTGAATGCGGGAAAATATTACGGCAAATCATAACTCTGGTGCCGACATTCAAACTTAGACAATAAAGATCCAAGATAACTATGGCTAGACTCATATTGTTCATTTGTTCATACACACGAGGTATTGTTGTTTATCCGACCTTGACCTTTGCAAAAACGTGCGTCATCAATGATGCTTGACCAATTGCAAATAAATATCCAGGCAACTGACCACAGTAAACCAGGAATGTGGAATGGCCTTTCAACGATCTAGGAGTGAAGGATGCATGCTTCTTTGTGAATGACAAGAGTGAATGTGCCTGATAGCAATGTTTAAGAAATTTCTTGAATGACTTGCATTAAATAATTACTAATGGTTTCATTTCTGTATTATATTGATATTTATTTTGCATAATTATTATAAATATATCGTCGATGCGTTCACGTCCATATGGGATCTGAATGAAAAACAATGACATCTTTAACAGGTTAGACAATATACAAATGCAGTTACAAGAGAAAGGGGATCGGTTATTCCAGCAATTGCCTCGATATATAGGTGGAAATGTAGGTATATTAGTTGATAACCATGAATAGGGGAAGACGTAACACACGAATGGACACGCGAATGGACACAAGCGTTGCCATAGACGTGGGGTGTTTTGGTGTGATTACAGACCTGAACCGGAGTGATGACACTAACGTTGCCGTGGACGGTGGACTTTTTGGGGAGGTGACAGACCTGACCCGAAGTAGGTAGAGTAATTAATATACAAAAAACGGAGATGGTTGACAGGGTCCGGTATATGTTCTTCTAAAATTAATTGTGATTATACGAGTAAATGTCGTATGTGAATCGTTGTGTTAAACAGTGGTATTGGCTATTACATATGGGTAATAGCTTGTGAAATAGGCAAGATTTTATGTAACTAAGCACTTTACAAACGTATAGAATCTGTCATTGCGGTTATACGAGTAAATGTCACAATATGAATCGTTGTGTCTGCCACTTTGGTACGCTGAAATCGTTAAACATCAAACGTCTTATTTTGTTCTAAGAGTTTGGCTAAGAAAGATAAAACCGATGGAAACTAATCACATCTAAAGCCTTTTTTTGGAACAGTCTCTGTCACGATGTGTCCGACACATGCACGTGATCCAATACGTGACGGCTGATCCATGGTAGTGCTAACCACTGTCTCGGGTAATCTGATGCTTTAGCAGTTAAGCCAGGTCAAGAAGGCATTGTCTCTTTGCGCAGGTGTAAGGTGTAACTCGAGTTAATGCCTGGAACTTGTTCTTTGGTGGATATACAGAAATTCTAGTCAGACCTTTTTGGCAGTGACGTACCTAAAGAAGGATGTGTAGAAATCTCAGGATGTGAGAGGCGTGTTGTCAATTTACACCTGATATCACAGTGTGGCGATATTTGTGAAGGGATGGGGAGCTATGTGGATGAACATCAATGGATGGGCTGACACTGTGGATGGGTTGTCCTATTGACCATGAGGTTAATCCGTTTTAAGGCTTAAATACTTTTAATTCAGCATTTGACTCCGAATTCAAGCTGCATGTAAATCCTGTGGTTGCGACTGTTTGAACAATAATCGGAAAAGCCTTTTACTAGCTTTTCATCTCTGGATATAACTCATGCGTGAAGTTGAAGAGTGGAAATTTAGTAGTGTACCTTCAAATGCTCTTTAGGTCAGATATGTGAACATTCACCCAAGAACCTTGACCATAATTTGGTATTGATAAAGAACACAGCACATGTTTGCCACTTAAATGATTGGAGACATCCGTGGTAATTGTAGCCATTGTCCCGGGTTATCTGATGTTTTGGCGGTTAAGCCTGGTCAAGATGTCATTAAATCAGTGTTCAAATCAGTTTAATAACAGTTTTTCTCAAGTGATCGACTAAGACACTTTTCTAGTATGTTTGCAATAATGTAGATCCACTGTTTTATTCTGCTATTTCGTTCCTTATACGTGGACGACTTTCAGACAAAAATGAACGACTGTCTTTGATTTTACACACCTGTGGTGCTTTATTAGCGCAATATTGCGTCATCTCTCCGGGAGGCCTTGGGCTAGCGTAGTGGCTGTTCGCTGTGTGTAGAACATTTCTGAGGTACTCCGCCATGATATTGGTAGCATGTTGATAAATGCGGTGTAAAACCATATCACTCACTCTTTCTCCAGGCTGTGTGGCTGTGATGTGCTACTGGTGCAGCGGAGTGGGAGACGACAGGGAGTGTGAGATTCGCCCCTATGCAGTCCGTACCGGACCAGTCTACCTCAACTGCAGGGCCAACTTTTGTCTGTCTGCCAAGGTCATCGATGCAGGTATGTATAGTAGTAAACGAAGTGCAGTTCCATCTACATATACACTAATATCTTCTATACTTCTAATGTGGTGGTTGAGCAGGACATGCTTGTCTAGGATAGTAACGGGATTTGCCTTGGTCAGACATACCTTTAAGTTTATGCATATCACCGTTTCGAACTTACTTAATATGAAGCTTGTATAGTTTAATCACTGGGTTGTCTGACCCAGACTCGATTATAGATAGACCACTTTGAGGGACAGTTCTAAATGGTGATTTCTACGGAACAGTTTGTACTATGTGAATGACTCCTCACCCTTAAAATGTATGTGTAAAGTACGTCACCCCTCTGTTTGTCATGTACATAATCAGTGACCCTCCATCCCATATTTGTAAGCATAATTGTATAATATTTTTATGCACAAAATTGCTGACCCCACCCTGAAATCATGATCATCCCTCCTAGCCATAATTTATGAACAGCACACACATACATACACACATACGTACACACACACACACACACACACACACACACACACACACACACACACACACACACACACACACACACACACACACACACACACACACACACACACACACACACACACACACACACACACACACACACACACACACGTAGACTCACGTAATGCTCTCACTGTATGATATGTGTACAAATGTGGTGTCATCGAATATGAATTTCTCCACTAACCTGGGGGTACCAACTGCAAACCTAATGCAGATGAATTGCATGAGGATCATGCATCAAATTGCTGAAAGCCATGTGCAAATATTGTGCATGCGACCAGTTCCTTTTTGGTGTACAGGCTTGTTAAGAATTCGCCAATTTTCACTGCGATTCATCATTATTTGGAATCACGGCAATAATCTTTTCAACATTAAGAATGTATTTAACAATACATTAGTTCATGCCTAAACAGTACTCTTAAACAGTATGGGACGTTTTGAAAACACTAGTTTAAAACAACTGACTGAAGTAAATGTGTACATGTACACTAGTGAGCCTACACTTTTGATGGGTGGTATACATCATAATGAACAGATACAACACAATTTACTACGATCCATCTGTCATACTTCACAATATCTTCAATCTGTTCCTACAGAAACTGGTCAAGTGAAGTCGTTCGCCAGGCTTTGTGACAACGTTCCTCGAGGCAACCTCTGCATCCAGGACACCAAACTCATCACGTGCTACGAGTCATGCACAAGTGACCTCTGCAACAGCGGCAACCCCAGCCCCATCCATCTCCCTACCGTCAGCTACGCCGGGGAAGAAATCCCCCCACTCAGCTACAAGGGCGGATACGCCCCAATTCAAAACTACGACAGACTCGGAAGACCATACAAGAGTCAC
Source organism: Haliotis asinina (assembly GCF_037392515.1). Classification (NCBI taxonomy): domain Eukaryota; kingdom Metazoa; phylum Mollusca; class Gastropoda; order Lepetellida; family Haliotidae; genus Haliotis; species Haliotis asinina. Next base: position 45,143,503 of record NC_090289.1, read on the forward strand.
ACATTTAAAGGAGCCAGCAATATCAGGTCCGGGCCGAGGCGAGAGATGTGGCTTGCAACGAAACGCCAAGGATTCTTCAGCACCCAGGCAAGAAATTTCCCCTTTATCGTTACCCCAACTCCTCCAAAGGCTGAAGATGTAGAAAGGGGAAGTTCCAAAACCAAGAAGCTGAAACTTGGCATGCAGAAAACAGCTCCTGGGTCAAGTCTGGAAGCAGTGGGTGAAAACAAAAAAATGATTTTGAGTAAAGACTTGAATACGATCCAAGCCAGCACCGGACCCGAGTTGTCCGTCAACCACATAACATCAAACCCTGGCAATAAATTCGTTTCTGTGGCAGACCAAATGAGGACAACTGTCTCTGCCCGGAAAAGGAGCGATTTTGACGTTCCAAGTATTTCTCTGACTGAGATGGCTGCTGCAGAAAAGGTATTCGTTGCGGATTACTCTCAAGAAGATGTGTCGGAGGCAAAGAAGGATGAGAAGAAGGTCATCGATTACAGTGTCAGTGAGACAGAGGAACAGAGCGAGCCCAGTCAGGAAGCCAAGGATTATGTTGCAAGTATTGACCTTTCTTATGGAGAAATTGAACATGAAGAGATGCTGACTAAAGAAAATATCGGAAGAAACCACGGTCTGAGCTTGAACCACGATAAAACCAAAGATGATGAGATTGAAAAGAAGGAAAAGAACGATGCCCGTTTCCTTGGCGAAGATGACACTGAACCGCTGTATGAAGAGGAGTTTGAGGTAGATCCCTTTGGCGAAATCGGACGCGGATCTGATGGAGTGGTGATTTGGCCCAGAAGTGCTCTTGAAGAAGAACTAGAGCGCGAGGAATTGAGAGAAGACGAAGTGCCAATGTCCAATATGATCGTAGAGGAAGACAGAGAAGAAGGCCTCATCCAAACCTTCAGGGCCAACACCACCAAGACCACCCAAGATGCTGATAAAATTGCTAAAGCAGAAGCTAAGGTTCATGAGCCAAAGCCTAAAGTTAATAGTACTACAAAAACTGATAATGTTACTTTGGAAGAAGATACTCAAAGAAAGAAGGAAGGCAAAACGGAGGCTCCTCGCGTTACTAGCTCTGATGTAGATCACAACAAGAAGAGTACCCAGAAGGAGGTTTCTATGGCTCTTGACAATATCGTACAACAGATTAAGGAGATAAAAACCACAGGAACAAAAACGGAAACAACTAAATCCGCACTTGTCACAAACGCAACGACCACCACGTCAACAAAATTGTCAAAACCTGACTATAAAGAAACAACGACTGCGGGGAAACGGAATATTACAATTCCCCTTACCAGCTCTGGAACTCGGCAAACCACCCTCCCGTACATCTGGCGCGAGAAGAGCTCCGAGAGTAACGACTTCAACCGGAATGAGACAGATGCTCCCGAAAACGGTCACAGAAGCACCAGTGCACCAATTGCCAAGAGCACCAAACACCACAGGAACGTACAACTCACGGACTTCCTTCAGCTTGAGGCCAGCTCCATGTTACCCAACACGTCGATGGCTGTCAACAAGACACTGACATCATCTAACCAGACCACTATGGTCCATTGGGGTACAAATGGTCACTCGAAGGAAGACATATTCCTGGATGAATCTCTCACGGAGAATTTGAAAGGGTTCCAGGAGGACCTTGTGGAAAAAACGGAAGCCGAACTAACCGGAAGTGATGCAGGGATGACGGCAAGGGTCAGCTTCTTGTTACAAGCATTAATCCTGCTTGTGTGTTTCATAGTACTTTGAATAAACCAAGGGCACTGTAAAAACTGAAATGCTAAATGTGCGATTTGTCGAAAGTGTCACATTTCGCTGTACAGAGTTGCGTCCCTTAGACGAGCCGAAAAACGTTTATCATTGGTTCATCGTACGTTTCAGGGTTTCTCTATACCCGTATTTGTGGTTGTCAACATAGACCTCAATCACGCTGAACCTTCCTCTCACATCAATCTGACTCGGCGTCAAATATGTTTCATAGTAGCCTTACTTACTCACTCACTCCAACCATGACGTCACGAATGATACACCACCTGATACATTCATGTTATCATTATTTCACGCCTGGGGGCGGTAGGGTAGCCTTGTGGTTAAAACGGTCGCTCGTCACGCCGAAGATCCGGGTTGATTCTCCACATAGGTACAATGTGTGAAGTCCATTCCTGGTGTCCTCCATTGTGATGCTAAGAGCGGCGTAAAACCCACACTGACTCACTCACTATTTCACCCCTGACGGTTGTACGAATTATTATGATGAACTATATATTATGAATCTTTAAACTGAATCTTCTGTTAGATGGACTGAATAATGTGGTTGTATTCTGTAACCACTGCATTGAACAAAATCCTGGCGCGGGACTTTCTGGCAGCTATTTATCGGAGGTTTCCGTACAGTTTGACGTCGATGTACATTTAAAGAAAATGGTACTGATGTGCACCTACTTGTATAAAAGGTATATGTTGTTTGTCATTTAATGGTGATTGTCGTTGTATATAAGTGTTTTTAACATTTGAACACCAGCAGTTGAAAGGACCTTGTAAATTTTTAAAGCAAATGCCAGTAAAATCAGTATATACATGTTAACCGATTGAATAAACATATATAAAGTTTTAAAAAGTTACTAGGCCGTGGAAAAGTATATATTCAAGTTTACAGAAATACATAAGATTAATCCCAGGAAGAGAGACTGCCAAATATGATGTCTAGTCTTTAGGAAAATCAGTATTATGAGGTCTCGTTTTATCTTGAAAGGTACCGACTTCAACGTTATGCCTATCGTTGTATGTCGGGAAATCAGAAAAGCTAACCTGTTACCTTCTTCAATCTTATTTGGCCGATGACAAATTCGTCGAAGGCGTCACAATTAGCTTTTTGGATTCGCGTTCATTTGGCACCAGAAACCCTATGACACTTTGTTCAAATCCGGGTGACCCCGATTCTGTTTATTGGTTCCCACATCAGTTGGTTGGTTTACGCTGCACTCAGCAATATTCTAGCTATACGGCGGAGGTCTGTAAAAAAATGAGGTTTGGACAAGACAATCCAGTGATCAATAGCATGAACATCAATCTACGCAGTTGGGATACGATGACATGTGCCAGCTATGTCATCGATCCTGACCACCCGACTCTTTTGGAGGCTTCTTACGATAAGCACGGGGTGCTGAAGACCAATTCTAACCTGCATCTTCACGGGTCCCATCCCAATTCCATCTGACTTGCTTTGGTATCCCTTTAAACTCAGCACATACATGGAAACAATGTGTGAAGTCCATGTCTGGTGACCTCCGTCGAGGTCGTGATATTGCTTGAATATGGCTAAATTGGCGTAAAATCGACCCCATTGACTAAGCCAAGAGTCAAGCAACCATGTAATCACAATTTAACTACTTTTAAATATCAAGTGTGTGTACTTAATTGCGAGGTTTCATTTTTCATTCCCTGTACTGTTTCAAGGACACTCCAGTGATAAGTCACAGGGGTTATGTTACGGAGGAAAATCCCGATTTGAGTATTGCTTTGTTACTTTTGTACAAATAATGACTGTCCCTTTTTATAATTCAGGTCGTGAAAATGATGTACTTAAACGTATTTGTCTGTCGAGTGAATGTATATTTTGTATTTATTTTGTAAATACTGGATTATGTAATAAATTTTGAAATACTTTACAAAGTGTTGTATTTGGTCTTCAGTGTCTGAGTGTGTGGATGTTCTTTTTGTTTGTTGACTGCCGTTAACAGCATTATCCCAGATGTATGACAGCCGACTGTAAATACTGGAATCTGCAACAAAAAAGCGAGTGTGTTGCACGCACTTATCTTGGCGATGGTAATCAAGTCCGTCACATCGCAGTTTACGGACAGGTTGCTGGGCACCAACACAGGATGAAGTAGCCTTGGCCCATTTGGTGACTTATTTGGAAAATTTACCGATGCTGTAGTCCAGTGTTTTGTTTTGCTGTTGTTTAAATCCATTGTCATCAACATTCCAGGTGAATGTGTCTCTTACACACATTGAGAGGGGAGTTCGAACCCAGGCTGCCGTTGTACGAGGCGATCTTTGCGCTAAGATGACAGTAACTCCCATACTATAACATAGACATAAGGTAGTCTTAGCGCTAAGGGGACTGTAAATCCTATATTGTAACGTAGACATAAGGTAGTCTTAGCGCTAAGGTTGCATTTTACAACAGCGCCCTGGGTCAACTTGCACAAAGCGAGCGCTACAATGATTGTAATTCCCTTTCTCCATCAAGTACCTCTGCATCTGTGCCACCTCTGATTACATTTAAGAACAAATGAAGCTTAGTTATTTCACAATTTTATTCAGGCAACATGACAGATTTAACATTAATATAATGATTGATGTAGTTCTCCCAACTGCCAATACCCATATGCCTGAGTGTGACATAGTTTAAATGTTAATGCTATCAGCCTGGCACTGAACTCTACTTGTGGGAAGCAAGACAACATCAAAGTAAGTATCTTCACAAGGATTGTAACAAGATGCTCTCAAGGAAAAGCATATCTTGAATGAACAAATCACTGTCCTGCATTATCAGTGCAGAGATACATGTGCCAGCACATACACACAAAATTTCAAATAAACCAGTATGGTCAAACCACACAAGTGTTTAACTATGATTTCAACAGTCTTCAAGGTATACAGAGGCTTGTCATCAAACATGAAGTAAAGCATGATGCAACCAGTTTCATGTTACCCAGGAGCATGGGGTTGGTGATGACAACCCAGGAAACAATCAAGGAGAATCTGGGATTCAAACCCATGAACATACGCTCTGGGACGTCAAAGGGATGTGACAATTTACAATGAATTCCACGGTCCAAATCCTCTTGTAGATTGGGATCAAGTACCATAGACAACTGCGATCTGGGCCCAGATTTTTTAAGCTCTCTTAGAGCAAATCTGGGCCCAGGACTGGGTCATTTGTGTAGTTCCTTATATTGCATGGCTACATCTGTGCAGATGCCACATGCTAATGGTTTGTAGTCAGTCATTCAGTTTCTCTAGAATTATTTAACATTAGGGTTGAATTCAGTCTGATCTGAATTTCAGACATGAATTCATGACAGATGGATGTGGTTCCTTGCTCTGATGTGTTAATAAATACCCAATAACTACTTCCCACATTTCTCTATATCAACTTTGTCAGCCTCATTGAGACCTGAATGTAGTCTCATACCTCAAACACTTTGTGGAAACCTACAAGCTCGTGTAAATCCAACAATCAAAAACATGGTAAACTGCAACTCTGAACCTACATGCATTGGATCCATGGACACCTAAGGCAAGGAAATCTTCATAACAGTTTCCAGTCATGATTGCATCTTGAAACATCAGCACTATATTCTCATCACATTTTCAATCCAAAGGATTTCTTAGTGTTCAGGGCCTACTTTCACAAAGCATAAAGGTAACCGGTAAAGCCACTTAGGTAACCACAGTGCAATATTAAAGAATGGGAGTTAAGGTTAACCTTAGTAAAGGTTGCTTTATGAAAGAAGCCCCTGGGCCTCCTTTCACAAAGCACTAAGGAGATCATAAGTCACTAAGTTAACCTTGGAGCAGTGTTAAAGTATGGGAATTAAGGTTAACCTTCGTAGAGGTTGCTTCACGAAAGGAGTCCCTCGTCAAGAGCTGTGTGATTTGGTAAGGCATGGCATAACAGTCTGACACTGTTCATGGACAACAACCCACTCCAGATGACTCCTTTGAACATAAGAGATGGACCAAATCCTGCATACAGCATACCAAGTTAATACCTTGCTTAAGTAGGCATGTCCTTAAGACAATAAATGTCACTACATTAGACAAAGATCCTGACTGACATTTATATGAATATAATCTTTGTGAAATGTCTGTTTAAGGAATTGCACATGTGCTTTGATGAGTGACTTCAATACTTTCCTATTCAGTATTAACACAGCTAAAGTTAGCTTTGATACGATTTCCATAAAACATTCGGCTTAGAACATAAGAAATTTTCTTCAATAAATTCTACCCACAACATGTGTTACCTCATAAATGAATCATGAAAGCTTGTCAAACGGGATTAAGAAAGAACTACACTGTCAAACACCCCAAAACACGAAAATAACATCAAAATAGATGATCTACGATGGACAATTTCATAAATAGTCTGTTTTATTATTTACACAGAAATGGTAATTTACAGTATGATGTAAAGCAGGCATAAATAGGGAGTTTTTCATAAATCTTAACATGTCAGATTTGTATTGATAGTTTAAACACAATCAAAACTAGTCTTAGTTCTTTAATATCTTTGCAACAAACAACAGGATATAAATCAATAACACACATAACATATTTTGAAATCAAAGTTTCTAGTATTCAACTAAACATAAACGTAATTTGAAAAAAATATCCCGTTCATATAAAACAGTATTTGGTCTAAGCTTTGTGAAAGCACTGAAACAAAAGCAAGACTGAAATGCACACATGGTGTTAATCCTCTTAAAATCAGATCTCTCGTTTTTCTATTCACTTCTCTGCAAGAATCTATGAGGATCTCTGCATGAACCTCTGAGGATCTCTGCATAAACTTTTGAGGATCTCTGAATGAACCTCTGATGACTTTCATCAACCTGTGAATATCTCCGAGGATCTCTACATGCACCTGTGAGGATCTCTGCATGAACCTGTGAGGATATCTGCATGAACCTCTGGGGGTCCCACTATGAACCTCGGGGATCTCTGACGCTTCTGGAGATATTTCTAATCAGACACTAGGCATTGTTTAGCGCTTAATCAACTCTTAATACAAACGTATACAAGTTCTGCATTTTGAAAGGAACTTGCGATTTTTGTTGGTTTCTTTGTTTAAAAACTTTTGAAAAGCGGTTGAAATCTGATTGTCTCAAAGACACATATTAACTTTTCATAGATATGTTGTAAATACCTGCATTTGCTCAGGTGCAACATTCCAGAAGTAATGAGAGGTCATTTGATCTTCAAACAGAGAACAGAGGATCTGATTTCAGCGAGATTGTTCTAACGTTTAGATCTACTGTAGTAGAAACTGACAATAACAATGACTGTTGCAACATATGGATATTTCCTACCGAGGCGTGTCAACCATAAACATCATTTTTTTTTAATAAAGACACTAAATGATATTTACATTAAAGCTGATATTTACAAAATATCATTTTATATTTTTTGGGACATATGAATTACCCAACATGACTGCATGAAACCCATCAGTGTAGCTGTCTGTCATTTGGTCTCATCAGTGCGACTAAAGGGAGGTAATTCCAACTCAGTTATCTCCCTTGATATTGACAATACTAGATCAAAACAAATGCAGGAGACTAGTGGTCGATATCTTTTCAGATGAAGATGGATTCTCCTGAATGGATCCATTTACTGATCTGTAGCACAAACATCAACAGTAAAATAATTCAACTCACCTGTTGAGTGTTTGTAACGAGTGAAGTACATAACATAACACTGACAGACAGCTACCCAGATTATTCACTGAAGGCATCTGGTTGAGATGATGATTTCATAGAGCAAACAGCGATGATGTAAATGATGAGCAATGTTGATGATCATGTTTTCTCAGGTGATGATTTAGGTCGAGCCAGAGCTTGCAGTCTTCGCTTCAGTTTATCTTTCTTCTTCCCTGCTAATGGTGTAAACTCCACATTGATTCTCTGACCTGCTAACTTGGTCTGATGTAGACGAAGAGCAATCTGAAATATAAATACAGTCTTTGGAAAAGACGTCTAACATGACTTAATATTGTTTCTTCGAAACAGTCACATCAGTGGCACTCTGTGAGGCTGTGAGGCGGTGAGGTGAGGTGAGGTGAGGTGAGGTGAGGTGATGTGAGGAGATGTAAGGTGACTTGAGAGGAGATGAGGTGATAAGATGAGAGCTGAGCTGAGGTGAGGAGTTGTGAGGTGATGAGAGGATGTAACATTATGAGGTAAGGTGAGGCTTTGAGAATTGAGGATAGGTGAGTAGATGTGATGCAAGGAGGTGAGGTGAGGTAAAATAGGTAATGAGAGGTGAGGTGAGCTAATGAGAGATAAAGTGATGACAGTAGGTGAGGTGAGGTGATGAGATATGATGCAAGGTGAAGACAGGAGGTGAGGTGAAGAGGTGACATGGAGGTGATGAGAGTATTTGAGGTGAGGTGATGGGAGGAGAGATGAGGTGGCGAGAGATGAGGTGAAGTAGAGCAGAAGAGAAGAGAAGTGAAGTGAAATGAGGACAGAAGTGAAAGTAGGAGTTGAGAGCATTGGAGTGAAGAGAAGAGAGGCAAAGGTAGGAGAGGAGAGACGAAGTGAGGAGTAGATTGGAGAGGAAAGGCATTGTTTTAGTAGAGAAGGCAAGAAGGGGGAGGGGAGACAATAGGTGAAGGAAGGAGAGGAAAGTCAAAATGGTGTTTACCATCCTCTTGCAAGATTATTGCATCTGTAAAACACTTTCTATATACCATACACAACATTCTTGGCGTTTCTTGCCTATATATGACATGAATGAACAGGATGTAATGCTGAAGCTCAGACACTAGATCTACAACCAGGGTAGCTGACAGCTGCAATAGGGGTCAACAGTCAGGACATGCATCTCTTTCCTGGACCTTTAGCTTGGGTTGGAACATCATTTTTAAAATATTTTACAAAGGTTCATAATTTGTAGTCTTTTAACAGTAAAGCCTTGTGATCCATAATGAAGAAACCAGATTACTTCGGCGGGCTTGGAAAAATTTACGTTTAAATCACAATTTTCTTTGGGATTAGGTAATCAAATAAATATGATTATCAAAGTTATTTAGTAATGTTAATCCCTGAATCATAGTGTTAATTCATACATTACCCCATGGCTTATTCTGTCCTTAAACTCCATGTAAGCATAGCCACGTCCCTTCTCCGTTCCCTTCTCCTTTGGAATTCGTGTACTCTTTACACCTCCTGAAAAAGAGTTGGTCTTCTGTTGATAACCATCTGATTACAGCAGTACTGACCATACACTGATATAGCACGCACCTTCTCCTTTGCGTTGATGTATTTTGATCTGTGTATTTCATGTTATTGTTAATTCACACCTAAAACACAGTTCAATATGACTCTATACAAAACTCGGCGAGGTTTCACCCCCATGCTTTCAGACCTGAAGTCACTCCATTATTACTGGCATGAATAAACAAAGTGTTTGGTCTTAGTTTTTGTGCAGGAACAAAGTGAGGCGGGACAAAAATCGATCTCAATAAAATCAGATGATTTTGTTGGTTTAACACCACAGTCATCAAGACAAACCAGTGATCAACTGTATGAACATACCTGATGTGTCAACACGTCAGCGAATATGACCACACAATCCTGTTAATCCAGTGTTAAAAACCTCTTACTACAAGCATGGGTTGCTGAAAACCAGTTTTAACCCTAGGCCTCCTTTCACGAAGCACTAAGGTAATTGTAAGTCACTAAGGTAACCTTAGTAATTTTGTAAGAAATGCGAAGGCTAACCTTAGAAAAGGTTGCTCCGTGATAGAAGACCCTGATCTTCATGAGTGGACACAAGAAATGGGCTTCACCCATTATACCCATGTGGGGTCATATAACCAAGGTCCTCAGCATGAACAGCTAATAAATAAACCACTAGGCTACCCCACTGCCCATGAGAAAACCCCAGCATACATCCAAAGCATGTTTTGTCTGCAAACTTTCTAGTCAGAACTCATGGACATTGGTGTGATTGGACCATTGCAATATCTTGTAATGATGAGTCATGTATCATGTACTGTGACACCTATTAATATCTGAGAGTATGGTTTTGCAACACTTTTGGCAATATTCCAAAATATCACGACTGGGGACACCAGAAATGAGATTAACACATTCCCATGCTGGGAGTCAAAACCAGGTGTTTGGTGTCACTAGAGAATGCATCAGATTTCTTCTTTCATCAGTAATTTCCTATGAACATGAACTAAAAATTACACGACGACATGTTGGAGGGAGTGGTTTAACGCCCCTTTTAGCAAAATTCCAGGAATATCACAGCAAGGGACAACAGAGATGAGCTTTACACACTTACCCATGGGGAACTAACCCAGGTGTTTAGTGTAAGAAGTGAATGCTTCAACAATCACAGCAATCAAGTCGCTGCCTTCTGCACTTCGTAATTACATTTTAATTTTGTCATAAAGACACTTTTACTTTTAGGTCAGACCAATGTTATGTCTTGTTTTACAGACTTTTTGTCCTCAACAAACCCAAAGGCAGGAGGGGAAAAGAATAAAAATAAAACCACTAATCAAAGTAGTATTCCATTTAATTACTGAAAGCTAAGTTTACTTTTGACAATTTATGAAGTGTATATAGGGCAGAAAACAATCTAAAAAATATTTCCTTTTAGTTTACATTTTTGGGCCAATAAAACCATAGGATTTTTTTTTGAGTGGGGAAAATTCCCTTTCATTTATTGTCATATTTTCAAAAAAATATGGCATGCGGATCCATAAAACAGGAAACAAAATTGGTCTGGCCTAAGCAGCAAATGTAAAAATGCAATGCCAGTATTATCCATATGTTTCTAGGTATCAACGTCAATGTGATATTGCCATCTTCGTCTAGTCAGCCAGTAAGCCAGTTGCGCTGTTCAGTGAAACATTCACACAGAGATTCCTGTATCACAACAAATGGAAGAGTTCCTAAAAGATATTTTTCAGTGGTGTGTCACACATCATGCCTTTTGGACAGGCATAGCATCTATGCTCATGTATACTACTGAGGGTATATTTTGGTTCTGTGCCAGTATAATTTGCAAAAAAGAGACAAAAAAAAAAGCCAACATCATATTGGTAGAACCCATGTATCCTTCATTTAAACTGTTCTGTGAGAGTTCCCTGAGACATGTGCAAAATACTAATTATGTTCGAAATTGTACGTTAAATGTCCATATAACCATCAGGTCCCTTAGGATTCACTAATAGTGAGACCGATGAAAGTTTCATCAGACCCTAACAGACATCTTCATGTATTTTGAAGAAATGAATAGGAAAAGCCCCATGCCATCAAACTGTGTTTAAGTAGTAGTTTTCCAATACTATCCACATTTGACATGCTTTTCACTATACATGTTAATACAAGGCTGTTAGGTCTCTTCCAATAAGAGACCCTGGAAGGTCCCGGGGTAGAATAGGCCTTCAGCAACCCATGCTTGCTGGGAGACCCGTGAAGGTCCCGGGTTAGAATAGGCCTTCAGCAACCCATGCTTGCCGGGAGACCCGTGAAGGTCCCGGGTTAGAATAGGCCTTCAGCAACCCATGCTTGCCAGGAGACCTGTGAAGGTCCCGGGTTAGCCTTTAGCAACCCATGCTTGCTGGGAGACCTGTGAAGGTCTGGGTTAGAATAGGCCTTCGTAAGAGGTGTCGTAAGAGGTGACTAAAGGGAACGGGTGGTCAGACTCGCTGACTTGCTTGACGCGTCATTGGTTCCCAGTTGCGCAGATTGATGCTAATGCTGTTGATCACTGGATTGTCTGGTCCAGACATGATTATTTACAGACCTCTGCCAAGAGCATCAATCTATGCAGTTGGGTTACGCTGACATGTGTAAACAAAGTCAGCAAGCCTCACCACCAAATCTGATTAGATTCGCCTCTTACGACAAGCATGGGTTACTGAAGATCAGTGCCAACCTGGATCCTCATGGGCTAAAACAGGAGTATTCTGTCCTGAGTTTTCATCTAGGTTTGATCAGGCCTATTCCCCTTGAACTGCTGCACCCAGAGCCCATTTCCCCAGCAAACAGCCCCACCTTACTGAGCTTATGTATTTGTACCATGCTAAAAGAAAAAATCCCCCTTCTCTCTCCTCCACAAAATCATATCTCCAAACTAACTGTATGATCAAGCTTTCTGTTTTGCCAGCCCTGCACTGTGGAACTCTCTTCCAAAGGAAATCAGGAACACATCCTCAAAAGAAACTGTTATAGTTTTAAATCTCTGACTCATCTGTTCACTGCTGCCATAATGTAAAAGCTGTATGACCTATTTCCTTCCCCAATACTATTCACTGCACCAATGAGCATCTCTGTGGTGGATATTAGGGGCTCTATAAATACATCATTATTAGTGAGTGAGTGAGTGAGTTTAGTTTTACGCCACACTCAGCAATATTCCAGCTATATGGCAGCGGTCTGTAAAATAATCGAGTCTGGACCAGACAATCCAGTGATCAACAACATGAGCATCGATCTGTGCAATTGGGAACCGATGACATGTGTCAACCAAGTCAGCAAGCCTGACCACTCGATCCCGTGAGTCGCCTCTTACGACAAGCATAGTCGCCTGTTATGGCAAGCATGGGTTGCTGAAGGCCTATTCTACCCCGGGACCTTCACGGGTCCCATCATTAATAATATTTTCATTATTATGTATAGAGAAGATTATTTGTTCACATACAAACACAACTAAAAGTGGTCATGGGGAACTTGGGGCATGGGACAATAATAAAAAACGTTGTCACAGTAATTTCAAGCGATGGGAATAAATCAAGAGTGTCTATTACTATTAGTCTCAACAAACCTTGGTATTTGGGCCAAGGATATTATAACATTAAATAAACTGATCTGGGGAAGAAGAGTTTTTCCATTTCTGTTTTGTTCAAGACTCTTCAATGCTAAAGCTGAAAAAAAACATTTACATCACATGAAAAGTATTTTCGGGTGTTACCAGAACAGTAAATAGTGCTGCTTATAATTACTTGCAAATGCTTTGATACAGTTGTTCAAGATGTGAGAGACACTGTGCAGAGTTGTGTTCCTTGGATGAATCAGAAACCTGTATTCATATGGTTGAATTCGAGATTTTGACTATCATGCTTGTCAGTAACATGTCCACACACTCTGGTTTCACAAAGGTCTGAAAGACTTAATGGACTCACCTAGAACAATTTAGCTGACATGCAGACAAACAACAGGTGTAGTGTTCAAAACTGCATTAAACCCGTCTAAAACTGGTGTTTTATTGTTAATCTTCAGTATCTGATGGCTTTAGTGCCATGTTACCATGGTAACACACTTACCAGTTTTTCTGAAATGTTCCTCAAGTTGCTCCTTGGTAATATCCACAGGTAGGTTACTAATGTAAAGTGTGTGAGACTTGGGTAAATGGTGATTGTTCACAACCGACAATCCATTGACAGGATTCACTGGGGCCACGCTTGGAATTGTCACATCAGTTTTCACCTGAGTCACCAAAACAGGGGGTTTAGGGGGAGTTTTCTTCTTCACAGTTGGCTTTGGAACAACAGGCTTAGCTGGTGTTGTTTTCTTATGGTTTGCATTGCGTGGATGTTGTGCTATTAGTTTCAGTTTCAGTGTGTCTGTCAACTTGGATCGGAATCTACCACGATTTTCCCCTGAAGTCATCATTGAGCTCATACCATCTTTGGAGGTCACAGTTCTTGCTGAAACAGAAATGTTTGAAAACATAAACCTACTGTCACTGCAGAGTGGTGTGAGTGAGTGAATGAGTGAGCTAGTTTTAGCAATATTCCAGCAGTATCACAACAGTGGCACCAGAATATTGTACCTAGGTTTGGAACTGAACCCCAGTCTTCAGCATGATGAACAAACACTTTAACCACTAGGCTACCTCATCAACCTGTGTCAAAAGTCAACATGAATGACATTCAGATTATTCTGACTTCTCACCCTAAAAGAGGGAACAAATTCTGACTTCTGATCCTTCTTACTAACGCCCAAACCATTTGCAATGCTTGACTGTTACCTATTGGCTGTAACTTCAGTCTGACTTAGTTGTACTGAAGTTAAAGGGACCTATGCAAATCCTTTCATTTGTCCATCGTTTGCCACAAATGGTATTGCATAGTCAGGCAGATTCACTGTCTGGAACAGCAAGGTCAACACAAGTATTGTTGTAGCAATACTCCAGCTATATGACGAACGGACTGTAAATAATCGAATCTGGACCAGACAATCCAGTGATCAATGGTTTGAGCATCAATGTATGCAATTGGATACAGTGTCAACCAAATTAGCGAGTCTGACCACCCAATCCTGCTGGTCAATTCTATCATGGATCTTCATGGGTTGAATGCACTCAGCCAGGTCCCAGACAAAGTGCATGCTTTGTAACCCTTGGATCTTCATCTTGGAGAGCTCTGACAAATACTGTTGTGGTGTTTTAAGTTCATTTTTAACACCACACTTAGGAATTTTCCAGCAATGGTCATGACCTGTAAATAATCGCGTTCAGACCAAACAGTCCTGTGATTAATACTGGGGGCATGACCCATTCATAAGGATGAGGACATGCATTAACCAAGTCCGTCAGTCTGAGGAAGTGATCCCTTTAGTCGTCTCTTAAGACAAGCATGGGTTGCTGAAGATCAATTTTAGCCTGAATATTAACAGATCACCATCATATGCTCTGGGGGTATTATAGAACCTGCTATTGCCTGTGGTCAGTTGCCAATCTATACACTATATAATACAGTTCAACTTTTGATAGGGATATTACATTTCCAATCACTACAAAACTGTATGTTAAAAGAGTATGAAAAAAAGTAATTATCCCTATCAAAAGTGGGGTGGTATATATTCCCAAGGGCAACATGGAAACAGTTTGAGATCAACTCAGGAAATATTCATGAATGTTACAAAATATATTAACTGCTTTTACGGAGTGGTTGTGTTCTCTGTGGCCTCTTCTTGTCTCCCCAGGGGTCTCTACTGCGCAAAGTACGACTGCTGGGAGCAGATTCCGACGACATGGTTGCTTTTAACTAACAATTCACCGGAGACTGCAAGATGACACCAAAAAATAAGAGTGATTTAATTGGATGATATTCTTTCAATAATGAGTAATACTATACTCCTACAACATGTATCATGACACATAGGACACAATACACATATTCATGCCAAATTGTGTGGAAACATCTAGTCGCGAAATATTAAGAGCTTGTTCCAATAGCCAGCTGTAGACACATATTTGTCTGTCTCACACTCCATGAGACACATTATCATCCCTACTACCTAGTCCTCCCTGCAATGCTAAACATCTAAATGAAGCAAGTCTAGATTCTGCCAGGAATCTCCCATCTCATCAGAGCTCCTTTTCAGTTTGAATGGGTTTACTTGTTATTACTGGTGGAGCACTGCAACCACGGAAAATTAGCTGGTTTGTTCATTTATGGCACATTCAGCAATGTTTCAGCTATATGACAGCAGTCTGTAAATAACTGATGAATCCGTAACTAAGTACATGAATACATATTTTTGCACCTATATATTTTTACATAAATATTTGCGTAATTTACGCAGATATGCAACTTATCTGAACTTCTGTTGTATTGCAGTGTGATATTACCAGTATGTGAATGCTGTGCAAAATCACAATGAAAAAAGTTCCAGCATAATAATCTCAACCAGACAAACCAACAATGCTGCATCAGCCACCAACATCAACGTTCTGTTTGTAATCAGCCAAGTCACCAATTGGTAACAGAGAATCACCACACAAAGCCTTTCTTTCAGTAGCCTGTCATTCCAAGTACTATACCTCAATGAAGTATTCTTACTCAGACATCCAAGTATTATGCACTAAGGGCCTTTTTTAGCCACACATCCATGAATAAGGCAGTGAGGACATATTCCTACCCAGAAATCAAAGTATTATACAGTGAGGGCCCACAATTTCCTGTTCTTACCCAGACATCCAAGTATTATACAATGAAGGCCTTTTTTTACACAGGTATCCAAGTATTATACACTGAGGGCCCATTGTTAACCAGACGTCCATAAAAGGGGCACTGAGGACATACTTCTACCTGGACATCCAAGTACTATAAACTGAGGGAATATTCTTAGTCCGAACATCCAAGTATTATACAGTGAGGGCGTATTCTTACCCAGATACCGTAGCATTAGCACTGAGGGTTTAATCTTACCCAAACATCGATAATTGGGGCACTCAGGACATTCCTACCCAGACATCCAAGTATTACACACTGAGGGTCTATTCTTACCCAGACATCCAAGTATTACACATTGAGGTCCTACTCTGACCCAGACATCCAAGTATTACACACAGAGGGCCTATTCTTACCCAGACATCCAAGTATTACACACAGAGGGTCTATTCTTACCCAGACATCCAAGTATTACACACTGAGGTCCTATTCTTACCCAGACACCCAAGTATTACACACTGAGGGTCTATTCTTACCCAGACATCCAAGTATTACACACTGAGGTCCTATTCTTACCCAGACATCCAAGTATTACACACTGAGGGCCTATTCTTACCCAGACATCCAAGTATTACACAAACAGGGTCTATTCTTATCCAGACATCCAAGTATTACACACTGAGGGTCTATACTTACCCAGACACCCAAGTATTACACACTGAGGTCCTATTCTTACCCAGACACTCAAGTATTACACACACAGGGTCTATACTTACCCAGACATCCAAGTATTACACACAGAGGGTCTATTCTTACCCAGACACTCAAGTATTACACACTGAGGTCCTATTCTTACCCGGACATCCAAGTATTACACACTGAGGGTCTATTCTTACCCAGACATCCAAGTATTACACAAACAGGGTCTATTCTTACCCAGACATCCAAGTATTAAACACTGAGGTCCTATTCTTACCCAGACACCCAAGTATTACACACTGAGGTCCTATTCTTACCCAGACATCCAAGTATTACACACTGAGGGTCTATTCTTACCCAGACATCCAAGTATTACACACTGAGGTCCTATTCTTACCCAGACATCCAAGTATTACACACTGAGGGTCTATTCTTACCAAGACATCAAAGGATTACGATGAGGACTATTCTTACCCAGACGTCCACACATTATACAAAGGGGGCCTTTTCTTACCCAAGCATCCAAGTATAATACACTGAGTGCCTATTGTTACCCAGACATCCATGTATTACACACCGAGGGCTTATTTGGTCCTAGACACCATATGAAGCTTGTTTCTGAGTTGTACAGCCTGTGTTGATCATACATATGTGTAACAGAGGGCTGGCACATACCTGTTTGCAGAAACTAAACTGCTGATTCATAATCATAATTATCTATAATCGCACCATTGAGGTAGTTCTGATTTTCGAGGGAAAGTTCCCTGCAACACAAGTTGGAAGTGATTTTGTAATTTTCCATTGTAGATGTAACTCTATTCAAACTTAGTTTTGACACATGAATGTACTGGTATCAATAAAATTTCAGTCTAAGTTGAATTTAAACTGTGTACTTTCAGTGCATATTCAATGCAATTACAGATTATTAAACCGAGCATTAAATGTCTTCTTATTTTTGGTGTGGTTAACAGTAAAAAGCAGGTTATCTGTACAATGCCACAAACCATACTCACACTGAATGGGAAATTTGGAATTCCAGTGTTGGAATTTGTAATGACAGTTATTGCAGACTTGGAGAGCAATGACCCTAGAACGGACCTTGTGAAATCTCTGCAGAGGTTTTATTTTAATTCTTAGTAAGCATATGTAAGTTATATAGCATTTTGTTCCCCACAATAAGTGAGAAATGCACAAGACTTGCATTGATATTGGTGCATTGCATTGGAATTGATATAAGAGCACTTGCATTGATATTGTCTGATTACTATACATTCATATGCTGAATATTTCTTGCGGTTTACTGGAAAATGAAAGAAAATGTAACTTTCAATTCAGTTCATTTATGAAAGAAAACAAATAACCTCTATATTTACAACTGTACAGTGTCCATTTACAACACTGAGTGTCCAAACGTTGAAAATTCTTTTCATTGACAACAAAGTTCTTTTATGCATTTTTTTCAGTTTCTAGACGATAAATGGCAAAATGTTACTTTCAGTGGTCGTGGTAGTCTTTGATGGCGGATTACACAGCAATTAAACGAACAGATAATGACTGAAAAAAGACAGTCGCGATTGTGTACGTGAGACAGTGCACGCACGGAGACGAGACGCTGCCTTGCACCAGCTTGCTCACACAACACAGCTGTATTACGAAGGAACCTGGTTCACACCTTGATTTCCCTAACAGAGTTTCGAACGCTCCCTGAAAGAGCTCTTGTATCAGACAGGCTTTTGCACTCCTTCGAGGTGTGAATATGACATTTACGTGGTTCTAAATTAACATCAAATTCTGACAACAACAGTCCCGGAAAAAAATACGCTATTATTGTTATACTTACTGCTGTCATGACCTGCCCATGCCCCTTTCTTCTTCACACTGCCATCTGTCGAGCAAACATGTCACATTGCTTAAGGGGAGAGAACTCGATTTGACCTGTGATTATTGATCTATATTGCACGGTGATTTCGAACAATTTTCGAACAATGACCATATGGATGTGTGGTCTCTATTCAGAAATAAAGTATATAATTAAAATGAAACAGTTAATAATTTACAGACCTCGTGAAATAATAAAGTGTTACATTAGTTGATCAGTTTGTGATGGTAAATGAATAGAAAATCCTATTCGAGCTTCGTCCCTTGTCGAATATGTCTTAGACGTCCTGCATAGTACTATTGGGTGTTTGGAAGACACAAAGTTGTCCTTCTCATATTCGTCCAAAATCATTCTTTAACCAGTTGTTTGTGTATTGTTTAACGCCGCACAATATACAATCTGTATGACGACTGACTGTAAATAATCGAGTATAGGGCCAGAGAATTCAGGGACTGATATCAAGAGCATCTTTCTACTCATTTGGAAGGATACTAAACGACCTTCCATGTAATACCATAGTTTTTGATCGAGTTAATGATTTGGTATCAAATGCAAAAGCGTGTTTGATAATAAATCTTTTACGGGTTTAAGAAAAATGGTATTTCACAGAAGCGATTTTAGTATTCTGTCTATTACACTCCAACATAAATTTACGTAAATGCTTGGAGTGTGATGTCTCCCAGCGTTCCGCGAGCCAAGCATGGACTAATAACGTTATGACCGAGGCATTAGCATTATGACGTCATATGTTTAGCGGTATTACACTGGTATTATTTACTAATATTTAGCCGTAAAAATATTGCACTGCAATATCTTCCACGGGCGAGCAATAAACGATGATTATTCCCTCCTAGCTTCGAGACCCATGAAGGTCCCGGGGTAGAATAGGCCTTCAGCAACCCATGCTTTACATAAAAGGTGACTATGCTTGTCGTAGGAGGCCACTAACGGGATCGGGTGGTCAGGCTCGCTGACTTGGTTGACACATGTCATCGGTTCCCAATTGTGCAGGTCGATGCTCATGCTGTTGATCACTGGATGGTCTGGTCCAGACTCGATTATTTACAGACCGCCGTCATATTAGCTAGAATATTGCTGAGTGTGGCGTAAAACTAAACTCACTCACTCACCCCTCCTAGCTTCAGTGGCAAAGAGTACAGTGACAGTATTGATTGTGACGCCATTGATTAATCACTGATGTCACAAAGCGTTGCAAAGCATTGTATAACAATTTCATTGTAGTAATATCTCTTACCTGCGGTCATAAAACACGAGACCCGTGGAGATCTTCAGCAACCCATGGTTGCCACAAAAGGCGACTATATGTATATGCTTGTCGTAAGAGGCGACTAACTTGACCGGGTGGTCAGGCTCGCTTATCTGGGGTTCCCAGTTGAACAGATCGATGCTCATGTTGTTGATCACTGGATTGTCTGGTCCAGACTCGATTATTTACAAACCTCCGCCATATCGCTGGAAAATTGCTGAGTGCGGCGAAAAACTAAACTCACTCACCCATAAAACATGACACTGTCTTAAAAATAGGATTAACCTGAAAGAAAATCAAAGAATGCTGTTTGTTGGTCTATATGACAATTCTATGGGCCTTTGGGTCCATTGGCTTACCTGCTAGAGAGATACCGCTTGAAAGCTGCATGGTGGTTCTCAGTATTAAGGCAGGTTATGTGACCCTTAAACTCCTCAACCAATGACAAGACAGATTTATTTTCCAAATATAATCATTAATGTGAGGTAGTTGGTTGTGATGCACTGCGTTCATGCTGATCAAGTTTTGCAGGTAGACGCCGCACTCTGTAATATTTTAGCCATATTGTGAGACTGGACACTACAAATCCAGTGACTGACGTAATGATTAGATCTAGAGAAAAGGGACACGTACGGCGTCGTGCTAAAACCAAAGAAGACTTGACCACCCGATTCAGTTGTCTCTTTGACGATCAGCTTGGGTTACTTAAGACCAATTAAACAATATATTCAAAAGGTCAGATTGATCACGTGATTATTGTCTGCACCAGGTAATATCGTCATAGAAAGTGTGATCGATGATCCGCGCAGAAGGGACATGCAGCGTAGTTTACTGGGTCCAACTTCGGTGACGTTCAAATTTGAACACGAGCAAAGAAAAACACATGCATACACTCTGAAGTCCTTGTAACAACAAAGGCAAGAACAAGAAAATTGTTAGTTACACGACGTTTAAAAAGATTAACAAACTCGTAAATTTCGTATGTTCTGAGGCGCAGAGATGAATTAATTACCCTTAAGTTCTCTTTAAAACCATCATTCAGTAGAAAATAAAAAAAAGACAATAAACTTTTCAAAAACTGTTGTATTCTTCATTAAAGAAGTGAATTTGAAAACACAAGGTAGATACAAATGCGATGTATTTAAAGTATTTTATTGACACAAACAAGTAAGAAATTAAGGCAACGGTTTTATTACACTTTTGATACTCATAATTGTGTACGACAACTCTAAAATGTCAAAGCACTCAAAGTACAACCAGTGCATTCTTCCATGCGACACATTTGACGGTGTGTATGGTTCGTTCATCCTCGTAAATCCGCCTTCATGGTTTTGTATGCTCTGGCTATTGACCAATCAGAATCTACAAAATGTTCTTAAGAATAATTAAGTACTGTGTGTCTTTCTGAGAGTGAGTGGTTTGTTCACAGTTACAAAGGCTTTAGTTACAGTATGGAAGTCGGCGGGGAGTGAGTTAGATATTGTTGATAATGTTGATATTGTTGATATTGTTGATATTGATCGTTAGGTGATGTATTCTTTTTCTTCGATCTGGGTTTGATCATATGATCAAAGTGATCTATACATATATACAAAAAATGTTATGCCCAAAATGTTGTAGGGATATATTTTGGATATCTCTTTACATGTTGTAGATAATATGTGCAGTGAGGGCCAGCTCGTTCTTGATAAGCTTTCTAAGTGTTTCGGACAAACACTGAACCTCAATATGTTTGATTACATTCTTCTGTCTCATAGTGCCTCTAGTATCTCTAATTTAAATGAACATAAGTTTCTGCCGTTTGGGGGCAATATTCCAGCAATATCAAGAGGGGGATTACCAGAAATGACTTTCACAGATTGTACCTGAATGAGGAATCGAAACCGATTCTTCTGTGAACGCTTTAACAACGGAGCTACCCCACAGTTATGTCCTATTTGAATTATCTGTAGTAAGAGATATACACCGCACATATTCGAATTCACTTTTGAGTGTCATTTCTGTACGTTTTATTTTATCCCTTCAAATGAAACTGGGTTTCACGACAGCAGTGATCATCAGCGGAGATAAGTATATTCATGGGAGATTCCGTGTAAAAGAGAATATTGTCTGTCTGACTCCATGGTTTCTTGTCCTCCCTGATACAGAAGGAAAATGGCTAAGTACAGAAAAACAAAAATAACTATTTTTATGTACACTGGAAAAGGGAGTGAAATTGTAGACTGTGCTTATGATAGATTTGTTTGTTTCTTGCTCAACGTAGTACCCGGCAACATTCAAGCATTATAGGCCGGGGTGGTCTGTAAATAATCTTGTCTGACCCAGACATTCTGGATGGCGATCAAAATCATGTACGTCGGTCTCAAATGGGACACGATGGCATGTGTCAACCAAGGTGGTTAGAATGGTTGGCAGTCATCTTATGCCATCGCATCCCAGTTGTGTAGATCGATGCTAATGCTGTTGATCACTGGATTGTGTGGTCCAGACTTCATTACATGCAGACTGCCGCAACGTAGCTGGAATATTATTGAGTGCGGCATAAAACAATAAACGGACCAACAAGTATGATGTAATCCACTCATTGTAGAATATTACTGAAATGCGCATACATCATTTATCACTAAATTGCTATTCGTGTTTTGAGTAATTTAGTGTACGTTTTATTCTAAATAATAAATAAAAAAATCCAACGTGGTTTAGTCATCATTTGTTTCTGTAGTTGTTGTTGTTATTGTTGTTGTTGTTGGTTAAATCAAATCCACAGAGATTTTGCAACGCCGTCGATGACCCTGGAATCACTGAGAGTGTTTGGGAAAATGCGCACGAGACGTGAACTTTTCGCATTATTGCAAACGGTTGCGGTTGTGTGACGTCTATGACGTCACAACTATGATTCAACATCTACGTCCTCATATGCAAATCTCTTGATTTCTCATACAGTTCAAAATACAATTACAATTGGTCGATGTCTTTGTTTGTCACCAGTACCAAGTGTCTCCATGAAATCAAGCGAAATATATCGGATGTGAAAACGAACGCGGCCCTGCTGCTTCGATGTTGAGTTACAATGCTTCTTTTTTCGGCTCAAAAGGCCTCGTAATGACATAACATCTCTGCACATGTGAAAAAAATGAGTACATGTATATTTTCAGTTGTTAATATTAACCGCTCAAACTATTGCATTTTGATTCACTCATGAAAGAAGTATTTTCATCGTGTAAAACTGACGGCACGGACGTAATGAGTGAGTGGGGGGGAATCAAAGAATCAAACCCGGGTGTTCGGCCTGACATGCTAACACTTTTTACAGTGCATTAGACATACATATGATATTAGTGCCTTGTCCAGCCGTGAGGATCCGGGTTAGAATTCATCTTCAGTTATCCAATCTTTTCCTATTTATCTTACCACTATGTTAAAAGTACAAAATGCCATTTTGGGAGATCACTACCCAATACGACCTGTTAACAAAATGGCGTCCAACTCTCGACTGGATTTTCAAAATCGGTGAAACCTATTCTGAGTGTGCAAACGATTCAATGGATAAAATGGTTTAAATAAATGTAAAGCTCTGAAAGTCGGTGATATAAATGTCTACATAGGGAACTCATGTCATTGCGAGGATTAATTTTTTTTTTTAAATATCAAAAGTTTGAGATGATCCCCGACTTGAAACGCTCCACAGTACAATATGTCTAGATATATTATACTGTGAAGGGTTTATAGGGTATTTATATAGCGCACATATCCATGCTCAAGGCGCTGGTATTTTCCCCTCGGTCACTGCATGTCAATCTCAACAGCACATATTATTTCAATGTCAACTTCCTGGGAAGTATACAACTCTTGCTGCCACTTGGCGCAGCGAGTTTATTGAGGCTCTCTCATCCTAACGAGGTACCCATTAACAGCTGGGTGGACTGTGACACATAGTTACAGTACTTTATCCAAGTTTACTGCACGTTGCTATACCCGCAACTAGGTGTTTGTACGCATTCGTATGGCCATCATCTGGTCATCTACCAACGGATTCGTTGGTTCTTTTAAGTTCACAGGATTACATATTGTACACTATAGGTTCAGACAACACTGGAAGAGTCTGCACGCAAGGCTGACTTCAAGGTTTTATTTGTTTACACCCGGTCACAGGTGGGCTCGATCTCAGTCTCGCTGGATCACTAGTCTGGCGCTTTAACCAGCTCGTCCACCATGCCCCCTATAATTTCAAGTCCCGGGTCATCCAAAAATTTCATATTTTAAAAACGAAAAATCTTTAATCCTCGCAATGACACGAGCGCCTGTGGTTGTCACCCCACTGGGAGTACGGAAACTTATTGAATCGTCATTGACCAATGAAATCAAAGTATTTTGCTTTCATACTATGTATGTTTATGACACGAGTGCCTAAATGTCGGTATTTCCCGAGCGAGAGCGAGTGTCGTAAACATAGCGTGGTGACACGAACATAATATTCTGTTTATCGCCAAAGTCGTCAAACTAAGGAAAACAGACCCAAATCTACTTTCAAACATGGACTGACTACCCACCGGTACCGTCGCCGCATGTTGAACGCAACGTCACGGAAGAACCGTGACGTTATGGCATTGTTCATGACGTCACGTTACCATGACAAAGTGATATTTTCGTATGAAAAACATGAACCCCGTTATGTTTCCCTCGTTATGTAATAAAGGGCTATATCGCGAACATCACATAAATCACATCTACATAAATCTCGAAACCGTTTGGGTTGTCCGTTCAATCCTTTTTATGTAGCATTGTCTTTATGATACCTCCCCCTATAACGGTATCTTCCCGTCCTAATGAATAAACAGTCCCTGAATAAACATCTAAGTAATAAATGTTTTGCTCGGAAAAAATATAACTATGGCATTTTTTCCTTAGCATAAACGGTGTCATTTCAATGCATTTCAATATATATAGCATTGGATTAGAAATACGAGCTGAGCTCACAGTGCGTACTAAGCGACAAAGTAACGTATTTATATTATTTTGTCTTCATAACTGAACTAGTTTTGAATCAATATGCTGGTTTTAAACACTATCTGTCATACTCTAGTTACTTCACAATCCTTTTATGACTGGATTTGTACTGGTATTTATCATGTATGCAAAACCTTTCTCATCACCATGAGGCTTAAATATTGCAAAGATGATCTAAAGGTAAATTAACTCACTCACTCCTCACTGTTTCGAAGAACAGTCATCGTTAACATAATCCTTAGTATTAATAACGTTAGCACTATTTCGGTTTCGATTTAGTACACGGAAATAACGGAAATATAATACATGTAAAACTAGAACTGTTAGTGGACAGAAAACACTTTCCGGCTGGGAACCTTCGTGAAGCCAGGGAGCCATATAGAGAGTTGTAGATTATCCCTGGTGAAACCTGCTGTACTTAGCTCGTCTCATAGTGCCTGAACCACATTAAATATTGTTCCTACTGTCCCTTCCTGCAATGCTAAAGTCATAAATGAGGCAGTGGGTCATTTCATCCCGTTCTCATTCTCTCATTTCATCAGGTGTTCTTTCCAATATAAGTGGGTTTATTTGATACTATCAAAATTATATATCATCAGAGACTGAGCGCAAGTCTGCGCCGTCCTCTTCTTGCTGTGAGGCGAAGGCATTATTGCGAAAGTAAGGAAGGTTTTCATTGGTCAATTCTCAACACTACGCACTTCCGTATTTACTACTTTGCGTAATAGGCAACGGGCGTTGCTTTGGTTTCAGTCGAAAGATTGCCTTTACGAGCATATTTCGGATACTGTGACAAAACACAGTTAAGGTAAGAGAGAACTGTTACAATGGCTGATAATATTTAGGACCTGTCGATCGTGTGGTATTCTGTGGTATTCAGTCTTGACCCCGACGTCCGCCATCAATTGTCACTAATGTCAGTCTCAGATTCGGTGCTGCAGTCATGAATGCAACCTGTTTTAACTAATCGTTTAAAACTTGTATAGAGGTTTGGACATATCTGGTTGGTCTAGAGATCTTTTGAGTTGTTTTATGTAAAACTAAGATTTTGTTGGGGGAGGGAATCCGTCCTGTCTAATTTTTCACAGTAATTTTTGTGAATCCCGAAGCACCGTGGTGTAACGTGTTTTCGAGGTAATAGCGCAAACAGTGACCATGAACATTATTGCGTATCATTAGATTATCAAAACTGTAATTCCGTAAATAAGTATCACCTCACCTTTTATAAATTTATGGTTAGAATGTTCTGTTTTCCGCTGGTTTCCAATGCAACATACATTTCGTGTCTCGTCCGCAAGCACGAGCGCTAGAAGTGACGTACAATGTTTTCGGGTTACTCGTTATTGCACGGGATAGATCTAACTCCCTTGTATGGAAGCGCATGTGATACATTCTTCTCCACAGAAACCAACAAATCGTTTTAATTGAAATCCAAGCAAAGTGGTAATTTGGTGTTCAATGTTTTTTTATTATGTTAGCAACATTCCATTCGAGTCATGTGATATTTATGTTTGGCTTTTCACTCGACCAGACGATGGCCCGCTTGACAAATTGCAAGCGTTATTTCAAAAGTTATGATCACATTCACAAAGGGTCTCAAAGTGCATTACGTTCTATGGTAGAATTTTAGTACTTTGACAGAAATTAGGCCATAACTTCCATAAAAGCTGAACATTTAAAACATTTTGTGTACCGATTGCGACGGAAGCTTCTGCCCACGAGGCAGTGGCGCTGTCATCTCACTGTACACAAGAAATTATGGGGAAAAGAAATACCCTGAAAACATGGTTCCCCAAAAACATGGTATGGCACAGTAATTATTGTTGTGTTGGGTCTAGCGCCATATTTTCAACTATAATCATTGTAAGGTGGAGTAGTGCAAGTTTTCGGACGTAGCATCATGGATCATTAAGAAAGTGGTGCTTAACCCTCAGGGTAGTGTAGTAGTGTTTGAATGGCATGTGGTGCTTGACCCTGGTGATCATTAAAGGATGTTTGATTGGCAAGTGGTGCTTAATTCCCGTGATTGTAAAGGGGCATTTGATTGGCAAGTAGTGCTTAACCCCCATGATTGAAAGGGGCATTTGATTGGCAAGTGATTGTTTAAACCTAGTGTTGGGAATTGGTTGAAATCTCACAACTGATGATTGCTTCAATATCAGCAAACAATCATGGAATAAAATTGGTTAACAACATCTTTCAAGTTTTCCTATTATGGTTGTTATTGCAGATAAGTATAACATGATGCAACCTGTTACTTTAAGATGATGACTGATCTATCATGAACATCAACTTCCAAAAGTCTTCATGAAATGTTCAGTCGTGACTTTTCAATAAGTGAAGATAGATTTCTAAGAATAAAACATGTTTCCAGGTCTTGACTACTTCGAAGATATGTTACATAGTCAAGTGTTCCAAAGACTAAATCTGTAGTTCCATAATCATTATGAGATTATATGTTTGATTATGAGAAAATGTGATCAATTGCTTGGTTGTTTGGTCACCTGTGACCAATCTTGCATTTTATCAATTAATGGAATCACCCATAATTTAACCCTTAGGATAGTGTTGGGATCTTTGATTGGCTAGAGGTGTCAAACCCTGTGGAACGAGAAGGGATGTTTGATTGGCAATAAGTGCTTAACCTCATGATTGTGAAAGGTTGTTTAATTGGCAATTTGTACGTAACCCTAAGAATAGTGGGGGAATGTTTGATTGGCGATAAGTGTTTAACCACCAGGATTTTAAATGGGTTGGTCAGAGGTGCTTAATTGTCAGGAACATGATCACTGGATTGTCTGGTCCACACTGGTATGTTTACATTACTGCGTGCAGCGCAAAACTAAACTCACTAACTCACACTCAGGAAGTGCAACTTAAGTATGGATATTTATCACATCCAGCACATCCTTCAAATGATCTTAATGATTACCAGGAACTCTAAGTTTCATAATCCTGGATCACATTGTACCATGACTGACGTATAACCTAGCTGACTCACTCACTCAGGAAATATGTCGCGAGCAAGGATGTTTATCAGATTCAGCACATCCTTTAAATCAGGTTGAAATAGTCACATGTTGGCAAGTTATAGTATACTATAAGACATATTGTGCAGTGTTATCTGATGTAGAGAATAATTGGAGTACTGTCAATTGAGAAAACAGTCTTTCAGCATGTACAGAGGAAACTAGCTTATTTCGTAATATTGCCGACTGAAACTAATGATGATTGGACTATAATCCTATGTTACTTACAAAAGTGTGCAGGTAATGCAGATTTATCTTGTCATTTGTAAAAGGTTAAATATGCATGAAAAGGGAAAATGTGGTACTAATACAAACTAGTCTTGAAAAAGCTATGGGTTGTCATCACTTGACCTGCATGCAGTTGGTGATAGTGATTGTAGAGCTAAAGTAATCTCCCACACCTTGACTCAGACTTGTGAGAGTCAGTGAACCATTGTTGCAGTCTGCAGACCTTTGAAGAAGATAAAGATTGATCTTCAGTAACAGGTGCTTTTCATAAGCCACAACTAACAGGATTGGGTGATCAGACTTACAGACTTGATTGACTTGTGTCATTGTATCCAATTGGGAAGATCAAAGTTCATGCTGTTGATCACTGGGTTTTTAGTTCAGACTAGAGAGGTACAGATAAGCTGCATATCTGTGTTAATTACACCAAATGTCTGTGTGAAAACTTAAATCCTGCAAGTGTTTTGCATATGTGTACGCTTGAAGTTTTGTACATACTCAATAAATTTGAACTTATATGCGTACAAACAAAAATAGATCAAATAACTGAGGTATTCTGAAAGGTTCTAATAAACATCTATTTCTACACTTGAACTTGGCAACTTGCAGTCTTTCTTGTCATTTCACATGTAACAGATCAAATATAAACAACAAACATGTAAACAAACATTTAAACTTCCTTATTTTTTTACAATTAATGGAAAATGGCAAAATGCACGTTGAGTTTAAGTGAGACTGGTACAGTATAATCAAAGGAAGGTTAGGACATGCAATAGAGACACACACAAGCAAGTACATGGCTCATTCGTTTTGTCAATGACCCTGAAAATTATCTGTAGCCCTGAGACTAGATTGTTTACACTGCAGACCACTTCCATACAACTGTAATCTGTTTCCTGTAGTTCAAAATCGGAATGATAAATACTGCTGGTATTTCGTGATTTTAAAAATTTAGTCATGATATATTGCCAAAGTATTGTGCACTGAAGCAGTGATACTGTACAAATTCTGATATAAGGGTGGGGATGCGATGCGTATCACGATGCTAAAATCTTTAGTTTTAACACCCAGCTATTAAACACCCTAAAATCAAAACAAAACCAATTTTAAAGTATTTCTTCAGATTCCACCAGCATCGTTTAATGTTCATTTGGATAGGAGATAATTAGGTTTATACAAAGTAGTGTTGGGAATGGCTTATAATTGATGATTGCTTCATTGCCCATGAACAATCATTGAAATAATTGTTTAGCATCATTTTCCTATCCATGCTGTTATTGCAGATATGTATACCATGATGCAACTTGCTACTTTATAGAGATGACTAATATATACTGAACATACAAACTTCATGGAATCTTCAAGAAATAGTTATTCATGATTTTTCAGTCAAAAAAGTGAAATTTCTAAGAAATAAACACGTTTTTAGGCCATGACAACTTTAAGGATATGTTCCATTAGCAGGTGTTTCAAACTCTAAAACAGAAGTTCCAAAATTGTTTGTATTTGATTATGAGAAATTGTGATTGATCTCTTTGTCATTTTGTCACTTTGACCAAACTTCAATTATTTCAATTAATCGGAACACCACTAATACAAAGACTTTAAGAATGTTGATAACATGAGGTTGCTATGTCTGAAACAGTTCATGACTCAAGAAAATTTCGAGAAAATGTTTGCTTATGAAGGGAAAATAAGAAGGCATTTATTTTAATCCTCAAACAAAAGTAAGTTGTTTTTTTCTTGACAGATATCGCTTATCATCAGTGTTCAAAGTTAAACATTGATGGGTGGTGGCGAGACATTTGAAGTGTGGTATTTGGATATATGACAATGTCAAACTATGTATGATGTATCGATTCACTGTACCAGCGGCCGATGTATCAAGGTATATCAATGAGTTGTCACACCACTAATGATAAGGTGTTGACTGATGTTGCTCCAGGTAATAAGTGTTGAATTTCAGAGAACTCATTGCTGTGGTCACTGATGTCCTGAGGGTGAGGTTGTGTTTAAGTCATTATTTCTGAGCTGATTTTTCCTCAAGTCAATAAATTCAAAGACTGAGACATTTCTTTCTGCTTTCTAGATGTCATTTCATGAAGAATCTGTTCAAAAATTGAAAACCAAAACGAATTTCGAGTTTATTTTTCGACTGTTGAAGTTAATGAGAGATGTTTATGAGGGCAAAATGTTTTTATTCATGGGTTTTGAATATATCAGGATAGTTTTGTTGGTTTATTTTGTTAACGTGAATGCAGACAACAAACTGATGAATATTCGATAACCGATTTGAACAAGTTGAAGTCCAAAGCTGGATATTTGTTGTTTAATTTTTCATTCAGCAATATGTCCTCTAAACTGCAGTCACAGAATTATCGAATGTGGACCAGACAAAATATTGCGATTGATAGCGATAGCATTTGTGATAAGGTGACACATTTGTCCTGCGAGAACGTCCGTCAATCACTGAGCCTATTACGAATACATGGGAATCTGAAGACCTATCCTAGCCCGGATCTTCCCAGGTGCGTAAACTGGTAGTTACTGATACTGTAGAGAGAATTGATCATTGAGAGGAACAGACGCACCCCTGTGAGTCAAGGGCAACCCTGTCTCTTGTCACTGTTACTTATTGCAAAATATCACAAGTATATATATATATATATTTATCTTACCTCACGCATAAATGTTGTTATGAATAACATTGACTGGTTTGATGTATGGAAATTACCGATGTTTTGTGAATTCAAGTCAAGGGAAGATAACTCTAAATCTGTTTTTTCTTGTTTCATCTGCAAAATCTAGCGATGGCTACGAAAAGATTTGCCTCACATTCCAATGAATAAATTTTGACAAAACGTTTCGAATTTAATCCGTGTGAACACTAAGAAGAGAAATTACACTGTGGCAACTTTACTATGACAATACCTGGGGGAAAAACAGCAAAATGCCAGATTCAAATTGTTTTATTCACACAGGTTCCCTGAAGTGTACAATTCAAAACCCATGCTTCAAACAGTTCTGGCCCTAGGAAAATAAACAAACATTGGGGGTATATCAACCTGTGGTCCCATCTTGACCAGTGAACAACTTATATGGTATATAGGTATTGCAGTGTTCGTGTTTTTGTAGTGCTGAATTCAAAGGGATGGCCACAGTCATTTAGCACACCTGTCCAAGGCCTTTTGTGGTTGTTGCGGTGAACATTTTTTTGATAGATTTTTTATTTATAAATATCACATCTTTGATCTCTGCTATATGATAGTGTACTTGGAAACAAAACAATTAAAAGAATTGACTTTCAAATATTGTGAACATACAGTCAGGAAAAAACATTTTGGTGTTTTGCAAAGTTTACATTTGAAGTTCTGCATGCAGTAATATCATGTAAAATATTACCTATATATGATATATCTCTCTCATCTGAACTCAACGTTCCTTTTTCTGTTTTGATTCTCAAGAAAGCATGTTTTTGAGCTCAAATGTAACAGTATTCTGATTTTTTGGTTGTAATTTTGTGATAAAAAGGTGGAATATTGGCCTGAAAAGTATGACAATGGTTAAAAAAAATGAACTCAAATTTATTGTTCGTTACAGGATCATGAATTTTGTTATAAGATAGCGACAAGAAAGACTGATAATATGATGATGCCTCTGAAGCAAAGCTGTTATGGCTGATGAGTCACGTACATGTGTTGCAGTACTATCACAGATGGATATCAGAGAGGAATGTGTACTTGAGGTTCAGTGTGTGTCACATTTTATTGTGATACACATGGCTGTATTGCAGTAAGTCTTATCATTCTTAAGTTTAAATTCAGAGGCAATCAGAAATGTCATGCCATGAGTCGGAGTTTACAAATAGAACAAAATATGATACCGGTGGTAATGGCCGACCATTCCGCCATCTTTGAAACCCAGATGTTATTGACTGAAGTGTAGGAATCTGCTTACACAGTAGGGAACTTAGCTGAAAATTCACCTGTTATCTTTTTGTGCTTGCCTTTTGTGATTATGGATTATTTCAAATGTGTTAGGCAAACTTGTGTATAACATTAAACATGTGATAAAAACTGCTGTTTGAAATCGTTCCATGTTGAGAGCACAAAATAATATTTTTGTGATCGTTGAAAGAATAAACCTCAATAAAGCAGTTCATGATAATACCACATCCTTAGTATTGTCTGACTTTTATTGTACAGAATTTTAACTATATCATGACTTCCTGTGGGATTAACTGTGGTTATACTTGACTGAAACGGACAACTATGTTTAGTCCATTATAAATGTGCTCATAGTTTGTTATACAAATTATTGCCCCTGAAACAGTTTGTTGTGTCTGCCTTCATTATATACATTATTTACTGTATTTATTTTTAAGCGTGACGTGACATAAATAAAACATGTTATTCCTGAACTATTTTCTGTCTGCCTTACAGACACTGTAGATGTAAACAGTCTATCCTACCAGGAAGTAAAATAAAAACCGGTTTGTGAAAATGAACACCCTACCCTTAGAACTCAAAGACTGAATAGATTTGAAAAATGTCTTAGGTGAAGGGTTGTAGTCCAGCTGTTTATCCTTTGCTGGTGTATAATAGGTTTGGTCAATAGCAAATCGGTTGTATTGCAATATATTGTATTTCAGGTACTCGTATTACAATGCCTATTGTGGTATATTGTTTGACTATGTGAAATTGATTGTGCATACAGATCCTGATTTCTATACACTAAGGTCCTAGAAAGCATTATGATTGCAGCAATCTCAAAAATAAGTTGAATAGTTAGAGACTCGTTTTTTTATGTTTAATACATTTTAGGATGTGAAGTGTGCCATGTCAGTTAGAGGAAAATATGTTGTGATTGAAAGTCTGTGTAGGTTTTAGCTTGAACCACAGAGATAATCACAAAACTGCATATATTTTCTTACCAGTGTACTGGTACTAAAAAGATATTGCCATTCATATTGTGCAATATTTTCTACTTGGGTTTACCTCTCGCGAAATGAAGCAGCCACGATACTGTGCATTGCATATTGTCATTAGCAGACAGGCAGGCAGACATATGGGTGTCAATAAATCAGACATTAAGTTTTCTCTGTGAGTCTGCTTATCATATATCAACATGCTTTTTTATGTAATGAGTAGATTTTACTTGTTTGTGTACACAACCAAGATTTGACTACTGCTCACAACCTCATACTAAGGGGCAAGCATACAGTTCCATGCTCCGTGAACCTACTCACTGCGCCTGTGTTATGAGCGCAGTGCAGCATAGCTGTTGAGCCTACTTTTTCCCCCAGCGCTTGGGGAAAATAAGTGAATCATTTGAACTCCGATTTCACAGGCATTTTTTGATTGCATTTATTTTTCAACTTTATAGGTTAAATTGGTATTTTTGATGATTTATTTAGGTAAGTGCATACCAAAAGGTATCAAAATCTGCAAAGTTGTGTTTTACGTTGGATGTGACCTTAAACCAGGATTTGTATAAAGATGACATTTTTCTGCTCTAACATTACATATTTCTGTGGGTGATAACAGGTCTGTCTCGTGGAAAACAGGAATGGTTGAGTAGCCTAGTGGTGGAAGTGTTCACTCACACAAATACACAGGTTCATTTCTTCAC
Organism: Haliotis asinina; assembly: GCF_037392515.1. NCBI lineage: Eukaryota > Metazoa > Mollusca > Gastropoda > Lepetellida > Haliotidae > Haliotis > Haliotis asinina. The sequence continues at coordinate 45,176,976 of NC_090289.1, forward strand.
ATGGGCACAGTGTGTGAGTCATAATTTCTGGTGTCTCACGTTGTGATATTGCTGGAATACAGTTATGCCCTGTTTATCCGAACCTCAGATATCCGGAAAACTCGCCTTCCGAACGAAAATATGTTAGAACAAATTCACAACGTTGTAAAAGTACTCACTTATCCGGGAATCCGTTTTCTGTAACCGTACAGTGATTTTCACATACAAAACACTAACTTATGTGCATTTTTGTCTCGTATATCCGGATGGTTGAGCACCTGTATGTTTACACATGCGCTTACCAAGGGCCTGGCATGACGTAATAAAGAAGTCAGCAGTCTTTGAAGCGTGAGAAGATTACCTCAGACTACCTCTGAGTAGCAAAGTGACACTGAGTTAATTTTGAGGGGTGTCAATTTGTGGGTCACTATTATTAATCAATCCAGATAATCAAGCAAGCCTGGACAGCTGTGAGCAATTGCGAACTGCTTTCATCATGTGGATATTATCCAATCAAATGAAGACCCACTAGAAGACATGGCCTTGTCGGAACTTTGCGATGTACTACAATCCTGTACAATCTTGTGAATGTCAACAGTGATGAACTGACCGGCAAAAGTCCTCTTGCTTTTCTATACAGCCAGTGCAAAAGGCTATGATTGATTTCTTCAAGCGAGCATAACTGCATGAACAGGTACGAGACATTGTATGCACTGATATTTGTTTATGTGTAATCAACAAAGATGTCTGATGCCTACTATGTTCGTTTCTTTGTACGTTTCTTTGTACATATGGCCTGTGATTCAGATATCTGAAAATTCGCTTATCCGGACAATTTCAATAAAAACACAAGTGTTGGGATAAATGGGGCACGACTGTATTGCTTAAAGTGACCTAAAACTAAATTCACACTCACTCGTGTTACGCAAGATTTGTGTAAGGATGATGTGACATTACAGCATCCTGTCGGTCAGTATATCTGTCTTGTGTTTCCTGTTGTGAGGTCCTGTGGATCATGTCCAGCAATAATCCATAGTCCTTGATCATGGACCTGTAGCGCTTTGTCAACATTAGAGCTTTGTGTGCTTAGGACTGATAATGACTTAGGATCGATCAGCTTGGAGATCACAGGGTAATGGCAGACTATATCATCACTTGTTGTGGAATTGCTGAAATATAATGCTGAGATTGCACTGTGTTTTTGCCTGCTTTAAAAAAAAATATTGGTTTCAGTGCCTTTTATTAATTAAAAAGTTCATTGGACAGTCAATGCTGAAAACAAGATGTTTGTTTTATTGTGTTGTTTATTTTAGACCTGGCCAGTGCTTATTTTCCTGGTTGAGAAAACTACTATTCCAATTTCAGCATTTCAGATGTGAGTCACCAAATACTTTTTTTCACAACTGTGTGATTACTATATGTAAATTGTACTGTGACTGCTTCCCAGTTCACCCAGCTGCAAATAGGCACCTTGTGAGGTTGAGGTTTGGTGATACCTCGCTGCGCCTAACAGGCATTTGCGCTGTTCCTTTACCATGTCTACTTGCCACTGTGCCCTTGAAACAAACTGGGAAAATGCACATATAAATGCACAAGGGCTCTGCAAGAAAACCGGTTTACTGGTATTTATCAGTTCAGCCATGAAAACGATACGTATTGTGTTACAATGATTGAAAATCAGTGTTTTAACATGCATTTGGGAAACTTTGTAACACTTGGAGGTCTTCAGATATTTCAATTTTTCACCCCAGAATTTAGGGGTTTGTTGTAAAACGGCAACCCAAACAACAAACAGTCACCCGTCAAAACTATGGCAAAGGCTTCAGTATGGCAGCATTTTAAGTTGAAAATGTTTTTGTTTATGAATTTTCTTATTATATTAGCTAAATCAAGCAATTGTGATTTTGCAGGGTTTTTGTTTCCTAAATAAAACATTAATTTAATAATGAGTGTATTTTTGATTAAAAAAACCTTCTTGCAATGTATTGCACTTTTGCAATGCATATCACATATTGCAATATATGCTTTTGCATCGCAAAATATCGTAATATGTAAACAACCCCTAAAATGATGACAGTTGTTCAGACAACCTTTATATTTTTGTGATAAAGATTATGCAGTTTGTTCCAGGGTTTGGTCTGGGTTTTTTTATTACACCCTGTGTTGGTTTGAATTTTATCTATATTTGTTTTTGAGTTAGATTGCATTTCATTGGTATCAATTTGTCTCAAACGGATTACATCTTCAGCATGCTGACTCTTAGAAAGAGGAAATACGCTTGCCGTACTTGTCATGATAAGAGCATGAACAGCCATAAGATTTGTGGGTTGTGAATTTCCTTGTACCAAAAGAGGCAAGGTGGGGTTTTACGTGGTTCTTAAGAATATTCGTTCATATGACGATAGGCATACGTGTGTACGTGTGACTGCTTTTACTAGCTAGTTTTATAGTGCAAGCCCACTGAGATTTCCATGCCACAGTTAAGTGTGAATACTCCACTCAGACGCAGAATTTGATTCCGAGTAGACCAGTCCTTGTGTTACCCATTAAAACCTAGTGCCGGGTAGGGACCAACAAGTACCATGTTTTAATGTCTTTTGGTATGACATGACTGAGGATCAAATTTGCCTCTCCTCTATCCACTACACCACAGAAGCGATTTGTACTAAAAAAACCCCAAACTTTAAGGACGACAAAAACTTCAAATTCGAGTCACTGTTTCAGTGATTGGCAAAGGTGGGGACCATATGCCATTTTTCAGATTAGAATAAAAAATGGCCCATTAAAATTTTGAAGTTTACTATTGTATAAAGGAAGTGGTCCATTTTATATTCTGAAAATGGCTGATAATCCTGAAAATGGCCCATTGTCAAAGTCCTCTTTCCCAATCCCTGCAGTGTTTTACCTTATAAAATGATGCTTATATTGTGGTTCATGGTTACCTTCATGTTTTCAGGAAAGATGAGCAAGTATCCTTCACAAGCACCACCTAGTTATGACCAAGCTAACTATGGTTATAGCGAACATCCAAATACAGGTGAGCTATGATTTATCGCAGTGTTTCATAATATTCTTTAGAAAATTAGATTCCTAAGAAATATGGATAAATATATGGGGATGAGTTTAGCTTATTTATTTTTTTATTTGTTGGCTCACATTTTTTAGAAAGGTCAAATGCGTTCGTTCATCCCATATAGCAAACATTTTAGATTTGAAGATCGGGGTAAGAATCCGTCTTCAGTACTTGTTATAACTTGTGACGACTAACTGGATCAGATGATCAAGACTGACTGACTCACAGGAGCTAGGCTGATATCGTTACGACTGCATGATATCACTGTGTACTAGAATATGGACATACACTTGTCAACATTTAAGAAATCTAAGACTTTAATTATTATTTGTCTTTGAACCAAATATCTACTCAGAAACTCAATCACTGATATGCAAAATGATAGAAATGTAGAAATGATTTCATCGTTATCTCCCCTGTATCCATGAGAACAAAATGTCTGCCACTGGCCATAATAAGTATCATTTACTACAGTATGTAGGAAAATATTCACATTCTGACACATAATTTCCCCAACCTTATCACATTAAGCATGTTAAGTATTGCCAAACGTATTCCTAGTCCTGAAGTGTCCGTGGAGAACTGATGTCATGGAATACAGTGGTTGATAAGCCAAGTAACAGCTTTGTGAAAAAATGTTCATGCTAGTCGTAGGAGCCTGTGACATGTTTTAATGGCTAGCTCTCTTCACATGACATCTGTTAAACTGGGAAAGTATGCACAAAAAAAAAAAAAAATAGAAATAGTTAAGAGAATTATCCATTTACATTTACTAGATAATCATGATTTCATGTTTAATTTTAAGGTAAGTCAGTGTTTTGGTAATTTTTCATAATTTTCTCTGTGAACCATTCCTGTGTATTATCAGATTACAACACATGGGTTTTGCTAACACACAGCATGGTATCTAGTGATTTGATTTAACTCAATTTAGTTACAATATTTTAAAATATTTTTTAAAAATAAAAACTTATTGCACCTTCATGTGGCAGGTATTGGATTTGCACCCATTCAGGCAGGTCAAGGACAGTATAACACTGCCTACAGTCAGGGACCAAATGCCTCTGCAGCGTATCCACCCCCACCGCAGCCTGCCTTTGTGAGACCACCTCCACAAATGGAGCCCAAACCTGAAGAAAACGACGTTTTTAGTGATACAGTTATGGCAGGCTTTTCAGATAAAGCTGTCCGAAGATCTTTCATTAGGAAGGTATGATTGAGAAAGTGGTTAGATTATGTTGTGTTTCAGGTCACACTTTCTTAGTACAAATTCTACTAACTTTTTTGAGTCCTGTCTATTATTTGAACCACACATTGACAGTGGCACCAAATAGCCAGCACACAAAGGCAGCAACTTGACCCACTCAGCCACAATTTGCTTCCTAAAAAAGTTAAGACCAACAACAGGTAGTCTAGATCATGTACTTTGTGAACTTGCTGACCAGTGTAAGAAGTTGGCATGGCTTCCATGGGCAAGTGTGCTAAGTGAGTGAGTTTGGTGTTACGCTGGTTTTATCCAACAAATATCATTGTAGAGCACACCAGAAATGGGCTTCAAATGAACAACCACCTTGCTTCCATACCAGCAGGTGACCAACTAAAACGCATCGTGATTTATTACTGCCTAATCATTTACTGACTGACACAATGAAATTGTTTGTTGTTTGTTTGTCCAGCTGAAGAACTAGAAGGGAGGTAACTCTGTACTATTATTTGTTGACATATTTTGATTATGCGCTCCAGTGCGTGTCAGTGTGAACTGAATGTCTGAATAAATGGAAATATTTCAGCTATTACTTCTGATTAGTCTTTGTCAGGTGGAGGAGTGATGGGGTAGCCTAGTGATTAAAGTGTTCACTCGTTATGCTGAAGTCAGAGTTTGATTCCCCCCCATGGGTCCAGTGTGAAGCCCATTTCCCCTACTGTGAATGTTGCTAAAAACAGCATAAAACTGAACTCACTCACTCATTCACTTGTTGGGTGGAAGAAAATAATATTATTTACTCAGTGTCACTGTGTGTTTGACAGTTGTATTTGGAAGTAGAAAATTGTGATCCATTGATGCACAGTTATGTCATGTGACCACAAGTTTATGGACAGCATCATCCTCAGAATGTCTTGACACATATGATTGCATGTGTATCTTACCTGATTGCATTTCAGGTGTATCTTATCCTGATGGCACAGTTGCTAGTCACCGTGGGATTCATTTGCCTCTTTATATATGTGTGAGTATGCTGTGTTGCATCCTTGATAATCTCCAGGGTATACATTCTGATAGGTCTCCGCTGGTACCCTGGATGCATCTGCAGCTCAGCCTGATAATTTCATTACCTCCCTTTTTATCCAATCAAATGTCTTCACTGGAAGGTTGAAAGCCTGATAATTTCATTACCTCCCTTTTTATCCTGTCAAATGTCTTCACTGGAAGGTTGAAAATATGAATCACAAGGCTTCTATCACAACTCACTTTCACTTCTTTTATCAAGTGGATTGAACTTTGATTAAAAGGATTAAACAGTTGCTAAGATGATGAAGCATGTGTAGCACATGTGGTGTTGCCTCAAGTGCTGTCCGGTAATTCCATGCTCCTAAGCACATCAGTTGCACCATGGCAACTAACATCTCTTATTTTTTGTGACTGAACATGCTGGCATGCATCATATTTACCTGGAAATATAAGTTTTATTGATGGCTATCAGATCCTAACGTGCATTATGTCATACGGTTGACCTTACCAGCATTCTAACAACATCGCTTGTTATTCGGTAATTCTGTGTAGCAACTGGTGTGCATAACATCCAGCCAAGTATAGAGATGTATTAGGGCAAGATTATTTTAAAAAATCACTGCATCAATGTAAGGAAGTGTATTTCATATTAAATCCAATTATGAATAATGAAGAAAAAGGATTGAAGAAAACAAATTTTCATGAACTGTCAAACAGTAACTATTTGCATTTATTTACTTACCTTTAGTGATTAAAAGCTAGTCCATTGTAGAAATGTCCTAATTTCAAGCGTAAATGTAGTAGCAGACAATGTTTACCTTTGATACAATAGTATGCCTTTGCAGCAGCACAGAATTATCGGACATGCAGAATTACCAGGCTCAATGGTAATAGCTGTTCACCCAGCTGTGAATGGGTACCAGGTGGGACAAAATGGTGATAGTTAACTTTCTAGTGATTCACAGTCAGTATTCCTACAATGACAGTGGATATCGAGTGGAGAGATCTGTTGGCTATGGTAATATGTTAGGGTCTATTGTGTATAGAAGTTGGTGTTGTTGGTTGCTAGAACAATTAAAGATAAGGATTGTTTGACATGTTGTAATGAATAATGTACTGGCTTTTGTTGAAACTTGACAATTTCTGTGTTCCCTCTTTCAGGAATCCGATCAGAAACTGGGTGAGGACTGATGGCTTCTGGTTTTACTATGTGTCCTAGTAAGTCCATTTGTCTTGAATGTGAAGACTCAGGTTAGAATTCAGTAACCAATGTCGTAAGAGGCGACTGACGGAATCAGGTGATTGGGTTGACTTGGTTGATGCATGTCATTGTATCCCAGTTGCATAGATCGATGCTCATGCTGTTTATCTCTGGATTGTCCGGGCCAGACATGATTATTTACGTATGGCGTAAAATAAACTATAAACTAGGGCTTGCTGTTGATATTGATCATACATTTTGATAACGGTTTCTAAATATCAATAGATCATTGATGAATATTGGAGAAGTAACTTTCAGCAAAAATTCCCCAAAAGTTTGAAAGAAATTAATGTGTTTTACATCATTTATAAGCCGTGACTGATAAATGGGTTACTAACAAAATTATGTCCTGAACATGATTTAGGAGGATGAATAAACAAAGGCCTTACTTTTTATATTATGTGAGTAAATTACAACTTTTTGTATCATAAAACTTATTGAAGGACATAATGGATTACAGAATTTTCATATAGATAATGATGACTAATTTCTGAGTAAGAATCATTGTAAACACCAGTAAAACCAAAACCAAACTGTCTGTGTTTCTTCTATGTTCAACAAGATCGCTTCAAGATGATGATGATGATGATGATGATGATGATTGCATGTTAATGGTTCATAATTCTATCAATACTGTTTCCCACATTACAGCGGAACATTTCTGGTGACATACATTGTGCTGATCTGCATTCCATCTGTCAGGTAAGTTCATGTATTGATACATATCAGGGGCCTTACTTGTAAAACTTACGAGAATTGTTTTAAGAGTACCCTTTAGCAGGTGCTCTGGCAAAATTTCTTTAGTGGGTACACTACAATAATTTTCTGACCAGATCAGTCTGATTGTTTTTCATCCAAACCAAATGGGATGTTTTGGACAATTTCATAGTAATGGTCGGCGATGACTGTGCTGTTGAGCCACAGTCAGGTTGTGAAGTTAAGAAATTCATAAGTACATATATTAAAGATAACTGCAGTTTGCCCAGTAACTGTATGAGGCCTCACCATCAGTTAGAAAATACATTGATCTGAGAGTCACTGACATGAGGGGCTGTGGGGTAGCGTAGTGGTTAAAGCATCTCCTCATCATACTGGAGACCCGGGTTTGATACCACGTGTACACAATATGTGAAACCCATTTAACGTGCCCCCCAGCATGATATTGGTGGAGTATTGCTAAAAGCAGTGTAAAACTAATCTCTGACATGAATTTGATTGGAAGCATAGATGTCAGCACGTCAACAAAAGAATGATGTTATTTGAACAAGATTTTGTGAGTGCTTGCAATTTACAAGATTTGTTTCTGTTGCAATATTATTTTCCTGAAAAGGGTGAGCTTCTGTACCTATCTGTGCTGGTTTGATGTGAAACATGACAATGCCTTTTTGTTAATAGGCGTGCTACTCCTGGAAACTACATCTGTCTTGGTGTGTTTGTGAGTAGCTTTCCGTGTATTTTTGTGTTTTCTTACTGAGCTTTTTATCATGAATTATGTCAGATTGCACAGATTATATACTTCTATGTTGTAAACTAGATTGATTTATGAATTGAACTGGCCATAAATTAAATTAAATTAAATTAAATTAAATTAAATTAAATTAAATTAAATTAAATTAAATTAAATTGAATTGTTTAAACATTTTAAAAAGATAAGTGTATACTTACAATTAAAAATATGTATGTTAAATTAAAAGTGAATTTTAAAAATACATCCATAAAAATGTTTTCATGTCAATGTTTTCTGTTTTAGACATTGGCCTTCTCCTACATGGTGGGAACAATATCGAGGTGAGGAGAACTGTTATCTCCTTTTGGCTTAGAATATTCAATAGTTCAGAGTTGGAACAGTTTCATTCTCTGTGCAGAGTTGTTGCATTCTTTGCTTATACAAGGATCTGCTGATCATTGGCACCAAATCCAGTTTCAGCCTGATCGATTTTGATCCAGTATTCCCTTACAGTTGGGTTTACTAAAATACTGGAAGCCAGAGAATCGAGGGATTGTGTTATGATTTTGACTAAAATACTCAGGGTTGGTGCAAAGCAGAGTGGAACGTAAAGTCAGTAATCCTCTCTGCATCTTTTCTGAAACGTAGTTATTGAAATCAGTTGATATGATTTTCACACACTTCCTGTCCTCTTAGTACCCGTACTGATATGTTCTTGGTACTCGTTTTTCTGTTTTGAGAAATATCAGTGGTTTTCGTTTCCTTGTTTCAGTTACTATAGCACGAACATTGTCCTGATCACGATCGGTATCACAGCCCTTGTCTGCCTGTCCATCTCGCTGTTTGCCATACAAACAAAGGTGAGTCCACTTGAACATAACCACTATCTAACATGACTGTCATTCTTGGTTTTGTCTGTTTGTTATTTAACATTGTGCTCAGCAGTATTCCAGTTATATGGCAGCGGTCTGTAAATAATGGGAGTGGAGTCTGGAACAGACAGTCCAGTGATCAACAGCATGAGCACTGATATGAGCAAATGAGAAATGATGACTTGTGTCAGCCAAGTCAGCGAGTCTGACCACCTGATTCTGTTAGTCACCTCTTAGACAAGCATGGGTTACTGATGGCCAATTCTAACCTATATCTTTATGGGTCTGTCATATATTGTACATCTCAGTACATATGTACTCAAGGACTAGCTATTGCAGTAATACAATACTGCAAAAGTTATTGTAGTTTTTCCTTTTGTGCTAATTTGTATTGCTGAAAGTAACCTATATTTTTTAAAAGTGCATACCTCTGTGCATTAGAAATTGGTCATGAATGGTTTCCCCATTTTGAGTCTTCTGATTCTTTTCTTTCAATAACCATTAGTGATTATTTTGTATTTGTTTAATGGCTTATTGTATGATTCTGTTGTCCAGATTGACTTCACCATGTGCAGCGGCCTGCTGTTTGTTCTGGTGATGGTGTTGTTTTTCTTTGGCTGGGCGTGCCTCATCACCTTCTACACAGTCGGCTACAACAGGGTATATGGAACATCTTCACTATATGTCACAGCTATTATGCCATTCTTAAAGATGCACAAGAAGCTATAATGCAAAACTCACATCGCTGAAATGATGCCACCTACCCTATACTTTCCTGTCTCAGACAAGGATTTACTTAGGATTTTTTGAAAACTAGAATTTTTTTAGAGTGCTCTTTTTTTTGGAAAGTCTGTCTTCTTGTGTTTGCGACATCTGAATTAAACATGGTGTGTTTAGCACCTTTGCTTTTGCTGTTTATGTCAGTGTATCATTTCATTCAAACTTAACAAATATTGAATCAGCTGCTTCACAGCAAGATGTAAGTGTCTATTAAGCATTTTCCTTGTGGTGTAAACGACTACCATGTTTAAGTTGATACATGACTATCGAATTTGAGGTTGTTCCCATACTTTTGTGTTTGTAAATATATGCAGGTAATGTTTTCAATGGACCAAATTACAGAAGTAAACTTTATCATTTTAATAAAAAGTGAGTCATGAATTTGTTATATTAAGGATTATTTAATGTTTAATCTGTATCAGTGATTGATTAACGTGAATTGGTTTACACAGTGATTTGATGTTTCAGATTTTGGACTGTGTTTATGGAGGTCTTGCAGCCCTTGTGTTTGGCCTGGTGAGTACTGGCAGAATGTTTCAGTTCTGAAAGAAGCCTTTAAAGGAAATATGCATGAATTTTATGCAAAGTCATATCACGTGACAGCAGGGCTTTTTGGTTGACAATGACACATATCTATCAGAAATAGACAACTGCCTTGACTCGAACTAGTGTTAGATTTAGTTGAATGGTTGTTAACACCACACTCAGTAATATTCCAGCTGTATGGTGGTAGTCTGTGAAAAATATACTCTGGATCAGACAATCTAGTGATCAACAGCATGACCTCGACCTATGCAGTTGGGATGTGATGACGTGTCAGTTACGTTGGCAAGTCTGACCTAATCCCGCTTAGTTGCCTCTTACAACAAGCACGAGTTGCAGAAGACCATTCCTAACCTGAATCTTCACAGGTCGTATCAGATGTAGACAACTGCTGAATAATATTGACCATTAACAACAATAAACTAAGTATTAATTGGATGCCAGATCAATAATTCAGTAAATCATCAGGGACAGGATGCTGTTAAGATGCATACAGCTTGTCAAGTACAGGATGCTCACATGGATATGTTGCGTGAAAGTTTATTTTGATTAGGTACATGCTGAAAAATCTGATCATTCCCCCATGTCAAAGGTTTTTCAGTTTCAGTTAATATCGAAATCTTTTACTTACTTTCTTCCTTTCTTAGTGGAGTAGACTTGTAGGGAAAGTGTTTGCTTGTCAATTTATCATGTCAGTCAAACTCAACAAATATTGAACCAGCTTTGGTAACATCTAAGTTAGGGTTTGTTTCCCCGCTCAATCACTCACTTTCACACACTATCACTCTCACTCACTCGCTGCTTATGTGCTGACGAATGTTGCAGTTCTTGATCTACGACACCCAGATGATAGTTGGTGGCAGGAAGCATGAACTCTCCCCAGAGGAGTACATCTACGGCGCTCTGCAACTGTATATGGATGTCGTCTACCTCTTCCTCATCCTCCTCTCCCTCTTTGGCAAGAGCAACTAGGACATCTGATTCTTACTAGAAAGACATGCCACTTGATGTACCGACAAGTTATTATTTAGTATCTGGTACAACGGATACAGTTGTTGGATTGGTTCTGACATTCAGGTGGAATTTGAAAATAATCAAACAATGTTGCTACCAAAATGCTTGATTTGTGGTCAGTTGTGAAACTACATTGAAGTGGCAGATGGTGTTAAATGTTATAATTTTAAATGACCATTGTTAAAAATTCTCTTGTGGCATGTATGGTAACACATGAATAATTACACCAATTGTACATAACTCATCCTTTCTGGATGAAGCTAGCCAGCTACTGATGTTAGGTGAGCCATGGATGCAAAATCATCACTGGCAATATTTCTCAGGCAGCTTCTCCAGCAAGATGCAACACAGTCCTGATTACTTATTTTGTATCATGAATACACAATGCCATTTAGAAGTGGCCAATCTGTTATACTGTGAAACCTGTCTAAACCAACACCCTACTGGACCAAAATAAAATGCTGGTTTAGACAGTGTGCTGAATTTGACCATGACGATCATTTTACAACATGACTGCCATTTACACTGTTGTCTTAACGGGAAGTAGACATTTGTTTTTACTGTAAAAATCCTTAGATGTTGGCAGGCTTACAGTGCATGTTGTTTAAAGGGATGAACTCTTTGGGTCATGCTATATTCTGAACTACCCAACGAAATGGTGATATAAACTTACCTCGTACTTTCTTACGTGATTAAAATCAATTAAGTGGATATGAACTCATTTAGATTATTTTGACAAGCATTGACTGACATTGAATGACTCTGATCAATAAAAGTGAACACTAACTCAACGTTGGCCATACTTTCAAAGCAACGAACAACCATTTGGATGGATGGCATGGACGTCGCAAGAAGTTAGTATCTAAGGCTCACCCAAACGTGTTTGAAATGCTGTCCTTTCTGAGGTCAGATAAAAACTGCCTGGCAGGGGTTGCCACATAAATGCAGAATAGACATGTCTGTAGGTAATTGCGTACACAGATGCAGTTTTTCATTTAATAAAACTGGATGTGTCCTTTGTTTTATGAAATAATGAGTACAGAAAAAAGTGAAAAAAAATTTGTACTTTAATGTCCATTCAGTGGATTTTAGTGTGGAAATTACATTATGTTTGAAATTGTATCATGAATGAAGTAAAGTCTGTAATATTTCATGTATATTACTTTGTTGAAAGATTTCTTTCATTTTCCATTTGCGAATTTGTTGTTACCCGTATGCTTATCAACACAGATTACGTCCATTGTTTTACAAATGCTGTCAACTTGAAAATCCTCGAATGCAGGCTTATTTGTTGTTACAAACATCACAAATGTCTACTCCCCAGTAACAGACCATTTACATGTGTCAATTTCTTTATCTGAGTATTCATCACAACTTCCTGTTGAATTATCTAGCGTTCTAAGAGGATTAATTAGTGTATTGGAGTATGGGTCCTTGATTGCACAGCTCATATCCATGCCGATATAGATAGATCACTTCAGAATTATCTCAACCACATTGTGACTACACAAGTTAGCTATGAATAAAGACCAACTTCATGCAACAAATACTTGTCACCAAAAGAAAGTAAAGTCATTCAGCATCACAGTATTTCTCATAAAACTAGTTCATAGTGAAAAACATATATGACTCTGAACAATGATAAAATGTAAAAACAGACTGCCAACAACTGAAGGTAGGTCACCATACTAGATACCATGGGGGCTTATAGTGCTTTTCAATCTGCATGGTGTCCAGTTTGATTTACACCATCCCTTAAGGTGTTGGCGACTGTATGCAAAGTTTGCCATTATCTAAAACCGACATATATACTGTGATTAAGAACTGTAGTATAATTTTTCAAATTATGTCTGGTCTCTTTGTATGATGTCCGCTCACACACCCTCTCAGTATGGAGAAGCCACACAGATTTGTTGGTAGCAATGAAAGAAAAGAAAAAATGGACTATTTGAAGTTTGTTGAATAAAATCATTCCCTCCAAAATTTACTTAAGAGAAACACTCTGTGTTTCCCACCCCACACCAAAACTGAAAAAATGTGTCTGTGTTTATTTACTGTGCATATCAAGGACTCAGTACTTACGGGTACCTGTTGGTGGATGTGGCTCAGATTAGATCCTCATTTATATCTGCAGCCTGTTGGCTAAAGATGCTGAGCGTGTTACATGAACAACAGTGGAATGAGTTTTAGATTTGTTAAGGTTTTAGGATAGACTCTACTTTCGTTAAAAAGGGCCAATATCATTGGAAATTAATATTGTGCAAGTAAATTGCTGCTTTGCTTTCGCCATCCATATTTTGTAAATGTTTCTGATTTTCTAACCTGTAATAGGGTGGCTGATGAAAAATATAACAGTGGAAAAGTTGTTTTTTTCTTAATTCTTTTCTGATTTTATTGCATGAACTTTTCATCAATTAGTTACAGTCTTTAAATAGTTAATGATGAAGATCCATGCTTAGACGTTTTAAATGAATTTTAGATAAGAAATATGAACCTGGTCTTAATTTTGATGGGTGTGCAAAGGAACAGTATGTCATGTTTTTAAATATGGCATACATTTTCTCATTAGCAGGGAAAATTGAAAAAGAAGATAATCCGAATCTGGAAATGCTCTGATGTAGAGTTGATGACATAGCCATGGTTGTCCATGGTAGAACAGCACAAGTCATTCCAGGCTTGATGTACGTACATCGGAGACAGGCTTGTCGATGGCTCCGACTTTTATATCACAGTGTGAACAAGATTTGAGCCTTTGCATTGCTCAGTATTAAATTCCATTGCAGAAAGTTATAAGAGAGTTGAATGATTGTGGTTTGAGTTGAGGTGCTGTATTTGACTGTCTTTTCTGAACCATTTTATGGACAATAATTTATGTATTGTTTTCTGAAAGTCTTCACTGAAAACTGCATGTGACAAAAACGTAGCTCCCTCGTTATCTATGTTCAGTTAATGATTCAATGTTATAGTGACAGAAGGAAAGGAACAGTGTCAGTGAAAGGATTTTCTTCATCACATGAAACTTCATGAATTTGTCTTAATATGACAGTAGAAGGATTTTCTTCATCACATGAAACTTCATGACTTTGCCTTATTGTGACAATAGAAGCAGTTTCTTCATCACATGTAACTTTGGTTTAGTGTGACAGTAGAAGACTTCTTGTCATCACACAAATATGATATTATATTACTACTGAGCTGTTATTGCACCTGTTACATTCAACAAATTTAATCATTAGTAGTTGTTTGGTTGTCAGTGTAAGAAACTTTTTCTACAAGATTCTTCTGACTTTGCTCAATCCTAACATGACATTCAGATGGTTGTATATGTTTTTTAGGAAAACATGTAATTAGTAATTCAAAGTGTTTTTCCCTTACACTCTTTAAATGCTGGTTAGCTGCACTAGCAGACAATGTCAGGGTTGCTTTACTGATAATGTATAGGATACCAGGTTGTGGGCTAATCTACCGGGTAAAGCATTAGCTCATCATGCCGAAGACCTTGGATCGATTCCCCACGTGTGCACTGTGTGAAGACCATTGCAGGTGTATCAGGCCGTGATATTGCTGGAATCTTGCTTAAAAACATACTAAGACTCACTCATAAATCCTGTTTGATATCAGTGATCTTATAAACATCGCTTATGAGTTGCATTCATTAGCCTTGGAATTGAATTTGAATTTTTTTCAAAGAAATGTGATAAAAGGTCAGGTTATGAATTTAAAAAGGTTTCGTTTTGAAGGTAATACATAAGGACAAGTGTAAAAGTTTGTATCCATCATCTGAACAATCCTCACATGTCACAGTTTTATTAATCATCAATTTCTGAGGATGCCTTACCTGACTGTTTGCCAGAATGAATTGCCATTTTTTAGTATGTCTGTTTTTGATATACTTTCATGTAGACGTGACAGTCTTCACAGATCGTCAGTCAGTGATAAACCCTACTTCTCAGTTCTCTTTAACAATCACTGGAACATATATTGGTTTCCTTTGTATGAGCTTACATAAACTAACGCTTTCTTCTTTACATGGAAGTATTAACATATTCATACTATTGATATGGATGGATATTTTTGTATTTTTCAAAAAATTATTATTGTCTAAAAAGATTCCTGTATTTCTCTTAGATTGGATGTTGTTTTGTCTAGTAACGGTTCTGAAATAAATCATGTATTAGTGTTTTGTGTCATGTCATTGGTTCTGATTAAAGAGATGTCACAAATTTGGTCAGTTATTTGAGACTAGCATGCCAAAGACAAATTGGATCAATGAATTATTTCAAATAACTTCTATAACGTATTTTAATATATGCACAGTGTACTTTTGGACCAATTTGACTTTTTGAATTTTTCAGAACAGACGTATGTATGTATATAGCTCTTATTGATGCACAGACTGATGCACTCAGAAATCCTTTCTTGAATTGAAGGTTTTCAGTTATCCAGATTGTAAGAATTGGTAATACTGATTTGTTTCCATTCCAGCAGTGTTTAATGAATTCATATGAAAGTTTGACAGAAGATAATCAAAATCAGGCATTGAAGATGATATTAGAAGGCCAGCTGTATTTTGTCTCAATTATAGATGAGAACATCACAATGGATGACGTCTTGTGTGCTGTATGGTCACAGTTGGACTTGATATGAGACTTGTCATGAAGAAATGGCGACACACAAGTACTGTCAGATATCAGATATATTTTCAGGATTTTTATGGGAAATTAACTAAAATAATTAATATTTGTTAAAAGATTAATAATCTTAGCAGACTTGTTTATGTTTATTTCCCCTCTTTTTCCCCGAAGGGATACATTTGTGATAAATTTGAACAGCAAAATCAGCATATGCTTGTATAATTCCAGATACTGTGAATCATTTGTGGATCCAACTTAAAGAATTGCTCCCAAAATCTTTGTCAAGGCCATTGTGGTTGTAAAACCACTAACGTTACAGGATGTGGACTGGGATACAAGATATTTCAGTGCAATCAGTTTGTTATATATAAACATATATAATGGACACTGGTTTGATGTCTGCTTATGATAGATTTTGAGTTGCAGTGACAATTTGTTTTTATGTTTTGTTTCTTTATGAGAGAATGGTACGTGACACGATATACCATAATCAGCATACTGAGTGACTTCACCAACACGTGACCTCTCAGCCAACATGTGACCCTCAAACAACATGTGACCCTCAACCAACATGGATAGTCTCACATCTGTGCTTAAGTTTATGATAAAAAGCAGAAGATTCCAGTGAGCGTACTTATACTTTTTCTTACCCCTGATGTGAAGCTTCTTTGTGGTATCCCCTTCATGATATTGCTGGAATATTGCTAAAAGTGGCGCAAAATAAACACACTTTTATCAATTCCAGTCTGCAAATCTAGTCTTACTTTACTTACCATTTCTATTACTTAAAGTCTTGAAACATGTTTTGGTAAGTATTTCTAATGTTTATTGATACAGGTATTTTGCTTGCTTATCATGTTACTTTAGGAAATAACGTGTTTAACAAAGTGCCACCCTGACCTTTTGAGCAGTTGGCAAGATGTGAAGTCTCCAAGGAATCCAATATTGAGCCCAAAAGTTCAGTCATTCTGAGTCATACAAAAAAAGTCACACATGACAATGTTGGTCACTGCATATTACTATAATTTGAAATACTGCGAGATTGTTGATAACCTTGTCCGTTCATTATTGCAGAAAATGTAGAATTTCATTGTTTTTAATAAGAGATAAATGTATATTTAAGTTTAAATTTGAAGCTTTGGGACAATCAGGAATCAGCCTTTTAGAAAGGAGGGGTCTGGTTTGTGGCTGGGTACTCATGTGTGAGGAATTTCCAGCAATTTGTGTTTGTTAATTTTGTACTAATTGATTTGCTGAGAGTTAAGTGTTACACACTTGGTGTGTGTGATTATGTGTGACACATCTAAGTGGATGAGTAATCCCTCTCGAAGTACGGGGACAACACCAATACAAGATGTAACAATTCGATGCTGATATTGGGCTTTGGTGGTGTTAGACTTAATGTCTGTGTAATTTTTCCAATTTGTTGTTATATGTGTTTGTGAAATTATTGTTAATAAAGATACAGTTTGTTCAGTTTATGAGTTTGTTGATCTTATCCAAGCTGTTTAGTGAGAAACCTATATTTGGTGTCCCATGTGGTGCTTTTGCTGCAGCAGCCAAGCTGAAGTGCAATAATGGCTGCCACAATAGTTCTAACAGTTAGTGACAATAAGTGATGTTGAAATTGGCTCTCTTTCTCGCTCTCTCTCTCTCTCTCTCACACACACACACACATTTCCAAAACTGATCTGCCCTACATACATCTAAAATCTAAATTTTCAATTCACCTTTGGATAGTAAATTTGAGATTCTGAGCGGTTGAGCAGGCAGGTATTTTGAACGTTGATTATGTTTAAGTGTATTTAGAGAGAGTTAGTGCTGCACTTGTGACCAATCCCTTTGTCCTGTAGATAATAAAATATGTTAAACTTGGTATGAAATTGGTTGGACCACAGTAAACTAGATTTATAACAAACTGACAGTTAAAACACACTCTTTTGTTAATCCCTCTTGCTGTATGTTTTAGTCGAAAGGAACTCTGGTGATACAAAGTTTTTATTTACAACTAGGACTGACTGAACTGTAATGGATGATCTGATTTGTAGACTGAACTTAGTCTGATGTTTGAAGACATCTGATCAGTTTTACTGTCTCTTGGTCCTGTGGACACAACGTCTGCCTGACAAAAAATTGGTTGTTTGATTTCCTGTCATATTCCAAATATGTTAAAATGTGGTATGTTTTAGTGCTGCCAGGAAGTGGTTTAAAGGGAACGGTTGGTGTAATATTGGTAAACTGTGGGTGGAATGCATGTCCAACTGTGGCCTGGCAGCCAACTCAAGAAAATGTCTTAAGCACAGACTGATGTAAAAGCAGCTTTTGAAATGAGAGAACGCCCAGCGTAGGTTGTATTGGGCTGACAGTTTCAAATATCGGCTGGTCCTTCTGGCCTTCAGTAATGTATACCTTTTTTATCAACTGGAATTTTTCCCTTGTTTTTTTTTCCACTTTACTCATGGTCGGGAACCATTCAAGATCCATCATATTACCATAACCTACAGTTTCACTTCCAGCCTTTTTAGCGCACAGGAATGTCTACATCAGTCTTAAACAAATAAAAAGCCATCTCTCTATGCGATAGGGTTTGCTAACTGATCTTGTCGAAACAGTGTAAAACTAGGTACAGTATAATTTCTTTTGGTTTTATTGTTTCAACTTTCACACAATGACCTGCAGATTTCATTCAGGGCCAGTTCATTTTGAAGCCTGCAGGTGGCTGCAGGCCCTGATGGCCAGCTGGCAAAGTACAGTATTGCAAACAGGGTTAAAAAAGTGTCGCAACAAATCTAGTCAAGCTATCAACTGTAGGTTTCCTGATTTCTGCAAGCCCAGTTGCAGAAAAGTCAGTGATCTTTACTAAACCACCACAGATTTACGTTTGTGGATTAAAACCCCACATTAGGGCACTTATATTTTGTTGGTTCAGTTTGTAACCCTGCAAGATGAATATTCCTTCCTCCTTGTTTGTCCTTTTGATTCAGTTTCCCACAAACTCTATTGGAAAACATTACATTCAAACAACCTGAGAAAAATCCTCCAGTGTATGTCCTCACAAAGTGTAAATGTCCTGAAATGTATGTCTAAAACAACTACCAGTTTAGCCACTCTGGCATTTAAATACTGTTCTAGTTAAAGCTGCAATTCACACTCCTCGAAATTGTATATTATATTCAGTACCGTGGGCTAGGAAGCAAGAAAAACCAAGTGAAGTTGTCATTTGTCAAACCCCACATAAGGCTAATTGTGTTCCTATGTTTGCCTGCACCATACCAGTAGTAATACATTACTTTTGGCTTCCGTTTAATATCAAGTTGGTGTTAAAGCAGTGTGTACCCACATGGGTACAATGTGTGAAACCCATTTCTGGTGTCTCCTGCCATGATATTGCTGGAATATTGCTAAAAGCGCTGTAAAACTTAAACTCACTCTCAGATGTACTAACTGAATTACTGTAAACAGCCAAATTTATGCGACCGTTTCATTTTCCCAAACTTCGCATCAGACTTCATGATGCGAGAATATAAACAATATAGATATATCATTCACTTTATTCAGATGTCAACAACATAAAAACAATGCAGGTGTCACTGCTCAATCATGTGTCACTGCTGGGCTAATCTGGATGAACAGCTCAATCATGTGTCACTTACAGATCCTCTTCATGATAGTTTTTACAACAGATTAGATTTTCGCCAACCCCTCACAGCTGCTGTGATCTCGCTTTTGTTTCTTTGCTAACATCTGAGATAATTTTAAATACATGTCAACTAGCACATTGCAAAAAGGTTTAGTGACCATCATGAACGAAAATTTAAAGGCGCGGAAATAAGACAGTTTACAGTACTTTTCAAAGAGGCATTAAACATAATTCTCTCACACATTCATCCATCACACGTTTCTCAAAAACCCAAACAACAAGACTAAGTTATTCTTTATTTACAATAGTGTCTATTAAATCCAGGTCCTGAAGCTGTTTCCTGACAATGTCACTCCATCCTTTATTGGCCGCTGGGTTGATAGGGCTTGGATGCATGATACACTCGGTACGAATACCGTCAATCCTGTTCATCCCAATAACTTTCCTTGCACGATCATATGCAAATTTCCCTACCCCAACTATGGTGGTGATGCCGAGAAGCTTCAATACTTCTAACAGAGCTTTGTCACATGCAGTATTGATCCTCTGCAATGTCCTGGCCTCAATCTGGGGTGGTGTGATGTTTTTTCCGGTTTCACTCATAAAAGCAAATGGGCACATGTTGTACACAAAACAATTGGTGAAGAAAGTCTTGGGGTCGCCACACAGGTCTCGGAAGAAACTCCAAAACCTTCGCCCAGAAACCTGGAAATAACGTCGACAATGTCATGGATGACAAATGAAATGAATTAACTAACAGCATCACTACCTGGCTATCAGTCAATAGCCATTTCATAATTACTGATGATCTGTATGATCTAAGATGATACTTGATAGCCAGGACTTAACTTTTGAAATGCATTTTATGCCTGCTCTTGATAGACATTGCTGTTGACATTGCATATTTTCATTACACTACTGATATTATAAGTGTGTCTTCAGTTCATTTGCACAGATTCTTACCTCTGACCGTGTACAGTTTAGTCCAGTCACCAGACGTTTAGGGTGTTCGGGACATGGTTTGAGAACAGCACCACATATCTTCAGCCAGTCTCTCACCATACTGCCTTCGCCAAATGGTACCTTCAAAAGATATAAAACATTTAAATCAAACACTTTAGTGGCAAAGAAATACGCTCAGTCATTAGAACAGTCTGATAATGTATTTAGCCAAGCACATTCCTAATAACATCACACCAATCAAAAACAACAAAAATCAAACATTTTGAAGCAGCCATCATTAAGTATTACAGATATCTAGGAAGGCATGCCAGTTACAAATATCTTTGCTTGGTGTTGTTGTAGTCCCGCACTAAGCAATATCTAACCTACATGACACTGGCCTGTGAATAATTGAGTCTGGACTGGACAATCCAGTGATCAACATCATGAGCACTGATCTAAGCCATTGGGGTACAATGACGTGTGTCAACAAAGTCAACAAGTCTGACCACTTGATCCTGCTAGTTGCCTTGTACTACAAGCATGGACTGCTCAAGACCAGTTCTAACCTAGATCAAAGTGTTACCAAATTTTGAAATCCATGAGTCATCACTTCTTTGCACTATTATAGTTGTAGTAAAACATCTGAAAATAATGGCACGACAGGATCGTGATTGACTGGGTTTCAAATTATTCTAATCCTGTTAATACTCACCCCATTCTGTGACATTCCCCATGGTCCAGGATTCATGCCAAGGAACAGGATCTTCTTCCTTGAGTTGCAGAACTTCTCAACAAAGTTGTAATGAGGTTCAAAAGCATATTCTAATGGGTTGTATACAAATGCCACCTTTGAAGGTAGAGTTATCTCCCTTAGTTCCTCACACTGGGTCTTCTCAATAGAGATATAGTTCTCTGACACTGATGGTGCTGGAGTTTTTGGAACAAACACGTAAATCCCTCTTTCAGAATTTCCTCTATTGACATCAACACATCTCTTTGACACATCATTACAAGTTTCATCACCAGCCTTCACAACATTTGATTTGGACATGGAATTTGAAGACACTTGTTTTGATTCACTCAAACATAAAAAGTCTGTTTCATTTTTGTGATTTAGCACATCAGAAGGAACAAAATGCCCATGAATATCAGCTTTTGTTGCTGTGTGGTCAGCAATGTTTGGACCTGGATGTGGAAAGGTGTCTAAGATAAAATTGTCTTGGTTCCTGAAATCAGTACAAACATGCATATTTGAAACTGAAACATTCTGATGTAAATGTGGCAACATTCCTTGGTTTAGTTCACCATGGTGTCTGTCCTTGAAAGATTGAATACTACTACTGGGACGAGATTGATTTTGTTCATTCATAAACTGTCCATGAACACCTACATGGGTCAATGGCGTCACATCATATGCTGGCTCAATATTACATGGTAACATATTCCATTTAGGTACTTGATACAGATGACCATTCTTTGGCGAATCTTCTTGTACATCATTTCCCATTACTTTTCTACATTTGAAATAGTCCTTTATTTGTTTCTGTACAGGACCTCCAGTGGAAGATGTCTCACTATGAGAAACATGAACTCTCTTCAGGAATGAAGCTGGTACCTCTTCTCCATTATATTCCATTGTTCTTCCGGAAATCGTGAAGATCCTTCCCAGTAACACTTAAACAATATGCCCTCTTGACTGTAGTAATCAAGATACCTTTATGATAGAACATATATACCAGTATATGGTATGCCCAATGCCTTTACCCATGTAGCAGAAAGGTGGTAGGTTTATGTGTTCTGTTACCTGGTGTCTTCATCCAAATTTATCTTAGAAACAGTTCAAATTATAATGTTATAACCTATCAGTATGTGACATTATACAAAGAAAGGCCTCCAATGTCACGTACAGTATGAAAAAGGTGATGCATCTATATGTGACATGTTTCCTAGGGGTTACTGTGTAGTGCTTTGTCACTTGAAGGACTTTCAATTTGTCATCATAAAAATGTCATATTCAATTCCCATGGCATTAAACTGAACTAATAACTTCTACCTCCTACTCAGTGAATGGGAAAAGAAGCAAAAAATTGCACTTGCAAAAACAACTGATCTTATGACTAGTGATACCATCTCCAACATCAAATAGATACTGATGTTTGAGTCACGGTCATGAGAAACTACCTGTACTGTTTCTACGACGCAACGTGATACTATTTAGGTGATGTTGTTTACACACGTCATGACCTCACAAAGCCTGATCAAAATGACCCAGAATCACATGAGCACCGACATGGAGTGATCTTTGCAATTGCAACAATAAAATTATGCAGGCCATAGATTATATGCGTGAAATCACATAACACCAGTCCTGGTTGTACAGCTACAACATTAAAAAGTATTTAAAAGGTAGCGTGTGTCAAAAACAGGTCAGTTTGTGAATAGTTTATGAAAAATCAGTTTAATATACCAGAACTATAATAACTGCTCCCTGAACAGGAAGTACCTGTAGACGCCATTGTTGGTGTTGACATCTTCGCAGAAGGCAGTGTCAATCCTCTCTTCCCATTCATTTCAACATGAATCGCTTATTTGGAAAGGGAAAACCGAAGGAACCTGCGCCGAATCTCAACGACTGCATATCAAATGTAAGTATAACAACAAGAGTGTTAGATATTATTATGTACCTATGACAACTGACTTGGTTGTAAATATCAAATACGTTATGGGCCAACAAAAATGGACATTCCAATAAAGTCATCGTATTCTCGCGATTATTGTCACTATATAAGCAGATTGTGGCGTTCAAGCAAGGGGAATTTACAAGGTAAAGACTTAATTGTAATAGCATCAAAATACCACCGATTACGAAATCCCGTGCCTTATATCCTGATATTGACAAACATTTGTAATTTCCTTTATTAGATTGACAGTCGAGGAGAATCGATAGATAAGAAAATAGGACGGCTAGACCAAGAATTGAACAAATACAGGAATCAGATGAAGAAGATGAGAGATGGTCCATCAAAGGTAAGAATATCTGATATGAAGAATACTAACATCGTTATTGGAATGTAGGCTAGTATTGACATGCCTGATACAGATAAGAGTATGCCTTATTATTTAAAATAGAACATACATAATACAACATAAAACAGTACTTGTGTGGACTTGGATGACCAAGTTGTCAAAAGCACCATTATTCACTGTGCTGAGAAGAATCAGTTAGACTATGCTAGAGACCTTCAGTTTATGATCATGATGATAGTGGTTAGTTTGTCATATTTCTAGGATTGACATCACTTGAAGGTTGTAGGTTTCACCAGAGTGGTCACCAGCTGAGACCTTTCATCACTTTCAGCTTTCCTTCCACATTCAACTGCCTTGCAAACACATCCATAAATATGATTAAAGGAATATTGTTCAAAGCTGAGTTAAACCTAGCTGAGAGCAGTTCTGCAGTCATATGCAATCAAAACATGACCATGGCTCTCGGTTAGTTTAAACCTACCTCCAAGTTCATATCTTGTTTCCTGTAATTGTTTCAAGTTGATGCATACAATCCATATTATCTTTATTTGGTGGAAGATGGTTGACTTAAATGCATAACTGCTTTCCAGTACTTTACAAAGTAAAACAACAGCTGGTGAACATTGGTATAATTGTGCATAGTTGTGGTTGTATCTGTTTATGAGAAAGTGGCCACTAATAGGATTGGGTTGTCAGGTTTGCTGAGTTGGTTAAATAATGTATAGCATTACACAATGAACAGAAATACCTTTTCATAAATTAATGTTGTTTATGTTTGATTGTTATTTTTCTTTGCAGAATATGGTTAAACAGAAGGCAATGAGGGTGTTGAAACAGAAAAAGATGTAAGTCTATTTAGAGATGATGATAACACATTTTAGTTCATGATGATAACACATTTTAGTTCATGAGACTTCTGGTCTAACTTATGCACTCAGTGACCAAAGTTAACGGCCTGCTCTGTCATTTGCAGCGTGAGCTACTTTAATTTAAGACACATTTTGGGGCAACATCCAAAAATAGGAAGTAATCATGACAACACTATCAGCTGAATGTACTAACATGGGTTTGGTTTGGTTGCTGTTTAACACCGCATTCAGCAATATTCCAGTTAAATGGTGGTGGTGTGTAGATAATTAAGCTTGGACCAGACAATCCAGTGATCAACATCATGAGCATCATTCTGTGCAACTTGAATACGATGATGTGTGTCAGCTAAGTCAATGAACATGACCACCCTGCTGGATCAGTCGCCTCATATGACAAATATTTATTGCTGAAGACCAATTCTAACCTGGATCTTCGTGGGTCACAACTCAGTGTCAAAACGGGGTTACTGAATAACAAATACTAAAGAATTTATGGCCAAAATGTGTATATGCCTCACATACATTCAATATCTGAATGAATGAAACCCAAGGATGGAAAGACTCCACCATGAGGATGAATACTTATTACCGATACCATGTTTTCTTGCTAGGTATGAAAGTCAGCGTGACCAGCTGATGCAGCAGTCCTTCAACCTGGAACAACAGAACTTTGCTATCCAGACGATGAAGGATACCAAAACAACAGTAAGTAGAAGACAGCCTCAGAAAGTCTGTTGTAGTCAGTTTCAGAACGAAACATCTGCTAAACAACAGGACATTGAAGTCTGTCTCAAAACAACAATAGGTTGTGGTCAGTTTCAGAACAAGACAACTGCAATACAACAATAAGTAGATGATGGACTCAAAACAGTAGTATGTTGTAGTCAGTCTCAAAATAACAGCAAGTTGTAGCCAGTCCCAAAGCAACACAACCTCAAAACAACAGTGCGCAAAACTCAATCTCAGGCAGGATGTTTTATTGGAGTAATCTTGTACAGGTCTGCAGTACCCCTTGCTTCTTTGCATGGGTGGTGTTGTAGTCCCGCGTATGCTTGGTTCAGAAAGGGGTTTGTGAAATTTGGATCCATAAAGACAGTATATCATACCACATTATTTTACAAAATACCATATAATTGTTCCATTACAAATGACATATAGCAATATTAAATAAAAAAGGTTTGAATGAATCAATGCAACATTGTATGCAATTGACACTTGTTCCTTCTACTGAGCAAACATTGTTTCAAGCGACCCCCATAGAGTTATGTCCCTTGGATTGATCGTTATGAACTGTCTACAAACAACTTGTGATTGAAACCAGTTTGGCTAAAACAGACAACACTGTGTACGACCCATTTCGATGTACAGTTTGGAAGCTGTTCACCTCAAAGTTTCTGTTATCGAGTTCAGGCAAGTCGTAATGGATATTAAGTTTTCTATTGCATCTTTAGGAAGCTAAAGTGAGTGCATATGTCCCAATGTGTATGATATGGGCCAGAATATTGTTGAAAACGTGTGTCATTGTCCACTTAATACTGGTTGCTGCACTACAAGCCGGTTAAGATGAAGCCTCTGTATATGTGTGTTCTTCTCCAATTAGTTTTATTGCCCTGATCGTTTGAATGATTTCTGAATCAGCCATATGATATTAGTCGGTAGGTCAGTTGGTTGGTCGCTTGTATTTCAACAGAATTTGTATTCAGCAATAATTTGCTGCTGATACGTTCTATGAGTCAAGGCATTGATTAGTGAACAAATATGTTTTCAGCAATGATTTATAAGTGCTTAGTTCATTTCTCAATTAGAGTTCTTGTGGTAAATTAGTCCAACGATGTGGCCCACTTGTCCAGAAGGTGTTACCTCCATATTTTTGTTCAGGTTTTGAATGTTTGTAGAAGATTCTGATTGTAGTGATCACTGCTATCTTCCACGAGGTCAACAAGGTACGCTGGGGTCAGTCCATTCTGATTGAAAACCTTGAAATGGATATGCTCTTTCATTGTCAGCCAGTGCAGTGCCCTCACCACTGGAGTTATTTGAATGTATCTGTTCATTTGATACTGATAGTCCTGGTTACAGAATTGTGCACCTTCTGGAGATGGGCAATAAAATAATCTGGAAGAATAAAGAGAGTTTGCAGTAGTGTAGAACTGAAATCATGTGGTTTGTAAGGTTGCAACTGAATTTCTGTCTGGATATTTGCATGTAAAGCTCTGTTGTGTTGATGGTAGTGCACACAGGAGCAGAATGAATTGATATAAACTCATTAACTCAGATAACCTGCTGTGAGTTAAAACATAACTGACAGTCTCCCTTACCCTTGTATGATGTATAAAAGAATGTTGTTTGTTTATGTGTTAGAACAGTCAGGTTATATGGCTTCAGTATGGTTGTCACAATGTTGACAGTATGTTATGTTAAATGGTAGGTTTAATGCTTATGTTTTTTCAACAGGTTGATGCCATGAAAGTTGGAGTGAAACAGTTTAAAAAAGAATACAAGACAATGGATATTGGAAAGATTGAGGTAAGAAAATGTTTCCATTAAAAGAAGAATGCAAAGTTTATTTTACCATTGTTGAGCTTTTGATTACTTTTACTAGATCCAGTATTTTATGTTATGTGTACTTGTCGGGTTAACCTCAGTGAAAAAGGTCTATTAATTGTTAAGAACTTGGTTGAAACATGTTTAACGTCAGGAGAGTAGTTCTTTACCTGACAGGATTATAAGGATGGTTGGTAAGGACAGTTAGATGATAGAATGATTAGATAACAGTGTTCTGTCATAGCAGACTTCATTTCCCCTCAAACTAACAATAACAGACTACATTGCTTGGTTGTTCTGTCACTTTTCACTGAATGTAACTTTTGTAAGCCTGAACTTGAAACCACTTGGTAAGTGACCGAGCCTTGGTGGTAGTTTTGCAGACATGTACCTTTATCCATGGGAAAAAATTGTTTCAGGACTTGCAAGATGAGATGGAAGACTTGATGGAACAGTCCAATGAGGTTCAGGAAATCATGGGAAGGAGTTATGGCATGCCAGAGGTGGATGATGACGAGCTGGAGGCAGAACTTGATGCCCTTGGTGATGAGATTGGCTTGGATGAGGATGCTTCCTATCTGGATGATGCAGTCAGTGCACCATCAGCACCTACAGGAGAGCCTGGAGCAGAGAGTATGAGGGTAGGTATCACTGTTACTGAACTTAGTGTTTGTTGTACTGTGCCACAGACCATCCTCAGTTATGCAGTGTGGTATGTCTTCCTTCTCTTTTGGACTGGTGTGAAGATCCAGCTTAGAATTGATCTTCAGTAGTTCATGCTTTTTGTAAGAAACTTCTAACAAGATCAGGTGGTCAGGCTCACTGATGTGGTTGACCCATGCCATCATATCCCATATGTGTTGATCAGTGCTCATGCTGTTGATGACTGGACTCTCATGTCCAGACTCAATTAGTTACAAACCTCCACGATATAGCTGGAATATTTGCTGTGTGTGGCATAAAACCAACTCACTCACTCTATTTCCATCAGTACCCTTTGGCTTATTCAAACAAGTACCCATATTTGCGTGCTTATAACAAACTAATCTTGAATGTGACATGTATCTCCAATTCGCCCAAATAATGTTTATCAAGGACAGTGGGTATTATTGACCAATTTTGAGGCACCACAGTTTACAGTTCATTATTGCACTGTTAGGCCTGCCAGATGCACAGTCATTCTGCAGTTTCCCTTCTTGAACTGGACTTAGTTCTGTTTTAGAGTTACCTCCCTTATTAGTCGATGCCTCGTCTGTCTGTCCGTAGTCATTTTGTTTCCGGAGCATAACTCAGAAACCGTTTAATATTTTAGATCAAACTTGATAGAAATAATGATCTCAACCTATAGTTGTGCCTTTTGCTATTTACAGAGTTTTTGCATTTTTATTTTTTTTGTTTTTCCATGGAACTTTTTGCTGTTAGTCTAATGATGGGGTGGGCTTTGTTTCCGGAGCAGAACTCTTAAACTGTTCAATATTTTTCTCCAAAACTTGGTAGATATGTGTGGCAGGCCCCAAAGTGGTGCCTTTTGGTATTTACAGTTTTTTTGTGATTTATTATTTTCTCGGGTTTCCATGAAAATGTTTCGGACTTAGTCTCAAAATGAAAGGATGTGCTTCGTTTCTGGAGCAGAACTCAAAAACCGTTCAATATTTTTCTGTGAAACTTGGTTGATATATCAGTTAGAACCTAAAGGGCTGCCTTTTGCTACTTACAGGTTTTTGTGATTTATTATTTTCTTGGTCTCCAGGGAAACGTTTTGGATTTAGTTTCAAAAGTGAGAGGTGTGTTTTGTTTCCGGAGCAGAACTCAAAAACTTCTAAATATCTGTTGGTAAAACTTTGTAGATATGTGTGGCAGCCCCCAAAGTGGTGCCTTTTGCTATTTCCAGGTTTTTGTGATGTATTATTTTCTCGGTTCCATGAACACGTTGCTGACTTCGTTTCTGGAGCACAACTCGAAAATCATTTCATATCTTTCAAAAGACCTTGGCAGATATATGAGACAGATCTTGAAATGGTGACTTTTTCTGATTACAGATATATGGCATTTATATATTTTATGAATTCCATGGAAACAATTCAGACTTGGTCTAAAAACACAATAAGTAACTGTCGGATGATTTGTCCTTTCAAATATGTGTCATCTTCTGATGACTCTTGTATTACTTTACCTAAGCAAAGATTTGTGTGAATATATAATTAAACACTGTTGTCTCAAACTTGGATGTGTAGAATATGCGTCTGTCTTCAAGTAAACCTTTGGTATCTGAGTAATCTTCCCTTAGTTTTGATTCTGCATTGGCTTGGATATGCAGATTTGGAAGTATCTACATAAGTCCCTTCAACTTGTATGTGGAGTGAACAATGTTGTTTTCTGAATTTCAGGGAGACGTACCTGTTGATGAGTTTGGTTTACCACAGATTCCCCAGTCAGCTAAATAGGAGCCAGCGAACTACACTTGTTACTGATTGTCACTTTGTAAATATGACAGTGAGCTTGTACAAACTTGTCCAGAATATTGTCAATGTGGTTAGGTATGTCACACAGCATAGCTGTGTCTCGGCCATTGCATATGGCAGGACCGATCTCTGTCACTAGGTGCTTTACACTTGCAGTCTGTTAATCCTTAAGGCCCATTTGCAGAACCATTTGCAATGTTAAACGGTTATCTGTGTGAAGTATATAACAGGTAAACTGAGTTATGATAAAACAGATTTTGGCTCAAGTATCCATTAAATGTACAAACTTAGGCAACTCAAGTGCATTTGCCCAATCAGATTTGTTTAAGGTTCTAAGATGAACAAATATGAGTTATTTTTCATCAGTACTTATGGTGGATGTCAGATGATTTCCATACAGGTCCCATGTTTTTTACATGACCATGTAATGATTATAATTATTTCTGTTTACTGTGGTATTTTATACCGCTGTTTGGGTAATCAGTGGAGCATGTCATTGATGTGCATGCCCCTTCACTCCCCTTTCTCTTCTTTCCCCCACCCCCCCCACCCCCAACCCCATTCACTACTTTCAGCTGAAGAAGATTGCACCAGATGTACCAATGGAGGAGAGACATCTGTATCTCTCATACATGGAAAATGTGTACACTGTGCATAGTACTAAAACAAAACATCACTGATAATTGGTTTATGAAGATATGTGGCTGTTAGTTTGTAAATATTTAGTTATGAATGGATCAAGGCAGTGCGTGAAATGCTTTGATAGTAGTACTAATCAACTGCTATTGTTTATTGATTCTGCTACTTGAGACATTGTGGGGGATAATTTGTGTGGATCAGTCACCTCTTTCTTGTTTTGTGACTATATATGAACAAAAAAATCTTCAGCTCTTTTTTAGGGCAAAGTCCCAGAAAATGAACTGATCCAAAAGCATGTTTCTTTGGAATAATCTTACAGGCTAGAGTGCTTGAGTCTCCAGCTTGAATTGCGAGTATTCAGGGCTCAATTTAGTGCTTTGTTACTTGCATTGGTGCAACCCAATATTGCAAAGTGCAACATAGTTCTTAGTCTAACTAGCACCAGATGTAAGTCAGTTTTTGAGTTAGTAGTACTCTGAAAAAAATCATATTAATTCATTAGCATTCTTCTTTCATGACGTATTGCAGTAAAACCAGTACAATTGTAATTTGGGCTGTATAACTAAGTTTTCATCTCCGGTTGCACCTGATGCAAGTAGGTGAACATCTCTTAAATCGACCCTGCTATTTAACCGTCTGGAGACATTAAAGCTTTAGGTCTAGGCACTGTATTAAATCTGTTAAACAGAAATTTAGCCTAAATGTTCATTGTTAAACTGATGTGCCAGTACATTATGAATTTGATTGAAAACAGTACCATCTGGACTAAGCCTTTCTTTCAAATAATAATTCATGAAACATGAAGGGGAATGTTAGTACAATAAATCAAGAATTCAGTATTTCACTGGGTCTCACTGCTACACAAATGGTAGTAACCATTGAAGTACCCGTCTAAAGTTGGATGATATTTGCCACCAGTTTTTCAACCACTGCTTTAAAGATATCTTTTGTTTTAATAGTTTTATCATAAACTAGAGGGATGGGATGGGGGGATTATCATGCATCATAGATGTGACATACTGTTCTTTAAATAACTGTGAAATTACTTGACTAAAGTTTGACAAGGTCAGATCTATGGTCATAGATCTAAAATCAACTTGTTGATGAAACATTGTAAGTTATTTCAATTATTGTCTTATTTATGCTCATTTTATTAAACATTTTGTACATATTATGAAAGTGTTCTGTTGTTGTCTCCAGACCTGTGAAGATCTGGGTTAGAATTGATCTTCAGTTGTTGTGAGAGGTGACTAACAGGATCGATGGTCAGGCTCACTGACTTGGTTGACATGTCATATCAGAATATAGGTTGATGCTCGTGATGCTGATCTTCTGGTCCAGACTCTGTTATTCACAGACCACCATATATCTGGAATATTGCTGAGTGTGGTGTTAAACAAACCAAACAACCAGTCTTTGAGTAGTATACTGTCACTTAACCCCACCTCACACTTCATGCTAATATTTGCTCCACTCCTGTGTTGAAGATCTCGTTCGATTCTGCATATGGATACGAGTGAGTGTGTATGGTTTTACTCCGCTTTGAACAATCTTCCAGCAATGTAAAACTATACTCACTCTCTCTATGACTGTGAAAGTGGCATAGTTTTTCGTTTGTTTGTCTTTGCTATAATACAGTTATGATATGCAGAAGAATTACAGTATGGCTTAAATGGTACAAATTTTTCATATTATTCTTCAGCTCAAAACGTGATATACGAGGGGATATCAAAAAGTTTTGAGCCTCGCCCTGAAAAAGCAAGATTTTGGAATTCATACTGCTTTATTTTTCAACATAGTCCCCTTCCAACTTCACACGTTTCTCCCATCTGGTTTGCCAATTGCTGATTCATGATCTGAAGAACTCTCGGTCCCCCTAAAAAACCCTCCACAGCAGTGATGAAATTTTTGGCCCCGGATGTGTTTTTTTAAGTCGAGGAAAGAGGTGGAAGTCGCTAGGGTCTATGTCTGGTGAATAGGCATCCTCGATATCTCCAGGGTATACGTTCCGATAAGTCTCCACTATACCCTGGACGCATCTACGGCTCTGCCAGATTCATTTATTACCTCCCTTGACTGTCTTTTGATCCAATCAGGTGTCTACGCTGGGAAGTTGAACGAACCAATCACAACTGACTTTCGTTTTTTGAATTATCTAACCGATTATACTTGGCAACAGAAACCATGCAGAGGTTCTCTGGCAGAGGTAGAAGGCGTTCTTGCATATGTTGTTTTAAAGTTTCGGACCTGTCAGTTTGTTTGTATGATTTCCCTAAAATCTGAGTCGCACTGCGAGCAAACCTTCGCAGTTGCGACCGCTACCTTTGTTGACACTGGCAAGCTCAGTTATAACGGCGGTCTAGCTGATTGGCTACTGTGAGAAGGCGGAGCCAGCAAAGGGAGGTGATAAATTTATCTGGCAGAGCCGTAGATGCGTCCAGGGTATAGTGGAGACTTATCGGAACGTATACCCTGGAGATATCGAGGATGGTGAATAGGGAGCGTAAGGTAAAACATATCGTACCCACAGCTCGACTGGTGTGGATGGGCGCATTGTCATGGTGAAGAAGAATCCCTCACCGGATCTTTCTTCGCCGCCTCTCTTTAATGGAATGGCGTACCTGCTTCAGCAGGCTAGCATAGTACTCTCCATTCATTGTCGTACCATGCGGCAAGTATTGGATGTGGATAACACCTTTACTGTCCCCCAAAATAGTTGCCACAACCTTCTTTGAGGATCGGGTCGATTTGAACTTCTTTGTCCTTGGAGAGGTGACATGTTTCCATTCCATTGACTCCTGCTTGCTCTCAGGGTCATAATGATGCAGCCAGGTTTCATCACAGGTTACAATTCTAAAGTGTAAATCTTCTGGGTTGGCATGGTAACGAGTCAGCATCGCGCCACTGATGTTGACCCGAGAAAGCTGCATGTCATCAGAAAGCATTCTTGGGAGCCATCTTGCATACACCTTGGACATGTGGAGATTGTCATGGAGTATGCTGTGAATGGATCCATATGAGAGTCCGGTTGCATCTCATAACCCATGCAGTGTGATACGACGATTTCCCGTCACTAGTTGATGCACAGTGTCAATGTTTGCTTCGGTGGTAGTGGTTGAGGGTCGTCCTGGACGGGGGTCATCATCTAAGCTCTCTCTTCCTCGCTGAAACTCTTTCAACCAACGTTTGATGGTTGCAGCAGAAGGGGTAGACTCCTTGTAAACAGCAGTGAGTCGCTCTTCAACCTGCTTGGCCGTGTTGCCCTCCAGGACAAGAAACTTTATTACTGCTCTATATTCGACCTTGTCCATTTTTAACATTCACTAGAGGGTATATCTCTTCTACGAGGCACTGCCATTGAAGAAATGCATCCAGCTATGTGATCCTACCGGGAATATGTAGCTAGGACACTAATATAAGTTAGGTGCCCTGCCCATTACTATTTGTCAAGTATAAATATGCAAGGCTCAAAACGTATTGATATCCCCTCGTATGATGCCTGCATTTTATCTTTGACAGCACCTATGCACAGAGAGCCTCAGGTGAAGCTGAGAGGTTTGCGTAAGTGCATATGTATACTGGACAAAAATAGTTAGGGATATATGAAAATTATGAATCATGATGTATGTATTCATTGACATACTGATAAAATATCAGCCATAAAAATACCAATATCCCTAACGTTTTTGTCCAGTATATTTCTGCATACGGATTCGGT
Source organism: Haliotis asinina (assembly GCF_037392515.1). Lineage (NCBI taxonomy): Eukaryota > Metazoa > Mollusca > Gastropoda > Lepetellida > Haliotidae > Haliotis > Haliotis asinina. The sequence goes on from NC_090289.1 coordinate 45,210,653, forward strand.
ACCAAGTATCTGAAATCAGCATGTTTGTTGTCATCATCAACAACAACAACAACAAAAACAAAACCAAACAAAAAACAAAACAAAAACAAAAACAAAAAACAAAAAAACAAAACAAAACAAAAACAACAAAACAAAACAAAACAAAAAAAACAACAAACCTCCTAAAACATGTTACCTGTTGACCCGGAGCTAAGGATTTTCGGAATTAAACAATGACAATGTAGCGAGGAGTCTGCACACTGTGTCTGAGTAGGGCGTTCACATTCACACGTGAAGGTCAATGTGAAGCTCGCATGCAACTTTTAACCCAATTACACGTCACGTCAACGTCACTTGGCACCAATCCTCAACCGGGTAGGTTTGGTAGCCTAGAGGTTCTGGCATCCCGTGCATGTGAAACTCGTTTCTTGTGTTCTTCCTGATGTTGCTGGCATGTTGCTAAAAGCCGAGTAAAATCTTACGCACTTTCCACAGACAGGGGTCAGCCTTGGCCCAGCTCGAACACGCCTATTTTAAACCATGCTTACCAAGGGAATATCAAATTTAAAATGTCACGGTTAAAAGTCATATACAGTGGAAGCTGTCTAAACCGGCAGTCACTGGGACTGAAGAAATAATACAGTTTGGTCAATGTGCCAGATTGTAGAGATGATGATAAATGTACAAGCCACAGACGGGACTGAAATTTTATGCCAGTGTTGACAACATGCCGGATTGAACAGATGCCGGTTTTGACAACTTCCACTGTCTGTAGATATCCTCTGAAGCTTGTGTCTGGAGTATTAAAGAGGGGCATTTTGACCTTACCTGAGTGGGAGGTGGATATAGAAATAGGTCTACCCTACCATCCTCCCGTTGCTTTAGATTCATAGCATATATATAAACATATAAACACATTCCGACATTCATTGACTAATCTTTGCCCAGATAATAGTCTTGTTCCAATCGTAAATTCCTAATTGTTGAATGAATATTGGCAACCATATGTCTCATCTTCAAGGTGCAAAACATTTATGTTAAAATATGCAACAAAGTTAGGGGGCTTGGTATAAGAAGAGCTGTAAATACTCGTTCCATTTTCGGCCTCAAACAACGTCGACATATGATTCCATGAAATTATCTTCCGATCTTGTCACCCCGGGATGTGTCGGAGGTCCCGTCAGAGTACACTGACATTAATGCCATTAACGAATCGGAAACGATCTCCCATTCTCATTTCCCGTACGATGATATTCTGTTCTAATAGCCGTAACCAGTTTTTTGTTTGTTTCTCATCGATCTCCTGTCCACGCTAAAACATATCTTCCAACATCATTATTGTGTTGGTGATGCTGTTATATGTTATGGAGCTGCCATAGCGTGTGGTTTCAATGACATTAACGAGACCAGCTGTCAGACAAAATTGATGACATGACAAAATAGTATCAGACGGCAGTAGTCGTCTCTCAACTTATGATATATTGGATGTTTAACGCCATTGATTAGATGTCATTGAGCCTAGTGCTATGTATTACAATTAATCGCCATCTGATATACCGCCGTTTCAAATAACGCGAGCAGACATCTCGGTGTTTGTTTTTTGAAAAGTAATATGCTAACCATAAAAACTGTGAAGTGATAAAATTCTTTCTAGTTTTGTGGATATAACAACGAAAAAGTTTCCATGTCAACTTTAATAGGTGAATATTGACGTCATTAGACGGCGGCTGAACGGCAAGTTTAATGTCAGTGGAATTGACGTTACGATTCCCAATGGTGGAATGGTGGAACTGGCTCCCCATCATGGCACCAAGTGAGTACAAAATCATTTGCTTGACCTACATGGCCAGGCATATATCTCTGACTTGTTAACTCTTTAGTCAAACAAAGCCCGCCTTCGATCATTTTATCAAGAGCAACTGTATATGCCAAACTTCAAGCATAAAACGTTTGGAAAGTGGATTTTTTCATATGCAGCCCCAAACTAGTGGAATACTCCCACGTTTCTGAGAGTATTGCAACACAATGTCATGACTCGCAACAAATCTGTTTTCAGTGTACTTTTAGGAACCCTATTTGGACACTAGGAACTCTATTTGTACACGGAGGCACTTTTAATTTGTGTTTGTTGCTTCTTGAGCGTATCGGATGACGAAAAATCATCTATATATGATGAAAGGCATGTCATATTCTCTTCAACTGCGGGATCGGGTGGTCAGACGTGCTGACTTGGTTGGCATATGTCATCGGTTCCCATTTGCGCAGATCGATGCTCATGTTGGTGATCACTGGATTGTCTGGTCCAGACTCGATTATTTAGAGACCGCCGCCATGTAACTGTAATATTGCTGAGTGCAGCGTAAAACTAAACCCACTCACTCTTCAACTGTGTTGCCAAAACACGAACGTAATCTGACGGATTTGGTATACGGCCCTCCATTTCATCCCTCACATGTTCTACAAGGGAGAGATCTGTTGACCTTTGACGGTTCTGTCGTTGACGTTGCATCAAGATATGGGGCACATAGCGTGGCGACGGTTCCTGGCTGGTTCATAGAATGATCTGAGCAGTGGTCCCCATTTGTTCTGTCTTGGCGTTTTGACGTGGCGTTGTGTCCTTATCATGCATCTACCTAAAAATGGAAGTCAACTTCAATCGAGGTCTGGAATATTGATAGAACATATATTTCATTTATAATTACAAAATACGCAGATTTGTTCCAATGGTCAAAGCTTGATTGTATGGTTCTTCTGAGTTTTAGGTCGCGGCTGGGTAGCCAGGGTAGCGTTCGCTCGTTACGCCTAAGAACCGGGTTGGAGTTTCCTGTGAAGCCCATCAATAGTGTCCCCCACCGCGACATTGTTGGAATATTCTTAAAAGGCGGCGTAAAACTAAACACTCAACACAACGGACGACGGAACACTTGTATTATGTAGGACTGAGAAAAATGATATGTAGCATCAGGTAATAAACATGCACGTGTCAGTTGCACCCTGGACGTTATTAGGAACCCATGTTCCTTGTGTGAATCTAGTCCTTGATGCTGCACCCTCACGAGGTCTTCTTGGGTTGCCTCGGGCGTGGCGTTCAAACCTTTGCGTCATGGTCTTTGTGAATGGCACATTGCGGCTTCTGTAAATACGCCGTCCAAATTCAGCCCAGAGCCATGGGACTAAACGGACCGTTCCACTTCCGCTCTGTGCTCGTTGGCAATATCGTGTTTCTCGATATCGACAGAAATTTAGTACAGAAATGGTTGAGGCCTATGTCCAGAGACAGTTACCTACACATATGAAAGTATTCACTGCATTCTAGAAACACACATGCTCTTTGATATGTAATGCCGAACTGCTTTAAATATTGCATGATTTTGTGCATGATCTCTTGTGGCAACTTAATAATAAATCTAATTGAAAGTGTGATCATGTACTTGTATTTTTAGGTAGTTAAACATGTTCTTTCTATGGTCATTTTATAGGAAACACTCAAACAATAAGTGATAGAGTTACGAACACGTTGAGGAAGTAAATCTGTCAGATAAGAAGGTGCTTTGCCACATTTCATTTTATAATATAACTTTAACTTTCTGTACGAAGTGATAACTTAAACACTAGTTATAACCTGTATGTGTTATGAAATTAACACTGTCATCTCATAATATCGGCCCTTTGCTGGATGCAAGCATGATATCCGTCTCTTTAATATTGCATTTCAGGTGATGAATAGCAAAACAAACATGATATCCGTTGTTTAATGTCAGACGATGAATTCCAAAAATAAACATGATATCCGTCCATTTAGTGATGGATGTTAGTTGATGAATTGCAAAACAATGATATCCATCTTTTTAATGCTGGACGTCGGGTGATGAACTCCGAAACAAACATGATATCCTTGGTGACAGGCCGGGAAAGCCATATTTTAAATATGACTAATAATCATTCCTACTCACAAGTTTTAGTGTAAGAGCAGTCGCAGTGAAAGAAAATATTGGTCTTGTATTGTTGCTGATCACGGATCACAACTCAGGATGAGCAATCTCTCACAACAGTGTCTCACAGATGTTGCTGTCCTGGGACATTCTGGCCACTGGACAGCACCTTCACGAAGAAAGAAATATAGAACCATTGTCGCAAACAAAACAAGAACAACAAAAAACAAAACAAACCCACAACAAACAACAAACAAACACATAAAAATGATAATAATAGCCCCCAACCCCTACCCAAATAACCCAACCAAAGAAAACCAAACCATACGTAACGCATTAACCAGTATCTATTGTTTTAAACCTGATGGTCTTTGATTTACACACTAACAAGGAATCCATTGTTGATGTCTTCACGTTAATAGTATGGCAACCACAGGTAGCTGGGGGCTCATCTGGGGTAATACTTGTATGTGCAACGAACATGCTGTCGGTGGTGATTTAGCACAATATAAATAGACTAATTATAATTAATTAACTAACATGTTTGTGTTACTTTACATACAGTTTAAGGTAACTACTTTTACAAAATGTTCCAAACTTGGAAAATGTAAAATTAGGTTTGAAACAAAAGTAGGAAAAGTCATACCTGTTATCTAATTACTGTCATTCTGATCAGCTGACCTGGAGAAAACTGGCGTTTGCTTGTCCCGCACCAGCTAATTATAGCCATCTGCGCTGTACATATTTTACCAGAAACTGACATCATCTTCTACTGACACAACATTTCTGGAACCGAACCAGGTGTCATTTCCTCTTCTTGATTATCAATATGATGTTTGAAACTGAAACAAACAGGAAAAATAAAACTGAAATATATTGTTCTAATTGTCTTTTGAATGATAGAAACTTCTGAGGTGAAATGGAAATTTGCAATCTTCCCAGCCCTACTGCACACGTTTGTAGAGTAGCCAACCTGTTAAAGTATTCTCTCTTCACGTCAAATAACACAAAGTTCGAAGCCCATTTGTAGTGTCCAGTGATCCTGCGGGGTGGGGTGGGTGTGGGGGGTGGGGGGGGGTGGGGGGGGGGGGGGGGGGGGGGTTTCCCACTTTGCCGGACGCTTTTGTTCGGAATAAAAAATCACTGATGCGCGATAATCGCTATAACAATAGGGGATTAACTTATAGTCAGTTTCGATCTAACAAACGATTTAACACACTACATTTTGATTTTTTTTATTTCAGCAATTCAGTTTGGTATATATAAATTTGGTACAATTTCAAAAATTAATTTGCTTTCATAAATAAAATATACAGACATATACATAATCATTCAAACACAGGGACACCAAGCAGAAACATAAAAAAATATACAAATATACAGAAATATACACAATCACTCCAACACAGAGACACCAAGCAGAAACATGAAACAATTATACAAATATTACAGAAATATACATAATCATTCCAACACAGGGGACACCAACCAGGTCTGAGACAAGATCCCCATATGCCTCTAGGGTGTAGGTCCCATTCACTAGACGCATCTTCAGCACTGCAAGGCGATCATCCAGGGCTCGATACAGCTTCTTCCTGGGACGTCTGGAACATGGCGGCAGGAGTAAGACGCATGTGAGAGAGCTCCGTGTTGTGGTGTGATTTATTTAAAAGCAAATACAGCCCTGCAACTTGTTTGCTTCCTTGTGTGAACAGAACAGACCTGTGCATGATTTCCAGCTAGATTTTGAGAATTATATTCGAAACTATGCCTTTGCACAGAGGAAGACAGAACAGGAGCACTAACTCGAGCAAGCAGAGACCTGAACGCAGTAGCAGCGAGAAGAGAAAGCCATCATCTTCTCCAGTTGATGCCATGCCGCCTAAAACTCCGAAAAACTTCGTTCAGACGACGTTGCAACTGCCACAAGGAGCTCATGTATTCACATTTGGAAACTGCAGCTCTCCGATATCAACAAACAAGTCAACATCACAGGACAAGATGGCGGACACAAGGCAAGACGGGTCAGGACATAACATCTCCTATCCCTCTACGATCTTCAACTACATCAACGAAGTATCAGTAGATGTACTCACCACCAAGTTGGCGAAGGTTATGATGATGCCGGCACTACAGGACAAGTTCAAGGAAATGTTCACAGTCATTACGAAGGATATTATCAAAGGCATCGTAGCTGATGTTGTGACCCCGCTCAACCAGGAGATCCAGGATCTGAGGCAGGAACTAGAGGAAAAGACGGACGAACTGGAGCAGTATAGTCGACGGAACTCCCTCAGGATCAGTGGTATCGAGGAAACTCCAGATGAAGACCCAGAAATTGCAGTCTCTTCCAATCTCAGGAAAGTGCATCCGACTATTTGTAACGATAATATTGACAGATGTCACAGAGTTGGAAAAAAGAAGCCAGGAAAGAGTCGACCCATCTTAGTGAAATTCCTCAGTTACTACGACAGGAACAAGGTTATCAGGAATAGACGATCATTGCACGACAACCAGGAGACTAAAAACGTATACATCAACGAGGATCTCACACAGAGGAGGAGTCTCATCTACAAGAATGCCAGAAATCTGAGATACCACAGGAAGATTCACTCGACATGGACGAAGGATGGTAAGATCTATGTCTGTGAGCAGCCAGAAGGACTCACTCGAATCATCAAATATGACTTTGATCTGGACAGGTATAGAGAGTGACTTAAGCGAACTCTAGTGATTATTTAGTATACTGACATATTTGTGTTTTTCACAAGGACAAACCAAGGAATGTGTAAGTACAAATGTAAATACATGTATAATCTGTAGACAATACCAGCTATACCACAACATACAACAATAGGATTGTGCACATGTGTCATCCTCATGCTTGTATCATAATGTATATATTGTTTGTACATGTTCTTGTATATTTAACAACTATCCCTTCTCAATTACTATCCTTTACATTGTGTGTATTGTTAAGACAGCACCAATCACAGCGTTCATGTAACACAGGCAACTTACAGCCACTCGCTGTTATCCAGATTTTGTGCGAAATATCCAACAAATCACATCATGTTAAATCTACCCCGACACTCTTCGCGCGTTGCTTAATTATTCGCATTGTAAAACTTCCACATGGGTAACGACCTTAGCCAGTATCGTGTCACGATTGGGGTTTTTCATTGTAAATTTTACATAAAAGGATTCATGAGAAAATCTACTACAACACTTTCATTTACTTCTTGTTATGTAATAGACTTGCTGCTGAACGAAGGAAAGCTTATGTCTGATATATTGTCAGTTAACCTGACTGCGTGTAATGTAAGCGTGTTGCTTTGTTTTCTTCAAGCTTACTTAGGTAATCACAGCGCCATGCTTGCTATCTTATTGTTACTTCAACTTGCGGGTGATGTTGAAACAAATCCAGGGCCAAATCACGAAGAAAAAAATATTAGTTGTGACTCCAGTATTTCCATTTTTCATTTAAATAGTAGAAGTGTCAGAGGTAAGCAGCAGTTTTTAAAAGAGTATTTGTCAGACTTTGACATCATATGCTTTACTGAAACACATTTGGATCACAAAGTTAATGATGTTAATCTTGAGTGGAGCAACTATCATTTGCCAATTCGTGAAGACAGAAATTGTTTTGGAGGTGGGGTAATGGTTTATGTGACCAAGAAATTAACTTTCAAAAGAATTATTCATCTGGAAAATATATACGATGAATCGATTTGGTTAAAGATATTCCTTCCGCAAAAAACACTTATACTGTGTACAGTTTATAGACCAGAACACAACCCTGTTCAATTTTGCAATCGACTAGATGTAAGTATTGAGAGAGCATTAGACATTTCCCACAAAATTATAATAGTTGGTGACTTGAATGAAAACTTATTATCAGGAAAGAGTTGTCATTTGCAGAATATATTTGAACGGAAACAATTAAGAAATGTAATTAAAGATCCTACTAGAGTAACCGCAACAACTAGCACTCTGTTGGACCCAGTTATAGTAAGTGATGATGTAATTGTCAGTGATAGTGGTGTGATTGACTTTGGTAGAAACATATCTGACCACAAGGGAACCTATATATCAATCAGTGAAAGGTTAAATACAAAACAGTCTTACAAAAGAGAGGTATGGTGTTACAATCAGGCAGATTTCGCCAAGTTGAACAGTCTTATCGATGGTTTAGATTGGGATGAATTATTTACCTGTTGTGATAATGTAAATGACATGTGTACTGTTTTCTATGAACGATTAGATGAGATTATTAGAAAGTGCATTCCCACAAAAGTAGTTACCATAAGACCAAATGACAAACCATGGTTTAATTCAGAACTTAGACGTGAATGTAGACGCAGGGATAGATTAAGAAAGCAAACAAAAAGAACAGGAAAGGAAAAGGATATCCTAGCATACAAGAAACAGAGAAACCGAGTAAACAAAATGAAGTATCATGCCAAGTAAACTTTTTATGGTAATTTGGATGAACTACTCACTGAGTTATACATCATTAACAAATCATCGTATTGGAAAATTCTACGTCATGTAGTTGGAAATTCTGAAACGTCACATATATCACCTTTCAAAAACAAGGACGATGATGAAGGCCCATCCTTATTCACTGATTTTGAAATAGCTACCAGGCTAAATGAATATGTCTACCTGAGAAAAAGGCGTGTGGACCAGATACAATAAGCCACAAGTTACTTAAGAAAACAGTTAATACAATAAGTAAAGTTTTATGTCTCTTGTTCAATTACTCATTGCAAACGTCTACTTATCCCACTTATTGGAAAGCAGCACATGTTATGCCACTATTTAAAAAAGGTGATCGTTCCATTGTTTCAAATTATAGACCGATATCTCTCATAAGTTGTGTGGGAAAAGTATTTGAAAGGGTAGTCTATAAACATCTGTATAATTATTTTCATTGTAATAGTTCACCAATTACTTGAATTGTATAATCAAATCTGTGTATCCTTGGATAACAAGGAAACATTTTGTATGGTGTTTTGTGATGTCTCCAGAGCCTTCGATCGTGTCTGGCACAAGGGGCTTTTGTGTAAATTGGAGAATTATGGTTTAAAAGGAAACATACTACAGTGGTTATCAAGTTATGTAACCAATCGTAGTCAATCTGTCTTTGTGAATGGTACACTTTCCAAGCCGGTATATTTGACAGCTGGCGTTCCCCAAGGATCAGTATTGGGTCCATTTCTTTTTATTGTTTACATAAATGACATAGCTGATGAATTAAACTGTTTGACAAGACTCTTTGCTGATGATACATCACTTGGGTTTTCATCAACCGATCATAGATTGCTTCAGTCTACTTTAAATTCCAACCTACAGAAACTGAGCACTTGGGGAAAACATTGGCTTGTTAAATATAACCCAAATAAAACAGAGGCTATAATTTTTACTCTCAAGAAACAAAGTGACAATATAACTTTATACTTTGACGGTTGTGAAATTAGTAATGTAAATGAACATAAACACTTAGGTGTAATGTTCTCGGCAGATGGGAATTGGAATAAACATATTGATAAAATAGTAAAATCAAGTTCAAAGATGATAAATTCCATGCGTAAATTGAAATTTCTGCTCAGTAGGCAAATTTTGAATAAGATTTATACTATGTTTATCAGACCACACTTTGAATATGCCTGCGAGGTCTGGGATGGGTGTACAGTCACTGAGGCTAGAACAACTACAACTAGAAGCAGCCCGTATTGTTACTGGACTACCAAAATATACACCGCATAAAGATCTCTATTTTGAAACTGGGTGGGCAAAATTATCGATACGAAGAGAAAGAAGAAAGTTAACATTATATTACAAAATGAGATGTGGTAATGCACCTTCATATCTGACAGATTTGCTTCCTCAAACTGTTAGCGACTCTACAACGTATGATCTCAGAAACTCTGAAGATTTTGTAAAACCATCATATAGGCTTAAACACTCATGTCAGTCTTTTATCCCATCAACTGCAATGTTATGGAATAATATTCCATTAGAAAAACGAATGTTACCATCAACAGAGAACTTTAAGTCATATTTGAAAAAACCTATTGACATGGCACCATCATATTTTTTTACAGGTATCCGCAAAGAAAATATTATTCATACTCGTTTAAGATATCATGTAAGTGACTTGAATTATGATCTATTTCATGTTGGCATTAAGATGGACTCAAAATGTATGTGTGGCTATTTCTGTGAAAATGTTTATCACTTCCTCCTTGAGTGTTTCCTACATAATGTACACAGAACGAAGATGTTAAACCTTGTAAAATTACATGTACATGATGATGATTTAAATGTAGATTTATTACTAAATGGCAGCAGGGACTTATCATATGATCAAAATCATGCAATATTTAAAGCAGTTCAGCAGTATATATCAAATAGCAAGCGTTTTTCTTGAATGCTGTAAATATTTTCATATAAGTAAATAACTATCTTTGTACATAGACCTCTACTACTTCTGTACCATATTTCCTTCCATTTTCCTTCCTTGGTTGTTGTATATTATATCTATCATGTTGTAAATACTCGGGAGAGGGTTACCTAAGTTGGATAACTTGTTCCTAATCCCTTTCTTCACTGAATAAAATATGTTTAAACAAGACGTCTGGACCCGTTCTGCAGCTGAGAAATTGTTATTTCCACTCTGGACTGCTGTTGTTTAAGAAGGTCCACAAACTTGAACAAGTTTGGATGACAGGCTGACAAGGTATTTAAATGAGCGTGCCAACCTTCTACATGATTAGTCGTTCTGGGCCCATCTGTATCAAAGTGGTTCCAGAGCAGCAGCTCGCCACCCTCAACCCACTGCTCGGTGACGTAGTCGGCAAACCGTTGCACACCCTGGTCATTCAGATCAACACTGTCTAGTGCACGAACCCAAAAGTTCTCCACATCACACACCCTAACCAAAGGAAGTGCTAATGCACGCCTGACAAATGTACGTACGTTGTCATCATTCTTGTAAGCTCCCTGCAGTCCACATTTTCTTGCATGTTTCACAAGGGCCTGTCTGTAGTGAAACATACAGCCCTTAAGCTCACACTAAGCTGGAATGAATGCCGTAGAAAGTAGGCACTGAAGGCACTGCTTCGGGAACATCTCTCCTGAGTTCTGAAAAGAAAATGTAATAAGATATATAAAAATAGAAATACAATAGAATATAACATTGATATCTTATTGACTTGATATTCCATTTACAAAATCCATTGCGCATTTCAGTATCTCAATTTGATTTGATATGATAGGTCATGTCCATGATGTTAAACTTACTTTCAGTCTCTTCGTAGTATATAGCCTGAACTGGTCTCGAATCACTCCGGTCTTCAACGCAGCAAGGAAAGTGTCAATGTGCAGCTGAACTTGATCTTGATGATGATTGTGTATGTTCTTGGAACTGCTGAGTACATCACTGTTGGCAGTTGCAGGGCAACCTGCCTTACAACATTTCCAATGAATTCGGTCCCCTTTTGTGCTCTTAACCCTAAACTTGTGACCAAGATAGATTAAGTGTCTACCTCCTCTTGAATTCGGAATGAATTCAATGTTAACTTGGGCGTTTGCCATTTTGCAATGACGGAATCATGTCTACCTGTTATAATAACATGACTTATCCCACCTGGTACCCATTTTCTCTTGGGTGAAATTTTGAAGTCACTTGCTAAAGGTGAGATCACATTTACCACATGTTTTTCGTTGTGTGGTAAGCCTGAAATCAAAGAGATTTTTCAGGCGACAAGCTGTCAAACACGGTCAACCATCCTAGGATTGTCAACGTTGCTCAACTTAACTGACTTGTGACATGAGCTCTTCGCACAGGACCACAAACTACTTGAGAAGGCTGGTTTCTGTAGCTCAGAACATAAGTTCATTCCAAGAAGGGGCGATGGGATAGTCGTTCGCTCGTCACAACGAAGATCAAAGTTCGGTTCCCCACATAGGTACAATATGTCAAGCCGATTTCTGATGTCCCTTGTCGTAATATTGCTTGAATATTGCTGAAAGCGGCGTAAAACGTAACTCACTCACTCATTCCAAGAGTTTTCCCAAGACAAAGTCAGAGAGTCAAGGTACTACCACCAACTTTCTCATATACCTTTCTACACATTAAATCGACCCACAATAATAAAACAGTATCAAACACTTATTCAATCTTCCTGGAGAAACAAAAGGGTAAGATATGCCTAACCCCACAAAGACACCTGACAATTACTTCACGGCTAAATGAAGATATCTCAGATGGCTCCTTAATGAAAGATCTGAAATATTAACAATTCGTCAGATTCAAAGCCTTTCAGAATACTCCGGATACTGTCAAAACTGTTGGCGCCATGTTGTCTTGTTTTCACCATAGTCTTGAAGACGACGATAGGAAGGCACGAGGACGTTTTGATGTGCATTCGAAAATAGGTGAATCCCATACGATAGTTACTAATCTGTTTCTCCGCAACGGCAGGTGACATTGATGCTTCTTCTTGTTATCCAAGTCGGTGCTGAAAGGAAGTAGGCGACGGAACTTGCCCTTAGTCGGTGCTGAAAGGAAGTAGGCGACGGAACTTGCCCTTGGAGTCTATTCCCGTGTTATTTTCACCATGTTTTTCCTTGGAAAAATACCTTTTGTTGTTGAAGCTTGTTTAGTCTATTCCGCTAAACTCAGTGTCCCTGACTCTGAGAGGTTCCGTGCAGCTAATGCAAAACTGTATAATCCGACACTGACTGGGACCGGGACAAAAATACGGATTATACTGTGTCGGATAATTTTGCTTGAAAATATTTCGAGAGTATCATACATTGTAACTAGCCTATATGGTGAAATTAATACCTCACAGCTATTTTCTTGGTAAATGAAAGGATTTTTTGTCTGTATTTGCATGGACATGTATATCATTGGATTTATCACCTTCAGTACAATACATACATGTACTAATATCCAGAAAATGGTGTGTAATTTCGGAATGTACTAATGTCGAATAATTCAATGTTGAAATGATGATAATACAGAGGAACGCTGTCAGGATCCGAAAATATGTCTGAATTCATTGATTGTCGGATAATTCGGATGTCGGATTTTACAGAATCCGCTGCAGGTGCATTTGTAAACCAATACGAACACTGTATACAGGAGGCAGGATGTGTTATTGTTTATTTCTTCAAAATGAAATGATTGGAGATGGGAACAAATTGCCGATTAATTTATATTGTTCATTTTGATATTATTTATTAAAAAAACGATTAAATCTGAAATGATGCAAATCATGTTAATGCAACAGCGTACGCTGCGAGTTACGTTACAGGATATTTATATAGCGCATATATCCAGGCAGCTAGTGCTTGCACAAGGCGCTGACATATATTTCCCTCTCTGGATGTCAATATCAACGGGCCATCGTATTATCAGTCTCAACTCCTTGGGGAGTATACAATCCTTTCTGCCTCTAGTTATTTGTAGCTGCCTCATCCTATCGAGGTCCAATTCACAGCTGTGTGGACGGGGGCACACAGTTACAGTTCTTTGTCCAAGCTGTTGTCAGGAAACACGTATTTATGTTTCCGTAATCGTAGTTCCGGTCACGGTGAAGAAAGGTGTGTCAAGTAATCGCCGGCTAAGGAGGGCTTCTCCATCTTAGAGACTATTTAAACCTGATGATCTATTTACGTGACTAACATCATTCCATCTGTATGACGCTGCACACAGCAATTCTCTATCTGTGAGACGGGTTTAATGCTCAACAATATTCCATCTGTGGCGGTATTAATGGTGCACTCAGCAATATTCCATCTGTGGCGGTATTAATAGTGCACTGAGCAATATTCCACCTGTGGCGGTATTAATGGTGCACTCAGCAATATTCTATCTGTGTGGCGGTGTTAATGGTGCACTCAGCAATATTCCATCTATGGCGGTATTAATGCTGCATTCAGCAATACTCCATCTGTGGCGGTATTAATGGTGCACTCAGCAATATTCCATCTGTGGCGGTATTAATGCTGCATTCAGCAATATTCCATCTGTGGCGGTATTAATGGTGCACTCAACAATATTCCATCTGTGGCGGTATTAATGCTGCACTCAGCAATATTCCATTTGCGTTGCGGTCTTAATGCTGCACTCTATCTGTGCAGTATTCTATCTGTGTGGCGGTGTTAATGGTGCACGCAGCAATGTTCCATCTTTCTGACCATGTTAATTCTGCACTCGCTATCGAGCCTTGCTATCCGATGCCTTTAATCGCCTCTGACGACAAGAAGGTGCTCTTCGTAAGTTCTTTTAACATGACCATTGATATGTTATAGAGACTGAATTTTTAACAATAATATAGTAACACTCTATCTAAGACAATCTTCACATATTTTTCAAACCTTTTCCTTCTAAAATTAAACCAATAACCTTAATCCTTGGTCCCTAGAGGGTAAATCTGAAAATCGAAAATGATTGGGTTTTTCCCCCTTTTTTTGTTTTCAGAAAACTAAAAAGGGGAATGCTTGCTTGAGAGGGAGAGTGTTTTTCGTCGCACTTACTGTACGAGACAAATTATTGATCTATGTCCTGAATCCTAGAGGCGGCGAATCCATTACCACCACAACACAATAGACTAAACGTTGGATAAGGTTGTGAAGTGTATACTTATTGGGGGAAGTGAGACATGGAGAACATACAGGACACAAACAGAAATGATTTAAGCGTATTTACCGTCATCAGGGTGGTAACTTAATCACCTTCCTCGAGACTTGAGTCCTTTCAGTCCGCATTGTCTAGAGTTAATGTGCGAGTTGATTTCCCTTTTTACATTTCTTTTGAAATAAAAAAACAAACCCACATATCCCAGAGACACAAGATATACATAAATGCACATATATCTGTTTGTACGATCGCCTTGATAGAGCTACAAAGTGTACCCGAAGCCTGGAAGGTCGGTGGTTTATAAGAAAGTAAAAAGTGATGCTTTGCCATTATTGCACTATGTCAATGCGTATTTTAATAATTTTACAAAATGCCGCAATATTTATTATGAACGTTATAATGTGTAATTCAATGTCTCACTCACTCACTCACTCACTCACTCACTCTTGTGCTCAAGATTGCCGTACCAGAATAATACCAGGTTGATTTGGGTGAGTGAGTGAGTGAGTTAATATTTAACGTCACATCGGCAATATTTCAGCCATATCGTGACGGGAACCTAACACTGAAATGGAATATATTTGCATTATAAACACCTGTCGATAAAGGACAGTAAAACAACTAGAATATCACAGAAAAGAAAGTAAAAATGGTAATTATACCTAAAACAGTTTATCTATAGAGGACAATACAATATTAAAATAGCGGAGAGTTTGAATTTACTTTGAATGTTTGTGGACTTACGTACCCTCTCAAGAGGACAATAGTTTTACAGTACTTCAACCCCCTTTGAGGATACAACCACTAACAATTTAAACTTCCAATAATAAAATATTTATCTATTTACAATTCAGTTAAGAAATCTAATTCTTTTGAAAAAGCAATGATTAAATGAGAACTTGTGTTATTAAAAAGACCCTTCATAGTTTGTGAATT
This sequence comes from Haliotis asinina, assembly GCF_037392515.1. Classification (NCBI taxonomy): domain Eukaryota; kingdom Metazoa; phylum Mollusca; class Gastropoda; order Lepetellida; family Haliotidae; genus Haliotis; species Haliotis asinina. The sequence continues at coordinate 45,226,157 of NC_090289.1, forward strand.
AAAATAATTATCCTTTGTGATGGAATATTCAACACAGTCAAGCAAAACATGCTTGACTGTGATTGTTTCATCACAAGGGATGCAAAAAGGAGGATCCTCACCTTTAAGCAAATATTTATGTGTATATCTTGTGTGGCCAATACGACATCGTCGTAAAATAACCCCTTCAAATCTAGACTGACAACCCAAGTAGGTGTAACCAATGTACGGTTTTATTTCATGTAAATTATTTACACCCACTTGGGTGTCCCACTTCTTCTGCATCAGATCACGGATGTAAGTTCTAATGCTAGCTTTGGAATCAGAGTATGGAATAAGAAGTGGTGTCACAGATTTGTTGAGTGCTGCCTTGGCAGCAAGATCGGCCATCACGTTACCAGAAATGCCTACGTGGCTGGGTAACTGGCCAGTAGCAAGATCATTATACAGTTCAATAATTTCTATTAAAAGTGGATGTTTACATGATAAATTTTTAATTGCCTGAAGGCAAGAAAGAGAGTCTGAATAGATTATGTATTGTTAATGTTTAGGGTGTCTTTGAATATATTTAAGAGCCGTTAATATGGCGTTAGCTTCCGCTGAAAATAGAGCTGCTATCCGGTAGTCTAGAAGATATTGTTCTGGACCAAATGACCGTGGCACAAGCAACTGCGCCACCGTCCTTGGAGCCGTCTATGAATAGGGATTTGTAATTGTTATATTTGTTTTTTAATTGATGATATTCTTGTTTATATTGTAAGTCATTTGTTTCTGATTTTCTAAATGATGTTAATGTTAGGTCTTGAGGCCTAACCAGTTGCAGAGGAGGAGGAGAAAGAAGACTGGGAAGGTGATATACTTTCCAGCTCAATACCGGCAGAAGAAATAAATGGTTTAATTCTGTGCCCTAGAGGCGGAACACGACACGACGTTGAGTAAGAGATGGTTCATCGGCCTCAACGTAGAGACTATCAATAGGTGAAGTTCTGGAAGACCCAAAACAAAGTCTTAAGCCTTGGTGGTGGACAAAATCAAGGATTTTAAGGTTGCTTTTGCAGGCACCACCATATACGAGTTTCGAACTCACTAATGATCGATATAGGTGTAAGAGGGTCGCTTGATCCCCTCCCCACTTTGTGGTCTAGTGCCTTCAGGCATTTAGTTTTAAGGGATTTGATGTGCGGGAAGAAGGTTAAATGAGAATCGAAAATTAAACCCAAGAACTTGGCCTCCTTTACAACTTTGACGGGAGTGCCATTTAAAGAGAGTTCAGGGTCCTTATGCGGCTTATATTTTCTACAAAAGTGTATGCAATTAGTTTTGGATTTTGAAAATTTAAAGCCGTTTCCAAGACACCTTTTATTTATTTTGTTTAAACACAACTGTAGTTGCCGTTCAGTAGTATGCATATTTTTACCACGACAAGAAATATTAAAATCATCCACAAAAAGTGACCCGTCAATGGAATCGTTTAATACCTCGGACAAACTGTTGATCTTAATGCTAAATAGTGTGACAGACAAAATACTGCTTTGTGGAACACCCTGATCCTGATTATAATGGTCAGACAGGGTTGAACTTGTCTGTCTTTTAAAAACTGTGATATAAATAGAGGGAAACGGGCTCTCAACCCGTTTGTCATAAAATCCTTCAAAATACCATGCTTCCATGTCGTGTCATAAGCTTTCTCGAGATCAAAGAAAATTGACACAGCATCTTGTTTATTTACTATAGCATTTGTAACGAAGGATTCTAAACGTACCAGATGATCAATAGTACTACTATTCTTCCGAAAACCACATTGAATATTTGTAATGAGGTTATTGGTTTTCAGATACCAAATTAATCTGTTATTTACCATTCGCTCCATGGTTTTACAGACACAGCTGGTTAAAGATATCGGTCTGTAATTGGAAGGATCATTATGATCCTTACCAGGTTTGGGTATAGGGACCACAATGGCATTACGCCATGAAGGAGGAAAGTTTCCAGATGTCCATATTTTGTCAAATATATCCAAAAGTGTAACCAGACATGGTTCAGGCAAGTGTTCCAGCAGCTGATAATGAATATTGTCATCACCCGCTGCTGTGTCATGAGCTTGAGCTCATGTACTGAAAACACTTCATTATAGTCTTCACCGTTATCTGATTCAAATTTAAGTTTTGTCTTCTCTTGTTGTTTCTGAACGGCAGATTTTGAACCTTTGCCTTTAATTCTTTGAACCATGTTCCATACTTTGGACATTTGCGTGCGTGAATTAATTTTAGAGATATAGTTCCTCCACGATTGTCGCTTGCTTTGTTTAAAGGTACGACGCGCCTTTGCATTCAGTATTTTATATCTGTTTAAGTTATGGACAGTTTGGTGATGGAGGAAATATTTATCTGCCTTTTTCCTTGCTTTTCTAGCATTTTTACAGTCTGCCGTAAACCATTGCTTTCGTACATGTGGAGTTGTAGAGGAACTTGGTATGCACTCATCAGCAATTACATTTAAAACGTCAGAAAATACCTGAATAGGATCAGCAATATCACGGAAACATTTGGGTCTGATGTGCATTGAGTTTGAATTAGGACCAATCCGCCTTGGAAAAATTCCATCTTGTATAAGATGAAGAATCAGTCGGAGGAGATTCAGATAGTATCGTTGGAAAATGATCACTTCCACAGAGGTCGTTGTGAACGGACCAATCAAATTCATTAAGTAGATTAGAGTCTGCAAGAGACACATCTAGAGAAGAGTAGTAGCCGGTTGCAGGATGTAGATAAGTGCTTGAATCACCATTAAAAATGCACAGGTCATTATTTGAGATGAAATCTTCCAGTATTTTACCTTTAGTGTTAGTATTTGTACCACCCCAGAGTGGATTGTGACCATTAAGATCATCCATTATAATGCAAGGTTTCGGAAGTTGATCATAGAGAGCTTGTAGTTCAGTCAGGTGAAGTGTTGAAGAAGGCGGAATAGAGAGTGAGCATAATGTAAGGACAACAAGTGTGAGTCTCACTGCAACTGCTTGGAGATTAGTTCTAAGTGGTACATGGCTGTGGATAACATTCTGCTTAGCAAGGATTGAGGATCCACCAGTGACCCTATCACCCGAAGGTGAGAAATAATGATATGCATCGTACTGACGTAAATTAAAACTATCTGTCTGTTTCAGATGAGTTTCCTGCAGACAGAATGATGATGGTACCAGATCTTGGACTAATAGATGTAACTCATTATAATTAGTCTTCAGTCCTCTACAGTTCCATTGTACTATATGCTTGGAAGACATTATCTTTTTGGTGGATTGATTGGAGATCTACCCCTCGCTTTCTTGGAGGGCGACAAGCTCTGTGCCCTGTGGTGGATGTTTTCTGACACGTCCATGTCCTTGAGTGAACTATATTCACTGAATAATTTTATGAGATTCTCTGAACCCTTGGGTGTTCTACCAGTCCTTTTCCCATTATCTGTTCTCGGTTTGACAGTACTTTTAGACTTTGAATTTGTTTCAGAAGGAGTCTGTTCTGTAGATTGTAACAATCTTTTTTCTTCAGACTGTAGAACTGTAGAAAGCTCCGACATGTCAGCTAACAAACGGCATCTGTCTCTTATGATGCCTTTAGAAGTAAATTTCTTCACTAAAACATGCATGACATTTGCACATGCTTTTTTAGCACTTTGATGCATGACCCTGGTGCAAATCATCAGCATAATGTTTACTTATATAGTGACCGTTTTAATTGAGTCTAAATTTTGATGGTAGTATACATAAACAAGTCTATTCTGCGAATGTGTTCTGGAAGTTATGACTCGTCTTCCCAAACAGGATGTCTTACTAAAAAGCTTAACATTTCGCTTGGTAGTGTGGTATCATTACTTATCCAACCAAATTAGCTGGACGAAGGAAATTAGACGCTCTGAGCAAACTCTATTCTTATTTTGCAATATATGCAAGAAACAAATAACTGAGACTACAGTTACGGGTACATATAACACGCTAGTTCCAGGACATGTGTTCCAATTTGATAGCATTGTGATACGTGCTCCTAAAATCAATTAACTGCATTCGCTTTTGGATCTGATTGCCTACCCTTTTGTGTACAACGCTGATTGAAAATCAGGTAGCGGGTACCACGCGGAGAGCAATAACACCACGGAAAGGGCTAATATCATAATTAAACATCGTGTTAAGACGGGTGTTTGTTTAGATCTACGTAAATGTCTAGGAACGAGAACATGGCCAGAGGCGGTATTGTACATTTAGCCTGGAGACAGATGTCGGTGAGTCCAGAGAAAAGGCTAATATCATAGTTAAACATCGTGTTAAGACGGGTGTTTGTTTAGATCTAAGTAAATGTCTAGGAACGAGAACATGGCCAGAGGCGGTATTGTACATTTAGCCTGGAGACAGATGTCGGTGAGTCCAGAGAAAAGGCTAATATCATAATTAAACATCGTGTTAAGACGGGTGTTTGTTTAGATCTAAGTAAATGTCTAGGAACGAGAACATGGCCAGAGGCGGTATTGTACATTTAGCCTGGAGACAGATGTCGGGGAGTCCAGAGAAAAGGCTAATATCATAATTAAACATCGTGTTAAGACGGGTGTTTGTTTAGATCTACGTAAATGTCTAGGAACGAGAACATGGCCAGAGGCGGTATTGTACATTTAGCCTGGAGACAGATGTCGGTGAGTCCAGAGAAAAGGCTAATATCATAGTTAAACATCGTGTTAAGACGGGTGTTTGTTTAGATCTAAGTAAATGTCTAGGAACGAGAACATGGCCAGAGGCGGTATTGTACATTTAGCCTGGAGACAGATGTCGGTGAGTCCAGAGAAAAGGCTAATATCATAATTAAACATCGTGTTAAGACGGGTGTTTGTTTAGATCTAAGTAAATGTCTAGGAACGAGAACATGGCCAGAGGCGGTATTGTACATTTAGCCTGGAGACAGATGTCGGGGAGTCCAGAGAAAAGGCTAATATCATAATTAAACATCGTGTTAAGACGGGTGTTTGTTTAGATCTAAGTAAATGTCTAGGAACGAGAACATGGCCAGAGGCGGTATTGTACATTTAGCCTGGAGACAGATGTCGGTGAGTCCAGAGAAAAGGCTAATATCATAGTTAAACATCGTGTTAAGACGGGTGTTTGTTTAGATCTAAGTAAATGTCTAGGAACGAGAACATGGCCAGAGGCGGTATTGTACATTTAGCCTGGAGACAGATGTCGGTGAGTCCAGAGAAAAGGCTAATATCATAATTAAACATCGTGTTAAGACGGGTGTTTGTTTAGATCTAAGTAAATGTCTAGGAACGAGAACATGGCCAGAGGCGGTATTGCACATTTAGCCTGGAGACAGATGTCGGTGAGTCCAGAGAAAAGGCTAATATCATAATTAAACATCGTGTTAAGACGGGTGTTTGTTTAGACCTAAGTAAATGTCTAGGAACGAGAACATGGCCAGAGGCGGTATTGTACATTTAGCCTGGAGACAGATGTCGGTGAGTCCAGAGAAAAGGCTAATATCATAATTAAACATCGTGTTAAGACGGGTGTTTGTTTAGATCTAAGTAAATGTCTAGGAACGAGAACATGGCCAGAGGCGGTATTGTACATTTAGCCTGGAGACAGATGTCGGTGAGTCCAGAGAAAAGGCTAATATCATAATTAAACATCGTGTTAAGACGGGTGTTTGTTTAGATCTAAGTAAATGTCTAGGAACGAGAACATGGCCAGAGGCGGTATTGTACATTTAGCCTGGAGACAGATGTCGGTGAGTCCAGAGAAAAGGCTAATATCATAATTAAACATCGTGTTAAGACGGGTGTTTGTTTAGATCTAAGTAAATGTCTAGGAACGAGAACATGGCCAGAGGCGGTATTGTACATTTAGCCTGGAGACAGATGTCGGTGAGTCCAGAGAAAAGGCTAATATCATAATTAAACATCGTGTTAAGACGGGTGTTTGTTTAGATCTAAGTAAATGTCTAGGAACGAGAACATGGCCAGAGGCGGTATTGCACATTTAGCCTGGAGACAGATGTCGGTGAGTCCAGAGAAAAGGCTAATATCATAATTAAACATCGTGTTAAGACGGGTGTTTGTTTAGATCTAAGTAAATGTCTAGGAACGAGAACATGACCAGAGGCGGTATTGTACATTTAGCCTGGAGACAGATGTCGGGGAGTCCAGAGAAAAGGCTAATCTCATAATTAAACATCGTGTTAAGACGGGTGTTTGTTTAGATCTAAGTAAATGTCTAGGAACGAGAACATGGCCAGAGGCGGTATTGCACATTTAGCCTGGAGACAGATGTCGGGGAGTCCAGAGAAAATGACAACACTCTGCAACACTATGTGTTGTCCCACAGTTTGCAAGAATTTTGAGTGAATGGCCTGATACATTAGTCAGGAAAACATTCTAGAAAATACCCGGTTATAATTGTTACAAAGTAAAATTACATCCATAATTGTCAAAGACACAATATCACCACGATTTTCTGATCTATGAAGTCTTAAAGAATATCCTTGGAGTGAATATTTCAGAATCAGATCAGCATCGATTAGAATGTAAAAGATCTTTACGATAAGACGCATATCTTCTAGCAATAAGGGCCGACAAATGAATATTTCACGGGAACAGTGAATCTGCTTTGAATATGCTGCAAATAATATTTTATTCCACCTACACACAACAAAACCCCCAAACACACCGAAAAAGACATAAACAACCCAAAACACGATCAATCAAAAACATCCAACAACCAAAAAAAAGGGACCACAACAACCACAAAAACAACAAACAAACAAAACAACAACAACAAACAAACAACAAAAATAGAAATAAAAACCAAACCAAAACAAACAAAAATAAGTTCTCTACCGAGGCTGTTCTGGACCACACTGTACCTTTTTCTGCCACTTTACATAGATGGTGAGTATTTGACGGTGGACTCTCAGTCGTACCCTACTCTTACCTACCCTAAACCTCGAACAACTCTACAACGTTAACATCAGTCCATGTACTCACCTTTGCATTCCAATCATTATCTTTTTAAATGTATTTACGTAATTGTATTGTCAGAATGGTTCCACCTAAACATCCAGTTCCACTCAAAATATGTCTGTGATGCGATATCTATTATTGATCCACTTCATACATGATCATTGTGACATGATCACAACATGATCACATTCTAAATGGAAACTCAGTAACTATGATGTAATTATTTAACCAGCAACATGAAACAGGAGTTAACGTATACTGACCAGCAAAAGAAACGCGGCACTGGCTTTATTGTCATGTTTTTGAATAGAAGACATAAACATGAACTCTTACTTTTATGGGATTTGAGTTTTTCGAAAATTGCGTTTCTTTTGCTGTCAGTATATTTGCAAAACTCTCTAATCCAGATTATTGCTTGATATAAACATACCAAGCAGGCTTGGTCCATGCTTTTCTGTGGAGAAAACATTGCCCAAACTGTTAAATTATAATGTTTGTAGTTCTGATTCCTAGATAAAGATTTTTAACTGTATTAAGGTGAAGGGATATTCACTCAAGAACCAAAGTTAATTGTTGGATATTATAAACAACGTCTGGATACGTGGTCTATTTTTCGACTTGACCGTTTGAATTCGTGTACATTGCTTGCCAAGATCATTAAAACATATATTGTCTTAGGTAACCACTGCCGTGTTTAGTGAGTGAAAGAGTATTGTTTTTAGCAATATGTCAGCAATACGGCAACAGGGTACACCGGAAATGGACTTCACACATTTTACCCATGTGGGGAATCGAACTCAGATCTTCGGTGTTACGAGCAAACGGTTTAAGCACTAAGCTACTGACCACCGTTCATATTGCCGTTGGAACTTACGCCATATTACTCGTCATAAACTAATGTGTCTGTTTGAACGGTGTCATTATGTTTTCCACGGGTGGTTGGGTGTGTGATTGGGAAAAGCCATAAGTATTTACCTTGATTGTTGGCAAATGCCTTTGGAACAATTGCGAATTCTGTTTTCCCACGTATGTCTAAAAGCAACGGAGTATTACCATGGCGTCTCCCTATATTATCAACGAGAAGGGAGTGTACCGCTTTCAGCAATATTCGTGCAATATTTCGATGGGAGACACCAAAAATGGTCTTCACACATTGTAGCCATGTTGAATGTATGATGTCAGCTTGAATTATGACGACAGTGCTAGAATCTGCTTCCAAGCAGAAAATTACCACACTGCTGATATTCGAAACATCTTGGACTGAGAAATCTATTTCGTGACATTTCTTGAATAAATATTTCCTTTCACCCTTTTCCACAGGGGATTAAGCTTGCTTGATCTTCATAAAAACAAGAGATCAATGATTGTGTAACCTTCACTAAACTCCCCGGCAACGCAATATGATTAGTGTCGAGTCCATTGAGGAAAGGTGGAGGAAACAGCTGAAGAGGAAGTGTCCGTTTAACAACCAGTCTAACATGATGTTGTACAAATAATCCTCGCTCAGATTTGACGAAACTACAAAACCACATTCTTATATAGCTGCAGTATGGTCAGTTAGAAATATACGTCTCAACAGTGGTTTGTTTGTTTGCTTGTTGTTTAAAGCCGCACGGAGCAATATTCAAGCTGTGTGGCAGTTTGTAAGTAAATGAGTGTGGACAAGAATATTCTTGTTAGTACATCACGAACATATTGCGTGACATTACTGAAACGCTTTGTCCACCTACAGGATACGCGATATCATCCGACATGATGATGATACTAAAATAGCAACATGCGCCAGCGGAGAATATTTTGAAAATAGGGTAATGAAGATCAAATTACGCTGACGAAAATACACCGGGCACGTGTATAGTTTAACGCGATTAAACATCATAATGAAATATCAGACCAGTCAGTATACATCACATACTAAATATCAATACAGCGGCATTTCAACAAACACGACGTGTCATTTGGAAACTGTGAAAGCTAAAACTGACGACTGCACCAAGTAACCTTTGTCTCAAGGCTTTATGTGAGACTCGCACCAATCTAACACTCTTCAGTACCATCACCTATCCACTCCGAAATCTGAAACATGCAGCCAAAGAACACCGGAAGAAAGAAATAGCTTTAATGATAACTTAAGATAAGTTTTGTTTAGTTTTAGACTCGACGAGTGCTCCAGATATTAGTACTAGACAAAACTGGATTACAGATAGACAATACAGGAATATATACATTGTTCTCGTCATAATTTGGCTGCAGTATTGCTGATGTGAAGCTAAATATTAACTCACTCACTCCACACCGCCGATGCCTTACCGTGTATCTGTCGAATAAATACTCGTTCAGTCACCTTGTTAGCACAGACCCCTCCACGACCGACAGGAAACCCACCCCGACCCCGAATTCTGACATGTCAGACCCAATGTCTGAGTTTTGATCGATGTCCTTGTCCAAAATGTACTTATCGAATCGAAAATAAGAAAATATGGTCTTCTATACATATGAACTTACGCAGAGGAAAATGGCATGGCGTGACGTCCCTAATTGTGATGTATGTACCAGGGGTCTACTTTGGTTCAGGGTTCAGTTTCAATATCGGAAGCCGGTGATATGGGATTATACGACGTTCGGGTATTTTGCTGCCGTCGGCAAATAAATGTATGGGATATGGTGATTACCGTCACGTGCTATTTATGTAAGTCTTACGGCTCATTCGTGTTGAAAGATCAACTTCATGTTGGACTAGGAAGTTGTGTCTGGTTTATTCTCGTCACAATGGGTAGAGATAGAGACAATGCGTGGAACCCAATTCCCGTATGTCCCTGCGTGATGCTGCGTGTCAAACTTCTGAAAGTGTTTCATCGATGTTTGAGACTGAGATCGTAATTTGTGTAATCAGGTTTACCTTGTTGTGACAAAACTCAGTATCGACATTGTTGGCATCAAATATTCATTCGAGGTAAGAATCTGAAAATCACTTAAACGTTCAGTGCGGGTCTTCGTAGCCACTGTAATGTATGTATGGGAATCTGTTGTGATTGAACCCAAACGTTATTTAAGTGATATATTCCAGTAATTTCCCGACGTGGAATCGATCTTGGGTTTTCGGCGTGACAAGCCAAATCTTTAACCACTAGGCGACCCCACCGTACCAGCTAATTACGTAACGCGTGTTTTAAGAATATGATTATGGAAACTCCATTCTGGACTAACATTTGGTCTCTGAATTTATACAGTTTCCAAATTACGTCAGTTTAACGGAGCCCAGAATCGAGACATGCCACACATTCCTGACCACACTGGGTTGTATATGTGTTTCAGGGTCTGTATGACAGACACAATTTATACGTATATGGTACATTCCAACTGATCACCTTACTAATACCCTAAGAGTTTTTACTTTTCTGAAGCACCTAACGTGGATAACAGTGTTGATCGAAGACCTTAATATTAGAATGATTGATGACATTGCCTTATCTGAACACACATCATTCATGAAGTGGTTAAATGTAACATATCTTGTATTTGAGATAAGGCATCTAATCCCTACCCAAGTCAGCAATCCATCCCATTCAGCCACAGCAGCTTATAGAAAATGGAAATCCGACAATTTGTAGTATAGATGACGTACTATGTACATCTATGGCATATGTAACTGGCACGGATTCAAGGGGGTATACATGCTAGGCATCATATAAATACAGATCAATAGCAAATGATTTTCAGCTTACTGACGGTAAATAGAAACAATCGTGCACTTGAGGTTGGCATCTGTAAACTTTCATATTCAAAAGAAAAAAAGAGAAAAAGCAAATACCATCCTAATACTCCCACCACCCCACCTCCAACCAAAGAAAATACCCCACATACTCACCCGCTTCCTACAAAACACAAATCAAAACAAGTCAATCTTCTGAGAAGATTTTTAGAAAGCTCAAACTGACAGAAGGTCACCACCCATGGTGCATTTATATTACCCCGCGATCAGAAGAAAGGCCATATTACAGGATTTAACTCTGGTAACTATAATAATTTAATGATGATAAATTTTATACTGAAAATGAGAACAATGCTATAAAGGGGAAAATGAAAACAATGTTATAAAGGGGAAAATGAAAAGAAAGGTGTATACGTCCATGTGAAACCCCAAAAGATAACAAAGGTGGACACTTAAAAATGAAGCTACAGGTTTATTGTCCCTGACCTGTAATATCAATGGACAAATAGAAGCCGAACGTATATCCATGCAAAAAATATTGATAGGTAATTAGGCACTGACTGGTAATGGGCAATGGGAATCCTCGTGGATGGTGTCCAGGTGTCGACATGGAAGCCAGCAAGGTGGATAGTGCCACTGGTAATTAAATCAATAAATCCGAAACGATTTAAGCGACTTTAAAAGCAAAACTAAGATAACGACAAACGAAATCAGCTGCTGAAGTGCTGCAAGCTGTAAAAACGACCTTTTAAAAGCTTGTGTCAATGAATACATGAAAAACACTGCTGACAAGGTGCTGGAAATGAATATTCACGTATTTAACAAAGTGTTCGATACCATGTTGTTTTGTTGTTTAACGCCACGCTCAGCAATATCTGAGCTAACCTGCGGCGGTCGGTAAATAATTGAAAAACATTGTCCATGGCTGTTCGACCTGACAAAATGCTGCTTCAAGGGACAATCATGGGAATTTAACAATTTATACTGCTGAAACAATGTGGTGATAATGCTGCATCCTTACTATGGTTTATGTTTACAGGTTGGTTGATTGGTTGTTTATCGTCGCACTCACCAGTATTCCCGTTATATGGCTGCGGTCAGCAGCCAACCGAGTCTGGACCAGGCAATCCAGTGATCGTCAGCAAGATTATCTATCAACACACCTGGGATACGATAACGTGTGAACCAACTCAGCGAGCTTGACCACCCGGTCCCATTAGTAGCTTCTTACAACAGACATGGGTTACTGAAGATCAATTCTAACACGATCTTTGATATCCGAAAAATGGTAAGTACTAACAATCACACCAATGTATGCCAATACATTGAAAATATCATCCTTCCCTGAAACCTGTTACGCTATACCCGTTTAGAAAGTACACATGCCTATGATCAGTACAGCAGAAGAATTCCTGTCAACAAACCTGATCTTGTCCTTTTGATAAAGCCATTGAATTTATGTGGTATTTATATATTTGATTTATTTATGTAAATACGGTACAATCTTTAAACTGTTTGGTTGTGGTTTTATTGGAGCGGATATTTTTAGTAGTATATATGATATTTGTCTGTAGCTTGATTGCTCCAAGCTGGAAAATGGCTTTATTGTGTCCTATTGTTCACCATTCACATAGGGCAAGCCATTCTTTGATCTCCAATTGGTTAGTTTAAAGTTGTATGTTTCCATTTTACTTCCAGCAGCACATTTTACCCAGTCTACCATATACAGCCGTATGAGAAGCACTTTGCATGGCATTTCTTATTTTGGCGGACGGGTAATTTCTTCTCCCATTATTGTCTAGCGACAACTTCTCTGTGTTTCAGATGAGACATGCTGTGAGGATCTTTTACGGTAGGCTCCACACCATCACCTGTGTACCATATATTTGGGTGGAAATCGAAACCAACAGATTGTTCTAATAAATTGTGGCTGCAAGTCACCACTCACACCCCAGAAGGCTTGCAACGTGATTGGCAAGATTCAGGAAAAGCATGTTAAGTATGCGGACTTCGCTTTTGAAATGTCTCGCATTCATTCCAAGTACAGTATCGTGAGACGCCCCATCATTCTCGTTGACTTTTGTTTGGTACCTCCTAGCGTAGACCAGGAGTGTGCCCGGGTTCTCCAGTATTAGGAGCGTTCATATTCCCCGGAAAGGTCTTAGTGGGTTTGACTAGGCGTTGTTTCCTCGGATAAGTCCCATTCGTTGTCTGGTCTGTGTGCACAGGGCAAGGCCCTGGGCTGATGCTGAGTGTGCCAGGATCACCCGAACCCTCTCTGCTGCATACTATCTTTAGTCTGTAAAACATAATAATGGGAATATTTATAACGCACCTTTTTCAGGCTAGATGTGATGGTCAAGGTGTATACTCCGATCATTATTACACCGGATAATCCAAGCTTCCTGTCACGCACTAGTTGGAAGGTTAATCGTCTCACGACGTACTTCACCGACGAAACACGCTGGATTTAGAAAAGTCAATGCAGTAACGGATAACATTTAGATGTTGTTTGGTCGTGATTACAAAGTTCAAGGTCTCTGTAAATCTTTCAAAGAGCTTAATGTAGAAATGTGAAGGACATTTAAAAATTTGACGCATCAGAGACCAAAATTTGGTCCGAAGTAGTTCCCTATTTTGAGGTCTATCATATCTTCCAGAATATTTTCAGCTGAATAACTTACTGCACTCTGCATATGTTTATGACGGGTGCCAACCGGCGGGGATGGATACAGTCACCTTTCCGTGAACTCCTGGTATCATCACTAATTCATTGTGATTCATCAACACATGCACTGTCATCTTAACGATTGGTGGCAATGACTGGATTATCTGGCTCAGACTCAGTTTGCTTACAGTCAGCATCGTACAGCTGTAATACTGCGAAAACAGATATATCCAGATATTTTGAAGGGATGTGGAAAAGGTTTTGTCGCTTCTATTAAAAAACTATTCGGCATTTTCTTGATGTAAAAAAAATTGTACCGTTGTTTACAGAAAACTCAACCTTAAGAAGACATTAAAAAACTGGAAACCATTATATCTGCCTTACAGAGAAACACGAACAGCTTTTTCAGTATAAAGAGATACAGAAAGGAAATTCACGTCTGGGTAAAAAACTTTAAATACATCCACCAAATGATCTTCCCGAGTTTCTAATCTTTTCATCAAAAGAACTTTAAAAAGACACCGAAAGAAGAATAGCTGGGCTTTATGACGAACAATTGCGTTTATGCTTGCAACAGCAATACCTGGAGTGCCCAAATTTTCCATCTTAAATATCACGTATGGAGTTGTCTGACTAGTTTACTTAGCTTAACCTTTTGTTTGTCTTAAGTTTAGATCACACTACTTAGAGAGGTGGTCGAAAAATTAGATTCTATGAATTAGATTCTATAATGTGACCGTATGACGAATCGAACCAGGATCTTTGGTGTGACAAGTGAACGCTTTAAACACAAGGCTACCACACCGCATGAACGAATGTTTCAATTGTATGGGGAACACGTAATGACGCAGATCATGACACACATTGTCTTCCTCTGTGAAGAAATGTTCTCACATATATGTAACTTTTAGGAAAACATTTCCGTTGGTAAGATGGCATTCTTGCAATCCTAAGGAATAAATGTTCCAAAGACAGTTACTAATTTCAGTTGGGTAATTATGACTGATGTTAAAAAGCAACAACCAAACAATTCCTACCACTCTGCTAATCCCAACACATCATGTCATGTCCGCACTGCGCGTCCGGCGTTAAACAGCCAACCAACCAGTAAACCAACCTGTAAAGATAAACAATAATAAGAATGCAGCGAAAATCCACTACGTTTTTTCAGCAGTGCACAAAGATTTCCCTTGACTGTCCCTTGACTGTCTTTGTCAACATGAGCAGCCACGGACAAAGTTTTTCAATGATCAAGTTACTACCAATGCTACTTTTCGTGGAACATTGCCAGTGGGAATTTAGCAGAAAATACTGTATGTCTGTAGAAACGCCTACATTAACGAAGAAGTCAGATTGCATTTCCCTGTTCCAAGTGATATATTCTTCACGACTTATGTATGTGACTGTTTTCACTTGTAGCTCGAAACACCGAAAGCAAGCAAGTTGTCCCAATGCTTATGTAATGCACTTGAGACCTTGTACATCAAATAGGTCCTGTAGTTTGTAGTCGAAGACGACCATGCCTGGAAGGAAAATGAGAATCGGTTGCGATAGACGGAGACGTACATTTCTGTTACGTATTACTCCATAAACGTGGACATAAATCAGGAAATAGTCAGACAGTAGCAATAAATATTAAAACCTATTACAGAAAAACACGGACTGTCCCTGCTTATTCCTGCTTCAGTCATCATTTTGTAGAATAATTTACATTGGTTCCACCATCGATGGCGTCTTTGATGCTGCCTTTGAATGAGGGATACAGTGCTGTAATTTACCTTATACTTGTTGAAACAATTTTACTGAAGCACCCAAAGACATTCGAGATACAGAATGCCTAAATGTGGCATGAAGTTTGCCTGGCGCTGCAAATTCAAAAGGTCAAATACATCTGTGAAGGAATGCCGGGATGTAGGAGACGTTGTAGCCTCGAAACAATGGGACACGCCTGACTTCTTGAGTTTGTGAGTGAGTTTAATTCTAAACCGCTTTCAGCAAACGTCTAGCAATATCACGGAGGTGGACAGTGGAAATGGACTTTACACATTATACCCATGTGGAGAATCGCCCCAGGTCTTTGGCGTGAAGAGCGAATTTTTAACAACCAATCTACCTAACCGGCAGCTAAATATGTGATAGCAGATCCTTCTGGTGTGGTTGTTCGGGTCTTTGTGGACAGTGAGTGAGTTTAATTTTACGCTGCCCTCAGAAGTATTCCAGGTATATGGCGGTGTTCTGTTAATAATCGTGTCTGGACCAGACAATCCATGACAAGTGTCAACCAAGTCAGCGAGCCTGACCACCCGATCCCGTTAGTCGCCTCTTACGACAAGCATAGTCGTTTTTATGGCAAGCATGGGTTGCTGAAGGCCTATTCTACCCCGGGACCTTCACGGGTTTGTTTCTATATTAAACATACGCATGTTTTAGTTGGTTAGTGTTTATTACAACATCAATCGATTATTAAGCTGACACGTGACACATACTAGCTTTATGACCAAGATATATACCTGGCCTAGCATGCATGGGTTGCTGAAGGCCTATTTTACTGTGGACAGTCTTTCCGTGGCAGTAAAGTGCCATAGCGTAGGTAAATGAAGTTTGGGTAGCGGACTGCTCTTCTTGACTTATAGAGTGTTGAAGCCTTTTCATAAACTGAGAAAACGGACCACTGAACCGTAAACAGGCATTCCGATTTCCAGGTCGGTGGATGCTGAAAAGTGGAGAAGCAGTTCATTTTTCTCACATGGGTAAATATAAAGTTACGTATAGCCTGTCATAAACATTCTCAGACAATTTGGTTGACACAGTTACGTAGACTGATGGTCATAATGTTGATCTCTGGATCGTATGGCCCAGGTATTGCCGCCGCAATAGAGCTGCAACTTTGCAACATTCGGCGCTAAACACCCAACAAATATTAAAATCATTTCCCAAGCAGTCGAAATAGTATCAGATGTAACACAGACATCATATTTGCGTCGTAGTATTGGCATCGAATGACACTGATGAAAACTGCTTTGCAACACTGATGATGCTTACCCTTTCTCCAGCTTCCACGAGACATGACTATATTTGACAAGGAGCTCCCATCAGAGGTACCGCCTATTTCTACTCTCTGATGGCGTTCGCGATGTAAAACAAGTGTTACACGAATTCCTATTTTAGTAATGACTATTTCCCGAACAGGAAGCCTGCAAAGATCAAAGCACATAGCAGCAGCCCCGGAGGACGTACCAAAAGCCAACCCGACGGTGCTGGCAACCGGTACACTATTCTTGCTAGGAAGGTAACGTCGGCGGTACGGAATTATATAAAACTGACACTCAGTGGTCTGGGTTTGATGTTTGAATCACCCCTCCCCTAAATGTCCATTGATCGCCACAAATATTTAACTACGATAAATAAAACCGGGTTTCGACCATTTAGATTCTTAATCACTGCAAGCTTTCTGAAAGAGCTAAAGGTAAATGTAACAGATTGCGCATGGCGTCGTACATGGCCACGACGTCATGTGCAGGTCATAAAACAGCGTTTTATGGCAGCAAGAGATACGCTTTCAATGTTCATTCCATGTTCATTCCATGTTCCATGTTCATTCTGTTGACATAGTGCTTCTTTACAAATTTGTAATGCAAATTGATTGCAATAGCTTCATCGTATTCCTACTACGTCCCGGTTGGGAGTGGGATTGTGTGTTATGGTTTGTTTGTCATGACATTGAGTCAACTCCTTCATAAGGAATCGTAATATCATCGTAGTCTCTCTGTACCTGTTTACACCTTTATTAAAACATCACGAAGTGTCACAATGACTAACACATTCAGTGACACCTGATTCCCCCTCCCTATGCATTTGGCTTAATGAATTTTCTTTGGAAAACTCTTCATCGTTTGTCTTTACATCGTGTTGAAACCATATACATAATTACATTTCTATGGTCCAAACCTGGTGGGTGGTGTGGGCTATACATCACCATCAGTCATTTATTCCATGTGTTTTTAGAGATGTTCTAGATAATCACATCATACAATAAGCGGATTCATTTAAATGGATTTCGAGGACTGTAAATACCAGTGATGTAATTAGCATGGAACAGTCTTCATACATAATTACACATCACTTTAACTTCATTAGAAGTTCAGTTCAATTGAATAACTAAATCAACTTTGAGAAATGTATTGCACAAGAGTGCTCATCTTCATCTTAAACGATAAACCTTATTGTACTGGGTCTACACACATTGTTAACTGAGCATTATCGTAAAGTTTGATCTTCGAGTGTTTATGTGTGTTTGTTTGCTAAGCGGCGCACTCAGAATATTCCAACCAAATTCTTTAAATAATATCGATTCTTGACCAGGTACCTTTGTGTTTCCCATAGGATCATCATTTATTTAATAGCCATACCAAGTACATGTACATCTATTTCCAAAAAGATAACTCTGGTTTCATGAGTGAAGGGTAATGTTGTTTGGTCGCGTATGTCATCTTACCTTACCATGAATACGCTTCACGCCTTCCCATGTACAGGGATTCAATATATATCAAATATGGCTGTAACGATACACCAAACTATCAATGTAGTGCAATTGTTGTGTCTCCGATAGCAATTAATCCATGGTAGAACTATCGATGCATCTGTATCTGTGACAATCGATAGTTTAATAATTGACTTGCGTTCAAGAATGCACAGCGCAAAATACAGGATATTTGGATGCAGACTTGAAGCTTCACTGAGTTCCTGTTTTAACTGTTTACGTGATCTGGGTTTTAAGTTATTGTTCTCCCACTATGAAAAACCGAAAGAACTTGTTTTATTTCATATAAACTATGCAAGCGTACATTCATTTGGGAAATGACCTCAAAAGAAACAATCCAAGAAGAAAAAAGACTACTTCAATGGGTGATCACAGTAGTATGTTGGAGTAGATTATCGCTATCTCAGTAGTTGTTTCCTCCTCAGTAGGCACCCTTGCCATTAAACAGTAACAACAATAAAACAGACAGGTTTCTATGTATGCACATTACGTGTACTCAATTTTCCCTTACCAACCTGATGACACAAGAATTAGCGATACCATCAGCTCCACCTGAACCTTCCAACACAGTTCACCAGGGAAAGTTGGAGTCTGGTCGCATCTTCAGATTGATTCTTTCTGCCTAAAGGCGTCTTTTATTTTCAACGATCTCCCATTAGTGTCGCATGTTCATGTTTTGTAAGTTTACTTGAAATTCTTACTCGGACCCTTTACTACACGTGTAGGAAGTGGAACCATTAGCAAGATGTGTTTGAGGATGTCCATTTGAGGGTTTTATGGTTTGGGAAAGGTTGTGAGAGAGTTTCTCATCAATGTTCGTCATTATCTCAGGTAACAGGAATCTTGCTGTAAATGACTTGTTTAATGGTCGATCATTGCTGTTAAAATCCTACCAGTAATGACGTTCATTCTTGTACACGTGAACCACATCTCGAGAGAACTACATTTCCTATGAGGATATCTTCACGTGCCGTCTTAATGTGCATCAATAACTATAAGATTACGACTATTTGTTATGTGGGATTGAGACAATATTGACAACATAGATTATCGTTTGAGAGCAGTATCAGACATCAAATAACATAAATCAATTACGTGGTATGCTCTTTATGGAATCATATGCTTATGTCGTATTAATAATGTGTAGACCTCGCATGAACAAGAAACCCAAGTTACCCGTTATAATCCGGGTTAGATTTGGTCTTCAGTAAACCCATCCTTTCGTAAGAGGCACATGTTGTTGACACATGTCATCGTATACCAGTTGTGTAGATTGATGCTGATGCTGTTGATCCCTGGATTGTCAGGTCCAGACTCGATTATTCACAGACCGCCGCTATATGGGTGTCAAGGACATGGAGTATTGCCACAAAAGCGATGGAGATTTGTTTTGTTCAGTGACGAGTCACTTTTCTCCGTACAGACGGAAGACGCCATGTTTAACGTGGTGTAATCAAAACTGCACACAGAAAATAGAGTCTATTGGTGTGATGGTGTAATGATGTGGGCTGCCTTCTCCCATGACGATAACACAAAGTATGTACATATTCGGGGCTATTTAACGACACAATGTTACACGGCCGAAATCCTTCGCTCACTCTCCTTTCCCATTATGCAAGAGACACGTGAAATTCCACAACACGACCTCACTCGACAGCCTTTTTGAGGAACCACAAGTACCATGGCGCTCAGAGTATTCAGACCTAAACCCCATTGAAAATTTACATGGTGCTCTTTATTAAACAACGTCAGAAACAGACACAGAACCTCCAACTGTTAACTTTGCTACATGTCGTAATGGTTCCATGGGGCGACGGTGCCTGGCACAACTGCACTCTCATGGGGACCATATAAAAACAGACGACCATCACCATCACGTTCGATTGTTTCGTGTCTACCATGATGAACCTCCGTCAATGGCAATGCCTTGAATGAAACGTGAAAAATATGGCCATGATCTGTTGCTACTGTACGTTAAGTATACATTTGAAAACACTTTTGAATTCCTTTTTTACCTTGTTATCCTAAATGTGATAATTGTCGTGTTATCAATTGAGGTCGTCCCACGATGTCAAACAAAATTCAGCGCACTCATGATATAAATGATTTTATGAGGATTTGAGATTAGATCCATTGCATCAAAAGTTACTAGTTACTAGCTAGTGTGTTCAGAGATAGTGTGTTTAAAGTGCTCATCCGTTTTCATGTTATTGAACCTCAACAAACTGGCTCACTGTTCATCACGCACTGAAACTGCAAAACGTTGTTTGCAGTAGGCTTTGTACGAGTGCGCGCAGAAATGAAATTATGAATATGTAGTTCAAATCTTTTGCGCGTGAAATGTTCATGACAATTCCGAACCATTTAAGGAGACCTGGTTTTTATATGTTGCTATTTTAGAGAAATTTTTAAGATTAAGCACACAAGAAACTATGCGTCCAAATTGCACTCAAAATATTTGTTTGCATGATTTTATCAATTTTTGCATTAACGTGAACTCTGCGAAAGTTCCTAAAATCAATACATTATTCAGTGTGATCCGTTCTCATTCCCATACATTATAAATATCACTGTCGTCTTTTAAAGCATCATCAAGAGCATACTGGATGTCCAGGGACAAACATATCTACAAAGCCTAAGCAACTAAGATCAATACAGTATTCAGTGTGATCCATTCTCACTCCCTATATATTAGGTATATCACTGTCGTCTTTCAAAGCAGCATCGACAGCATACTCGTCGTCTGGGGACACAATTCGCAGCTGAATACAATGAAATACAAAGACGTCAAACTACACCATGTGAGGATGTCCATCACGACCTCTAGACTATTTAAACCTGAAGAAGCCTTTACATATTTCTGAATCTGTCATCTAATTGATTTCAGTCGTTAGGTAACGTGACAAAGCGAACTCCGAATCCTTACGATAGCATCTCTACTGCGAGATTAAAGTTGCTAAATTACCTGAGCCATCTTCAACATATCTGTTTACAAAAAAGAGACATGTTATGTATTACAAAGTTGTTGACCTTCCATTTCCTTCTACAGTTGTAAGATGTTTTGATCAAAACAGCTATCGGTAACTAATAAACTGAGAATCTACATATAGCGTAAATAATTCCTTGCCGCAGTCCTTCCTTGGTCTCTCTCCAGTACATAACAGAATGGTTACACCAAGCCTTTTAGTCCGAATATTTGTGCTTGCCCTTTGCTCGAGCTCAGCAACGTTTCAGTTACTTGATGACGGTTAAAACATACTGCGCTGTTGGATCGCCCGCACATTCCCCATGTCGTCTTTTATCACAAACACAGTCATCTCACAGACACATTGTCCCAGTATGCAGCTATGAAGAACAATTCTAACCATTTCAGTTCATTACAATCAGAAGAAAACGCATTAATTCGTGAGGCGATGGGGAAAATCTGCTTATGCCAAATGTTTGTTTAGCCCAACAAACATACGATTTTAGAAAGTTTCTGAAAAACTCAGGCTTGAGAAAAATGCCACAAAAAATTATCTCACTCACAATGACTTCACTTCACTGACTAATGAAGCACACAGCTATGCAATAAACCAGAAGTTGTTATCCATTGCTTTTAGCTTGAAATCGGGGTAAGAATCCAAACGCAATAAACGAGAAGCTGTCATCGATTAAGTGGTATACTTGATATCAGCTACTTAGATTCCTCATAAATTGCAGTTGCACACGATCAAACCTTAGTAGTGATCACACTTTTGCAGCGAAATAATACATATAAGAAACATGTTCTCGACAACTGCCTAGAATTGGAGTGAATTCTACTATTGAAGTGCTTTAATGACACGCATTGTGCTGAGACTGTAATTTGCAGAAGACTGAATAAAGCTGAAGAGACGACTAGGAGCCCTCGAGTAGCGAAAACACCGTTTAAGACGCACACATATAAAATCACATAACGCTGTTGGATCGCTTGCCCTTAAGCCTGATAGACTATTTCTTCCTTGTTTAACGCTGCAGTTAACAATATTTCAGCTTTATGACAGCGGTCTGTAAATTACCGAGTCTGGACAAAACATTCCACAAATTGACACCATTCGTGCACATATGGGGATACAATGGTATTGCGATGGTATTGCGATGGTATTGCGATGGTATTAATGACAAGCTTCAATTTTAACTCGTATCGTCAGGGGACTCATAGAATCACACCCCTGTGGGACTCATAGAAACACACATGAGGTTGCGTTGATGGGCGCCTACTTGCTAATGAGTTAGAATGATATCAAATAGGGTCATGTCCTATTTGATATATATCGTGAAACCTGATCGTGAATATTTTCAGAATATTTCATCCTGAAGATCATGTTTCTAATTACAAAAGGGCAATCAAATGGATCCGAAGTGTAAATTCTCAGTGGCGACAACATGTTATTAAATTAGAAAGGATACATTGCCACAGAGTTGTAAACATACTGAGAGACATATTGAGTCAAGTAATGTTCTTGATGTTCAGTTTGGTTCACAGATACTATGCAGGTTTT
Source organism: Haliotis asinina (assembly GCF_037392515.1). Lineage (NCBI taxonomy): Eukaryota > Metazoa > Mollusca > Gastropoda > Lepetellida > Haliotidae > Haliotis > Haliotis asinina. Next base: position 45,248,581 of record NC_090289.1, read on the forward strand.
TGCAACACATTTGACATACACTAGGAGGCGATATATGTGTGGGCGTCAGTTACTGGAATATTTACCGTCCAAGCTGCAAGTAGCATCTACAACTGTCCAGTAGCATGGCAAGGGATGATAACACGGAATGAAGTGCACAATGGTCCAGATGACTCAGGTGCCGAAACTCGCCCACCCAGGTTGCGTCCTGTGGGCATGCCGAAAACCTGTCTTCTGTCTTCCTGAGTCAGAATCCCTGATCTTCCTGGTGTCTTAGTTTCTCAGAAATATACACTTGGTTTGCACTTTCGTTAAATCGGTAAAGACTTGAAACGTGCATCACGTACGATGACATAAATGGAACATTGCTCCAAGTGGCCTTAAACACAATTTTCACTCATTCATTCCTTCTCCAGATAGAAAAGAGAAACATGTTTCTGTCATTGAACTTGGTTGACACGCCATCTTGTAACTGTTGTACTTGTTCTGTTCAGATTGTAGGCCAGGTAGGCCAGGTAGGCCAGGTAGGCCAGGTAGGCCAGGTATATATCTTGGTCATAAAGCTAGTATGTGTCACGTGTCAGCTTAATAATCGACTGATGTTGTAATAAACACTAACCAACTAAAACATGCGTATGTTTAATATAGAAACAAACTGTGAAGCTACCGGGGTAGAATAGGCCTTCAGCAACCCATGCTTGCCATAAAGGCGACTATGCTTGTCGTAAGAGGCGACTAACGGGATCGGGTGGTCAGGTTCGCTGACTTGGTTGACACATGTCATCGGTTCCCAACTGTGCAGATCGATGCTCATGTTGTTGATCACTGGATTGTCTGGTTCAGACTCGATTATTTACAGACCGCCACCATATAGCTGTAATATTGCTGAGTGCGGCGTAAAACTAAACTCCCTCCCTCACTAATATAGAAAATATAGTTGAAGACACCGTCACAAGATATAATGTACCTGAGGCTGACGTGGGTTGAAAGATGATCTCTTTGTTTGACAGAAGGCTGACGCCTGTTTTGTGACATTTTCATTTCGAGAATGTGTTTGCTTAGCTGGAGGAATGACAAGAGATACGAAGTTGTATCAAGGATAGCCGGCACGTGATGTCCAGTTTCTTTTTGATCACCAGACCTTGCTTTATGAACAGCTTATATGATGCCATCTGACTCAGGCTTTAATGAAATAAGTTTACAGTTGTGATTTTGGAACTCCGTTTTGCCCAGAATGTGAATACTGTACATCTTGTCCATGATATTACCGTTGTGGTCGTCAAGCTTGTCGTTATATTTTCATTGGCTTTCAATGACTTTGGCCTATAGCAATATGTTTTGTTAGAAAACCCTTTGTATTCCTTCGTTAGTGTGTTTATGGCATGGTTTATGCACAGTTCAGCCACCTTCAGATAAAGTAACAATTTCGCGTATCCAACAACCATTTATTGTGCACAATTAGTATCAGTAAAACAGGAATATTTGTAAGAGCAACAATTTGTGGCTTCTGTCGTCTATCAAAATATGTGTTCTCGTATGCTCTTTAAACCACAACATACACCTGAACAAATTTAGCTCTATGTGACATACAATGCTGAATGTCTCAGTAGATGTCTCACTCTATGCCGTAGATGTGGACAGTTAATGATGCTGAGTATGAAAGCGCTCAAGACCAAATGTGCATGCATGTACTGTGAATCATGTATTATGTGTTGATATATCCTCGAAATCTACTAATGGTCATTAGCTGGAAATCAGAACTGACACTCATTAACCGTAACATGTTGCGATATCTATAAGTTACAATTAAGGTAAGCCACAAAAACAATAATTCCATACATCGAAAACATGGTTCGGTACTTACATTTATGTAACCGGGCTATCTACCTGTCACCACGCTGTGTAGTTCAAAATCTATACGATATCTAGAAACAAATTAAAAGACTGGACACTCATAAACATTTCAGCTTTGAATGCGTCTTCAGTGGCAAACGTTTTTACCACAATAGATAATATATCAAACGCATGTTCTAAAGTCGTAGGCTCAATGAGGAAGTTGAACAATTTATTGCAAAAAATGTATGTTAGCATTGTTTTTGCCTGTGAATTATGAGGTGTCGATACATTAGAACAAGTTGAAAACTAACTTCAGCTCGAAACAGCAAGCATTGTCAGATTTACCCGACGTAAATCACCGAGAGAGCTTCAAGGAAGTGTAAACCTTCTCGTTTCAACAAAATACAACACGATCGTGCGCCCTCATATTAAAAATACTTTGGACCTTATACAATTCAAACACATACGATTAATGATATTAAACTTCCCTACAACAGATCAAAAGATTTTCATGAATTCTTTATTCCTGTCACTGCCACATTGTAGAATGACAAAGCGATATGAGAAAAGTTGGTAAAGACGATGAACTTTCAAATCAGATGTGAAAAAAGACTTTTCTTCTGCCCCCTCGTTTTACGTTTAAGGAATTAGGAAATATGACATAATACGCAAAAAAGCTACGGTATATGACCAGCCTAATGACAATGAATAGTGAGTTCTACGCCACACACAGCAATATCATAGCTGTATAGCGTCGGCCTGTACATGATTGAGTCTGAAGCGATTACAAATGCCGGCCAAGCCAATGAGCCTGACCACCGGATCCCGTTAGTCGCCTCTGACGACTGAAGATCAATTCTCACTAGGATCTTCACGGGGCACTTTGTCAAAGAAAAATATTCATATAATCTACATGTGTATAGTTATAGTTTATTTGTATAGTTTATTTGTATATAAGGCCATTCGACCTACAGTACAAAATAGTACACAGTACAGATGCGTTACCCGATATGTATACAGTATGGGTGAAAGAGGCAAATTTCACTAACAGTATTTCGGAGAAAACACTTAGTACAGATATAGCACAAGGTTGTTAGACATGTCACATATCTGAGGACACTGGATGGAGATAAAGTGGCCGGTTGTAAGTTTATATATGATGGTACATTATACAGCTGAGCTATCAGATGTGTACATACCACAAATAGACCATAATGTTAACACTATGTCACAGCATATACGTTTCTAAATGTATTACAGAGTTGTTAATATATTACATACCCTAGAAGTATACATAGGCTTCAGGCAAAGACATATTTCCCACTTGGTTGGCTATAGAATTATACATCAGCAACAGTTTTAATGACAGTGTCCAAACCTTTTCTGGTTTGACTGCGTGCCGAGTATTTTGCACCCTATGTATACAGCTCGGAGTATAAACATCAGAAAAAGATACCACCCAAACCCTCTGTAAAATAAGACAACACACTAGAGTAGTCTAAGACATAACTAAATCAACAAAAAGTGTCTTTGGTGTTTTAGGTGCACTACAATCGCTTGGTGTCACCCGAATCCCTTTGCTGACGTCATTTAAATACAGTTGTGAAGATTACCTTGAAAACTGTGTGAAAACTGTTTCTTGTTTGCTTTCCATTTTTTGGTTACATTTCCATCCATTTTATAGCAATACATAAACGTATTATATATATGCATACAGATGTACAGAACATTGTGTCTCGTTTAGATATACTGAAAAGGGTATATACAAGGACATCATAAATGTACAGAAGGTTATGACTGATGTAAATATCATATATGCATTACTAAAAAGCATATGTAGGGACAGCGCCATAGATGTAGACAGGACTGTCATTCATGTCACAGACTTTACACAGGGTTACTACAAGGGTATGTAGAGAAAAAAAAAACATACATGGAGAGACGCCCAAGGAGGTCATAGTTGTTTACAGGATTGTGAACATTTTGTCATATTGATCATTGCACAGGGCTCTGGAAAGTATATGAAAAGACGACCAAAAGACGTGAAAACTTGCATGTTTACAGTTTGAGAATGCTGTAGATTTTGTTGCCTGGTAATATCTATATATTTCTTGTTGTAAAACGTTGAAATTTGGTTTGGTTTTCCTAATTGTACACCAGCCAAGCATAGAGTTTGTTATAGGAATAACTGCATTCAAAGGAATAGTATGCATCCCCTCAAACCCAAACAATACGTACTCTTCATTGAATTCGATATTTCCTTCCGTGTATTTTGCAAGCCAAGCAAAGATTTGAAACTGAAACCATCTTATTTCACTACATTGTGGGCATCGTTTTCCCATAAGATAAATATTCTTCCACTCTATGTCAGTATACTCTTTCTGTAAATGTTGGAGCTAATAAACTCATATATAACGCTGAGCAGCCTTGTTTAGTGGTTATTACTGACATGTTGTAAGGCAGAATGGGTCTAGAACTGAGTTCAGCACATGGATTGGTGTTGTATAAGAGGAATGCAACTGATTTCCCGACTCCCTGACTTTCCTGAAGTTAGAAAGTCTGTTGTGATATTATATCTTTTTACAAAGTTTTTATAGTCATATATTTTCATACCATCATCAATCATATCTCTAAAATATCTTACACCCTTTATGTCATTGCTGGAGATAAATAGATTCACTCCCAATACTACAAGCATTGTAATACCAAATGGATTGTGACATTACCTCTTCACCACTTCAGTTTTCAACATTGTCACAGCTATACAAGTATGTTGACCATGAGGAGAGTACCTCCTTCCAGAACCTATTATGAATGTGGGAAATAATTAATGTTCTTCGTAATATAAATGGAATCTGTACAATAAAGTAATAAAGTACAATTAAATAATATTCTGAGACCAGATTTGTCAAGATGGCAGTGGTATAGATCAATCCCCTAATCTAACTCAAGGTTTTGTGCTGCAGTAACAGTTTTTACATCAGAAACACTGATACCACAATGTTTAGTATGCAGTTGCATAATATTTCTATATTTGTATCAAGTTTACCTTTCCAAATAAAGTGGTCGCACTTCTTTTGAAAATCGTCCACTGTTTCGAGAGAGGGACTGGGCATAGCATACTACTAAACAAACGGTGAAGTTTTGGAAGAAGAAGTGGTTTCAATATAACATTTCTTCCCAATGGTGTTCAGGTTCTTTTCGTCAACATGGTCACTTCTTTTTCATTTTTCTCAAAGTTTTGCTATAGTTCAATTCTGGCATTTTATCTAAGTCAACATCAGATTCTATACCAGGTAATCGAAACAGAGTCTCCGACCAGTCTAGTTTCCATTCTTTACTGAGCCTATACCATATACTCTTTTTTGACGCAATCCAAATTAGTTTTTCAGCATTAACCTTTAGTCTAGAAAATCCCATAAAGGAAGATAACTTATAAACTGTTGCGTAGAGGCCTTTTTCTGATCCATCTAAAGTTAGTGTAGTATCATCTACAATTTGGGCGAGAAGAGATACTTTTTTCCCCATTTGTATTCCATTTACATTTCCATTGCTCCTAATAGAAAGTGTAAGTCTGTTGGACCCTTTACTATAAGTGTATGCAGTAGCACCATTTGGGGAGATGTGTTTGTGTCTGTCCACTTGAAGGGTTTATTGTTTCGAGAGGCTGTGAAGGCGTGTTGTATCATTATTATATGTAACCGGAATTATGACACAGATTGTTTAGTTTGAAAGTCCACGATGTTGAAACCCCACCATATGTGCATTGCGGTACAATTCATTTTGGAAGTCGGATTCATGTAGTCGTTTCGCAGAGGTTCATCATTATATATTGGTCATAACGTGTTGTACCTCCTACCTTCTCTTACGACATTGTAGGAGCGGTGTTGTAGTTTAGTGGTTTAAGCATTCGCTTGTCACGATGAGGACCCGGGGTTCGATTCCCCACATGGGTACAATATGTAAAGCCCATGACTGGTGTCTGGGTATGTTATGATTTGAATTTCGAGTAGGGACAATACTAAGCATTGTTCAACATCCTCAAGACTTCAAAATCAGAAAGCTCCAGAAACCATACACATTAGAAGCCCATAGCCATCAGCCTTGGCCAGGCCATTACTCCTACCGTACCATAAACTCTAATCAGACATAATCCTTCTGTGCACGAGTAGCTTCATTATCAATGACTCTTTTAAATTAGATCTTCTGCAGTCTACTCCTGAGAGGCTTAATTGCTCCACTGTAACTCCACTACTTCAAATCTATATATATTCACCCCTGCACTATACCGTCCAACACTACTCATCATTGTAAATGCTGAAGTTGTTCATCCATATATCGTATCCTTCTATAGTACTCCAGTTTCTATGAAGTTATTGATTGAAGCAATGAAGAATGACACGGACTGTTTTAGAAATGGAATGAATTCAGGTCATCTGTGAAGATCTATAACATTTTCATCTTTCTGTGTACAAACACGACTGGGCGTTAAGGGTAAACGAGCTCGCCCAGGGTGTAACGAACAAACACCCTGGTCAGTCATTCACACCCCAGGAATCCATGGATTTTTGCAAATTTCACTTTTGCTTCATAGTGTTGTTTCCTTCAGCAGCGCACGTGAACGATCAAACTGACAAGCATACACACTCAATCTGTTTTGGTGACGTATGTCCAATATTTATTAGTCAATATGAAACATACATATTTTGATATCTATTAATAAACAACAAAAGCACAATCTTTCACCCCTCGAAACATTAAATACTATTTGCCAAATCAAACGAGATTTCCAAATTGACAAATGACTAGCTTTTTACTTCTTGGAGATCCAGATTAAAGTTCCTCTTAAGCATCCCATGCTTTACGCAAGAGTCGTCAGGGGAAAGCGGAGACGGACCTGGTTTGATCATATTCTAATTCCTTTGAAACTCGCGTAGTTGCCAAACTGCAATGAAATAGCTGGTATTTTATTCTTCTACTTTTTCAGCTTTCAGCTTCACGAGTTCCTTTTGTCTGTTTGATGTATTGAACAACATACCTTACAACCGTAGAGGGAAATGGAAGGTCAACAACTTTGCAATACATAACGTGTCTCTTACTCGTCAATAGATTTGTTGAAGATGGCTCAGGTAATTTAGCAACTTTAATCTCGCAGTAGAGATGCTATTGTAAGGATTCGGCGTTCGCTTTGTCACGTTACCTAACGACTGAGAACAATTAGATGACAGATTCAGAAAAATGTAAAGGCTTCTTCAGGTTTAAATAGTCTAAAGGTCGTGATGGACGTTCTCATATGGAACTGTTCTCTTTCTTAAACTTTACTTATCTGTGACGCTTGTCCTTGGACGACGAGTACTATGTGCTGCTTTTAAAGGCAACGATAATGCACACTATATGTAACTGAGTGAGTTTTGATCACTCGCAATGATGTATTGATCTTAGGTATTTAGGCGTGGAAGATTTTAAGATTCTTACCGAGCTCAGTTGCAGTTTCATGATCCTTTGGTATGGGAGTTTATGTTTTTTCATCTCCCGTCCATTTGTCCATAGAATACTTATTCTATATCACGTATCAGCAATTCACATCAATTATAGGAAATTTCATCAAAGTGGTAGTACCCACATGTTGATATTATCCTAAAATTAGTTAGTGAAGAGAGCCTTGTAGAAAATAGAAGTGTTCGTATCTCTGTTTAGACAATATTTTTTCAAAATAAAAGACTAGACTTTAACAACTGAATATTGTTTGTATATGTTATGATTAGCACATATTTAACATTTGAACGAAATCGGTGAAGACATGTTTTTTTTAAAGAAAATTCTACCGCTATACTCATTGCATAAATTACACAAGGGGTGACACTCGCGAGCCTAGACACCTGATCAAACACCGAACAGCCAGACTATTTTAATGATTGTCCAAACAGAGATTCGAACCCCTGTGGTAGAAAATGACATTCCCGGAGTTGTTTCAAATTTATGAAAATGCACAAGAGGTAGTTTAACAGTACAACAGCGATGCACGGCGTTTGGACATAATCCATGGACATAATCCCATCCCCAATAATCCCTCACATCATTAGTGGGCTGACGTTGTTTGAGTAGAAATGTATCTGTATGGCATATCCCCTTAATTCTAAACATCAAGGGAGACAACAGTTGATAACGCAAGTATTGATGACTTTTAAGAGAAACATCACAGAGCATTAATCTGTTTTAGTGCCTTTTTTCGCAAGTTAATATAATACAAGGACGTGTTCTGTTTGCCCTTGAAGTTGACATCCTATTGATTCGACCTGAACACATGACTCGGTGACGAGCGTTGTATTCGATTGTTTTTCATGACGGCGCCTACGATTATTCTCAAAATACTCCTCAACTTCACACAGCAGGAAAAAAGACCTTTATTGCTGAACGTTGCTGTCTCAAAGCAAAATGGACTTCATGTTGCAGTTTTCGCCAGACAGTGAGGCGGTACAGGAAATTATCTTCAAAGAAATATATTTGACAGACAGGAGGTTAAGGTTACATGGACGAACACCCATACTGCCGTTATGCATTTGAGTGAAAAGGTAGCTTAAGGGAGCCCTGGGCGTTTTTTCAGAACTTTTCGTAATCAATACACGGATATTGACAAAGCCGGTGAATTAGTGGATAAAGAGTTTGTTCGTCATGCTGAACGCCCGGGTTCGATTCCCTACGTGGGTACATTGTGTGTGATCCATTTCTGGTGTCCGCGGTGATATTGCTGGAATATTGCTGGAATATTGCTACGAACTGCATTAAACTCACTCAGACTGAAATGGATTGGCGATACTGATAAAACGGCGTCAAACACAACCCACTCATAATTTACGTGTTGGTGAATTTAGTTTGACGCCATACTCAGGAATATTCCAGCAATATGGCGGCGGTCTGTAAGTAATGGAATCTGGATCAGGCAAAATAATGATCAACAGTATGATCATCGATCTGCGCAATTGGGAACCAATGGCATGTGTCAACCAAGTCAGCGATCCTGACCATCCCATCCCTTTTGTCGCTTCCTACAAGCACAGTCGCCTTTTGTGGCAATCATAATTTACATGCTGAAAGACGTCTAGCCTTTATGAGTCACATTGACATACCTGTGTGGAAGACTCTTTTGAGTACAGTCATAATGATGCATCTGTTCCTGTCACTACTGTCTATTTACTATGTTACATTTTATATCAAATTATGACCATTTAATGTTTTAGTCAAACCGAATAATCTAAAACAGAGCTGGATGATGACATGGGGGTATATATGATATAATTTAATAATATCAGCAATCATGTATCAGAGGAGGTTTAGTAATTAACGATTCGTGTTTGTCAGGGATTGTAACAAGGTAGGACATGCTTACGTGATACATACAATGCAGCTGAAGAGATTGCAGTGTTACATACTGTATCCGAGGCAGTAGGCGGGAATGAAATTGAAATGTTTGAAAAGTGGACACGCAGCTATAACGAGGATAACATGTACATAAATTAGTGAGTGAGTGAGTAAATATTTAATGTCACATCGGCAATATTTCAACCATATCGTGACGAGAACATTTAACAATGAAAAAGACTATAATATATTAATATATTGTAAGACCCGTCGACGAAGGACAGTAAAACAACTAGAATATCACAATTAGAATTAAAACTAGCGTGGAAAGTTAAAACTATTATCACTATTCGGACAATACAATATAAAACCAGGCTATGGATTGCCAACAACTGAAGTGTACATAAATTATCTTCTTTGAGAATGAGTATTGGATTTAAATGTAATTTCTAATTTGATGTCAACCTTCTTGTGAGAAAAGCTTTTTTTTAGATCATATATAGAAAACCACGTCCTTTCATACACGACTCACATCGCTATGGGTCGGTGGGGTAGCCTAGTGGTTAAAGCGTTCGCTCGTCACACCGAAGACCCGGGATCGAGTCTCCACATTTGTACAACATGAGCCGAGACTTCAAAATATATTGATGTTCAGAGAGTGTGATTTGTGGATCATTTGTGATGAATCAGAAGTCGAAAAGAATCCCAGAGAAAGACAATCTCAAAACGTAAACGTCAATTCATTGCATTGCATGTTTAGTAATAAAGGAGCTCGTCACAGAGATTCGAGAACACATATACGGCTGAGAGTTCATGAACGCTGACATGGATGAGAATCGATATTACCGTCATCGGAAAGCGCTGCTTGCGTTTTCAATTACGTTTCTCCTGCATTTTATTAATGTTTGTTTGTTAAAGTGAATGTTGAAAGGACATTGATATTTTATTTCATCACAGAAAACAAAATGTATTCCGACGTCTTATTGCATGCCTTTTTAACACTCAGAACCTACGATGATGACCGAGGTGTACATAACATCTTGAAATATATTTTACATTTTCTGACATTTCAACATTATTTATAACACTTCCAGGAAATTCTCCATCTGTTTAGTAAAACTGATGTTTCGATTCTCATTTACACAATTTACAGTATATTTATTAGACTGATTTTGCATTTCTGAATCCTCTAACTTGTGTCTATTCCCATTTAGACCGATGAAGATCCACGGTAGAATATTTCTATGAAACGCGACTATGCTTGTCGGTTTGGTTGACACATGTTATATTTCCCAGTTGAGCAGATAGATGCTCATGCTGTTGATCACTGGATTGTCTGGTCAAGATTCGATTATTTGCAGACCGCCGCCGTATAGCTGGAATATTGCTGAGTGCATCGTAAAAGAAACTCATTCTCTCACTTTTTCCAGTATAAACAACTTCTTGTTTAAAAAGACTCACGACATCTCTTGTTGGTCTGACAAAAACTCTGTTGTCAACTACCAAATGTGTAGCTTCCCAAAGGGATGTTGGAGTACCCTAAAGGTTTAAGCGTTCTTCATCACACCGAAGCTCCGGGTTTAATTCCTCACATTTTTGCAGTGTGTGATGCCAAGTTCAGGTGTTCCCCGTCGGAGATGTTCTTTGAAAACTGCTAAAAGCGACGTAAATCCATTCTCTGTCACACTATCACTTTCACTTGAACGGAATAGACATGTTGTTCGCTTCCGAATGGCAAATGTTAACAAGCCTTCAATGACCTATTCATAGAAATAGTTAATATTTCAAAAACCTACAAACACATTTTCGAAAGTACTTGTATTCTTTTACCATCTCAACACTGGCACCTGGACCGTTCTAACTTGCATTCAGACAAATTTATATTTCCGCCATCAAACAACCCATTTGTAAAGTATAATCAATGTTAGAACCATAAGAATCATTAATTTGTCTCTCTACACTAGTCAGAAACATTAGTCAGAATATGTTTCATTTAGAACGTTTTGCCGTACATTAGTTTCATCTGTCTGTCATGCACATACCCGAGTACACATTTATGACAAGCATGATATTCTGTGTCGAACAATTCTGAATCTCTGTGTGCCTCTTAATAGCACTGACAGCTTACAAATGCAAATGTACATGTCCATACAGTAAATCATAAGTCACATGTTTACATATCTGTCTACTAATGGTCATTAACTCGAAATCAGAGCTGTATTTTTAATCTGAAATGGGTTCCGATATCCATAGATTACAGTTAAGGTACGTCAAAACAGAAAATGAAAATGAATGTCCGGACTACCGTCCTCGTTCTTTAATTCTAATAGCTCAGGGCAAAACTATACTTTTTCACAAAGCACATTGGGGTAGAGAGAACTTTATTTCCTCAAATATTGAGTCACACATCTAAAATATTAACTAAATGTCTGTGATTACTAGGTCATAATTCGTGTGACTTTTTTTACCGAAAATGTAGACAGGTTAGACACGGTGACATCGATGACAAAAAACACACTCTCACAACAGCAGATCGCATTATCTTAATCAGTAGTATGATATTCACCCCTACCCTCTGTTTCATGCAGCCTCCTTTTTGAAAAAAAAGAAAGTTTAACAGATCCCCGAAGGCTGGTAGCATTTTGTACAATCAAGTTGCATTTGAGACCGCCTCAACTGTTTCATATTTAGCTCTATGCATAAAGATTCAGAGTGACAAAAACACTCCAAAAGGCTGTATGATACTCCACAAGGCTGCATGACAATAGGGGTGATTTCAACTTTCCAGTAGTCAACTTCACTTTCATGTCGAGCAATAGTCCAACAGCCCCAGCCTTTGGTGTTTACGTTTCACAACTTTAGAGGTACAATCGAACTTACCCTTTTTATCCCGATTTCCAAAAGTGTCATGTCATCCTTGCTCAGAAGTTGTTTGATCAGGGTCACAACAAATACTGCTCCTTCCTGTCAGATATGGTCGGGTCAGCTGGAGGATTAACGATCACAGGATTGTGACGTTCTTCTAAATGTCATGTTCATGTTGAAAAAACTGCTTACGTAAAATGCCATTTTCCAGATGATACAATATCAAGGTAGAGAGACCATCATATAGGCGTATCCATGATATTATTGGAGTGTGCGAGCGTGCGTGCACATAAATCCTGAAGTCAAAAGGTCAAGGGAAATATTATTCGAGAACGCACACCCACACCCCTGGATCCACCCATGTATCAGCCCGACCTTCCTATTCCTACACAGTCCATCTGAGGAATCGTTGTGATGTCTGATTGTGGGAGTCATTAATTTGTCCTCGCTGCAAGATGTCTCAGGTTTCCTCTTCCCATCAGGAGACTCTCTTTACCTTTTACGTTTGTTTGCTAAAACGTTTTTGCCCAGCACTGTACCACAAGTTCAGGATGTGGAACTATTAGGAATGTATGGTTTCGGATAGGTTCTGAGAGCATTTCTGATCAGCGCTCTTCGTTATCTCATAAACAGGAATCTTGCTATAAACAACCAGCGCAAACACCCACCATTGCTGTAAGAACAAATTAGTTATACTATCATTTTACGTTGAGAAACGGATCTAAAATATTCCGACATCAGCTACCAATTTCTGAATCCTTTCGTTTGTTATGATATGATTTCGTCGATCACAGCTGCTCCAATTGGTCTCATATTGATACATAAGCAATATGTTCAATCTTCCTCATAATGGCCTCTGCAATCTTCTTCAAGCAACGAAATGTAAACGTTACTTTAATAATAACATTATTTGTGGAAGGTCGTTGTCTCTCCAAATTGTTATATATATATAATATATTTTCTGATATCCCAATACATGGCTGGGTATTTTCTTGACGTTTGAAAGTGTTTAATCTTTCTTTCTACGGTTGCAAGATGATTTGATAGAAATATTTAGCCAAAATTAATAAGAGGTAAATAGTTACTTGTCGCAGTCCCGGTCTCTGCAATCTCTTACATGCAAAAGAGAATGCTTGCATCCAGAAAGATATTTACTCAGTATATTTCTGTTTGCCGAGCTCAGCAATGTTTGAAGGTTTATCAGAGGAAAAGGCAGGTCCATTTCATTCTTCTCTTGACAGGCGATTTTTACAGGTTTGATGATGTATTGTGGGGACCAGACCACCAGTGACCGATGGCATCGATAAACCCAACTGGGATACGATGGTCTGCATCACCCAAGTCAGTGAACCTGACCATCACATTCCAACAGTGGCCTCTTACGCCCTGAATATTCGGCTCTTCCAGGGCACATGAGCTGCTAAAGAAGAGTTCGCACCGGAAACCCCTAGGGGCCAATAAACACAGCGTAACTCGTATGTCAAGTAGGGTAACTCGCTTGTTTTAGCAGGTAATATCTTCATTACTTCGTAGATGGAAGTAGAACATCTTTAAAATACTTTAATCTTAACATTTTGGTAATGCTTCACGTTAAATTATCATCAATGAACAAAACGATCCATAAATCATGCCAGTTTGATAACCTTTGTGATTTGACAATATATTTGCTTTCAGTGAGGAGATGGCACGAAAACCGTGTTTGAAATAATTTGAAAATATATGAATTTATGAGGGTGATGAGGTTGTCCAGTGCTTTACGCGTATGCTCAGTACGCCGAGGGCCTGTGTTCGAAACCCATACAAGTGGGTCGCGATCGTGCAGTGACATTGCTGCTAACCACCAAACCATACATCTACACTTACATCTATTTGTCATTAATACGCCTGATGACTATGGAACACAACAATATCCTGATTGGTATTGAGACCCTTCTTCTTGGTTTAAGGGAAGGGTTAGATTTTTTTGTTGAACATAAAATCTTGAAATACCGTCGCAATTTACAAGAACCAACATCTTTTAGAGCTGTTAATGTTGTTCTCCCGTTTGCCTTTTTGAAATCAATACACCCTGATGACCCTAATCTAAACTTGCTAATGTGTGTAATAGATCCTACTTGTAATGTCAACATATACATATGCGCAGCGGGAGAAATGTAGAAACGTTTTCCCACGAATTCATTTTGAGTAACTTATTACTTTACTGGGTTACTGTCGATATAAACCTTGATTGTTTAAAAGATAGCTTGTTGCACAATGGGCAGTGTAATTATTTGATTGTACATTCACATTAATCAGTCGCTTCGATAATGTGACTCACTAGATTATAAAATCAGTTAGTTTGATATATAACCTGCGTTTTGAGATACAGTAATGTTTTTAATTAAAAATCCGATTTGTTTCACTTTGGCTATCAGTCCCTTATGAAGACCGTCACATTTGTGACCTCAGTCAAAATGAACAGGTTTACAATTTTCGATAGCTGTTAATGGTGTTGTTTTGTTACCTTTTGCCTTCAGATCAGTTTGACTGTTAATCGACGACTCCAATTTGTTAGATAATTACACATTTTATGTCCTCTTAGCTGCTCAGAAAGGTTGGGCAATTCAGCAGATAGAGGCCTTAACAAAATAGTGATGTATAGTGAGCGTTTATTATGGGATACAAGTAGGAGTAGGAGGCGACAAAGATTATCCTGGCAAAAATGCCCTCTAGAACCAGAAATCACTTCGTAACGCTGTTTAATTGATTAAAAGAAACCTTTTTATGTACAGACAACTTCCTTATTGCAATAGTAGCAATTTTAGGAGTATATACTAACGCCGTCCGTCAGCAAGCATCTACACCGAAGCGCCTCATCCATTTCAATAAAGAATTTGTATATCCATAAAAAGTACCCCTCTCCATCATGAAGCTTCTACATGGCCCTTAAAGAAGTTACATTAATTTCCTTCTGTCCTAGGGATTAGCAGAAAACAAAAACGTCTGATTCAGCAACACCTGTAATAATGCACAGGAAACATCAGAATATCAAATCTTTTTTTGAAACGTACCACAGTACTTCATCTTATGTCCTCTTTGTGATGAGAGAATGAAAAAGGTGATGAGTGCGACAACGTGCACCGTTTTGCTACATCCAGTTTAAGAATTCAAACTGCTGTGATTCACATCCTGAGTTCACACATTCCGTGTGACCCACGTATATGCACACACCTTCATATACAAATATAGGAAGTTAGTGCAAAGGAATATCCAGCCTTAGCTATCCTTAGTAACAAAGCCCTTTGGTGTAAAGACAAAAAACAGCTGTAAAAAAGAAAGAATGTATTCTGTGTCGATTACTATATAGAAAACACACACACAGACCCACACATACACACCTGTATGATAGGCATACTGTCTCAAACTGTTTTAAATATTGTTGTAGCTGTGAATGTCTATACTACCGGGCTTCCCTTACTGACAGAAGCTCCCAATCACTTCCCACGGCTTCTACAGTATTTAGCATTTGATCCCCAGAAGTTAATTCCATCAATATTTACACTACTTGTACATACTGACTTTTTGTGTCGATGTCATATGCTTTCTAATATGAAAGCATATGCCTGTATTGGTTGTACACTATTGAGGTTCTGATAGAGTGAACCAGGTTATGTATTTATGAGGTTTGTTTATGACTTTTTTAACGACTGTATCAGCAGCAATTTGTTTTGGCACCGTCCTGTGCAAATACATTCTTGTGTAAAAACTCAAGCTTCAAGTGTCTCTGTCGTGAGTGTCTCAACATCTCTGTTTCATTTCAGTGTCGTGGATGTGGTTCCAATATTCCCTGCGTAAATAGCATGTCTACAGAAAAATATGCACATCCCGTAGAACTATAACGACTTAAATCTATAATAATATCCTTTGTTTTCAGATACCAAAGTCTATTTTCCTGTGTTCCCTAAAGCATTTGTATTCCTTCGTCTACGTTTTTATGACTTGGCATTTGAGCAGTTCAGCAATCTGAAGACACGTTTACATTTTCTCTTATGAAACATCTTATTTATAATAGATTATTTGTAGCAGGATAATAAACATGTTGGTAAAAGAAACATGATGAGTCATCTCACATTCATATGTCAAAAAGCTAGAACTCGGCAATATCGTTCATTCAGTTTCAATTTTCCGTTTCAAAATTGTGCATCACAGCAACTGTTCTTTGGTTTCCTGTAATACATACATATGGAAATTAAAAAATGCGTCATTTTCACTTATATTTTTCTTTTCTGAGTCTACAATAAGTGTGATACATCAACGCTTCCAGATGCGTATGTTCAAGAATGTATTTGACAACTACGAGACATATATGACATGTTTCACCGGTTTTGTTGTGACTTGCATGAACCTTTCTATAAACGTTGTGTTGTTAAAGCGAACCAGCGAAACGACACATGTCCAGTTATCCATAAATCACAATTAAGTTAGAGTGTACCTCATGACCAAATAATCTCAAATGTTAGCACAATTTTACGTCGTTTATACGGTTCTGACATTACATTTCTTTAAACATCCCGGCTGGTAATGACCACTTTATTTGGTGTGTAATCGACACGAGTTTCCGTGTAAAAGTATACACGTAAACTCTCTTCACACGTCTGGAGTGCCAGCACTTCTTTGACACACTAGTGAAGAATACTGAATCATAATTAGAAGTGTGCAGATGAGAGATATAAACGTGAAGGTAATGTCAATCAGATGTGGAGAAATAGTTGATTTTGCCCCCAAAGAATATATTATACATGTATAGATATATCATATATATGTTACTGGTTCTTTGGGGGCAAAATCAACTATTTCTCTACATCTGATTGGCATTACCTTCAAGATTACATCTCCCTTCTGCGCACTTCTAATTATGCGGATACATATAGTAATCAGTCATTGCTTTTCATCAAAATGGTTAGGAGAATAATATGATGTGTATTAATGTTACTAGCACTGTATGCGCACAAGGACATTTTTTCTTGCTACAAGTGTGTGGAAATAATTGTTGGCGTCACTTAAAATCTTATTGTGGCGTAAGGAATGAAATCAAACAAGAATTGATGCCATAGTACAGACTGTTGTCATTCGACATAAGCGGTTTTCTAACGCTGCAGTCACGATAATAACATTTTGTTTTGAAGGAGTGACCGACAGGATCACATAAAATGGATAATCTGAATGTTCCAACGTTCGCATGTCTGTCGTTTGACGAATCCAGTATAACTCAAGTTCTCGCTCGGGAAACACAAGATTTTCACACCCGTGCTGTTAGTGTTGTCCACTCAGGATGGCACACATGATCGTATGACAGTATCTTTATCCAATTCATTATGGCATCAATCTTCTTTCTTTTATCTATTTTGCACTCAGACCACTGACATGAAATTGTGTGTCTTGATCAATCGTCGTCATTATTGATCCCATGAAGATCGACAATGAGATTTATCAAACTCTAATTTCACTGCTGACACAATTTCAATGTGTAGTCCGTATATCTAAGCAAGAGCTGATATATAAAACCAAAGCGGCTTTTAAGTCGCAATCCTGTTAAAAAGGGACTTTGGCAACTTTTTCACAGTGAGCTTTTCTCCACCCCCTCATGGCTTATGACGAACGTAATGGTGTAATGAAATTTAGTGTTCAAATACTGTTGTATGTAGTTTCTGATGATCTAATCATGTATATTTGCCTGTCAGGAACTTCATCGCACCAAATCCGTTCAAATCACTCACGATGTTTGTGGTGTTAGTCACTGGATTGTCTGATCAGACTTGATTATTTGCAGACACCGCCGTCATATTGTGTAACACTGCTGAGAACGGCATAATATTTCGCCTCTCCATGGTGGGCCTAGATCGGGAAATTTTATTCCCTGAACTGAACGTACATCACCCAGTTAGGGCTGATCCCCCGAAGATGGGTGTGACTGGGTTACAGGCACACAAGAAGCAAACCATCTTTCAACTCCGCAGCCCAGTCAGCCTTCCTCCGGTAGTGACACCAACCACACTGGAGATGGGACTTGCCCTAGGGAAAGGCACAGAACCCTAGCGAGAATATCTTGGTCAAAACATCTAAAGTCCACACTACTAGGCGACAGAATGGCATGATAATCCTCGAATAAAGGGCAAGTCACTAAAACTGTCATGTCCATGTATGCTTACTTGACGGAGCAAAATCTTCGGCGGTTTAAAAATCTCGTGCCCCATGAGACACTTCAACCCACAACTGGTGCCCGTCAGAAACCTTTGTGTGAGCAAGGTGCTCAAGTGGCAGCAGATCCTAAACTTTTGATGGATCTCCGCGTCAACCTCTTTCCTCTTTCCGAAACAAACTCTTCCGCTGAAGAGGCAATTGGCCTCGAAATTTTGTACCCTCACTCCTCCTCTCTTGGTGTATATTTGTCTCATTCTGTTTATGATGAAATAAGAATTATAATGTATAATAATAATACTTTATTGCCCAAGGAGGGAATTTGCTTTGCGTATACAGATTGTACATCATATACATAGTAAAATATACAGTCACAAATAACACACATTAAAACAATACACCAAATACAAGCATACAGATACAAAACATCACCACTCTCACAACACTACATTAATTCACATATCAAAATGAGCATTCTTCAATAATTAACATAATTTTAGATATATTTTAAATAGATGTATATCATAAGGGCGGCGATAAAAATATTTTTTTTGAATACCAGTTGTAACAATGTGGCAACAGGTTAAGAGTATATGATGAAACACTAAACAGAGAATAAGAACTTAAAATCACTAATCACTAAAATACCAAAACGGGCACTGAGACTACTTTTATTTGTTTAAAATAACAGTGCTGTGGGATACAAACGAGGTGGCGGGTCTCTTAGTTCTGAAACTTGGAATTTGATAGCGGCGACCTGAAGTTTGTACTCTGAGTGAAGAAAGTAGTCAGGATCTGTGCAGATTTTAAAAGCGAGGTTTTCCACTTGCCGCTGGCCTACACTTGTGATGCCATCATAATATGTTCCTGAAATTTTGCTTGCTTGCTTTATGACTTTAGAGAGTTTGGTTTTCTTTTTTCAAGTGAGAGCATCAGACCAAGCCTCAATTGAAAATCAAAGGACAGTTTGGATAAAAGTTTTGTAAAACAGAACAAGTGTATAAGTGCTAACATTACAAGATCGGAGTTTTCTCAGGAACTACAGGCGTTGCTGACATTTGGCGTAGATTCTGTCCGTATTTTTGTCCCAGTTCAGGTCACTATCTTTAACAGTTCCCAAATATTTGTAATCTGACACAAATTCAATATCACAGTTGTTAACAGTCACTTGGAGCAGATCTTGCTTCTTTGTCAGAAAGTCGATAACCATTTCCTTTGTCTTCTTGGTATTCAGGTCAAGATAGTTATTATCACACCAATTGAGGAAATTAGATACAGTTCGACGACAGGGTCAAGTCAAGTGAGTTTTATTGTATCAAAGGCCATCGGCACATATACATGTTTACACAAGTACAATGTTCGAAGTTTGTAGCCTCAGTGGAAATCACAAAAACATATAACGTTCGTTTAACAACTGGTGGTAATCCGGAGAACTTAGTGAGGTAAATGTGACAATCCATTTAACAAGTTATTTCTTAGGTCCATTCCATGTTTTACAAAGAGAGATAATCTAAATATTACACCGACATCATTTGAGGATAAAATAGAAACAAACACTATTTTACTCGTCTTAGATAGGAAGCGCTCTGGTATATATTTAGTTCGTAATTCAGCATAATAAGGACATTCAAAAGTAAAATGTGTTTCGTCATCTATAGCAGAGTTACATAATGGACAAATTCTTTGTTTTCTTTCAAGTGATATGTTCCGTCCATAATTACTCATTAGTTTTGACAAGCCAAGTCTATATTTGATATATATATTTCTTAGGTTACTATTTGTTAAAACAGATAGAATTTTTTTCTGGCTCTAATAAAGTTTTAAACGTTTTGTACAGATCATAACGTGAACTGTTTTCTAAGTTAGATTGCCGTCCTTGGTAGGACATATTTATTTTACTTTACGAAAATCATTTAGAAATAGGTATAGATCGCCAACAGATTGATTAAGCCAAACAAACCCATAACCATGCGAAAATAGTAGTGTCCTTAGATGCAAAACCCATGTAACCTTACCGATGCTATCTAGATGAATAAGCATGTTATAGGGTATTTTCGGAAGCCGATGTTCTGGCATATGGATGATACTAAAACAGTATCTTAGACATTTTATTTGCGAATTTATATAAAGTGGGTATCTTCCACATTCTCCATATATCATGTTATTTGGAGTTGCTAATCCAACACAAAGAAACTTTTTACATGCCAGTAGGTGGATTCTTTCTATGCATTCAAATCCTTTGGTAACCCCACACTTCGGATCCATACAATAAAATTGGCTGTATTTGGGTGTCAAATAATTTGAAAAATATATCAGGTGTAACAACTCCAAGTTTATGCGAAATCGACCAAATATTATGTAAAGATCGTTTCCCTCGCAGTGCCAAGTAAGAAACGCATTTGTCCATATTTAGTGTTGAAGTAAACATTATGCCAAGATATCTATAGCCATTAACTACCTTAATTCGTTCTCCATTTTAGTACCATCTCTCTTTAAAAGTCAAAGGGCCTCCCTTTTGAAAACAATAATTTCCGTCTTATCTAAATTTACAGATAAATTCCATTCTTTAGTGTATTTATCCAAAACATTCAACTGATTTTGTAGGCCAATAACTGTATCAGAAAGTAAAATAACATCATCAACAAAAAGGAGCATAAGGATTTCTAGGATGTCAGGATACATCTGTACACCATGCTTACCGTTGCTTGAAATTTCATGATATAATTCACTAATGAACAACGAGAATAGAAGAGGACTCAATATGCATCCCTGACGTAAGCCGGACGGGCAATCGAAAAAGTCAGTAATGCCAAAGTCACAACGTACACATGATTTAATATTTGAATACATTGATTTTAATACATTAAACATTTTCCCTTGTAGCCCAGCCCTTTTCAAACAATACCATAATTTATGACGATCGACTGTATCAAAGGCTTTTTTTTAAAATCAATAAAAGCAACATATAATTTGTGTTTACGACGTGATAAACATTTTTGGACTACTGCATATAACGTAAAAATGTGATCTACGGTTGAATATTTATTTCTAAAACCTGCTTGAATTTCCGGCATCTTATCTCTCATATTGGCCCAGTTAGTAAGTCTATTATTTAGAACAGCAGTAAAAACTTTCCCAAGGGCACTCATTAATGAGATCCCCCTATAGTCGTCAGGGTCTCTCGGATCGCCTTTTTTATGTAAAGGGACTATTTCTGAACATGACCAACTCCTTGGAAATATTTGATTATCAAAGAGTTTGTTGAAACATTTATAGAGAAATGGCATTATATCAAATTGGGAACATTTAAGCATCTCTATCAGCAATTGATCGGGGCCGGCAGATTTTCCGCTTTTTAACTTGTTTATAGATGATGTAATTTCATGTTCAGTTATTTTAGAATTTAGAATAAATCCATCAATATCTGTGAACTGATCTGAAAAGATTTCATTTTCATCATCTAAGTGAGGAGAAAAAAACATTCTTATTTGCAAAAACATTTTTAAAGTGGTAAAGCCATTCTGTTTTCGTGATAAAATTCTTCTGTTTGGGTTTGTTTTGTAAAAATCTTATCTGTTTCCAAAAACTAGAATGACTTAATGCTTCTATGCAACCTGTCTACTAATTTCCTACAAGAGATAGATTTATATTTTCTACAACAAAGTTTATAATGATTTCTTTGTTTACAATACGCTTTTCTGTTTGCCAAAGTATTTTGTGATCTAAGTGTCCTAAGTGTTTCCCGTTTTGCTTGTCTACATTCTAGATTTAATGGTTTTTGACTAACGGTTTGTAAACATTGTGGGCTTCGCTTTTTCATGCAGCTAGCAGAGTCTAATACGACGACCACAAAGTGACTAATTGCATTTTCAATATCATTATCAATTTCGTTTAGGAGTATTTCTTTGTTTTCCGCAATCCTATATCTCAGATTTTCAAAAAACATATTAGAGTACGAATGGTTCCATATTATTTTCTCTGATGCCGTTGGATCCTTGATTGACTCATTATTACACCTATTACCCATATTTGGAAATTGACACATCAATTCTAGTGGAAAGTGATCAGAATCAGATCGATCGCCGATACTGAACATATCGATGAACTGAAAGAAATCAGGTGAGCTTAAAAAATAATCATTCACACTGGAGCAATGCTGGCTGCAATAAGTAAATTCCCCATTTGTGTCACCATAGACACGTCCATTTACGATGTAAAGTTTAAGAGCATAGCAAAAATCCAACAGAATTTTACCAAAAGTATTAACAACTCTATCCTGTGATGTGCGATCCTCAACAGGGTCATCCTCCTCGTCAGGAAAAGGGATAGTATCGTCATGAGGGTATCGTCATGATTGGTTATATCAGGGTTATTTCTCTCATCTGTTCTCGCGTTCATATCACCACAGATTAAATTATATGAGTTTGAAAACACATCATTAATATCTACCAAAACTTCTTCTACTTTTACAATATTACACTTGGTGGTTGCATGGTTATAGTATGGTGAACCCGGTGGAGGGATATAGGTACATAACAAATTTAGATTTTTGTCAAGTTTTAAATAAGTCTTTACATATGGAGAGACCAATTATATTTTCTCCATCTGATCGTATAACATCGTAGAAACTACTCAGTGTTTGACGTACACACAGACAAATGCCACCTGATAAACGTCCGTAGTTCGATAACTTAACTGCAGGACAGTAGAAAACATCATTTCCATGTAGCCAATTGTTCCCTGCAATGTCTACGACAAATGTCTCAACGAGGCACATAATGTCAAATTTACTAATATAAAATAAAAAGTCAACATCGTTTATTTTGCGAAGGAGACCGCCAACATTCCAACTTAAGAAGGACACCGTGCCTCTGTCAATAACACTGTGGGCGTGATTTTCACCGGTGCTCACATCAGAAGTTTCTTGTGGGAAAGGATCCGGGCCATGGCCATTGTCCTATTTCACAGGGCGCGACTTAGTTTCATTTCTGTCCGGCACTCGGTCTCCTGTATTTGGTGTAGTTCCATGTTGATCAGCCGACCTACGCGGCATCGTAACAAGCTTGCCATTCTGGAAGAAACCAAATTTTCCCGTTCCTTTCAGGGCTTGCAGTTGTTGGCGTTGACGCGTAGTTGGATCACTTCCAATCCCAAGTCCATTTGATTTGAATGTTTCTCTGACTATCAGTGTACGTACCTTGTCGTCGGAGAGTACCAGTTTAGCAATTATTGGGTGTGGTCTATCACTACCAGGCTTCTTCATACCGAGACGGTGGGCACGCACAACATCAGACGGTTGCCACGTTTTGAATGTTGCGTTATCATTAAGTATATTGATAATTTTTTCTTTACAAGAAATAGATTTTCTCCCTTCATCTTCATCGATACCGTAGATAATAATATTATCTCGTCGGCTAAACGATTCGAGTTTATTGAGTTCTGCGTCAATTTGTGAGAGTCTGTCATTGATGTAATCCAATTTCACATCAACCGCATCGACGTCGGAGTGTATTATATGATTCTCAGCTTCAATTTTGTTGAGGTCTGATTTCAGTTCCGACACTGATTTTTATAGGGCTTCACATTTAGTTCCGATGTTTTTCACTTCCGTCCTTAGGTTGTGAATATCATTGCCTAGCGCAGATGTGACATTTCGTAGCTCTGCGGGGATTGCTTCTTTAATGTTGTTGAGATCTTGTAAGGTTACAGACCCGGGGTTTGTCTCGACGTCGCTTGCACACATTAGTATAAGGGTCATAACCTCCCTGGGCAACGCGTGCGTCTCACCTGGATCACATACATTTCGTATATGGGTCAACATCATGCAGTGTGTGATTGACATGACGTCACCAAAGGTGTGAGATACTTCGTTCAAATCGTCAATAATAATAATATGCTGATCAAAAGCTAAGTCCGCAAGGTAGGTTGCAAATATCCTGTGGTATTTCACACATATTGTTCCCAGGCCCATGATTAGACTGCATACAATAGCCAAAGCGAACATACGGTATGCGAAGCTCATACCTGGTGTCCATCTTGTCTCACCTGTGTAGCAATCAACTCTGTCAATGTTTCTGTGTCCACGGGGAGAGATGAAACACCCGATCCTTGCTCGCCAAACATCTAGTGGTATACCCATAGTGATCTAAATGCAGATTTATGTCGAAAGTGGCATTGAGGAGCCTTCTTGATGACGAAATTTACAATTGTGTAAACATGTGGTGATGGTGAGCAGGACAAACGGCATCCTATGGTTACCAATGAACGGTTCAATACCAAGCGACTGTAACCAATAGGCACCATATATCAGTGACTACGACCATGCAATGCATGACATAATTATTAGATACATCTCACCAAATGATTTTGGAAGAGGCTAAAACGTTTCAGCACAACCTCTCCAGTGGACTGACTACAAAAAGGCATATGATTTGCTTATCCACTCCAGTGCTGGGGAATATTTAAGGGGGACGCCTTGAGTCCTTTGCTTTTTTTCATCTGTCTTTAAATCCTTTGAGTTTTATGCTCAACAGGGATGAGGGTTACCATCCCGGACCTTCTCAACACAGAACCGAAACATCTCTCCTCTACATTGGATAACGTGGAAACTGATCCACCAAGGTAACCAATGGTGGATCAGTTAAGTTACAAGGAGGAAGAGTTATTGAGCATCTTGTGGAAGATCAGCCATACATTTATCTTTGAATGCAAATTCGAGACTATGGTCCAGAATGCCCAATTCAAGATAAACTTCGCGCTGAGTATGAATCATATTTGAAGAAAATCTGGAGTTCAGAGCGAAATGCTCGAAACAAAGTCAAAGCCACTAATACTTCCTGATCCTTTGGAGCGGCTGACTGGATAAAACAAGACAACCAGAGTCTTGACCGCCTGACCAGAAGGACCATGTCTGCTGACGTAGCCCACCACCCTCCTTCCTTTCTTCATCGTGTATATATGCCAATCAATTCAGGAGGTCGGGGTTTGATTGATGTGGAGGCTCTTCATGATAGAATTTTATTGTGTACATTTGCAGATTTTTATCGGATGATCCTCTGGTGATGCACGTCAAGACTCTCGATGAAAGCAAGGAATTTCACAACTATTTTAAGCGTGCCAAGGGTGTCGGACACAATCTGAAATCTGAAGTTGATTTTGTTGATGGCAATGTACTGCTGGACGGTACAGCGGTGGGAGTAAACCAGGTGAAGTCCTTTACCAAGTCAGAGTCCACAGAGTCAGTCCTTTGCGGAGAAGCTGTCTGTGAAGCCATTGCATCGTGTGTACATACAGTATGCGGAACAGAACAGCAATCTAACCGACTCAGAATCACCCACTTCCCACTCGCAATCGCCAGAATGTGATTCTTAACCAAAATGTTAACATGAAAAGTCAACTGTGCAATGAATTCACAGAGACTGTCCAACACCTTCTCAGTGGATGCCCTTCCTTGGCACAAACAGCATATCTTGAAAGACATGATGGCATGGCTCGCTGCTTTTATTATCGTCTCCGCCATGCCTGTGGCTTTGACCCCGAGGTCTATCCATGGTACGAGCCTGAACATGTCCAGGGCGTCCTGGAAAATGATGCTTTCAAACTTCTCTGGAGTAGGCCAATATACAGTCTGAGACGAATTCCAGCCAACAAACCTGATCTTGTCCTTTTTGATAAAACCAATGAAATTATTTATGTCATGTGATTGGCAAGATTCAGGAAAAGCATGATAAATATGCTTTTGAAATGTCTCGCTTGTATCCCAAGTACAGTGTCGTCAGGCTCCCCATTGTTCTCGGTGCCCTTGGTTTGGTACCTCCTGATCTCTTGGTACAGATCAGGAAGTGCCTGGATTTGCCACAATGAGCACAGCCCTTCTGACAATCTGGGTAATGCAGAAGGCATTAATGGGGCTTAAGTGTTAGTGTTGGGGAGCCTCCATATTCTCCGGAAAGTTCTTGGTGGGTTCGACTAGGCATAGTTTCCTGGGAGTCCCATTCGCTGTCTGGGGTGTGTGTAGAGGGGGCCAGGGCCATGAGCTGATGATAAGCCTTATCGGCCTGACTGTGCCAGGATCACCCGAACCCTCTCTGTTGCATATCTATCTTAATCTGTAAAACATAATAACAACAATGTCCATTTGTATGGCGCCGTGTCCATACACTAGTGTATGCTCATGGTACCCAGTGTATAAGCTCGAGACAGAACTGCAGTAGCTGGTAGCTGTACAACGCATTCATAGTATTTAATGAAAAGATGGGTCTTCAAAAGGGATTTGAAATCGTGAAGGGAGGTTGCTGTTTTATGGCTGTGGGAAGACTGTTCCAAAGTGAAGGAGCTGGGAAGCTGAATGCTCTGCGGCCATAGTTCTTGAGATGTACAGTTTGTGTTCTTTGTTCTTTGGTGTGACCGTAATTGTGGTGGTGGTGTGTACACAGAGATGAGTTCAGAGAGGTACTGAGGCGCTTGGTCATGTAGACATTGAAACACGATGGATAGGGTCTTGAATGATTCTGGCTTGGATGGGCAACCAGTGTAGAGACTTTAGTACAGGGGTTATGTGAGATTTTTTAGACGTAAGTGTGCAGAGCTGAGTCCAAACGGAATGCTGTTTGAGTAGTCCAGTCTAGATAGAACAAGAGACCTAAAGAGAGTATGAGCTGCATCTGTTGTTAAATTCTGACGGATGTTACTAGTAGCTTTAAGGTGGAAGAAATCAGATTCTTGAGAGATGGTTGATCTGAGCATCAAGTGATAAGTCCTGATCTCTGAATACTCCGAGATCTCTCAAAGATGAAGATAGAGTATCTCTGCATCAGCTAGTTTGATTTTCTTAATTGTGATTTTGTTCAGGCGATGTTTACTGCCGACAAGCATAGCTTCTGTTTTGTTGTCATTCATTTCGAGTATCATGGGTGACATCCAGGATTTGATAGACGTTGTGCAGATAGATGTCTTGTCCAGAGAATGTTGAATCTGATTCAACACAAAAGAGCCTACCGGCTGGGTATCGTCTGTGAACGAATGGTGTGCAGTGTCATACTTGACCAGTATGTCGCTCAAGGGTGTCATGTAAAGAAGAAAGAGGATGGGCCCCAGGACAGATCCCTGTGGAACTCCACATTTGAGATGCGCTGTTGTGGATGAGGACTGATTTATTAAGACTCTCTGAGTGCGTTCTGTCAGATATGATGAGAACCATCCCAATGCCAAATCGGTGATTCCCATCTGGAGTTCAAGACGTTTGACGAGGATGCTGTGATGAATGCAGCACTCAAGTCAAGCAGTACAAGTGATGCAACATGTCCCCTGTCTGCCGAGCATCTCAGTGTGTTAAGTGTGATGACAGCCTGACATTCACTGCTTTTTCGATCAACTTGGAAATGAAATTTAGGTTGGAAACGGGCTGGAAATGTTTCAGTATGTTAGGGTCACGATTATCCTTCTGCAGTGATGCTTTGAAAATATCTGGAAATATGCCAGACTGTAGACTACCATTGATAATCTGGTTGATGATGTGTAGTAAGTCATCCAAGTTTTCTAGGGCTAGTTTACATGGCAGTTTGTCAAGAGAGCATGCAGTTTTCTTGCAGATTTGATGAGTAGTACAACCTCTGATTCTGAGAATGGCTCTAAGCAAGAAAGATGATGTCCACTGAGTTGTTTCATTTCCAACGAGTCTGTAGAGCATGTCAATAACTTTGCTCGTATAGAACTGATTTTCTCGAGAAAGAATGAATTGAACTTGTTGGCGAGATCAGTGTCGCATTGGTGATCTGGCAATCTGGTTATTTTTTTATTCAGTGGAATGACGTCAAGAAAGTATGCAGGTTTCTGCTGTTTCCGCTAAGTTCTTTAATCTTATCTTTGAGTATGTACGTATGTTTCATCAGGCAGGCTGTTTTATTTCGTGTTTGTTTGAAGATCTGTCTATGGATTTCAAGCCAGGATTTCCTCCATCGTCTTTCAGCTTCTCGTCGCTCTGACTTGGACTTTCTGATTTCTTCATTGTACCAAGGACTTCTTGGTCTTAAAATGACGTTTTTTTCTATGCATGGTGCATGTGTGCCTAAAACCGACTTAAGGCCAGCTACGAAAACGTTCACTCAAGATGTTGACATTAGCGGAATCAATGACAACTACGTTACACAAGTCAGTTTTGAATTTGTCCATGTCCATGCGTTTGATGTTTCGACAGGGAATTGTCCTGGCCTGATTAGGTGGGTGTTCCATGTTTACTTCTACACTAATGAAGTAGTGGTCTGACATCTGTCTGTCTTCCACTGTGACTCCACTTACTAAGGTATCTAATTCAGGGGTGACAATGCAGTCAAGTATATGTAATTACTTGTGAGTTGGATCAGTGATATGCTGTCTGAGTGAATGTTGTCTCAAGAGTCGAACAACTTTGTTTACCTCTGACTTTGAATTTTCAGCGATGTCAATATTGAAGTCACCAATAAACATTGTTTTAGGTTTGTCACATACGGAAAAGAGTGTCGTCGTGAAAGTTGTTGAGAGTTAGGTTGTTTTTCCGAGATGGAGGAGGTTGGTAAAGGCAGATTACTCTGAGGAAAGTTGAGAAACTTATTAGAATATCCAAGTTTTCAAAGGATTTGCATACTTCATTTCGATTCAAAACTTGAACCGTCAGTGTGTTTCTGTGGACGAGTTACTCTAGACTTCTGAATATCTGCAGTTTTGGCTTCATCACCATTTTCTGGAAACCATGATTCAGTGATGAAAAGAATGTCTAAATTGTCATCCAGGATTGTAGCAGCAAATTCTATTGTTTTATTTCGAGCAGACTGAGCATTCCAGAGAGCCATCTTGAGAAACTTGTTTGAGTTTGCTGTTAGATTGCAGTGAGGTTCACTGTTTGGAACAGAACCTGATGGAAAATAAATAGCACATGTTTTATGCACATAGTCTGTCAGAAGGACAACACACATCCCACAAGTAACTTGAAAGCATGAATTATTGGTACTTCATTGTAAAGTGTGCCACTTTTCAGGACTCAGCAAAGTTTCCTTCTGTTGGAAAACTGCAGTTTTGTGAGAGCAAAACACAGTACGGCTGCTGCTGTCAAGCGCTGCCACTCAGTTGAGAGATTTTCCAGGTGCAGAAAATATCAAAATATTTAGATATTTTATCCAATCAAAACTAGCACGTATAACCATCCAAACAAAACATATGTCTCATGTAATTATATATCTTGCTCTGCGAGATACTGAGGTCAAGTTGCTGGCATAGAGGACACTAAATCTGTTTCGTCAGTATCACTTAAAAACACATCCATCTACTCACTTTGCTAGAAAATAGAAACACAGTTGATGTTCTCAAAACCACTTTCACCGTTACGTACATGTGTGAGTCTCAATGCGTAGTTCTCGAGCAGGAAGTAGGCAAAAATGAGTTAAAGAGAGACTTAAGAACCTGGTCACTGTGTCATGTAGACGACCACGTAACAGCTGAACCACGGTGTCAATGACACTTCATGAAATGAACAGATTTCCTGGATCAATGAAGCTCCATTTTTGACGTCACACATACAGCCACATATGCATCGAACGGATTAATCTTCTGTGCCTTTAATGACTTTTTGTTTTGAACCGACCTTTCACATTTGGCGATCACTAGTTGTTATGAATTCTGTATTCTGGTTTTCGACAATAGAAACGTTTTTATGATACGTAAAGTTGACGTTGGCAGATTGCACATTCATCACACACTTGCCCATTTCTGGTGTCTTCCGCCGTGATAGTGTTGGAATAGTGCTAAAAGCGGCCTAAAACTAAACTCACTCAGTCGTCATAAACTGTCATGATTGCCCTTCACGTACAGAATTTTGGTCACATCGAAATATAATAATTCAAATAAAACGGTGATTAATGGCAAGAGAATCTCCCATATTCATTTTTTTTAACTCAACAACTGGAATCGATTACATCAATCGAAACCTGATTATGCTCTACACCCTAATTTGTAACTATCGCTCAAGAATTGAACATGAAATTATGACACCTTAGGTGTCAACACAGGTTATTCAATTCGCTTGCCCTCTATTAGTTGTATACGACTGAATATTTTTCATGTGTTTCTCTACTGTATGTCGGATGTGAATAAAATGCCTTTTGTCTCTTTTCCATTGCGTGGCTGTTGCTCTTCTACATTATGTGCGCCCACTTGTTAGATTATTATCACATCACTGATGATGCATGTTTTATTGCATTGATGTGAACTCTAATCATCTCATTAAAATCCAATTATATGCGGCGAAACCACCACCTGTCTGCTTGAAGATCTCAGAAACACATCTGTAGAAGGTGGAGGTAAACCTGCTTATCAGCTAATAATCGCCTGTGCTTTAAATTCTCGGTACTTGTGAGCAAAGTATTCAGACAACTGTAAGCATGTAGGATTTCCGTATCTGGAAAAGGAGCTTAACCGACCTTTCCAGAAAGTACATGTTGAAGGTCAAACATCAGATCGAATCCCTGTGGCATCTAAATCTAAATGGCAGTACCATCAACTATATATTGGTTTCCTGCGTGGGGTTTTCTTACGCTGAAGCGAAATGTTAAATGTTAAAGTCAACGTAGTAAAGGAATGAAGGGAAATCGGTCTTAGAGCTGACATCAGATTGAGTTAAGAAGGCACGTGTCCTTCGTATATTTTGGGCGGTAAAAGTATTCTCAAACTGCGCGATCTTGTATTGTTTTGTTATTGCATCAGATAATTCATACGCCTCGAAGTAATAAATCTCTTTTGTGTGAGACTTGTGTGCGACTCAAGCATGCATCCTAATGGTCAGTGTGCCATACAATATCGTCTCATCTCGAAGAAATACGTTAATCCTGCATATCAGTCAGCCTGAATATTGAGCTCAACCTAAGAAAGTTATACGATATACTTATTTCATGTACTGCTGTATTTATTCGGGTGTCAAAACCCCAAACCAACTTCAAGGCTGTCATTATATCCTCTAAGCTAATTTGTCCATTCCTCTCAAAACAAGAAAACAACTCTGAATTATAACAGGAATAATCTCAAATCAATAACTGATTTTCCAGTTCCACATGCTATGTGTTCACACGGAAAGCAATATATTGAATGTATAATACTAACGGGACCATAATGGGTTTCTCCTCATTGTCATCAATGCTCTTATGGTTGGTTCGGTGCAGAGTTGTCCATATTGCCACCGGCACAGACTGCGCACTTTAACTTGTAGTCTTTGATAGACGGACGTTCCAGAAAACCTCCGCCAGTACCATCCATCCAGCTATGCATTGTGTTAAGTCATATATAGTTGATGGGCAGGACATAAACATCAGTACTGGCAACTAGGACATCGTTTCTGCAATCTCATCCCATACGAATTACAAAGTGGCGAGTCAGACTCAAACTGGTGACAAGGAACGGCAATAGGTACATAGGAGCTGATGATTCCTAGGGGATTTTTAGGCTTGTTACAGCATTATTACACTGCAAAAATGTACAACAGGAAGACACGGAGGAAGTTCCATGGCATTAACTCGCCTTGATGATGTCAAGGTGAGCTAGAAACGGACTCTTAAGAATAGGCAGCGCTGCGTTCCATGTGGGAGGATCGCTACACTGTTTGATGAGATGAGATTCTAGTCTTATATTGATTATGTTTACTCCTATCATTGTGCACACCAACACCAACCCATCGTATTCCAGGAAAGCCAACATATGACACTACAACTCTGTAATTACAACATCCTGAAATCATGTCCTCAACTATATTTAAACTTTTACACCCTAGGAGTAATTTTCAGAATCCTATAATCTAATACTTGCTTTTGGTCATAAGATCACATGACACAAATCCGTTTGATCAATTCTGCATGGTGTCCACATCACCGTCAGAGGCAGCAGATTTGCATATGTGCGAGTATTTGCTATTTGCTATTTGAGTGTGGGTATATTTGCTAAGACACATTTGCAATATTATCGTATTGGAAGCATTTTACTCATCAGACATTTGCTGTCAACATTACTTAGATGTAGGCAACACTTCGTTCTTTGGTTATGAAAATTGACACGAAACTGCCAGGAATGTGCATGAATGAACAGTTACTTGTGTATGTTTCAATATTTGTATGTGTTTCCCTTTCTCTCAATGTCATCGATATACATGAAACGCTGTTCAGGGTTTATATAAATTCACCAGGGTCCAGGATTCACTGAGGTTGGTTAAATGGAAATTTCCTACCTCAAATCCGTTATAGGCGACAACTTCTCAAATAATTATATGTCCATTTATAAAAAGGATTGAGTGAGTTTATTTACACCGCGCTCGGCGATAGTCCAGCAGCATTGCGGTGGGGACACCAGAAATGGGCTTCACACAGGAGAGTCGAACCCGGACCTTCAGCGTGACAAGCACATCCTTTAATCCATAGGCCACTCCATCACCCCGCGTAGAAAAGGATAATGTTCCACAAGAAAACCTTTCGCAGGCACCGGTCTACAATGTTCAGTTCTGAACATCAATTCTATTGAAAATGGAGCCTTCTGTTGAGCTCCCATGCTGTGCGATTCAATGATATCATTAGGATCTGATCAAATCTCAAGATAACGTTCTTCAAGAGATCATTACAAGATGATCTTAATGCTTTTTTCAAATTTCGTCATGTACATTGCATATGATCACCCATATTGTTGGTGCCTAATTGTGATATTTAAAGATGCTTTGTTGGAAGTATTATGTGTCACAATTACATTAATATTGTAAGCCAAAAAATATCAATAATAACCTTTGAGAAAATATTAAATTACATATGTAATTGTCTGTATCTATTTTGGTTCCTTACATTGTCATTAACGATACTTGTCCAAATAGTACAACGATACTTATCTAAATACTACATTGACAATTATCTAAACAATACAATAGTTATTATCTAAATAGTATAATGATAACGACCTAATTGTACAAAGATAATTATCTAAATGTTGCAATGATAAATAATTATTATTTGTATAGTTAAGAAATAGCCATCTAGATATTACAATGATACTTATCTAAAACATACAGGGATATCTGATTACAAGGATAATTATCTAAAAAGTACAATAATAAGTATCTAAATAGTACTGTGATTATTATTTAAATAGAACAGCGATAACTATCTAAACATTACAAGGATATTTTTCTAAAGAGTACAACAATAACTATCTAAATAGTCATATATATCATTCTCCCTCTGAGGGTATCAGGATGTTTAAACTGTTTCAAATATTCACGGCTCTGATGTCTTGGCAAAGGTAGCCGTGAAGGACAGTTATCAGGTGCTGTCATCTGAACCGCCAAGGACTCATTAAGCTCCATTCCACTTGAAGTTTTTAAAGCTGTTAATGTTGTTCCCATGACAGAGTTTGTACGCAAATTCAATAAAACCAGATACTCCCAGTCTTAAGTACCAAATGACTGCAGCAGACCCTACTTTCGTAACGAGTGGTTACAGAAAGTATGTCCTCCTCATCGTCTTACAGAGAGGTGCATTCATCAGTGAGAGGGTCTTCAGAAGACATCGATATGAGTAGACGTGTTTTGCAGGACACTAAAGAAGGATTAAGAAGCGATGAAGAGACCGAGAGTGTACAAAACGCCCTCGAGACGGAAATAGAAATCGTAAAGCACACTGAAATGAAAGGGCTCTCCGCCTCGGAGTACGCTAAAAGATTTGACGATGATCACAATGGACTCACAGAAAACATACATGACAGTTCGTGGGCAGCAGGAGCTATGTCCACTGTGTGTGGAAACGATATACTGACATGCCTGATTGCCATCTATTCTGTTCACTTAAGCTCAAGTACGCATCGCTGTATGTGAGCCCTGTAGAGGTTGTGTATAACATTTAAGAGTCTTTTCCTCTCATGGAAATTCTCCTTCAAATGTCAAATTGGCTTGCTATTCACACTCTGATTTGCTGCTTTGCCACTCGTATACTTGTTGTCTCTTCAGTTTAGAATGTTAGATTTGATATGTAGCAAACCGGCCGTAAGAGGCCTATCATACGGAATCTCTACTAAAAGCTAAGTTCGTTGATTTATGTAAGGAATAAACTCCGAAGACTCGCCAATATTCGCGTGGCTGGTTGAGGCCGAGGACCAACCCAATCGCGCGAATATTGGCGAGTCTGGGGAGTTTATTGCGCTTAAACCTAAAATCGTGCATACTGGCGCCCTAGTTTCGTAACCCTTGCACCCGAACACAGTAATGTGAATATTGGCGTCCTACATCTGGGTAGCACGGTATGCACGATACACACGTCATGAACATGCTCTATTGTGCACGTGGCAGCGTATTGGAGGGATACAAAACACACAAAATTACTTTACCACATCCATTTCACCAGATGTCAGGCGAATGGGATCCTTAAGGCGATGTGTTTGTCACTCAGAATACATTTTCCGAAGCTACAACTTTAAATGAAAGTGACATTAATTCAGATTTTGGGGAACTATTGAATGGAAGTATTTCTAGCGTAAGTTTTGATATCACCCTGATATCACCCGGTTTCAAAAACGAATTCAGGAGGGCTGAAACATAAAAGGCTGTCTGCTAAGGTCATTTCAGTAGATGTTAATGATGAAAACCCTGCCCGTTGTCCAGTTAGACTTCACCAAAAGTACATGTCATTGAGGTGAGTGAATGATATGGTGATTACTTAAAATCATAAAATTAAAAAAATGAAATTCTACTTGTTTAAAAAACTAGGGTGTTTTGTTTAAAATATACACGATGACGGCTACAGTGCAGCTTTTATGCAATGTATGAACAACTTGATTGCAGGCCAGTGGGGTGTGATGACTTTTACCTTCGTCCAGGGCCGGGTTTGAGGGATTCTATACTAACCACTCCCTAAGGGCTACAACGGCCACCCGCCTGTATGAGAGCGGTTTAGCTGAACAGTTGATTGCGGAAAGGACAGGTCACAGGTCGACAGCTATTCGTGCGTAAGTATGGGCATATTGCATTGGAAATAACCATATACTAAAGTATATATACAATTTATATGTATACAAGTTGATTGATCACAAATGGGCATCGCTATAATGGGACACTTGTGCCCTTAATTTTAGGATTATCAATAACGTCGATGGGTTGGGAGATAGCCCGGCGGCGGCGCGGGTTTTATTCCCACGCAAGCACAAAGTGTAAAGCCCATGCGTTGTGTCCACAACTGCTATACTGCTGGAATATTGTTTTAAGAGGCGTAAAACTAAACCCGCTAAGTAATAGTCACTTGTAAAATGTCCATCAAAATATCAATGAATATGGAGGGAATAGAAGTATTTGTTATATACAATATAGGTACAAGCGGGGGCATGTTAAAGATTGTCGATGATGTTGTCCAGAGGAAAACACCAGCAACATCTGCCACATCGGCAACTACGTCACCAACACGTCACGTCTCCGACACTACTGACCCCAAGAAACGTCACGACACCACCTGTTCAAGTGCTAAAACTGTACACTTCGTTGTTGAACGCGACGGCGCTAAAGTGACAATTGACATGTAATAAAAGGATGAACAGATTGTGACTTTTTGTCTCTGTATTTCAGTAATGCTCGAGTATTATGTTTTGGTTAGAGCGTTAGGACCGAGTCAGTAATAGGACGCCAATATTTGAATGTAGGGCTCCAATACATGAGACAAAGTCTGCATTAAAAAAAGCTAGGTCGCCAATGCATGAAAGATATGAGCTTCCTATTCCTTCCTTATTGGGGCGATGTGTTGTGTAATGGAGACAATTTTAGGTTTAATTCGATTGTATCGGAAGCATTTCTTTAACATGGTCAAACAGTTATAACACCAAATAAGCTTATCCTAACCGGGGATCGCAGCAGTCGAACACGGTATTGCAATGAACTCAACGCTGTACTGTATTAAACTGTCCTGAAAGTTTTGCTTATGACTAAGCCATTGTAGCCGTCATTTAACTTAAGGAATAAAACTGATGTGGCACGGGAACTGGCGTCTTAGATTTTAGTTCACGTGGGTACTTCTGGAAAACTGCAAACCCTCTATTGTCCGGAAAACGGGTATCGTTCATCTTGTCTTGCAGTGTTCCTGAAATGTCATGCAATTAAGCATACATATTAACAACTGCAAATATAAATGTCATAGCAACTGCACGTATTATTAGCTTACAAGTCATTTCAGAAACACCTTCGAACAAGTGAAATAATGCCTGACTAATGACATCCTGGTCCGTCCATACGTTCTCTTTCTACAATATTCCATAGTCTTATGTATTCGTCCAAATAATGGCAACAATCTTTATCATTTTCACCAAAAATGAAATAAGATATGTAACAGTTACATCAGCACATTTACAGACCGTCGTCATATCAGTAGAGTCACATGTAGATGATGTGCGGTGGGGTACAGAGTGCGGAACAGCGCTAGCCATGACCCTCTTATCTGTGGCTAGTAAAATTCCAGCCGGGCCAGTAAATCTGCATAGGCACAGGCCCGACAGGCTAATGAATTTTCAGGGTGTTATTTTGTAAATATATCACAACCTCCGAACTGTTAAATTCTAATACACTTTTAAAACATGCAGGAATATGTTCTGATTTAAATGTTCATCATATTTGCAGCTTAAGGGTGTCTTATTTGAGCATAAACAAAATATTTCAGATACATCTTTTCTAATTTATTTTTGATGGTATTTTACCTTTTGAAATAATTTTCTTAATTTCTGTGTTTAAATTTCCGGCTAGTGAATTATGTTGTGGGCGAGTATGTTTCGGGCGAGTATGTTTCAGGCATAGCAAAGGCCTACTGGCTAGCAAAACGTGAACACTATTTCGCACACTAGTAGGGCAACAACGTAGCATTCGTTCGTCACCTCGAAGCATTGCTCTAAACAGTCACTGGCCCGCTAGCCCGTGACTAGCAGAAATCTAGTCGTGTCAGTCGTGTCAGTAAATCACCACTGTCACTGACCTAGTAAATAATTTATGGGTTAGTGCTCTTCAGACACAGCTAGACCGAGTGGCTAGCAAAATTGGGAATCTATTTGCACACTACGGCGAAAACTCCGGTTCGATTCCCCACATGGATATGATATGTGAATCATTTCTGGTTTTCCTGCCAGTGATACTGAAACTCCGTCATATGCTGCTGGCGCGTCAGTGTACTTCTGCAACAGAAAGAACACACGTATTTCCTATATGGTCCTGACGAAACTCACATTCTCCGTAACCTCC
Organism: Haliotis asinina; assembly: GCF_037392515.1. NCBI lineage: Eukaryota > Metazoa > Mollusca > Gastropoda > Lepetellida > Haliotidae > Haliotis > Haliotis asinina. The sequence continues at coordinate 45,286,052 of NC_090289.1, forward strand.
CTGATGAGAACTATACTACATGTGGTCCTGCCGAAAGTCAGGTTCTCCCTCCCTGACTATAACTATAGTGTATATGGTTCTGGCGAAACTCAACTTCTCCTTAACCTCCCTGATGAGAACTATAATATTCAAAGATTCCTGGTTTGTCTCTCGTGACAACGTCAAGCCTCAAGGTCAGTATTAACATGACCTCTATGACGTCGGACTCTAATAGTAACAGTTGTCTGTATAAACCAAGCAGCCAGTTTTCTGTGTTTTGAGTGCCGGTAAATATCAACAAGAACGTTAGAAAAGGCTCAGTGTCATTTACATATCAAATCAAATAAACTCTGTTATTATCACTTTTAAAAGACACTTCTTGGGATTGAGGATTCTTATGAGACTTGATGCGTACAAATATAATCTTGTTTTACATGCAAGTCGTAAGACCAACGTCTAAGGACTATTATGTATCAAACTACAGACTTGTTTCTGTAAATCGAAGCCGCTCAATGGGAAGTCGTGGACATTTTTTATTTTATGACATAAAGTCAGAGGTATATTCTTATCAGAGGTTTATCCACGGACTCTCAGTTAGGTCTCTTGTGTGCCATCTAAACAAGCACGCTGTATGTTTTGTAATGCATGTTGTCGACTTTTCCACATTAATTCATTTCTAACATCACGTATAGCAAACAACGCCCACCTGAGCCCAACAAATGCAATCAAGTTGTTGCTGAACATAATTATGCTAGATGCTGAATTTGTTTCTTTTAAACTCTCAGAACTTTACCGATAATCTGATCCCGAGTGTTTGCCTTCGTGATTGTTATTTTGTCTCATTCCCATGTCCCATTAAGGCAGCCTTTACATACCATTTTGTTCTGTGCTGTTAATAAATAGTCAAGAACCCATTTTGCGCTATTTTGGATGAATTGTCTGTCATCCTTAATACTGTTCCTGATGGAGTCAATAACAGCCAATAAAGATAACTCCGATCCGTAGCAGAAAATAAACGGAACTGTACCTTTGTACAGAAAGGTTACAGAATGTATGCCAGTTGAGTCCTTTAGAAAGGAGTTGCATTTCTTCAGTAAGAGGCCTTCACAATACAATGGTATCCGGAGAGTTGTAGGACAGAATCAAAAGAGCTTCCGCACTGAGCTCAAGATACGAAGAGAAATATATATTTTGTGCGTTATTTGTTTGTTGTTAAACTTCGCGTTAGGTAACATTTCAGCTATATGTCGACACGTCGGACGAGTCTGGATCAGACAGTACAGTCATGGACATTAAAAACGATAAGACCCAGCACACATGCCACAGGACATTTATGCTTGGTTACTGGACGACAAGAATAGGTTACTGGAGATCAATTCTAAACTGGTTCTCCACGGGCCAAAATATTTATGAAATGAAATACCAGCTCACCTTTACCAATACTGACTGACTTCCAGTGATCACGAGGTCGATAAGAAATGTACACATATGTCAACTTGTACATCAACACTTCTTTATTACCGAAGGATAATGTGCATGCCGTATATAGTGACGTAATGTAATCTACGTACTCAACGAAACAAGGTGACATCACATTTTGTGTGCACACACATGGGTGATGAATGCAAATGGCTCCGGTAAACAAATGTTTCACTCACGAGTGGGATATTAGGCATTTCAAATTTGCTGAATCAATAAATAAAATAAACAGTAAGTATACAAAATTGTGCTTAGTAATAATTACCGTTAATAGTTAAAGAGGGTACAGTGTGCAAGAGTAACAGTAGGGCTGCAAAGGGTACAAAAGCATTCATTTGCTTTTTCTATTGGTGGTAAATACTCTAATTTAATACCTGGCGAATGTCCGATTCGGGCCTATCTCCAGCATTATCATGGTGGGTAATTTTCCTAAAAGGCCACGTAAGATCAACTCATTTCACACATCTTACATTGAACACTAAAGGAAAGGCATACATCCTGCTGGGTATCCACAAGGAAGCATCAGTACCGTGCCCGTCCCCATGGTCCTTAGTAGTCCTCACCTTTCTCACTGGTGACCGAGCCCTTTTTATATTTATATTATTTTTTGCAGCATCATGACCTAATAGTCACATATTTCTGTTTTTCTCATTTTTTATTTCGCTTTAAATCAATTTGTAATAAATGGTTAAGTGATGATACTGTCCTTTCGTGAAAGTTATAACTTCCTAGAAGGGCAAAATGCAATGATATGGCTGAAAGATTGCTGACGTGCCGAAGTGACTCACTAATAGTTCCTAATGAGTAGTATAAATACCATTAAAAGTTGTAAACAGTATTTCACCCACTCACTCCATCTCCTAAATGGATAAAGTGAGTTCTTTTAAGAAAACATTTAAAAAAAATATTATCTTCTTGAACAGGGTTTGTGGAGGAAACAACGCTCTTCTTGCCCAAGATCCGGGTTTACTTGTAACTTGGCCATACCGCCTGGATTCCATTTCTGACCGCCCCCGTCGTGCCATCATTAGAACGTTGGTAAGACATACTAATCTTTCTGAAACCTACTTTCTCGTTAGCGTCGTGACGTCCTGTGGCCAGTTTACGTTCTCCTTTAACTGCTAATGATGTATCAGAGGATTCGAAACTGATTAACTTTTCGTGTGTCCACTTTCCTCCAAATATGCAACCACAAATGACCAACCTTGCATTGTAAATGACGTCATACATAAATCTTCTCTTGCAGTTCAGAGGCACATTTCCCTTGGAAAGATTCCCTGGTTACCAAGTTGCTTGTTGTTTCATTAATGCGGTCTTAAACACGATATTTCTTTTAAGTCACAGATCCATTCTGATTACAGATGTTTGTTGCTATCAATTTCACTTATTCGTCAGTGTGAATTCATCATCTGCCAGTTTCGTTTAAAATAACTTCTGTTTAGTAAACATTAAAAACGGTTTAACGTTTCCAGATGATTTTTATTCCTTGTTTTAACTTTTTCAAAGGATCAACTTTCAGTAATCCACGTTAAGTCAATCACATGTAACTGTATAAACAGTATACTGACATCAATATGAGTTGTTATCGTTGAAATATTATGAGAGGCAATTCATTTTTAAGCGAAATAGTCAATGGTCAATGGTCAGTTTTAGAATACATTGTATATGATGGAGTCCTGTAGTGTGACAAATATATAAATAGGAGGGTTACCTTCGGCTTTGATAATCATAACGTTCAAATGATCCTAAAGCTATGGTCCAGTCATCTATTCCGCGCTGATTGATGCCACCATATTCTTCATAATATTGATGAACCAATATTTGAAAACTGCACAAAACCTACTTTGATACGATAGCTTCAGAGAATTAAGATGTATGTTCTATAATGGTCATGTATATCACTTAATTAAAGGAAAACACGAAAACGCTATGTGCGGTTCAGAGATAAGACAGATAATCAATCATTAGACATTGAAATCATTTACGTCTCTGAGAGATAACGATGTCGTCGATATAGGTTTTGTTGCAACTCTTATAGCACGACATTACATAAAACAAGGATTATCATCATGTCACTATGAAAAAAGTATTATCAATCTCTCTAGTGACATTTCATTATAGGCTTCTTGCCAACCGTCGTGAAATCAGAGTAGCATCCATATCACCGACAAATACCATACCGGAAATATTACCACTGATGTCGTCGCTTCATCATCTAGAGGACACTGGAGCCAAGACATGAACCCGGACGTAGGTGATGAGAGATCACGACATGGTCGACACGCATGTAGCTTGAAACAAATCTACAGAAACAAATGTATTTGCCTGCTACAACCATAGCGTGGAGTTTAAAGGTAGAGTCCACCGGCATTTTGGAGTCCCTCAATCCGAGATAATATACTCTGACAAGACACTGGGTACAAAATTAAACATGATGTATACATGTTGCCTGTACAGATTAATCACGGATTTAATTAAATAAAAGTGTACACGTGAACCCTAATATGTCGATCGTTCCGTTGTCTTGAACGAAAGCAAGGTCATTTTGCATGTTAAACAGTTACTGTCATGGTGGAGATTGTGGCTTGGCACAATCAGTACATGTCTGTGTTTATATTGATCTTTTATTTATCAAAGATTGACCAGATTGATCTGTTCCACCTCTGTAGCCACGGTCTGTACCTTTTCGAGTCCTTTTCCACATGAACCAGTGACATACATCACAAGCATCAATCTAAGCAGTTGGGATACGATGTCATGTGTCAACCAAGTCAGCAAGCCTGACCTCCCGATCTCGTTTGACGTCTTTTATGACAAGCATGAATTTCTGAAGACCAGTGTTAACCCGGATCTTCAAAGGTGTATGTTCTTTAACAGCAGAGAATCAATTACCCATCAGATATTAGAAATGCCACGGTTATTTATATCGATACTTATTACCATTTTGAATGTCCCCATTGTCTTTGTATTCGTCAATACCATGACCTGATCGTTCAGTTAATCTGTATTTCTTCTCATAATTTCATGTGATAAGTATGCTTGTACGTGTTGAACTGTCACGGCCGGTCTCCTCGGTCGGTCATAATACAACACAGGGCTAAGAGACTGTGTTACATCGGCTAATAGTAATGCTTTTTACAACGCCACATATCTGACGAATTATCAAACCCTCGGTCCTTCCTAACATCGAAAACAAGGAGAGTAGAGACGGTAATCACAGATACACTACACGAAAAGAGGCGAATGAAGAAGAAATTTACATCTTGTGCTACTGTTGATAGACAGGGCGCCAGACGAACTGATGTTTCAAACAACAAGAACAAACATATCGCTTGCCAATGCCCTGTCTTTTCTGCTGCATTAGCACAGTTTGGAGAAAGTACACAAAAACGTTCTCTTGAAATATGAACGTAAATTTGTTATAGATTTCCAGACATGCAAATGATATAAGCCATATAAAGGGTCGACTTGTCGAGCTGAATGAAGAGTTCTTTTTGCGCAACCAATAATGTCCAATACTTTTTTTCAGAGTAAATTTGTTATGATATTATCAATTACGTTTGAACATAATCACGTCGTATTGTTAGTTAATACTGTTATATTGTTATTAAGCGGAGAGAACTGCACGAAAAACCAAACATTGTACCGTCAAATTAATGGGACTGTGGGTAAGAAATACAGGATGCAACTACGGATAAAAATAGATGAAAAGAAATACAGTTATTGAAGTGAATTAATTCTTGAAGGTAAATGACTTAGCAACTTTATTTGAACTTGCTATTGAACTAAGCAAACGAACAAAAGTCCTTTTCTGGCAGCATGAGAAAGTTCATTTCAACCACATCTTTGTACAAAGCTTTGTTACTTTGTATGGAAGCGTACAGAGCACCATATCTTTGTACAAAGCTTTGTTACTTTGTATGGAAGCGTACAAAGCACCATATCTTCGAGACATACTCTTTATTTGGTGCTGCATGGTGTCCATTCCACACAATGTCAATCATAGTAAACTTAGTCTCAGAACTTTTCGTTACATTCCACTACTGAGCCTAACAAACCCTAGTAGGAGGTCATATCAGCTAAACTTTGACCGACCTATGATCGTTCAATCCAACGCGAGAAGGCCGAATCAGACAACGGCTACTGTTTAAGGTTTGACGGGGAAAGATCCCACAGTAAAGGAAAATCCGCATAAAACACAAGTATTTGACCTGCAGTATCTATGTTTAGGGCTTTCTGGTGACATGGTTGCCATTAGGTAATCTAACTCTAACACCTTGATACGACTAAAATTAAGAGATATGTTCCACAGAAAAATCTCAGATATCTCATGCCCACTATTCCAATATTGGGACAATATTCAAACGTAGTTTTACACAAAAATACTAACAATTATAACAGAAACATATCCAGTTTATGTCCAAATCATAATTTGTTAGCCATTTGTCAGATTTAAAAGTAAAACAAGACATAATGGCATATTTCGGTCAAGCACATGTGAACTCTGTGTTATTTCAATCGCAACTGCTGGTGTATAGGGGAGCCAACCCCATAAACACTTTTTCTGGATTTAAAGTAACTATCGTTAGCAATTAGTCCCCGTGTGGTCACTTGTAATCTCTTTTACATAGAAAAGAAGAAATGTGTCCCAAAAGTGTGACCATGGGCAGTGATGCGTTATCACTGCAGGTGACTGAATTCTGAATTTGTTGTTTATTACTGCGTTACATAAAATGCATTAGACTCTCACGTATTCACTTAAAATATTGTTCAGGCATGTTTCTGTCTCACGCTTATTGTCCAGAAAATTGCAATGCTTTCCGGTTTGTTTGGACAAATTCAATTTACTTATACTTTACGATCATGGAAGGCGCACCTGAGGTGGGCCAAAGCACTGAATGACGAGCATGTTTTATATAGTGTACATGCAATATCAAGATCTGTTGTATTTCTAAACCACGACCACCTATATCTATAACTACAAAAATGGTTGGTTGACGGATGACAACATTTCTAATTATTTTCGGAAATTAGAGATGTGAAACGAGTTATGACGTCAAAAATCTAACAGTAAAAGTTGGTTAATAGTTTCTATATTTTCTGTTTGTTAGTGGTTTATTTTACGCATTAGCAACGACAATGATTTAATAGAAAAGAAAGATAATGAAAAAGACGTTTTTCATAGCGTTTCTACGAGTACATGTTTCCGTCTATTTGAATAGACTTTTCCTCTTCTGATGTGAGTGTCCACTGCGATGTTTATTGGAAAGGTGGTTTTAGACGAAAAACAATATCAGTAATGAGGCCTTAAGTCTTAAAGGATATCGACCTACTCGACAAGATCTATCTAACCTACTTACCATTATGAAAATATTGAACTGTTCCTGTAGCAACTGAGACATTTTCCTTCATTAATATCACATAAGGGAAACATAATAAAATAAACATCGAAACGGTGCAGTTATGACTTAGCTTCTTCTGTCTTCAGTCCTCTATCTGTTAGAACAGCCAAGGTCACAATCGATTCGGTTTAAGTAAATATTCTACGACCGTCTAAGTTCGGGGAATGGGAAGGACGTAACATTTTTCAAAGAATGGCAACTGAAACTAAATTGAACAGACGTATCTCGGCCAGTTGTAATAAACATTATTTCAAGAGGTCGGAAATACCATTGGCACCTCGTAGATCGCATTAACGCAACGATTGATGGAAAAGCACGCACCTGCCTAACAAATCAGGGAATCTTTCCGAAGGAAATCTGCCTCTGAAGTGCAAGAGATGAATTATGTCTGACGTCATTTTCCAATTTAAAAGGCAAAGGTGGGTCATTGCTGGTTGCAGATTTGGAGGAAAGAGGACTTACACGAAAATTTAATCAGTTTCGAATCCTCTGATACATCATTAGCAGTTAAAGACGAACGTAACCTGACCACAGGACGTCACAATGCCGGCGAGAAAGTAGGTTTCAGAAAGATTAGTATGTCTTACCAACGTTCTAAAGATGGCACGACGGGGGCGGTCAGAAATGGAATCCAGGCGGTAAGGCCAAGTAGTAAGTAAACCCGGATCTTGGGCGAGACGAGCGTTGTTTCCTCCACTAACACTATTCAAGAAGATAATTAAGAAAAAAGGTTTTCTTGAAAGAACGCACCTAATTCACTTTGGGGCGTGAGTGAGTGAGTGGGTGAAATGGGTTTTTTTACAACTTTCAAACTGTATTTCCATTACTCATTAGGACCTAGTAAGTCAGTTACCATTTAGAGTCACTTCGTGAAGTCGGCAATGGTTCAGCCTTGCTGTAACTCGAAAATGTCGAGAAAGTTGTATCTTTGAAGAAAGGAGAGTACGGTCACTCACTGTGTGTTACAAACTGATTTACAACTGTAAATAAAACAATAAAAACAATAAAAAATAAAAACGGGGCAGATCTCCAGCAAAAATGTCAGGTCAAACTGATGTAGGGACCATGGGTACATACGGTGATGTAAAATCACAACACTCACTTAATGTATAAAGATTATTTATTGTTTTTCATAATGGTCGTTGAGAACCGTTATCGTATCATTTATACAATGGACCATGATGCATTGCCGCATCTTCATGTTTAAAAGAGATGATAACAACAACACACTTTCCCCAAACACAAGTATCATCACTGACTGAAAGTGATTGTGATTTTGTACAATGAACTCTGCCTCAAATAACGATAGATTTGTTACGATAAAGGAATAGTTAGTTCGTCGCCTAAGCTGAATTGCCCAGAAACAGCTCGAACCACTTGTCTTAAAAGCCTCTTGTGTAACAGAACGTTCTCCAATCCTATGACTAAGCTGCACATTTCATTCATATTTTTAAGCTTACACTTGATGAGTCAGAACATCAGACACTCGACGTCAATTACTAATTTACGGTATATTTATCAGTAAACCTGCACTACCTGCTCTACCTATACATCTGCACTGTGCTATTATTAAAGTGCACATATTTTCATTCATATTTTAAGATCACATTTTATGAGTCATTTCATCAAAGACAGTATGGACAGTGTTTAAATCCGTGTGTGAACGTCTTCTGATCCACTCACTTTAGACATTGTACAAAACCCTCTTGCTTTGATTATTTTCTTGCTGAGAAATATAGAAACTCTGCAACAGCCTGAACATCCCATCTTAGGGTCGATCATGATATGCAGTATTTCACAAGTTCATGTGACTCATGTGTACATATGTATCAAAGAGGGCAACTTCCGAGCGTGGCAGATTGTACAAGTGTTTGCGATACAAATATGGCTCTTTTCAGCGTGTTTGTTTTGTTCGGGGCTACTTTCGATGAAATATGATATCCTTCACAGTTTCTCCAGTTCCCGACAACGGTACACAATTTAATATCTGTGGGATGTTTATTAGTGTTGTGACTATGACAGAGGCACTGAGGCTGGTTTCCTCACTCCAGTTTTCTTCAGCACCAGGGGAGAAAACAAAAAGTTAACAGATTGGTTGCTAAAGTTATACGGTCGATTAATTGCTATAAACGGTTCAAAACTCTTGAGGGTAGTCATTGACAGTGAAAATACTGCCCCGAATGTGACAAATGTAGACAAAACGGGCCGTGCTCATGACTACAGCAAATACATTTCCTCATGGTCGATGGTAGAAGTGAGGAATAATTGAAAAACATATTGGTTCTGATGTGCTTATGACCATCGGTAGAGCACGTAAGCAACCGGCATGGTGTTGCCAGACAGCGTGTCTATTCATCTAAAACAACACAAACAAAATGAAAATGACAGCTTGACTTAATTTTAACATTTAACAGAATTGTATCTGACATTTCATGTTATTTTAGAAAAGGCACTAGTTGGTCGATAATGGAAAATCATTCGTGGCATAAATGGCACAGTTGTGTTGTAAGTTGACATACAATAACATACAATTTTGTATGAAAGATACATTAACGTATTTTGAAACAAAAAGTCACAACATTTCCCGTTGCACCATTTATGTTTATCGCGCGGTGGGCGAGCTGTTTGAGGCGCCAGGCTACTAATCCAGCAAGCCTGGATGTGCCGGGATCGAGCCCACCTGTGACCGGGTGTAAAAACCTTGGAGTCAACTTTGTGTGCAGACTCTCTCAGTGTTGTCACAACCCCTAGTGTGCAATACACAACCCTGTGCACTTAAAAGAACCAACGAATACGTTGGTAGATGACCAGATGATGGCCATACGAATGCGTACAAACGCCTAGTTGCGGGTAGAGCAACGTGCAGTAAACATGGACAAAGTATCCACCCAGCTGTGAATGGGTACCTCGTAAGGATGGGAAAGCCACATTAACTCGGTGCGCCTGTTAAGGCTGCAAGAGTTGTATGATCCCCAGGGAGTTGAGATTGAAAATACGATGTGCCGTTGTTGTGGACATCCAATGATCAAGGGGAAAAAGCGCCCTTGAGCAGTTGAACTAACTGGATATGTGCGCTAGACAAATATCTAGTTGTATTTTGTGAACCAATTGGATATATTGATGCCAGCACACTATCACCCATCAGTTCGACGCTGACGTCAGATGGGTTTTGGCTTTTAAAGTAATAAACAAAGAGTCAGCTAGCCTTCGACTTAAAGAAATCGGACATTCGTCAGTCTTAAACTGGAGAGTTTCCAATCAATAGCAAAGGCAAATGAATGCCTTTGTACCCTTTGCATCCCTGCTGTTTCTCTTGCACACTGTTCACGCCGTAAGTATCAACGCAGTCTAAGTAAAAACTTATCCTCAGTACTTTTCGTCACAATCCACTACTGAGTCTAACAAAACCTTATGGAAGGTCGCGTCAGGTAACCTTTGAGACTGACCAATCAGAACACAGCTTACCAAATCGCGAAAGTACACATTCGCACATATCTTTTGAACTTTTTATCTCGAAAACGTTCGTCTTCGAACGATTCCGAATGCTATTTAGCGTACGCTCGCTTCCGGGTGATGCACACGGCGTACGTACAACCATGACAACGGTGAGTAAACAGTCGCTGAAAAGAGTGTTTTGGCAATATTCAAGGATGTTATCTTGCGGAATTATTAGCTAATGGTAACCATGTCAACAGAAACCCCAAAGCATATATACTGCAGGTCAAATAACTGTGTTATATGCGGATTTTTGTTTGTGGAGAGATCTGTGTCAGTGACCTGAATATTTTGAAAGTTCCTCCGATCCCTAAATAGTAGCTGTTGTGTGATTGGTTAAATCTATTTTACCGTTCGCGTTTGATTGGACGGTCATTGGTCGCTCAAAGGTTACCTGACGCAACCCTCTACCAGGTTTTGTTAGACTCAGTGGTGGAGTGTAACGAAATACACTGAGACTAAGTTTACAGACTGGTATCAACGATAATTGTTAACACAATTAACCTCAGCAATAATTAAGGTAAGAAACGTAACCGTAACAAAATTACATTCGCGTAAGCTTAATCCGAGGATATGTGGGACGTGCAGCGAAATGTACGGTTTCATTTTGTATACTCGCTGCTTATTTTATTCATTCTGCAAATTTGAAATGCCTAATATTCCACTCGTGAATGAAACATTTGTTTACCAAAGCAATTTGCATCCATCACCAATTTGTGTGCACATAAAATGTGACGTCACCGTGTTTCATGGATTACGTAGATTACATTACGTCACTATGCACGACAGACCCCTGCAGTCAGTGTTGGCACTGAGCAAAGGAGACGACGATGTATGTAAAGATTAGTACTGACGGTATGCTGTTTCACTTGACATTTTGTAAAATAAAATTTGGTATTGGGGGCATTTGAGATCTTGGGTTATATACCTCAGTGCTGGACAATTACATTTCGTATGTAGGTCCAAAGTACCATTTCGTGACGTCATCGACACTTAAAGTACGAGGTAGTATGATAACCGCCGCGATCCACGAGTCAAGGTTATCAACGAATTTAGGTTATGGTGTAGGTTAGGTTACGTAGTGTATTTTACTAGTGAAACAATAAAATAATATTAATAACGATAAATGTGTATGTCAACGTAATGAAATGTATTTGTATAATTAGGTGGGTGTTGTGAATATTGATGATATGATATGCATGTCGTTTCATATTATAAACTCTTTCAGTGCTGAACTGACGAGGATTGTTAAAATGGTATCACTGACATACCGCAACCTGACTCGTGATGTCTAATAATTAAAATAAAAATGTATATGGCCAGAATGAGGTCAAGTAATACTCCCAGGGATGCAAGTGAAGCTATGTGTTCTGAAACAAAATGCTTACATGTATCTGCCGTCTCAAAATTAACTGACCCGTGAAGGTCCCGGGGTAGAATAGGCCTTCAGCAACCCATGCTTGCCATAAAAGGTGACTATGCTTGTCGTAAGAGGCGACTAACGGGATCGGGTGGTCAGACTAGCTGACTTGGTTGACACATGTCATCGGTTCCCAATTGCGCAGATCGATGCTCATGTTGTTGATCACTGGATTGTCTGGTCCAGACTCGATTATTTACAGACCGTCGCCATATAGCTGGAATATTGCTAAGTGCGACGTAAAACTAAACTCACTCACTCACTCACTCAAAATTAACTACATCAAAGTGACCAGATTTATATTTGAAACAATCTTCACATCAATATGCCCAGGAAATGTGTCTAACAGCCAAAGGAAGCAAACACTATTTGTGAACTTCAGAAAGTGTAAGAAAAGTGAAAATATATCCCAGTCCCCACTTCCCAGTTTCATTGAACTAATAGGGCATACAGATTAAAGAGTGAAAAAAAAATAAAACAACATCATCAACATGTGGGCATTTGATAAAGAGGGCTTGACCGTCAGCAAGGACAGGGCGTGCATCAGTGGCTATGGGTTGAGTTTAAAAATAAAAGTTCATGTAAATGCTGACGTATATATTTCTTATCGATCTCATCTCTGAAAGCCATTCAGTACAGGCAGAGGTGGGCAGGTGTTTCATGTCATGAAGCTCTGACCCGTGAAAATCCAGCTTAGAATTGATCTGCAGTAGTCTATACTTGTAATAAGCAAACGAAAGCTCTGTGGCTTATGTGCTGTGTGATGTCATTGAAGACAGGCAGATTGATGCGCAGTATGTCCATCATTGTATTGTCAGCCGACATATAGGTGAAATATTACCCAGCGCGAAGTCCAGCATTAAACAAAAAACAATATCAATTGCTCTTCGTATCTTGAGCTCAGTCTGCAAGCGAAGTCCCCCCTAATCCTTCGATTGTGTCCTACAACTCTCCAGATACCATTGTATTGTGGAGACATCTTATTGAAAGAAATACATCACCTTTCTAAAGGACTCAACTGGCATACATTTTCTAACCTTTTTGTGCAGAGGAGGGATCAGTTCCGTTTATTTGCTGCTACAGATCGGGTTCTCTTTATTGCCTGATATTGACTCCATCAGGAATGGTATTAAGGGCGACAGAAAATTCAACCAAAATAGCACGAAATGGGTTCCTGACTATTCATTTACAATACACGACTGATTACTATCCCAGGTTTTGTTCATATGTATTGGCCTATTCGTCACGTTCGTTTCATTCCTTGGAGATATAAGCGCGAATGAAACGGAAAGGAGTGGTAATTCCGATAAGCATTTAACAATTTTCTTTCTTTACAACAGCAGTGGGTTGTTGGGTACAATATAACGATAGTCAGAATCACATGTAGATGATGGCCGTTGGGTGGCCGTGTAGTTACAGGGTTCACTCTTCACGCTCAATACCCGGGCTCATCGCCCACATGGGTACAATGTGTGAAGCCAATTGTTGGTTTCCACTGACGTGATATTGCAAGAACTAAACCCAGTCACTTACATATGCATGCCAATTCTCTATAGTTCTTGTAGCAATAGGACCCCTCGTCCTGGTCAAACTCAAATACTCCTTAATCTCCCTGATGAGAAGCATGGTATTCCATGAATCTAGGTTAAAAACATTTGTCTCTTGCAACAACATCAAGGGTCAATGCCAGTACAAACATGAAATAAATAACTTCAAACTGTAACAGTAAAAGTTGTTTGCATGCATCACGTAACCAGTTCCCTGTGTTTGTGAATGCCGTTACATTACTGGTAAATTTCAACAGAAACACGAAATCTTATAAAGGTTTCGTTTACACATAGATATTTTCGTCTGAGACTTGATACATGCAAATGTTAACTCTTTTTTAGAATTAGTGTTCATTTAAACATGCAAATCACAAGATTGACGGTTGACGCCATAAAATATAGAAGTGTTGGAATCTATGTACATCAAAAGTACCACTTCGTGACGTCGGTCAACACCTAATTTACGAGGTACCATGGTAACGATCGCGATCCACGAGTTAAGGTTTTTAACGAATTTACGACTCGTTTTTGTAAATCGAAACCATTCAATTGCAAGTAATTGGCATGTTGTATCAAATACAACATGAGATGTCTCCTTATACGGATCCAGGGATATCTGTTTTTCCTATACATCTAAACAAGTGATTTATGTTTTGTAATGCATCTTCTCGACTTTCCATACGGCGTGAACTGAAGGCGAATATGAGAAACAACGCCTATCTGACTCGAACAAATGCGATTACGTTGCTGCTGCACACAATCAAGTTTATGTTGATTTATGTTCTTACAAACGCTCAGTACTTTAACCAATAATGTAATCCCGTGTCTTTGCCTCTGTGACTGTTTTTGTTTTGTCTCACTGCTTTCTCTTTGATACTGAAACCGTAAAACATGTCAGGTGTACGTACTTCTTTAAAGATGCCCTTGTCTTTCTGTTGGTTGGAGAATGTTTTCATTTGAGAGAGATATCACGGCCATGAAATAGGGAACTCACCTCTTCCCGTATGTGTCACTCATAACAGCTTTATGAAAAGCGTTACTTTTAACAGCGTATAGAACATGATTGAAGGAAATTAGCATCGATAGGAACATATCTTAACAGAAACAATGTAATGCATTTGGAACAGTATTTCACGACAGGTCATATGACAGCTTTGAACATTTGCCAATCCAATTCAATACAGTCTTTAACCAATTGCCCTTTAGTCGACGAAAGGCCGGATGAAAGGTCGCCTAGCAGTGGAGACCGAAGGTGAATTCACTATAGGTGCTTTGAGTCCATATACGTGAAGCCAATTGAGTTTGGCGTTGTTGCAATCTTGTGTAGCCATGATAAATCTAATAACGTCTGTCTATTAATATCAGGACACTTTGACACAGTTTTGACCAGTCACAAGCTTGTGAACATGCGCCTGTAAGATGCATTTCACGCTGCGTAAATTCACCGTGAGAAAGCTTTGAAACATTTTAATTGTTCATTGCTTTGAGTAAATCCTCAGTCAAGTTCTTTGCTCTGCCTTAATATACTCAGTGCATGAATACCTTCCTCAGTGCCCATTGTTATCAAAATGTCCAAAGTGTCTGAGCTCACGTGAGACTAATGCGCCCGAGAAACATTTATATATTTATGCAACCTACAGTATAGCATGCAAAGTATATCGGGTACGATTACACTTGTCTGATAATAATCCTAATAGCACCGAGAACACTTTGCGTCTTAAGGTACCAGAATGTTGACCTTTTCAAATTTTGTATTTTCTATTTTCTTAAAATACCGTTTTAATCTACGCTGTTAATGAATAGTCAAGAACTAACTTTTCTTGCTCTTGTTTTCTGTGGGACGTTTCTTTGAAAATCAATAAATACAAACCCAATCCGTTGCAGCAAATGCGCGGAACTGATCCCATCTTTGTACAAAGTTACAAAATGTATGCCAGTTGAACCTATTAGAAAGTCTCCACAATACAATGGTATCTAGGGATTTGTGGGACACAAAGGAAGACTTCGCGTCTAGAGTGAACATAACGTCCTCGGAGAAATTCATATTTTGTGAGTGATTTATTTGTTGTTTGCTATATGGCGTCGATTGTATACAGATGAATGCAAACCAGACAGTGATGGACAGCCTGTGCATCAATCTGCCTAACTTGGATACGATACCACGCATCACACAAGTCACCTAGCCTGTGCCTGCCTATGTCTCAACAATACAATGGGTTGCTTTAAGACCAACTCTAACTTGCATCTTCACTGGTCTGAAATCTCATGAAATGACATACCAGCCCACCTTCACCACAAAGGGATCACGAGGCCGATGAGACACACACATGGCTTCTCACAGCAACTTTACGTTAAACGGGAAAGATAAAAATTATAAATGTATATCTAGTTCGCAAACTGCAGTCCAAATGAGCTCCTATATGCATCTCTGACGCGACTTTGTTGACGGTAAAATTTAACCCTCAAGTAATATTCTTTTAGATTTTCCTTTTTCAGTCGGTATGCCCTGTTAGTAGTCTGAAAGTGGAGACTGGGATAGATTTCCACTTTTTTGCACTTGCTGAAGTTAGCTGGCTGTCAGTGACGTAGGTGTCTACATGTGTGGAGGTACTTTCCCAAGAAACCATGGGACCGAGGTCGGGTTTGAGTTGGTAACCTTGATGTTCTTAAGTTCAAATAAGTAGAAATATGTAAGCATTTTGGAGTCAGAAAACATACTCTCAACTGTCTCCTAGCTAGGGACCATTACTTGATACCAACTGTGTGATATCCCCAGTTTTGTCTTATAAAACATCAGATCCAGTACTTCAATTATACCATTTTCCAATCCTAGTCAGTTCAGCACCAACACAATCATATTATTACTCCTTGAGCTGACTTGGGTCGTATATCTGAACCGGTTACCACAACTGACTCGCCAATCTCAATCGTTAATATATCCGTTTTAACGAGAATTATATAGGTTAGTGAAGGAATATTAATCTTTGTCACGCGTTTAACCTCGATTAGTGCTGAGGTTAATTGTGTTTAAGAATAACTGGCGTTGATACTGAAGGGAGATAAGGCGTGTGTACTATTGGTGGGAAACTCCCTATTTTAAAACCTGGATAATGTCGACGTCGAAGGTTATCCAACTCTTTGTTTATTAACTTGAGAGACGAAAACCGTACATGTATATGGTGGCAGGTGTTTCTTTTAGATCTGCCTGGAGGAAACTTATGGGTGTAACTAAACGTGTGCTGAAACCATGTAGCAAACCACAGGTAAATTGTAGCGCAAATGGGGTTTCGCAGCATAGAGAATATGACAAGTCTTCATATATGCCAGTGAAGCGAGCAAAGGTTGACAACATACTTTCCTCGCTTCGGATCGAGTATTTTTCATCTCAAAATAAAATTTCGCCACCATCAAAGGTACACTCCTATATCCTCACTTGGGTGTGCTCACGCATTTCCTACCCCATGTGTAATAATTACTCACGTGAAATATGTTTTATTCACCATTTTAAGCGCTACTCGAGGTATTCAGATCTTTCTTCGCCTCCATTAACCACCCTGCCAGCTTCCGGTTGAACGGAGTGACGGAACAAGAATAAGCAGGAATTAAAATGAAGTACCATATTGAATAATTTTATCATAAACCTGTAGTGGTTTATTTGTCTTATCTGTCGTCGCTATTGTTACAACTTTCGTAACATTTATTGTACATAAAAATACTTCTGGCGTAATGAGCGAATGAAGAGCGAATAACTGCAAGTGTTCGATATGGAATAATACCCCCCTGTTCCTTCACTCCTTTGAACTGGAAGCTGGAAGGGGGAATGGAGGAGAAGAACGGTCTGATCTACCACGCGTTGCACTTAAAATGTGGAATAAAAATATTCCACGTGAGTAATTGTTCAACATAGGGTTTGAAATGTGAGATCACAACCCAGTGAAGAAATGGGTGTATATGTTTGATGGTGGCGATATTTTATTTTGACATGAAAATTATTTTTCGAACAGAAGCGAGAAGAGTTCGTGGCCAACCTTTGCTTGCTTCGCTCGCATGTAAGAAACTGGTCGTTTTCTCTATGCTGCGCAACCCATTTGCCTGTGAGCAAACATGGATGGAGTAACGGGAAATGATGGTTTTATGACTATTGATTTCAACATACGTTGATCTATCTTTCAAACAAACTGTATATATATTTTACACCAGTTGACAGCACAACTATGCCAGTTAAGTCAAGAATATTTTTGATTATCGACCAACTAGTGCCTTTTTTAAACACTTAAAATGCCAAAGACAATTCTGTTAAATGTTAACATTTACAACAAGTTGTCATTTCTATTCTATTTGTGTTGTGTTGTAGATAAACAGACCCGCTGTCTGGCAACACCCTGTTGGCTGCTTACGTGCTCCACCGATGGTCATAAGCACATCAGAACCAATAAATCTTGCAATTATTCCTCACTTCTACCATCGACCATGACGAAACGTATTTGCTGTAGTCAAGAGCACGCCCCGTTCTGTCTAAATCTGTCACATTCAGGGCAATATTTTGACTGTCAATGACTACCCTCAAGAGTTTTGAACTGTTTATAGCAATTAATCGACCGGATACCTTTAGCAACCGATCTTTTGACTTTTGATTTTCTCTCCAGGTGCTGAAGAAAACTGGAGTGAGGAAATCAGCATCAGCACTTCTGTACTGGTCAGAACATTAATAAAACCTCAACAGATATTAAATTGTGTCCCCGTTGTCGGGAACTGGAAAAACTGTGAAGCAAATCATATTTCATCGAAAGCAGCCCCGAAGAAAACAAACCCGCTGTATTGCAACACTTGTACAATCTGTCACCTTCGGAACTTATCCTGTTTGATACATATGCAAACGTGATGCTAACTGGGCTGTTTAGGCTATTGCAGATATTATATATTTCTTACGAAGAAACATAATCAAAGCAAGAGCCTATCTGCTATCTATAGGCTTGTTTTGGTACAAAGTCTAAAGTGTAACTTCGGGGGAATTATACAAACAATGACCAGTACAGTCTTTGAAGAAATGACTCATAAAAGCTTAATAATAGGAATGTAAAGATATGAAGCTTGATAATGGGATTGGAAAACGTTCTGTTACAAATTTCCAAGTGGTAGTTGATGCAGATTTACTGATAAGTTTGGTGTAGGGAGGTAATCGACGTCAATAGGCTTTTAAGACAAGTGGTTCATTCTATTTCCGGGCAGTTCAACTTAAGCGGCGAACTATTCCATTATCGTAAGAAAGCTTTATTTGAAGTCGAGTTCATTGTACGATATCACAAGCACGTGTTCCTGAGTCACTTTCAATCAGAGATGATATTGGTCTTCGCGTAATAGTTTGCTACAGTTCTCATTTGTTTCAAACATGAAGACACCGCAATGCATCATTGTACATTGTGTAAATGATACTCCGCACCCGTTGTGAAACAAAATAATCCAAAAGCATACATGCAGCGCAAAACACCACTTTGCAGATTCTGATGCCTTTTGGTATCGACTTACAGCAACAAATTATTAAACGTGTAAAGTCAGCTTATGAAGTTGAAAATATATTGATAAAAACATCCCACTCAAACGATTAACTAATTATACCCCAGCTGGGGTATGAAGTGTTTTGTACAGTTCTGCTGCGCTGCGCACATATCGCATACACAATGATTAGGTGCGCACGGATTGAACAGGGATGCCTGGATGGTTTATTTCCAAGAAGACGACTCGTTAAACCACAGCAAGTGATGCGTGCAAAGATCATTGCTGTGGTCGAACATGGAGATTACAAGCATTACGAGCATGTTGGTTCTGCAGTGATAAAAATACACTGGTTCCATATATTTTCTGAGTTTTATACATCTTGCTTTTTTGGTGTTGGTAGATTTCCAAACCACGTTTTCAAGAAAATGTAGCATTAGAAATACGAATGTCGTTGTTAAAATTGCTCAGCTTGAAAGACGAAATGTTTTAATTCATGTCTCTGATTGTGATAAACAACGAAACTCTATATCTCTTTTATTGACACCTGTGTGTCTACCTACCTGTCTGCTCATGACAATATGCAACACACAACGTCAATCATTGACATATGCAATCTGAACTTATTTGAACACCTATCAGGCCATACACCAAAACTCAGTACTATCTCGGTCGCATTATGTAATTACACAGATGTGATATTTGTACACATGCACGCAACGATGTCTGTTGATTGCAAACAAACTGCATCCATTTTTCTCCAACGACTTGATCAGACTGAAAACGGTGCAAACTCAGACTGTCAGACTGCTTTGTATTTTTTAAACGCCAAGATCCCAGTGATTCGCTTTTCAGTCCCTAATGACTGATAAACGTGCCGTTTCAAATTTGTAAAAAACGATCTATTTCATCCACTTAATTAATCATGCTTGTTCTGTTAAAAATATGTTTCTTGAATCATGCAACATTGATCTATGCCTGCCTCTTCTTGAACAAGGTTGGTGGAGGAAATGACACTCGTCTCGCCCAAGATCCGGGTGTACTTACTTCATGGCTACGCCGCGTGAATTCCGCCCCCGTCATGACATCTTCAGAACGTTGCTAGCACATACTAATCTTTCTGAAACCTACTGTCTCGCTGTCGATGTGACGTCCTGCGTCCACATTACGTTCGTCTTTAACTGCTAATGATGTATCAGAGGATTCGAAACTGATTAACTTGTCGTGTAAGCCCACATTCCTCCAAATTTGTAACCAGCAATGACCCACCTTTGCCTTTTAAAATGGGAAAT
The DNA here is from genome assembly GCF_037392515.1 of Haliotis asinina. Taxonomy (NCBI): domain Eukaryota; kingdom Metazoa; phylum Mollusca; class Gastropoda; order Lepetellida; family Haliotidae; genus Haliotis; species Haliotis asinina. The sequence goes on from NC_090289.1 coordinate 45,306,159, forward strand.
GACGTCATACATAATTCATCTCTTGCACTTCAGAAGCACATTTCCTTTGGAAAGATTCCCTGATTTGTTGAACAAGTGCGTGCTTTTCCATCAGTTGTTGCGTTAATGCGACCTACGAGGTGCCAATGGTATTTCCGACCTCTTGAAATAATGTTTATTACAACTGGCCGAGATACGTCTGTTCAATTTAGCATCAGTTGCTATTCTTTGAAAAATGTGACGTCCCTCCCATTCCCCGAACTTAGACGGTCGTAGAATATTTACTAAAACCGAATCGATTGTGACCTTGGCTGTTCTAACAGATAGAGGACTGAAGACAGAAGAAGCTAAGTCATAACTGCACCGTTTCTGTGGTTATATGTTTACGTTATTTAGACATATTGCGTCGATTACGTTGATGCCCCTTGAGACATAAGAGTTTTCCTAAAACCACCTTTGCAATACGCCGTTTAAGAACTGTTGCATTTATGACAATCACAATAAAGTCTAACGCGATTCTTTGCATTTCTCCAGACTCCATAGGATCACTTGACACTGTCCGGAATCTTTGGTAGGTAACAATATCATCATATGTTCGGTCTTTGGTGGGTAACAATATCATCATATATTCGGTCTATGATAGGTAACAATATCATCATATGTTCGGTCTTTGGTGGGTAACAATAGCACCATTGTTTTACTTTATGGTGGGTAACACTCGCATCATTTATTCTTTTTATGCTAGCATCGTTTCTTCAGGCTACAGTAGGTAACACTATCATCATTTGTTCGGTCTTTGGTGGGTAACAATAGCACCATTGTTTTACTATGGTGGGTAACAATCGCATCATGTATTCTGTTCATGCTACCATCGTTCGTCAGTCTACAGTAGGTAACAATATCATCATTTGTTCTGTCTATGGTGGGTAACAATAGCACCATTGTTTTACTATGGCGGGTAACAATCGCGTCATTTATTCTGTTTATGTTATTACAGTAGGTAACAATATCATCATTTGTTCGGTCTGCGATAGGTAACAGCGGCATCGTTTGTCTAATCTATGGTAGCTGTCAGTGTCATAATTTGTTCAGTCTTTGGCAAGTGATAACATCATCATCTGTTCATCCTGTAACAGGTGACAATATATTCATTAGTTCAGTCATTGGTAGGTAACATCAGCATCATTCGTTTAGTATGTGGTAAGTAGTAATAGCATAATTTCTTCAATCTATTCTAGGTAAGAATAGCTTCGTTTGTTTAGTCTGTGGTAGGTAACAAGAATAGCAACTGAAGCTAAACTGAACAGACGTATCTCGGCCAGTACGTAGCAGGTAACAATAACATCGTTTGTTTTGTCTGTAGTAAGCAACAATAGCATCGTGTATTCAGTCATTGGTAGGAAACAGTATCATCATTTATTCAGTCTGTGGTAGATAACAACATCACCACTTGTTCAGTCTATGATAGCATTATGTGTTCTGTGTGTGGTAGGTGATAATAGCATTATTTGTTAGGTCCATGGTAAGCAACAGCAGCATTATTTGTTCAGTCTGTGGCAGTTATAAACAACACTATTTGTTCAGTCTATGGCAGTTATCAATAGCATCATTTGTTCAGTCTGTGGTAGGTAGATATAGAATCATTTGTTCAGTCTATGGAAGGTACCAATAGCATCACATGTTCAGTGTATGGCAGCAAACAGTTCACCATTTGTTCAGTCTTGGCAAGTAACAATATCATCATTTGTTGACTCTATGCAAGGTAATAAAAGCATCATTCGTTCAGTCTTTTGTAGGAAACAACAATACCATCATGTGTTCGGTCTAGGGTAGGCAAATATTGCATTATTTATTCAGTCTGTGGTAGGAAACCATAGCAACATCTGTTCAATCTATGGTAGTTATCAGTGTCATCATTTGTTCAGTCTTTCGCAAGTGTCAGCACCATCACGTGTTCACTTCATGATAGGTGACAATATTAACATTTGTTCAGTCCATGACTGCGGTAGGTAACAATGTCATCATTTACAGGCTATGGTAGGTAACAATGTCATCATTTACAGGCTGTGGTAGGTAACAATGTCATCATTTACAGGCTGTGGTGGGTACCAATGTCATCATTTACAGGCTATGGTAGGTAACAATGTCATCATTTACAGGCTGCGGTAGGTAACAATGTCATCATTTACAGGCTATGGTAGGTAACAATGTCATCATTTACAGGCTGTGGTAGGTAAGACTATGGTTTGGAACTAAAACACGAGATGACACGTCTAAGGTGTTGACACGTCTAAGGTAATGAGAACAACGCTATGAAAAGCGTCATGAAAAACTGTACCACAGATGTCTTCCTTTTTGTTATCTTCCTTTTCTTTTAATTCTTCGCCTTTACCAATACACAAATACATAACTAATAAATAAAAATATGTAGAAAACTGTAACTGATTTTTCTTGTTTATTTTATGCTGTCATGAGTCGTTTCCACTTCTAAAATCTAAATCCACCAGCCAACCGTTTTCGCAGATGTGATATACATACCAGCCATCCTGGTTTAGAAATACAATAGATGTTCATATTGCACGTACCCAATAAAACATACCCATCCAGTACTTTGTCACACCTCAGGTGCTCTTTCCTTGGTCTAAGGTGTTAGTGAAGTGAATTTGTCCAACAAACCAGAAAGCAATTTTCCGTACTATAAGTATGGGGAAGAAACATGTCAAGGCAACATTTCAAGCACACACGTGTGCGTCTACTGTATTTTATGTAACACAGTAATATTATGAACAACCTATTCAGAATTGACAGGGTATTGGCAAGCGATATGTTTGTTTTTATTGTTTGAAACGTCAGCTCGTGTGGTGCCCTGTCTATCAACAGTAGCACAAGATGTAAATTTTCCCTTCATTTGCCTCTTTTCGTGTAGTGAATCTGTGATTACTGTCTCTACTCTGTATTGGATGTTCTCCAGCTACGGACGGGTCGAGGCTTTCATAATTCGTCAGGTATGTTGCACTGGAGGAAGCATTAGCTTTGATGGATGTAACACAGTTTCTGTGTTTCGTTTGTGTGAAAATCCCGAGGAGACTGGCTATGACAGTCCATCAGGCAGAGGCTAAGTTATTTTATGACATTCTGAGAGGAATACAGATTAACTGAGTTATCAAGCCATGTGTTTTAAAGGTCACATGCAGCAAAAAAATCAAACATATTAATTAAAATGCAATTATCAGTTATTCTTGACATATAATATATTTTGCTGCTTGTAACAAATAAATAAACAAAATTATAAGCGTACAATCGCGATTCAAAAGTGAAATATTTTGTACTCGGGCTTACTTCCCTCGAAACAAGCCTTCGGGAGACCGAACCCAGCCAAGTATCACACCTGTCTAATTACATGATGTGGCAGAGAAAGGACTCGGGTGCACGAGTCATAAATCATTTTATTTTGTTTATGGCATATAGCCTGATAGGTGTTAAGTTCAAATTGCGTGTGGTCAATGATTGAAGCTGTGTATTGCATATTCTCGTTAGCAGATAGGCAGGCAGACATATAGGTGTCAATAAACCAGACAGGTTTCTCTGTGACAGGGGCCGCTTACCACAATCAACAAGTTTTTTTTATGTAACGAGTAGATTATGTACTTGTTTGTGTACACAACCAAGACTAGACTACTGCTCACGACCTCATACTCCGGGCCGGCATACTGTTTCAAGCTCCGCGAACCTATTCACTGCGCATGCGTCAGCTGAGCTGTTGAAACCACTTTTTCCCCCAGTGCTGAGGGAAATTTAGTGAATCGTTTGAACTCCGATTTCGCTGGCTTTTTTTCATCGCGTTTTTTTCAATTTTATAGGTTGAATTGGCATTTTTGATGATTTGTTTCGTTAAGTGCATACCGAAAGGCATCAGAATGTGCAAAGTTTATTTTACGGTGACCTTTAAAGAATACCTTTAGATAATGGGCACATTGAAAATGGTAATACACCAGTATGATATCGTTACGTGTGGTATTTCTGGTATCTGATGCGTAACTGATGCTGTGTTCTAAATGGACATACACCCTTAAACATCCGGGTTACAATAATGCCATCCCTTGTCCATAGGAAAACATGTGTTCAGAAGCCCATGCTTGTCGCAAGAGGCAGCAAATGGGATCAGGAGGTCAGGCTCACTGCCTTGGTTGACACATGTCATCGGTTCCCAAATGACCGCCGCCATACAGATGAAATATTGCTGAGTGAGGAATGAAACAACAGACCAACCAACTTAATGAGCATGTATCGCCAAGAGGATCGTCTGAAGCTGATTATTGTGAAATAGAGTTGGGCATATGATGTTAGATCTGATATATGCTAAATACAAAATGAAGAACAAATGCTGAACATTCCGAGCTTCTGGTGCTGTACGACAAGGGAAGTAACATGAACACAGATTGAATCTTTGGGGGTCATTTAGTTTTTTGTATGGACAAGGGATGGCATTATTTCCGCCGATATATTTCTTAAAAACTGATCCTTTAATCATGATTTCTTCTAATTACATAATCGATTTTGTAGCTACACTTTCAAAGGTGTATAATTGTATTCTGCAGCTATTTGTTTCTGGATAATGACTAGGCTATGAGATAATGGTATTTAAAAAGGAGAAAGGAAGCCCATCAGTAACTTAAATCCTGATCAACCTGATCACTTTTTGATAAATATACGATTAATGTAATCATAGACATGTAGTGATTGTGCCAGGCTAGATACTCCAGTAACGGTTTATCAAGGCAGTGACGGTTTAACACGTAAAATGATGACTACTACGAAAGAACGCAGCGACCTAGCTTTCATTCAAGACAACCCAACGCTCGACGTATTAAGGTTCAAGTGTACACTTAAATGCGTCATTAACTTGTACAGACAACGTGTATATTAAATCTTTATTTTGTGTCTTTTCCGAGTAAACATTTCAATTTGGTGGATTTCACTATGGACTCCACCTTTAGGTTTCACACATTGCACCCTGATCGTATTCGAAACAGGCATGACGAGAAAAGGCTTGTTACGTACAATACCGTGTTTTGCCATTCATTTTTGTTTCAGTAATAGGTACAGCAGGGAAATTATGTATTTCGTCATGTATATATATACCAGGCCTGTCCGCCACGTAGCGATCTCTCGTCACAGACCTCTAGGTTCATGTCTTGGCTCCAATGTCCTCTAGGTGATGAAGAGACGACATCAGTGGTAATATTTCCGGTATGGTATTTGTCGGTGATATGGATGCTACTCTGATTTCACGACGGTGGTAAGAGGCGTATAATGACATGTCACTAGAGAGACTGATGAGACTTTGTTTCATAGTGAAACGATGATTATCCACGCTTTATGTAATGACGTGGTATAAGTGTTGCAACAAAACCTATGTCGACGACATCGTTATCTCTCAGAAGCATAAATGATTTCAATCTTTGATGATTGATTATCAGTCTTATCTCTGACCCGCACATGGATATGTACTTAGGCATTAGACAGTGCTATAGCGTTTTCGTGTTTTTCTTGCAATGTCTACACATGCAAATTATAGACATACACCTGATGATGAGCGTACATCTTAATTGGCAGGACCCGTGAAGGTCCCGGGGTAGAATAGACCTTCAGCAACTCATGCTTGCCGGGAGACCCGTGAAGGTCCCGGGGTAGAATAGGCCTTCAGCAACTCATGCTTGCCGGGAGACCCGTGAAGGTCCCGGGGTAGAATAGACCTTCAGCAACTCATGCTTGCCGGAAGACCCGTGAAGGTCCCGGGGTAGAATAGACCTTCAGCAACTCATGCTTGCCGGGAGACCCGTGAAGGTCCCGGAGTAGAATAGGCCTTCAGCAACTCATGCTTGCCGGGAGACCCGTGAAGGTCCCGGGGTAGAATAGACCTTCAGCAACGCATGCTTGCCGGGAGACCCGTGAAGGTCCCGGGGTAGAATAGGCCTTCAGCAACTCATGCTTGCCGGGAGACCCGTGAAGGTCCCGGGGTAGAATAGGCCTTCAGCAACTCATGCTTGCCGGGAGACCCGTGAAGGTCCCGGGGTAGAATAGGCCTTCAGCAACTCATGCTTGCCGGGAGACCCGTGAAGGTCCCGGGGTAGAATAGGCCTTCAGGAACTCATGCTTGTCATAAAAGGGGACTATGCTGGTCGTAAGAGGCGACTAACGGGATCGGGTGGTTAGGCTCGCTGACTTGGTTGACACATGTCATCGGATCCCAATTGCACAATTCGATGCTCATGTTGTTGATCACTGGATTGTCTGGTCCAGACTCGATTATTTACTGACCGCCACCATATATCTGGAATATAGCGGCGTAAAACGGAACCCACTCACTCATTTAATTGGCAGAAGCTGTAGTATTAAAGCAGGTTTATATATCGCTTTCAAATAACTTGTTAAACAATATGAGAAGATTATGGTTGGATCAGTCAGCAAGGAACAGATGACCGTACCATATTCTCATGATCCATTCATATGACTGTCAATACTTACAAAGCCGAAGGTAACCTTCCTGTTATTTTCTTTATGTCAAGATTGATAACTCCCTTAGATAAAATGTAATTTTTCATTGACTATTGGACATTGCCTGTTGACTATGTCGCTGATAAGTCACATACAACCAAAAAATCAAACATAATTAAAACACTTGTTATCACTTGTTCGTGATATATAAACCTCCCTCGAAACGAAGCAGTCGCGATACCGAACCCAGTCAGCGTATGCACTCATGTGTAACGACGAATTAAAAAATAAATTAGTAAATCATTTGAACTCCGATTTCGCGGGCTCATTGTCACCGCTTTTTTCAACTTTATAGGTTGAATTGGCATTTTTGATGATTTGTTTCGGTAAGTGCATACCGAAAAGTATCAGAATCTGTAATGTTGTGATTTCCGTTGCATGTGACCGTTAGGAATAAATGCATTGCTTCTTATGAAATTTCAAGTCATAATTCGTGTTTCAGTGTTTATACAGTTAAATATAACTGAATTCGTACAATTCCATACTTTAAGAAATTAAGAAAAGGAAAAATGTAAATAAAGTTAGTTGAAACGGCGTTATTTTCAAAATGTTTTTTGGGCATAAATCAATTTAAACGAAACTTGCAGATGATGATTTTTTAAATCTTGGTTGAAAAACTGGATTCAGTTTTCATACTGGCGAATGAGTGAAGTTAATAAAATGTCACAATTTCTCTCCAGATCGGATGGATTATTCTTCACAAGGTATTACTAAATAACACCTTAAATGCAGAAAAGAATTCCGTCAACTGTTGAACTATTTACTCCATTGGTTAATGTTGACGGTACCATATTCTCGTCTGAGACATCTGAGGCAAAACGTGACCATGGTAAAGTAGACCATATTAAGTCATGATAAATTGGAGAATTGTCAATACAACATGGGTCACAATCACATAATAGATACTGATATGGACTCAATAATCTGGAAACAATGAGGCCACATTCAGGGAACCACTTTCAATAAGCTTCTTTTAAACTTGTGACTGCACTCCTAATATATTTGGACAAGTATGTGGGAGTATCTCTATGGCATCAACTCATTTAATTTACTTTGCAGTAATACGTAGTAACGTCAATGATGGATGGTACGTCTCTAGCATCGATTATATTACGAAAGCATTATATGATCAAAATAGTATTGATAAGGGACAGACACACGTACAATGTGCTATGCTCTCCAAATGCTTACGGAGGTACAATGCTCAAAATATAGAAACACCCTGGGCTGATTACATGTACTCTCTTTCATGTTCCAAGAATGAATATTCAATGTACGATCGATAGTTGTGACATTGTGTTCTTACCATTGCCAAGAGAATGGGTCTGGGCACAGGAAAACATTGAATTATTATTGTTTAATATAGTATTCCTTAAATTATGTAAAAGGCATCCATGTGGTTTATTGTTTCAAAGTGCCTATTTTGTACATGCTGTCAATATTGTTTATGAATAAATGCTTTCATTCCCTTGCTAAAGCAAAGACATATTACCTGAAGCGGCATGTGGTTATCATTTCAATTCAAGAGCTGATAAAACGTCAATGTCCGCCAGTCATATCATGGTACTTCAAGAAGCAAATGCCAAGTGAAGAGTATTGTTTCAGCTTGTTTTTACACAATTGTACACGAAATCACTTAAGTTGGCACTGCAAAATAAAAATATTTACACACAATCATGCATTGCGGATTGATAATGTCGACATTCCTATTTGTACGATTTCACGCCTCTGGTCAAGTGGATAGAGCGTCTGTCCTTGGGAGTAAAGGTAATATCTACAGACATTATAGGGTTATACTTGGTGGACGGGGGAAGTGATAGACAAGGATTTGAGATGATGAGTCTGAGAAGGTTTTCCATATTAAACTGACGCTGGGTATTACAGTGTGCTGGATCGTCGGCATAGATTCACATTAGTAAGGCACACGCGCACGCACGCATGCACGCACACATGTACTCATATACGTGTATTGATCCAGATGGTTGAGATGTTCATGTCCTTTGGATGGCGCCATGTAGTAATGCACAAATAGCTAGAAAAAAGATGTTATGTGAAGAAAATAATGTATATACATTTCCATTCTGGGAAATGATGACCTCATGATTAACGTTTGTATATATACTCATGGAAACGAATAAGGGAACACGAGAAAATACATACGTTCCTTTATATTTCCAGGTTTCTTCACAAGAAATTCTGACAAAAATCAAAACTTGTACTACTTGCATGTGTTCCCGTATTTATTCTGTTATTATATATTTTGTGGCGTATTTCCGAGAAGGAAGCTCTAAAACTCATATGTCATTTGGTAGCTGTGAGCAAATAAAAAAAATACACCCCCCCAAAAAAAAACAAAAAAAACCAACAACAAAAAAACCCAACAAAAACAACAACAACAACAACAACAAAACCAGAACAACACATCAATACATACTGCTTTTGGCGTCTTGGCGTTAATTGCGATCAGATGGGATTTTACACTTTATTACAGTCAACATCTCATGTATGTGCAACGGTGTCATACGTGGCCAATGATAATACAGACGAACATGAAACAATATTACATGGTTTTGTGGTTCTCTTAGAGATAGGTTGAATATACAGTAAACTCCGAATGTTAAAATAACAAAGTTATAACAGACTAACGGATATAACGACCATTTTTGTACTGGTCGCTTGCTGTAGGTTTCAGTCGAAATGCGTAGACACGACAGTCATGTCGAACTACAAATATTTGCACATTGAATTTGGTACAACCATAATTTGCAGCGTCAATATGTTTTAATACATACTGAATCAGATGCAAACAGTATTATAGTCGGTTTATCCGAATAATTCTGTGAAAGGAACATATATATATAGTAAAATATGAATATGAACAGGACCAGGTAGAAACATTTTTAACGGAACCAGTATCATCAGCGGTCAGTATTAGCGCCGTGGCTAAGATAACAATTAGGCTTCTTCTATGTTCTGAATAATTAATGAAAATGTGTGGGTGCGTATCTTGACGACAGGATATCAAACCCTGTACGTGTGCATCCTTAAAAGTGTCGTTAGATATCAATTTAATTTCAGGAAGAGGTGTTTCGACTTTTCTCAGGATTTCTTTGTCGGTTTTGAAAGAAAATGAGTGAAAAGTTTGCAAACGCATATCAAAAGTAGTATTTTGGAATCCAACTTAAAACTGGTTTATGTTGTTTCAGGGACCTTGCGTAGCGTGATACCCTTTCAGCGGAGATATGACTATCTCAGATTCTGCTTCAATTTTCAAATGGAACTTAATCAAAACATTACATCACCACGAAGAGATATTGTGTAATGACGGATGTAATCAGTACAACTTATCATGGAAATGGTTTCGTGACAATCGATTTGGTCTTATCGACATTGCCATGCCCCCAAGGACCTGAAGTGCATTGTGGTAGATTTCATGATCTGTGTGGAGTAGGACATTAGAGGACGAGGTATGATAAAAACATTTTAAACTCAGTGGTAATGTCCGGTTTTCGTTAGTGAACGAATCAGAAATATTGGAACGAAACGTATGACACATGTTGAAATATCTGACTAATGACATCGTTTTCTTTTTGTTTGTTACAAGTATTTTGACAACCTCCAACACCAGCCTCAGCACATTTTACCCTATATACACGAATAGGGGTAAAGCAATAACAACATGTAGGTATGAATCAAAGGGGTTAACAACAACAATAATGGAATGTGGTCATGATGTGACAATAAGAGGAAGCCAGGGGAAACTAATGAAATCTTAACTTTCCTCTTGCTCATCAACTTCTATTGATGCCAGTCAACAAATCGAAATAATTAAGTCGAATTGTTAACTATGTAGAACCAAATTACAGTAATGTGATTTGAAACTAAAGGCAAACCTGTTAGCTAAACAGGCTTGCATCGAAACATGGTCTTATTTGGTGAATTTGGTATAAATGTCATATTATCAGATGCAAAACGCTCTGGATATGAAGATGCTACTTAATCAATTTCAACCTTACGCTAATAAGAGCGTTAAGTTATGAGGCACCTTAACAGACGTGACAACTACTTGCCAGATAACAAGCCTTCTACAATCAACACGGAGTTGATGAGTCATACCTATGACCCTTGACTTGATTTGATGTCTGTCGCCTATCATTATTTTCTACCAGTGACACACGGGACACATTATATATATATATATATTCGTAGACGAATCGTAATGTTAAGATTATATATATATATATATATATATATATATATATATATATATATATATATATATATATATATATATATATATATATATATATATATATATATATTCGTAGACGAATCGTAATGTTAAGATTATGATCTCAGCATTCATACCCTCACTACATGAAACATATGGAAATGACTCGAAATGAAAAAAAAAAAACCCTCGTCTTCCTCAGTAGTGTACTTTCATGTGATACGTGTTTGCGATAGGGAGGTGAGGCGGGCATTGCACACGTGGAGATAAAACAAAACGAAGAAATCTCTTCTTACATCCACATATAATATTCATCTTCGAAACGAAATACATTAGGTATGTGATATGTATTTGTAATAGGGCGTCGAGGTAGCCTAGTGGTTAAAGCATTCGTTTGATCTTTATGGTTGTTGTTTAACGCCGCACTTATTTTCACCACGAATTGATAAATTAGTTATTTTTACTTTTGTCAGCGAGTATTGATATGCTACAAACAAAAAGTATGGGAACACCCTCATATACACACTGAAACGTGGTGAGATAATTTCTACACTACGGTAAATGCAAATGTTTGTGTGCTGAATAGGCACTTTAAACGACATGTTGAAACATACCGTGATGCAACTGATTCAATATTTTTTATGTTGAGTGAAATGAAGCATTATCAAATACAACGAAAAACAAGGGTGCTGAAACACACAAGCACCATGTTCAATTCAAACGCTCAGACACAACAGACTAGTGGTATATAGTTGATATTAGAGCGAGTGAGTGAGTTATGTGTAACTTCACACTCTGCAATATATTAGCTGGAGCACTGCTGCCGAATCTGGACCAAACAATCCGGTGGTGGATAGCATGACCACCCTTTATGCGCTTGGGATACAATAACATATGTCAACCAATTTACCTCGCCGGACCACCCGATCTCGTTAGACGTCTCTTGCGACAAGTATGGGCTGATGTAGACCAATTGAAACCCGGATCTTCACGTGTCTATATATTCGTATGTACAACGTCAATCCCATACGATGAACGTGTGAGATGGACGTTGCCTGTAAACAATTTCATTTTGCAGTGCATAATAAAATTACATCTGCAAAGTAGTGTCTGCGACGGAATAGCATTAAAAATCCGTAGTAATGCATGGTGCAAAAAAAACAATATGTAATTGCTTGAACATTTTCTTGAAGATGGCAATACAAACGACAGTTGTTACTTTTAGAACATGACGAATGATGTTTTGATTCTTGGTGAAGGGTAAATAGTATTTTCAGACATGCTTTAATAGCTCACGGCCACGAAGATCCGACTTATTAAAGAGGCAATTGACTTGAATGGAGTGACATTAATGAGGACAGTGAGTGTCGATTTCAATCTCCCCACAGCGATATTCGGACCCGTAAAAGTGGAGAAGGACAAAAATATCCCCCCTGACAGGAAGCATGTGTCTCTTTGGTTCTAGTGGGGCTACTTTCATTTCCGACATGGAGTTCAAGGTCGTAAGTGCCATTGCAATATTAATGACGCTGTAGTGAGATTGTAAATGTCTAGCTAATTCTGCTTGCTTCAACGCATTGTTGGATTGTCATACCTTCTTATGCAGTTCTAGCATTGTCAGGTTGTCCATTTGAGAATTTACAAAAAACCCTAACATATGTGATTCGCTACATAAAACATATTTAAAGCAATTCATAACGTGATAGGCACAAGAGCAATCTTCGTGGATAAAGCGTTCACCAGGCATGCAGAAAAAAAAGCGTTCGATTCCTCACACAGGATATATGTAGTACATATCTGGTGATATTTCTTGTACATTTCTTGTACAAAAAAACAAACAAAAAAAACAACAAAAACAAAAACAAAACAAAAAAACAAAAAAAGGAAAAGAAAAGACCCCCCCCCCCCCCAACAAAACAAAAACAAAAAATCAAAACAAAACAAAACAAAACAACAACAACAACAAAAAACCCAAATAGAATGTAAACTTGAGTTAGATTTGGTTTCCAGCACGCGCTTGGTCATCGTATCATCATGTATATGCTGCGTAGACAGATGCTTGCTGTCAACCAGTGGATCATGCAGCTACTCTGTTGTAGCATAAAGGGCACGTTTACACGAAAATTAACCTTTTTAGTTTTCATCTTAAAATGTGTTTGTCGTGTGGCTTTTAAAGTCAATAGAGTACAGATAAGTAACTAATTATTTTTTTAATTTTTCAATATCGCATCGAATGTTCCATATGAGAGAGAGAGAGAGGGAGAGAGACAGAGAGAGAGAGAGGTATATGTCTCTAATACACACACCATGGCTAATGTCATTTGGAAATGACGCCATTGGTGCTCGACTGGTAAACCGATGACGTTGTTAGAACGTGAAAGACCCATTTCACGTGGTGAAGGTATAGATGTGGCTCTTGTGTCTCGATGTGCAGACTGCTGTTTTAATCCAGCTGTTGCCTGGCCGTCAGTTGGCTATGTGGTCAATTCCACACCATGATGACGTTGAAACTTTAAACACCACACTTGTCCTGCTTCGTGAAGAATCATGATGACATCTTGAAATAAAAAAAAAGAAAAAAACGTCCTAAAACTGCCACCGGTGTCCGTCACCATTAACAAACAATCCCTCAGGCATAACCGGGCACAATTATATGCATTTTATGTTAAACTAGCAAACGTATGCCTGTTTACGACGGGAAATTTCGGGCAAGAATTGGAAACTGTAAGAGTTATTGCATATTGAGTTCTACAATCGAGAAAATGCCAACAAGGTTGTGAAAACTGGTATTGGAGAAATTGAAGGTGTTTGTTTGTACGACCTCATTATTTTAGGAATTAGGGAGGGTCTAGGATTCCGTGTAAAGACGAGCTTTGTTACATTCAAAGTGTGAGCGTAACATTACATTCATACACAAGCCACTCATCTTTTCAAACCTACCTGGTACAATGTATTTTTGTTTTACGTACAAATTGCAGGTTCCCAATGCACAGTGTATTGTGTTAGATCCCTGTACCTTGTGAATTGTGGTCGTTGTCCTGCAAATTGCAAGCCCAATCTCCACACAAAAACACACACTCAAGCCTGACAAGTGTGGTTGGGTAGCCTAGTAGTTAAAACATTATCTCGTCAGGCCGAAGTCCCGGGTTCGATTCCACAAGGGTACACTATGTGAAGTCCGTATTGCCAGAATATTGGTAAAAGCTGCGGAAAACTATACCCAGTCACTGAAGTTTAAATGGTACACACGCCGATCAATTTGACCCGATGATTTAATATTGCAATCAATGAAAACTTAGTTTGATGGGAAACCAATCGTCAGTCAGATCCACATATATTCGGCGGTGCAGCTCAACTAGACTTGAATGATTGCATCGCCATTAATCTAAATACATTGAAAACAGCTCCAAGAGATTGGAAACTTCAGAGTACGAGATTGGGCTGTAGATTACTGGAACATTTAGAGACGATTAGTTTATATTCAGTACTTTCGTCATTACCTCTAACACGCTCAACATAATATAAACACAGAAAATCATTTAAGTCAAACCTGCCGGGCGTCTGAAGCAGACAGAGTAACGAGCGGTAGGAAATGACACTTGGGTACAATTTGCAAACACCAGTTCTTTCAGTTTTAAGCTCTTGAAAACCTGGCATTAATTTTTTATATTCTGCTTCAATCTTGGGCAATGGTCAGTCTCCCGCTTGAAATGATAGAAATCTCATTCAAAATGGCAGAAATCAACAACACTGAACGTGTGCTATTTTCACCAAGCAGTAACTACTTCTATAGGATTAATATTGTTTAGAACTATCTTCGTTAGCGGGTAAACCATTTGCCCTACGTTTCCCCCTTGTGCACTTACAGCTGTTCACATGAACGAGTGTTTCTGAAAACAGGCATGGGTTCAAATTTGTAGCGCGACATGCAGAATGGGAAAGTTAATAACTGCGCTTATATATCTGATAGTCCAGTTATGTTACAAATTACATAATTAAGGTAAATGACGCATGATGTATTGAGATAGTGAACTGTTCACTCAGTTCAGTCGATATCAAAGCATATCTGCCATGCACTTTGCATAGTACAGTACTCCAGCATTAAACTGAACAGTTACTCTTCAGGTTACTAACATTACGGTTGTGTCATGAATTACAGGACAACCTTGTGTTTCTGTTTTCGACCTATCATACAATAATAAATATAACACGTATGTCTTCAAAGCACTTCACACAATGCAATTCAGAAAAAAAATATATAACTCATACAAAATCACCCGCGTCACTCTGTTACGTCATACCCCTCGTTAGATATTTGTACATCAGTGAAGAATATCTTTTGTCCATCGTGTAGCATTGATCCCTATCCGCTTATGGCAGACTGAAGATGCAACCAAATTTCTCCGGAGGTCAGGATGGATGTGTTTGGTTCATAACGTGCACTTGCGCCGTAAGGACCTATCCTCAAATCATCTCACACTGATGTATATGTATCAGATTTAGTTATATACAGGCCACAGTCATATAGATGGAATATGGCTGAATGTGCATGAAACAGACACGAAGAATAAGATTGTGTACTCGCGGTATCGGGGCCTGAATTTGGTAATAATCTGTGCAACTCAGTAATGTTAAGCTAATTTGCCACAAACTGAAAATACACGAATCTCTTGCACGTGCTTTATTGGTCTTAGATCTGTGGGACTGAGCGAGACCAGTCATTGACCCACGGAGTAACTGACAACCAGTGCCAACCCACACTCGCATGTCGAAATGTAGACACACTTTTTATGCTGCAAATAAAAAAAAAATCAATAAACCCATTTTAGTGATTGCATTGAGTTTAAGCTTTAAGTACAAAAACGAAAGATAAACGTTGTTCAAACTAGTTTGGATATTGTTTGGATCATGTTTTCTTTGCCTGTTAATAGCAAGCCACTCAGGCGCATATTAATGTAACCAAAGACGCAAACAGGCCTTAATGAAGACTATTAAACGGACGGAGCTGGTTTACGTTTGACCATAGAAAGTGATTAAATACATTACCAATGCTAGGCATTTACAAAACCTTCCTTGACACACTGGATTATCGAACTGACAATACTCAGTAATCGTCTCCATAATAGGAAGAGCTGCAACATGGCATGTTAATATACAATTATCAGCTCTCGTCCTCACATTTGGTTCCGCTCTCATTTATTATCTTTAAACCGTGTCATCACAAAGTTGAGAATTGAAACCTAAGGAAGCTATGCTTGGAGCAACAGTCTGAGTAGAACGGCAGTGACTACAGTGGATGTGTTCCCATGAAGGATAGACCGATATTTTCGAGAACCATGATCAAAATATGAAATATGAAACGTAATTATGCTTTCAGGCATGTTGCAACTGCACGCAAGGGTGTATTGAATAACGTAATAAATAGTGATATTCCCAGTCATTACACCAATTCATTTAAGAAAGTAACCGTTTTCAGTGATTATGATCCATGCACATACATGTATATTGAATGTAAGAGAAGCTGGATGTAACACGATCTTCTGTAGCAACTGACTTGATTACTAGGCATAACCAACACCTAGCAACAGTTGTATGTTATTTGGTCTTACTATTGATCTTTGTCGTCGAACTACTTCAACTATATGTCCATCTTTTGGAACACTTTAATGTACTGGAGCGGCGTTGACAATGAGCTTCTTGGCTTCTTCGCCTATCCAGATTTCAGCACACTTTGAAATAGAAACACGTTTAAATCGCAACTGCACGCTATGCGACAGTACCATTAGTAGTGTCTTAAGAACATTTGCTTGTAGTCTGGAATCATTCTATGTACGATGTCGTGTGGAGATCTGTGTTAGGGTTGGAGAGAGAGAGAGAGAGAGAGAGAGAGAGAGAGAGAGAGAGAGAGAGAGAGAGAGAGAGAGAGAGAGAGAGAGAGAGAGAGAGAGAGAGAGAGAGAGAGAGAGAGAGAGAGAGAGAGAGAGAGAGAGAGAGAGAGAGAGAGAGAGAGATTTTCCGATTGCGGTGTAAACTTTAGAGATTAGTTTGTACTTTTGATAGTATCGCCTTTAATTGTAAAACATCGAAACACCGAAAATCATTTCAGCAACCCTACCGGGCATCAGAAGCAGACCAGACAGTCCAACGAGCAACAGGAAATCACACGAGGTAACTATTTGCGAACACCTGTTCATTTACGAGCTGACCGCGTTCACGTTAGCACACTGGAAAACGATACATTCTGCTCCTAATCTTTGGCATTGGTCAATCTTCAACTCAAAATTGTATAATATCCGGAATCCACTGGAGCCTTCGTTATAAGCATCTGCCTTGGGTTCCACTTTTGTGTGGACACTGCTGTTACGAAGCAACTGTTTATACAACTAAACATAGCTTTAAATCACTTGACATGATGAACAAAGTGACACGGGGTATAGAAGCGAGAAAAGGGATATGGCTTCAGGTTTTATTGGTTAAATATGGAGTTGACATTTCTTGTATTCAAGTCGTATTAAGATTTACGTCACCTGACGCTACTAGTATCTATCTGATCATAAAGAATAAAACGTGTTTGCACAATTCGATTCATGATAAATGATATCTATGACAAAGAATCATCCTCGAGAAAACGTTTACTGCTACTTCATGTTGCAAACTTTACAGATGGGGTTTTAGATTTGTGTAAACTTTTGAAATTGATTTGCACTTGGTAGTTTTACCATTATTTATAATACGCTAAACATAATGTAAACACCGCAAATCGTTCAGCCAAGCACCAGGGGCTGACAGTCTAAGGAGCGATATGATATCGTTGTTTGCTATTTGCTATTTAACAAACTAATTGAGTGCACGTAAATGTAAACAAAGACCTTAACATGCTTTAATGTAGATCATTACACGAACAGAGTTTAGGTAAGAAACAATGAAATCGATTTGCACGGAAAATCGTTCAGCCAAACCTGCCAAGCATCAGCAGCTGACAGTCTAAGGAGCGATAAGACACCATTGTTTGATATACTATTTGCCTTATTCACAGACCATTCTTGTTTTCCAACTGACCATACTTACATCAGCATATACACTTGTATTACCCGTTCAGATCCGATTACTTACAGATCTCCGCCATATAGCTGGAATAATTGCTAAATGCGACGTAAAACTAAACAGACTCACTTACTCATACACTTGTAAACCATACATTCTGATTCTGCTCAGTGCTTGGTCACTTGGTTTCTGACTAAAGATGTTATAAACCATCGGCTTAATGTGCCGGCTTCATGTCCATGCAGCAGTCACTATATTTATGGGATCCGTGCATCGATCTGATTGGCATAACTACAGTGTAGAGAAGGGCTAACAAACTAAAACAGGATACGATACTCCAGCATTGGTCTACAGTTAGTTATTGACTTTATGTCCATTGCAGTTGTGTCAAGTATTACATGACATGAGGCGACACAACCATGTGTTTCTGTTTAGTATCCATATGATAGCAGGAATAAAACATGTATTATGCTCGCAAAATCTTGACATAATACGATTCATTAAAACACATATCTTTGATACAGAGTCATCCTCGGCTAAAATTTATTAAACGTCGTTTCCATCGATATATAATTAACTTTTCTGGAATCTTTTATCCATTTTAGAGTATGTTATGTGGAATTGACCTTTCATCAGCCTGCGCTGAGCGGAAGAGGCATCAGAATAGCTTGGACAGTCAGGCTGAATGTCTACCAGAAAAGTGAAGTATCTGATGTTACTAATGATGAAATATTTTTGTAGAACTGTGATTTGCGATTAATCCTACACGCAGTGAACTAAGCTCACTTTAGCATTTAAAGACAGCTACGTATTAAACGTTCTACAATGAAGACGTCATATACACTTTGTGTGTGTGTGTGTGTGTGTGTGTGTGTGTGTGTGTAACTGTAAACTGAACTATTTCAAAAGAAACAACAAACGTTTTAAAAAGCCAATTACCAAAACTGACAAATGCAAATTAAAACTAAATCAATACTAAACACGGTGTTAAAATTGCCTACAGACCTAGAACAGGTATTTACAGAGGCAACAAAATTGCTTCGGTGGTCAGGCTGGGTGCCTTTCGCTGATAATGTGTAATGGCATTCAAACAGCATGGATCGTTGCTCATATCCTCAGTCACTGATCGGTCTGGTACGTATTGTTCTATATACAGGCCACAGTCACACAGATGGTACCTGGCCGTTCGGTAAAAAATCACAAAACAAATGATTGTGTACCATTGGTAAAGACTAGTATAACCAGAACAAAACAAATGATTGTGTACCATAGGTAAAGACTAGTATAACCAGAACAAAACAAATGATTGTGTACCATAGGTAAAGACTAGTATAAACAGTTTTACTCGCTGAGTATATCAGTGATGATAAACTAAGCTGTAACGAAACTAATTACCTCCTTACGTAATACTCGAAACACCTAATATATATACAAAAAGAAAAACGTAATAAAAAACAAAACAAAAAAAAAAGCAAAAAATAATTTTCCAAAGTCGAGTTAGTCGACATTCGTGGAGCCGCTTATGAGTTGTGGTCAAATCGCTGGTCAATCCCTCGACATAAATGACATAACTCTGTTCAATTCAGTGTTAACACACACTTAACCATCTTAATGCACACGCATTTTTAATACTCTAAATTCACAATCAATAACTACATTACAGCAATTTTACTGATTTAAAGTTTAACGAACAAAACCGAAAGATAAACGTTTTTCAAACCCGATGCGAGTTTACAACATGTTTTCTTTGCTCGCTTCTAACAGACTAATTAAAGGCACGTTAATGTAACCAAAGACGCTAACATGATTTAATATAGACCATTACAGGACAGAGCTGGTTTACGTAAGAAACATTGAAGTCGATTAAATAGCAATGGACAGGCATTTACAAAACCTTTCTTGACACACCGGGTTGTAGGATTATCAATAGAGTAATCGTTTCGATAATAGGACGAGATGCAGCATGGCAGGTTAAATTGTTAACCGTTATTAGGTGACGTCCCTCATTTCGGCACTCTATCACTTACTATTTCTGATTAATGTGATCACAAAGATGCGGATTCCGATCCACAGAATCTATGCAAGGAGCAGCAGCAGTCTGAGATCCACGGCAACGCTTACAGTGCCAATATTGCCACCGAGGAAAGACCGATACCTTCGAGAGACATGAATAAAACCGGAAACCTAAATATGATCTGTACTAGGTGGTACCTGTAAGTGATGTGCTGGTACATTTAATTGTGTCTCATGAACGTTTGCTTCATTCTTGAGTCAATACAGATGAAGGATAGAGTTTGAGTTCTCTGAAACTTTCTTTTCCTTAAGGGCGAGAGTGTTACGAGAGTGTATTTTCTGTAAATTGTAATATTGATTAAGTGTTGATTATTATGGGTCACATTGTTTAGAGTTTTGAGGGATAGTTAACATTTCGTATCACAAATGTTCAGTGCTAACAGTATTTTATCGGCAGGCCTTTAAGGTAGTTCTCTAGAGTTACCCCCCTTTGAGTATGTGCCACTCTCAAACCAAGACTTTGGTGAGTTGATATTATATATGTGACCCATTACTTATATTATACATGAAACCTCTGTTGTGTATCTTTGAATCTTGCACTCTGCTTATTACAAAAATATAAAATATTTTAGACTTGTCTGTGTGTTCTGAGGGGATTACTTACACCTTTTGTCACGGCAAGTGTTTAACCGTAACATAGTCTGCAAATAATGGTTTAGGGAGATTGTTGTTGATGTCAGAGCTAACACTGGGATTTTCGAATGTTTTTTTTATTGAATCTATTTTATAACTGGGCCCCCTGCAGAAAGTGAGTTATTTTTAATCCGCGTTAGTCAATATTCTAGTGGTATCACGGCAGGGGTACCCATGTCGGTAATCAAAACGTGTCTTCGTTGTGACGCGCGAACGCTGTAACCAGTAGGCCACCCCACCGCCCCCGGGCCCCTTGGAACTAGGAAAGTGAAGTTTCTGATGTTATTAATGATGGAACTTGATAGATCGTATTTTGTGGACATCTGATTTACGATCGGTCTTTGATGCAATGAATTTAACTTACATTAAAAGACAGCCATTAAATATCCCAGTGCAATTATCGTTCTACGAATAAAACTGAACGATCCGTAAAAAAACACAATTTTTAAAAAGTAATTATAATTACAGAAATTGACAAACACAAATTAAAACTGAATCAATACATCACGTTGTTCAAATTGCTTACAGACCGAGCAAATAACTGTTATTTACAGAGCCAAGGAAATGGTCAGGCTGGATGTCAGAGCAAGATAATTGTCAGAGATTGAAATGGGCCCAGACTGAGCGTCGTGGAAGCAACGTGACTATTACAGGCCTGATACTTACAGACTTGTACCGAACGTCACCGCAGACAAGAAACTCAACGTGTTTACATGGTCTCCAGATATCGCCCCACCAATAAAACACCTCTGTAGTGTCCTGGGTCGAGGGGTTCGCCAGTCACCACATCTTCCCAGTTACCAAGTTCACATTGTCAAAACGTTATGTTGTTACAGCGTTATTCTGTGGACTCCGTGGACGTAAATGGTTACGTTGTCACAACGTTGTGGATGGACGTTTTGGCGCATCATTTTTACGTCGCCAAAGGGTTAGCGTACGTTCACCAGTATTGGACAGTACAAACGAAACAAAGCAGAAATTCACTTTAATGTTTATCCGTCAATGCGCTTGTTGTTTTTTTAAACGTTTTACGAAAACACATCGTGACATCAAGTCATAAGAAACGTTGTGAGGAACCTGAAGCATTACGTCTCCTCAACGTTGCAACGTTGTTATTACGTTTCACATGACGTTACAAAATGACGTAATTATAACTTTCTGACAACGTTGGGTCATGATGCTATCAACCCTCAACCTTCTCACAATTTTGCGAAGCCGTCATGTGTTACCTGGGTTCCAGGCACCCCACGTGACCTGATCCAGACCCCCAGAGAAGAATAGCTACCAGGCCTGTTATGAGACGACTGACAATTTTTGTCCGCCGGGGAATGCGCGTGTCTCTTGTAAGGTTCGTCATACAAGGTCGTGATATGACATATCATCGATCTTGTTTGAATGTAGTGTAGTGTGTCTATTAATAGTCCATTACGTTGACAGCTTGTATCTATTCTGCCACCTCTCAGTTCGGGCAGTTATCATGAAATACCGGTTGCTCTGTGACTTCGTTTAATAATCTAATACCTATTATTCTTTGTAGCCATCTTTAGTCGTTTTTAGACAAAGGTGTTTTAAAACTTTGGTAAACTCTCTTTTGACCTACAGTTTTGGAAATCAGACTGCAATGCCATAGAGGGGCGGTGAGGTAGTCTAGTCCATAAAGCACTCGTTCGTTGCCGAACATACGGTTCGATTCCCCACATGGGTACAATGTGTGAGGCCCATTTCGGGTGTGCTCCGTCGTGATGGTGCCGGAATATTGCTAAAATCGGTGTAAAACTGAACTCACTCACCCATGCCAGAGAGGAGCACATGTCAAGTATCCGTCGACAAACCCAAGGGGTGTCAAGGTCCAAACAGCTGTGTAAATTATGTAAATGGATCATTGATAATCAGTGATGAAATCACTAAAAAAAATTAGGAAAGCTTCTGTGCACTCCGTGATCAGAATGATGAAGACAGGAAACATCTCCGTGGATTTTATCCATTTCTCGGTTGATGAGACAGGAAGTCGCTGTCATTCGGGATGCCAATTTAGTTGCAGTAGAATTTTTGAAACATGTCCTAAACAGTTATGATTTGAAGTCAGCTTGTCATATTTTGGCATCAAAAACACAGTGCAATGTCACATCATATCTGCGTACTTAACCTTTTCTCTCTTTCAGTTTTTGTTTGTTGCTGGACGCTGTTTTCAGCATGATTTTAGCTCAAAGGCGGCGGTATGTAAATAATCAAGACAATATAATGGTCAATGGCATACTACATGCCACAAGTTTTGTCGGAAAGGCAATTGAGAATATTTGTTTTTGCTTGGGTACACATACAGTTAATACGTACAAATAAGTAAATTTGTTGACTTGTGTAATGTTGTTCATTTACACTTCATATCATAGAAGACCCGTGAAGGCCCCGGGGAAGAATAGGCCTTCAGCAACCCATGCTTGCCATAAAAGGCGACTGTGCTTCTCCTAAGAAGCGACTAACGGAATCGCGAGGTCAGACTCGCTGACTTTGTTGACACATGTCATCGGTTCCCAATTGCGCTGATGGATGCTCATGTTGTTGATCACTGGCTTGTCTGGTCCAGACTCGATTATCTACAGACCGCCACCATATAGCTGGAATATTGCAGAGTGCGACGTAAAACTCACTCACTTACTCATATTATTATAAGTGATCAAAACAAACAGTTGGGGTTTATTTGGGCAGCCATTGGCCCATGTGATGCTCAAATGGCCGACATGCTGCAGGATACATAAATCAAAGGTCAGAAAAATTCCCATCCTCGTGTTAAAAGGTTTCATCATACTTGTGCGAATACAGTTATTCCTCTTTATTTTGGAATGTTGTTCGTGAGAAAATCCCACTTTATAACAAAATATTTTGTGGACACGATTTGCCGATAAAACACTCAGAAAACTTTGTATCAGGAGTCCTGATCTAACATCCTAGGTCACACTTCATGAATACTGGACTTAATGAGGTGCCTGTATTTATGTTGTGACAAATCACAGCGAGAGGATCCACTATAAAGCCAGCACCTGCTGTTGCCATGGTTATGCCAAAAACTTCGGATCTAACTTGCAGAAAACGGAAAACTGTGATCTCAAAATGATCTTAACCGAAGGTCTTTCTGTGCTCCCGATCAATTAACAAGCATCGAAAAAGAGGATGTTAACGCATGTTACAAGTGTGAGAGCGATTATTACCAAAACAGCTTGTTGACAACGCATCTGTTAATGGTAGTAAGATAATATTTGTAATGCGTCAGAGACCACATGCCTGTAGGATATTAATATGAAAGAAAACAGTATTAACACGAATCGGTGGGATATCCAGACACGTAGATTTCCAGTAATGCCAACAAGAGGACGTCATGAGATGGTTAATGTAGTTTATCATGAAACCATTTCCGAACAAGAATCTTTTTAAATACACTAAGAATTAAGACCGATTCATTCTGGAAGATATCGACCGTCATCGCAAATACCCCAATGACGTTTAAGATCTTTTACTCATCAAAAGTTGCGAAATCACATTACAAGTGATAAATGTTTCTGTAAAACTCAACCCAAATCTAGAATACTACGTGCATTACCAGCATTGTTTCGCAGTGGATTATTACAGAAAGGGATTTGTGGCTTGTGTGGGTGCAGTGTTAATGTGCATGACTAGTTCTAGTCCTAACATCACATAGATAATATAACATAATAAAATATAAGATCAAATAAGATATAACTCTATTATCGCGGAAGAAATGCTTTTTGTATACAAAAAAAAAAAAAAAAAGAAAAAAGAAGAAAAAACGCCCTCAAAATGAACATACACAATAATTACATGCACAAAATGAATGTTAACGATAAATGGATGCTCATGTTAACTAATACGTAGACATAGAGGCTACATTAGTCGTTGTCGCATGCATGGTGACTTTTCCAAAATATATGCTGCTCTAATAAAAAGAATACTAGATGGTATAAAGGACTCTCGAACTGTGTTTTATGTGAAGGTAATCGAAGTGGCGTCCGGATGAAAGTTGTTCAAAATGGTGAGATGGCACAAAATGGCACTATCGATTCTAATTTTATTTGCCTTTTCGACAATCTGGCCCTCATAAATAAAGACCATATACCCTAAAGACAGTAGTTTTGCTGGCAGTGTTAACAAGTTTGAACAGGTTTTTTTTTGCAAGTAGACAAACCCTTTACCAATATAAAAAATGTAGGTCACCACACTTTGTATAAAGGTTTGATAAAAAACAGTGATTATGATTTTGTCAATAGAAAAGCCTTTTGAAAAAAAGTTAAAAAAGAGTGGTTGTTGACATCTTTTGTAAACATGATCGATGTGTTTTGAAAAAGACAGTTTTGAATCTAATATAACACCGTAATATTTGTAATGGTCCACCCCTTCAAGTTCTGCTTTATCAACCACTTTTTCCTTAGTTTAGGTTAAAGAAAATTGTCTTTACACCAAGTTAGAAATGTGGATAATTATGTTCAGAATCAGAAATTCGGCGAGTAACAGCGACATCCTCTGCGAATTTCACAGTACCACTGTCATTTAATGACAAGTAACAGTCATTAGTATATAAAATGAAGAGTAAGGAGAAACAACACAGCCCTGTGGAGCTCCAGTAGAAGTTGAGAGAAAAGACTGATAGCCAGTGGCACTGATATACTGAGTTCAATCTACCTTGAACTCTTTAACCCATTTGATAATGTTGTTAATAACGCCTAGATTAAACAGTTTATTCATCAAAAGCTATAAATGGTTTGTACTGAAGGCAGAAGAAGAATCAATAAAGAGGATCCCTTTATTAAGATGAATGCATCAAAATCGTTGGTAAAATCCCGATAGTCAAATCTGGCATAAAACAAATTCAATTTATTACCAAATACAAGATTATCTTGCACATCAGTACTCTGCTGTATTTTTTGTGTTAATCACAGTTACAGACTTACGTCCCTACCAAGCATGTTTCAAATCGTTCGTGGTAAACATTTTTTAAATTTACATTTAAATTAACGTTTACATTTTAACATTTATATCCATCTTTACATTTTGGTGTTTCACATAAAATGTCCCTTTGTATTTCGTTAACTTTGTGAATATTACAGGAACATAATGTCAGTTTCCTTTCATTCAATAAAGATTTCAACTTCTTTGTTACCAGAGTTTATTATTAGGATAAACTTAGATTGTCCTAAGAGGAATAATATTATCAACACAAAACATAATGCAGTCGGTGACTGCGTTGGTTAGATCGTCCATGGTATTATATGCTTCTTAAGAAAATATAAGTACACTCAAATAACCGTCTCTGCTGAGCCATTGACTCCGTAGTCCATGATTTGACTTGCTTCATAAGAGGTTTTTCCGACTTCAGTTTCTACTTGTAGGCTGCCACAAACTATGGCATTATGATCTGATGATCCCATCGGTGGTTTTACGTAGGATGTGTGAGTATAACGAATACTGCCTTAACGAAAACATCTAATGTACTGTCTCGCTCGGACGGTCACGTCACGTATTGAAAATAGTGTGGAAGTACATCTGTTAAAGGACTATTATCAAAATTACCCACCATGAAGTTGGCAGGGCCAGTGAAAAAGCTTGCCATTTTTTCCTCAATTATCCGAAATGAGTCAGCGACTTTTCTTTGGTGGCACATATGCAAGAGCTACAAATACCTGTCCAAATTCTATTGGTAGATAAAATGAAACTGATTATATTTCCACATCTTTTTGTACACACTTTCACGAAAGACATAGTTTTCACACCATCTTTTCTTCATCTGAGGATATCAGACCGTGGAAAGCACTCAAAAACACTGAAAAAACAACAACAATGGGTTCATCACATTCTTCAAACTGTACAAAACCAGAACAACTTTGGCGACAGAGGAAAACTTAGTAAGAAGGTATAATAACGAAAGAGCCGTTTCCGTACACGTCCAAGCCACCTATCATAGTAGAGAAGCCTAGAAATTTGGAAAATGTTGACTAGATGAATGTTGTTTTCGTGTTATTTTTTCCGCTGTTACTAACGTGGTTTGGGTGATTGTACCATTGAAAATATACGCATTGCATATTTGCAGGATAAATTCACATGTGGTAGCACAATAACTTTGTGTATGATATCGAATTCATGTTTCTTCCTGGGGTAGAGAGGTTGTCTAATGGGTAAAGGTTTATCCCGTCACTTCGAAGACACGGGTTCGATTCCCAACAAAGTTACATTTTATGACGCCCATTTCTGGTGTCCATTGCCCTATCGCTGGAATATTGGTGAAAGCGGCGTAAAACCATACTCACTTAATGTTCTCACATTTCCGGAGCCCACAACTTAAATACAATCAGTTTGACTTGAATCGATTTTAACATACCTCGTAATCTTCAGAAAAAGATGTACAGTGGATTCTTAAAACATGGACAGTGGTTTTGCCCGATTTTAGCAAATTTCCAGCAGTATCGTGGTGGGTGACACCAGAAATGGGCTTCACTTATTGTACCCACGTGGGGAATCGAAGCCAGGTCTTTGGTGCGACGAGCGAACGCCTTTACCAGTGGACTACCCCATCAAACATGTAGGGCATATAGAACATTCCCACCTACTTTTTCGTACATATTCATGTTTCTTTCAAATTTCTCGCTCTTATTTCCGGAGCCTCAGTGGAAGATATTCATGTGAAAAGGTTATCCAGTAAACGGTGAATAAGATACTAATCTGGGAAGTTTCTGAAATTTTGAAGCCATGTTTTATGCAAGCAGGTTCCTTGCTGGCTAAATGTAACATTTCATCCTTATAATCATTTGTTGCCCAAATGAGTATTAAAGTTTATGCATAGTAGTTCAAAGGCCCACTAGAATATGTATTGAGATAAGGGATCTTCTAGATTATTGAAAAGTGTGGATGATAAAACGCTCAACACTCCGCAGGGTGGTATAACCCAAGTTATGCTCTAATAGCCACGCTCTCAAATATCTTGAATGAATTAAAAAAAAGAAGTATAAAAAGATTTCACGAAATCTATAATGATTTAGAAGCCATTAAAACCTGTAAATGTTCCACTTGGTATTTGAGATCATATACGCTGAAAAAGGGTTTTGGCCAATATCCTCTCGACAAAGAACATCTTTGATTATTATTTGTATGTATGCGTAACACAGTCTTGATTCTGCTTTGCTATTTTCATTGAAGCAAATCCCAAGGAGATCCGGGTTAGAACCCATGCTTGTTCGAATAACGGGATCGTGAGGTCTGGCTAGCTGAGGGACTCCCTGAAGAAATAGCAGAGACTCGGTCCTATAACCCCTCCACGGATGTAGGAGAAATTGAAGACTCAAGGAGATAAACTTCGGGTTCCCTGAGTGGTTTATGCAGCAGCAATGGAAGATATATTCGTAGTGGTTCAGTAGTAGTAGTAGTAGTAGTAGTAGTAGTAGTAGTAGTAGTAGTAGTAGTAGTAGTAGTAGTAGTAGTAGTAGTAGTAGTAGTAGTAGTAGTAGTACGCCGCACTCAGCACTCGACGATCCGTAAATAATCAAAACCAGACAATCCAGTAGTCAACATTATGAATGTCCATCTGCGCAGTTGGGAACCGATTACAAGTGTCAACCAAGTCAGCGAGCCTGACCACCTGATCCCGAGGAGTAGTAGTAGTAGCAGCAGCAGCAGCAGCAGCAGCAGCAGTAGTAGTAGTAGTAGTAGTAGTAACAGCAGTAGTAGTAGTAGTTGGGGAAGAGGAGCTGGATTAGCAACACTTTTTATAGTAAAAGTAGCAATAGGAGTAACAGTTGAAACAGTCTGTAGTGTCAGTGGTCAGTGAACCAGTAATGGTTTGGGTTAGAATTCGCCCATAACATCCCATGCCTGTCATAGGAGGCGACTAAAGGGATCGAGTGAACAGGTCCACTGACCTGGTTGACACGAGACATCTTACCGGAGATGTGCAGATCAATGCTCATGCTGTTGAGTCGATCATTGGATTATCTGGTCTAGGCTCAATTGTTTACATACCTCCACCATATAGCTGGAACATAATATTACTAAACCAACCAGCCAACTAACACTGAAGCAGTCCTGAAAACTGAAGCGCGTGATCGGCCGAAGAAACTGCTGTGGATTTTGCTCCTTGGAATACAGGTCACATAGCACTTATAGTGTGTTACAGAAAACTACGTGTATGTATGAAATAACTCATTCATGACCTAAACAAAATTTTCTCTCTCGTACCAGGAAAATTGACGTATTCAACTGCAAGCGGGACTCTTTTCATGTTTTTGCTTCTGAAAAGACTTGCACTTGAAGACTCAACATTGGGTTCTACGCAACCGGGACACGATGACGTATTGTCAACCAAGTCACTGAGCCGTCCTCCCCTTTTTTCGCCTCTTTCGACAACCATTGTTTTTTTTAAGACCAATTCTAATCCGAATCTTGACGGGTTTAACTCCGCAATCAGCAATATTCCAGTTATACGGCCGCGGTCTGGAAATAATCGAGTCTGGACCAGACAATATAGTGATCAACAGCACGAGCATCGACCTTCGGAACTGGGAACCGATGACATGTATCAGCCAAGTCAACGAGCCTAGTCACACGATCCTGTTAGTCGCCCTTGAAGACAAGCATAGTCGCCTTCAGTGTCAAGCTTGGGTTGCCGATGGCCTATTTTGTCCCGGACCTTTCACGGGTCGGGTCAGCTGTGAAGAAAAGTGATCACTAAACGTAGACGTTTAAAGAGCTGGATAATTAGTTTGGATAAATAATAGTTACAGGTCATATCGCTACCACGTTTCAGATAAGGTTGAGATGAGTTATTTGATGACAATTTTGGTGGTGCAATGCAGTCTAGACGTGGTAAGTGACCTTTCGCTCAGCAGGACGTCTTGGACTCTATTAATAGTTTGGAAGTTAATAAAACAGAAGGTGTTGTCAAGCTCCTAACGGAGATGGTTTTACATACTGAAGTATGCGTTTTGTGCTTCGGAGTGTTGTTTTATTTAGGATGTTTCCGTGTATCGTAGTTAGTAGGCCCTGTTCTTGCACTGCACAGTCTGGGCAACTTTAAGTCGACATTAACCTGAAAAAATAGTACTTTTAGAGGATGTTCAGCAGGATGTGCATCTCAGTATCAAATTTAGGGTTCCGTCCTGGATAGAGGTGAATGATTAACTGTTAGATTTCCGTAGCACGATACGCATTTCGAAGGCATGTGTGAAACTTTATTTCTCTTCGAATGGTTGTGGAGAGGAACAAATTGTTACCCTGCCTGGCTTGGATAGATTCAGTTCGATTCGCCGAAAACGTGAATGAATCATAACAGCCCTAATCAATTATATATTTTATTCGAATTGTTTTTCAATGCCTTTGAGTCCATGAACAGATTTAAGTTCTAACGTTTTGCATGCATTATATCTCACAAGACACTTTAACTCCTTTCAATGGTATTACGAAGCTGACTCTTGCGAGAAATAGCGTTTGTTACGTGACATAAAAAGTCCGAGCCATTTCCAAGTAGCGTACAATAACGGTTGTACTATTACCTTTTTCCTGTCCTAATACTTTGGAACTGGAGCATGTAATGCAAGCAACATATTGAGCGAACACAAAACAGTTTCGATGTGGTTTTCTTTAAGTTTTGCAGTTTTAAGCTGCAAGTTGTAGTTGGTATGCGAAATTCATCAGGTTTCTCCTTTCTTATCAGCATAGTCACAGAATGATCAAAGACGATCAGGTGCTACACGAACGGTTAACCCTTGAAGATCCCGGTTAGAATTGGCCTTCAGCAACACATGCATGTCTTAAGAGGCGACTAACGGAATCGGGTGGTCAGACTTGCTGACACGGTTGACACATGTCATCGGATCCCAGTTGCGTAGACCGATGCTCATGCTTTTGCTCACTGAACTGTACAGGTCCAGATTTGATTATATACTGACCACCACAATATAGCTGGAATATTGCTGAGTGCAGTGTCAAACAATACATTAACCATCCTTCCAAACAGCACATACCTGAACGAATAACAAGGCTCAACCTATCGTTTGATAGATACATGCATACTTATTCCTCTTTAACCTTCATCTATATATGTGTATATATAAAGTATATATATAATATGTTATTAAAATTTGTCAGTTTTCAATTTGATGCCGGATGTAGAGCCGACTCAAAGTAGCGCCATGTCTTTCGTCGGGAGACTTCCAACTACATCAGTTTGGCATTGTGAAATTGATGCTGTGGGAGGTCGACCACCTTCAGACACCGGTTCCAGTTGCAGTGTCAAACATAATATGGTGCAGAATGTAAGTACCTAAATTAATGTTGTGTCTGGGACCGACCAGCAAATCAAAGAGAGCAGGTACACTGGTACACTAATCTTGGACTCTAAGGTAGTAAGTGGGCAAAGAATGGTTACGGAAAGTATGTCTTCCTGAGCTGTTTAGAAGCGGTATATTTCAGGAGTGAATAGCCCTCATAACAGATTGACATGTGGAGGAAAGAAGGATTAAGAGGCGAGATCCAATGTGAACAAAAAAAACCCAAAACCCTCACAAGACAAATGCTCAAACGGAGCTGACTGTACCACATCGCGCTGGTGGCCTCACGGTGGGGGTGAAAATCTTGAGTATTTCAAGGCTTCGGCATTTTACGACGTTGTTTCTGAGCAGACACGGCTTGTGATTCAAGGGTTTATTGACAAGTTCTGATTCCAAAAGAGAAGGAATCTGCTTACTCGTGCACTCGTTTCACCATCACATTCCATGGTCACCACACGATCCACATACACTATAACCAACTGAACAAGTCGTTTCGCTGTGACAAGTAAAAATAATCACGAGTCTTTGGAACATAAAAAAATACGAACCTGTTCAAAGTCCAGTGATCTTGCAATACATGGACTAAAGACTTACACTGGATATATGAGAAAAATATCGAACGTTAACTAATTACGGCGGTGAAAATTCTATGAATTCAGGGACTGAAAAACAACTAGTTAAGACACCTGGTGTTCACCAAAGGGAAAGTACGCCCTGCCGTATCGGTCGCCACCTACACAACACAAAATGTATGTGTTTGTTGCCTGACAGAGCAGCACTTAAACAGGCTAAACATGGCACAAGTTGTGATTTTGTTGAAAGTCTAAGTAAACTGTTACGTTTGAGCAAGGATGCGTATACCCGTGCCAAAGTAACTGGGTTGTCAGCTTGCAGAAATGATATATATAATGCACCAGACATAGTATGTCGCTTGATAATTTTATGCCTCTGAAGCATAACCGGAGAATTTCTGGAATGATTATTGACTGTAGTGAAACTCGGAGTGCTCCACTTATCATCGGGGTCAAACAATTGTCAATTTAGTGTTTAAGGTAATCACAACACAACACAAGAAATGGCAGTTGGTGCCATCATGGAGAATTATCTTCAAACAACCGCCAGACAGTTAACGGATCGTTTGAGGTAAATTACAGTACGAAATTAAGGCTAGCAGACGTGTGCAGCTGACACAGTGCGACAATTCGCTAGTGCACAAGTAAGTCATTGTCATGGCTGTAATTTATGAGTGTCTTTAACTCCTTAATCACTTACTGTATTCTCCCATTTGCACTCATGAGAACTCCATCTTTTCCAGTCTAGCTCTAGCTGAGACCCACTTGAACAATGACGTCATACCAGCCGCGGAGAACAGTTTAACAGCCAGGAGTCGGACCATCAAAGAACTGGGTCAAAATCTCATAAACATCGCTGACAAGGTTTATTAATGTGGGGGAAGATTAATGTTATAAACAGTTTACATTTTGGTGTCTCTTGGTCACGTCTTCTAGCTTCTGTCCAGGAAGATAACCAACAATTAAACATCCCTATGCAACTGTTGCCCTTAGAGGCGACTTACGGGATCGGGTGGTCAGACTCGCTCTCGTGGATGACGTCATCAGTTCCCATTTGCGCAGATCGATGATCATGCTGTTTGATCACTGGCTTGTCTGCTCCACACTCGATAATATACAGCCTGCCTCCATATAGCTGGACTATTGCTGAATGCGGCGTAAAACAAAACTCACCCACTCTTATGCAACTGTCGTAATTCTGCAGGACTGGGAGGACTGCTACCAATAAGTTACATACCTGCTGCCTGTGTAATTTGACAATGATGAAATATAACCTTTTCAAAACAGATAAAAGCTTGGTTGTTGTGCATGTCACTTTCCTCGTAGTGACACTAATTCAAATGCTTACATCGACGCTCACACTGTTGAGCACTTGATTTTCCTATCCATTGAATATTACTGAATGAGCTCTTAAACAATCAGCCAACCAGCCAACTATATGGAATCCTAGTACAGTATTATTACTGATACTATTACTGCAGGTATTCTACTGTAGCTACTAATACCCCTGACACTACAGTTGATTGGATTGTTTTTTAACTCCACATCCAGTCATATTCCAATATTCCAATACTACTACTACTACTACTACTACTACTACTACTACTACTACTACTACTACTACGTGGCGTCGACGGCAAATACCACTGCAGCTACATAACCACAGACTCTTTAATTTGTCAAATATCCGTGTGTGGGTTAGGCATCGGTTATTCAGTACCGTGTCTTAGTGCTATTTCCTCAGCAAGTCCCTCCGCTATAGTCAGTATGACATTTGCGTCTGGTTTGGATGCCAGCCCTTTCCATACGTCACATTCAAACCTATAATAAAACTTCAGTTCCGAGAGTAATGGACTCTGAAAACCACCATTTGATACTTATATTGGTTTGCTGCGTAGACACCTCATTTATTTAATCTCGTGCTTAACATGAGAATGTCATGGTCTTCGTATTGTCTGGAGTGTGAACATCGGATATCCATACCTATTTGTATCAGTTGATCAAATATATACTACTGTAACGTTAGCATGTTGTCACATTTCTGCAAAATGTCTTTTACGCCGAATTGTTAAAACAAATGCTATTTGACCATTAAACGAAGAATAAGTTTTGGAAACGCAAATGAGTGAAGCTGTTCACAAGGCACATTCGTAAATGTACAAGCAATACCATCATCATCGGATAATATGGAATACGTCGTCATCAGTATCTTGCATGAAATCACCTTGTGAGTAAGGATACTGCTTATCTACAAGCTGTCCTATGTCATTGTTCATAATAAACTTGCTTGCATATTGTTTCATTTGTTGACATTCTTTGAATAATTACTATAAACATATTCTGTGCATGTATCAATTTACTGCCGTCCATTCGTGACCTCAGAGACACCGGTGGAAAATCCGTCATGACCCTACCACATGAATGGTGAATTTTATATCTGGACACATGAAATTGTGCAGTAATTTCATTTTACTTCAATGAACGCCTCCAACTTGAAAACTTCTGAAAGGAGTATTTACTTCATAAGACAGATTAAAGTCTGGAGCATATCACGAACAGAAAACCAATCAACACGCAGGAAACAACCGACAAGGATCTGATTATCGTGCGTGTGCCTTAACGTTTGGATAAAACAACGCGAGTCTATGAGGAAGACTGTTCATAGGAACTCCACGTTTATTACCCTGATGGTATGGTAAGAACATGATGTTGAAGGCCTTAAGGAGAAGCGCACCATGGTGAACGTCATTATTGACTGACAATTGACAGAATATCCACTGAGTGAGTGAGTGAGTTAATATTTAACGTCACATCGGCAATATTTCAGCCATATTGTGACGAGAACATTTAACAAAGAAAAGGATTATATGTATATTATAAAATCTGTCGGCGAAGGACAGTAAAAGAACTAGAATATCACAATTTAAATTAAAACTAGCGTGGAAAGATAAAACTAATATCACTATTCGGACAATACAACATAAAATCCGGCTATATATTGCCAACAACTGAAGGTAGATCACCATACTAGGGGCCATGGGGACTTACAGTACCTTTGCTACCTGCATGGACCCTAGTTGGATTTACATCATCCCCTCAGCTGTTAGCAATTTAGTCCCATCTAGCCAAATATTAAAAATACACATATGCTACGATTAAAAACACTGGAAGTTTAAACGTACAGGAAATGTGTAGGGACTTACGTACCCTCTCAGGAGGACAATAATTGTACGGTACTTCAACCCCCTTTGAGGGTACAGCCACTAACAATTCAAGTTACTAATCTAAACTACCATGAATTAAAATGCAGCTATGTACAGAATATAATAATCAAAATTCAGTGATGAAATCAATTTCTTTTTAAAAGCCAAGAATTAAATGAGAACTTACGGTGTTAAAAAGGTCCTTAATTGTTTTTACATTGAAATATTTGTCCCTTATGATGGAGAATTCAACACAGTCAAGCAGGATATGCTTGACCGTGGTTCTCTCATCACAAGGGATGCAAAACGGAGGATCCTCACCTTTCAATAGGTATGAATGAGTATATCTAGTGTGGCCAATGCGACATCGTCGTAAAATAACCTCTTCAAATCTGGACTGGGTATAACCAATGTAAGGTTTTATCTCATGTAATTTATTATACCCAATTGGGTGTCCCACTTCTTCTGCATCAGATCACGGATATAAGATCTAATGTTAGCTTTATAATCAGTGTATGGAATAAGAAGTGGTGTCACAGATTTGTTGAGTGCCGCCTTGGCAGCAAGATCGGCCATTGCGTTACCAGAAATGCCCACGTGGCTGGGTAACCAACAGAAGACGATGTCTTAAGACAAAGTCTTAAGCCTTGATGGTGGACGGAGTCAAGAAGTTTAAGATTGCTTTTGCAGGCTCCACCATATACGATGGAGCCATAATCAAGTTTCGAACGCACGAGTGATCGATATAGATGTAAGAGGGTTGCTTGATCCCCTCCCCACTTTGAGTTGGAAACAACTTTCAACAAGTCAAGTGCCTTCAGGCATTTAGTTTTAAGGGACTTAATATGAGGCAAAAATGTTAAGTGGGAGTCAAAGATTAGGCCCCAGAACTTGGCCTCCTTTACAACTTTGATGGGAGTGCCATCTAGAGATAGTTCAGGGTCTTTATGTGGCTTATATTTTCTGCAAAAATGTATACAATTAGTTTTCGATTTAGAAAATTTAAAGCCGTTTTCAAGACACCATTTATTTATTTTGTTTAAACACAACTGCAGTTGCCGTTCAATAGTATGCATGTTTTTCCCACGACAAGAAATATTAAAATCATCCACAAATAACGATCCATCTATTGAATCGTTTAAAACTTTTGATAAACTATTTATCTCTATGCCAAAAAGTGTGACAGACAGAACACCGCCCTGTGGAACACCCCGACCCCGAGTGTAATGATCAGACAGGGCAGAACCCACTCGAACTTGAAACCGTCTATCATTCAAAAAGTTGGCCATAAATTGAGGCAAATGACCCCGCAAGCCAAAGCCATGCAAATCTCCCAAAACACCACACCTCCAGGCTGCGTCATACGCCTTTTCGAGATCAAAAAAGATAGACACAGCATGTTGTCCACCAATTAGCGCATTTCTAACAAATGACTCCAAACGCACCAAGTGATCAACAGCACTTCCGCCTCCGCGGAAACCACACTGTATATCTGTCATGAGATCACTCGTTTCCAAGCACCAAACAAGTCGATTATCTATCATGCGCTCCATGGTCCCGCAAACACAGCCAGCCAACGAAATCGGACGACAATTAGATGGATCCGCACGATCACGTCCAGGTCCAGGCACTGGCACCACTACGGCGTCACGCCATGAAGGAGGAAAGCTACCCGATGTCCAAATACCATCAAAAACACTTAGGAGAGTTTCCTGACAGGATTCTGGCAAATGCTTCAGGAGCCGATAATGCACGTTACCAGCTCCCGCAGCAGCACCATGAGCCCGATCAAGTGCAGTATGGAGCTCATGAACAGAAAACGCTTCACTACAATCCCCCCCACCATCGGAATTGAAACCAATAGTCTTCTTTTCTTCTTGTTCTCGATACTGCTGGAATTCTGGTACACAATTTGAAGAGGAAGAATGTCTAGCAAGGGCTCCACCCAGTCTACCAGCAATATCTGATTCATCAGTGAGCAATTGATCCCCATGTTCAAGACGATGGACAGCAGATCCAGCACCCCCACCCTCAACTCTCCGGACCACGTTCCACACCTCGGACATGGGCACCCGAGAATTCATTCCAGATACACAACTTTGCCAAGACTGGCGCCCGTTCCGTTTAAAAGCACGCCGCGCCTTAGCATTTACAATTCCAAATCCATCCAAACCACGCACAACAGGATGGCGACGGAAACAATGCTCCGCCTCCCCCCCTGCCCTCCCAGCCCGCTTGCACTCATCGTCGAACCATGGCCCTCGAATATGGGGAACTGCAGAGGAATCCGGTACACACTCACCAGCTATAGAGCTCAATTCATCAGAAAAGCACTTAACAGCATCAAGAACGTCAGCAAAACGCTCAGGTTCAAGTTTTTCAGCACACAGCGCCTCACACAAAGCCCAGCTAGCCCCTCCAAAATTCCGCCCTGACGATGGAGGAACATCAGTTGGAGCTACAGATTCCAGTACAGCAGGAAAACTGTCACCTCCACAGAGGTCATCGTGGACCGACCACTCGAACTCACCTAGCAGCTCCGAACCTGTGAGTGACAAGTCAAGAGCAGAACAAGTCCCTGCACCGGGGCGCAAATACGTGTCGGAACCATCACTACAAGTACATAAATCATTGTCAGAACAAAAGTCCTCCAACAATCCACCTTTAGTGTCCGCAGCCACACCACCCCAGAGCGGGCTGCGCCCATTCACGTCTCCCACTACAACACAGGGCTTCGGGAGCCGATCATACAGAGCCCGAAGATCAGCTTTGGCAAACGTCGAAGACGGCGAAACGTAAAGAGAGCACAGCGCAAACGCTACATGTAAAGCAACTCTCACAGCAACAGCCCGCATACCAGTATTAAGCGAAACAGGGCCTTGAACAACGTTTTGTCCGACTACAATGGATGACCCGCCAGCGGCCCCACCACCCGGAGGCGAAAAAGAATGATATGCATTATAATGACGAAGGTCAAACGCATCTATTTGTTTCAAATATGTCTCCCGGAGACACATCGCTGAAGGCACAAAATCCCTGACCAACAGTTGCAATTCATGCAAGTCAGCCCCCACTCCTCCGCAGCTCCACCGCACAATATTACCGGAACAAACCATCCTTTGGGGGGATCCACTGGGGATCCACCCCGCACTCCTTCGGAGGGCGACAAGCCACGCGCCCCAGAACGGACGCTCTCGGAAACATCCACATCTTCTAAGGATCCGAACTTATTGAAAAGTTGGATCCTGTTACTAGACCCTTTTGAGGCTCTTCCACTTTTACCCTTTTGTGAAGATTCACATCTGGATTTAAGCTTGTTTTTTTCAGTTTCTTTCACATTGGATTGAGACGTCCGTTTTGCATTTGTCTGAGATAATTTCTCCTGTGTACAAGGTACATCCTGAACACCCATGGGCTCAGGAAGTACGTCTGCCGTTTGAGTGGATGATTCAGGTAGCAGAGTCTGAGGAGTGTCAGTATTAATCCATGTTAAGTTGGTTTGACAGCAAACAGAAGACTTGATTACATTCACGGTTGGCGAAGGCGATGTTCTGGTAACAGAAGCATAAGTTTCTGAAAAGTCTGATCTTTGGACAAGTTTTTTTGCATCTGCAAAGCTAATGTTTTGAGCATATTTGATTTTGTTGATTTCCATGTTCCGCTTCCAAACTGGACAGTCTTTTGAGAAAGACGAGTGACTTCCGGCGCAGTTAACGCATTTCTTAATGTTGTTGGTATAATCTTCTGTTGTATGTGTCTGCTCACCACAGTGAGCACACGTGACAGACAATGTACAACTATTCACTCCATGTCCAAATTTTTGGCACTTAAAACACCTTAATGGGTTAGGAACATAGGTATCAACAGCGATGTTACAGTATCCAGCTTTCACAGATTTTGGAGCAGTTGGTGAGGAAAAAGAAAACAAATATGTGTTTGTTGGAACAGTTTCTTTATTTTTCCGGGTTGTAAACCTTTTGACATGCATGACACCTTGATCTTTCATCTCTGTCCCAATATCTAATTCCGTCATGTCCGCAAACAACTGATCACGATCTCGAATTATGCCTTTGCTAGTGTTGAGCGTCCTGTGAGCTGAGACTGATACGGGAATTCCTACCAACATTTCAGTTGTCATCAGGTTTGTAGCTTGCTGTCGTTTACTACATTCAATGAGAAGAGCTCCTGCACGCAAGCGTCTAACATGTTTGACATCACCCGCAATGCCTTGAATAGCCTTCGATACTGCAAACGGGTTCAACTTTAGTGGTGTCTTATCATGAGTCCCGATCACTATAAAGCGTGGCCAGTAGTCAATTGATTGGGTCGGTCTGTGTTCATTATCATCTTCATCAGGGTCTAGTGGACGTTTTGCTTTTTTAATGGGGGTTTCGTAAGCCATAGTTGGTTTTAAACGGTTCATCATCCGAGCTCCCCACCCACCACGGAGTATCACAAGGACAATGCTAAAAACAAGCGGGCCTCCAGCTTGCAACACCAAAGATACCCGGATGATATACTCCAGTAGAAAAATCAAAGGATTAATATTTCCACCAGATTGGCCCATGAGCCACCGCCTTCTGGGCATACGACTCTAGGCAAAAACATATATAAAATGATGAATTTCAAATTACAATCTCCAAAGAGCCAAGCATGAAAAATCAAATTACCAGTTTCATAAATTTTGAGCATGAAATAGTTGTAGCTCAGGGCTTGGTGTGACCAGCCGATTGATAGAACTGGGCCAGTTCTACCACCCGTCTAGGTGAAGTAAGGGCCAAAGTGGTGTGTTGAGCAATAGGAACACTGATCCTGCTCCCATTGCCCTCAACCACCAGGATCCCCTCCTCCACCGACACAGGGCCGCAACCCACGGCAAACGGGTTGGTGGACCAAATATCCCCCCGGGTCCACTACGGGGGTGTCGGCGAGCTCTTGGCGTTACCCAGCACCCACCACGAGGAGGTGGCTCGCCACGGGTGCCAATATCCACTGAAAGAGTCTTTACTATAGTCTGAATTATTATTGGCTCAACAAGTTTCACTTTGAAAAAAAACATAAATCAAACAGGGTAAAATGAAGATTGCGAATTGCCATACTTTTACCTTGCTAATGGAACATTGAAATCTCAGAATTTTATTCATTTTAGGATAAAAAAAATGTTTAACAAACGAGCATAGATTTAAATCACTGTTTGTATTACAAGGTGGTAAGCGCTGTAGTATTGTTGTGGCAAGTTGCGATAAGCATATCACCTGTATGTCAATACATTGACAGTAATAAGACTCCGCCGTCACATCACCTTCACAGTCATTCCAAGGTTATGACGGCTCTTGCAGAGCCTTGTGTTCATACGGTAGTGGCTCTACGAAAATCTCCCCGTAGTGCAACCGATCCTCTGACTGTTCTTGGTCTACCATTGAGTATTTTGCATCATCTCGTTTGACATTAATAAAATGTTTAAATGTGAACTCTTTTCAAACAGAGGTGATAATGCTAATCCTTAAAGTCGTCGCATTAGACTTAATGGTCTAATGAAAGGAGATAAATAGCAACTAGACATGATAAGGAATGTATTCTTCATACCGTGATGTTACTGATTTTTTTATCCTATTGGTCCAACAAAAACAACGCAAGAATATTTTTTCTGTCCATACATGGCTCTTATCGAAGTTCAATTTGTGACGCAACATTTCATATTTTTGTTCGCCTTAAAATATGAAATTAGCTCAAAGCAATAATTTATAAATGGCAATCACAATAGAAACATTGAAACGAAAGGCTCCGACTTGTTGAAGTGACGCAACCCAACATATTGACTATGGCAGAAAGTAACTAGCATTATTATAAAAAGTCTCGAAACTAAAAGTTAAAGTATACATTAAACTGTTCTTTGTTTTATTTATATTCCGGGAAAGGCGTTTTGGGAATAGGTCACAAAAGGCTGCAATATATTGTACCAGACCATCATGGTATAGAGATCATGATTACATAATGACAATGATAAACACAAAGATGATCAGGGATGAAGAAAGTGCTACGGGAAAACCTGGCGACAATCAGAGCAAACAGAAATATAAACATACCATCATAGGTTTATGGCCGCTTTAAGGACACAGCTACGAACAGCAAATTGCTCTTTTACAAGAGTGCCACCTGTGCAGCAGACTTACATGGAGAGAGCTTGAATCAGTTTAGTCATCATTCAGTTACCAATACTATGTAATAGTTATACATGCGTTTGTAATCCACAAAATCCATATGTTCCGTGTGCTTAGCGATAGTAATACTATTGAAACATAAACGTCTACTCTCAAGCTAGGATACGAAGAAAGACGTGTGGATGCATAATTTGCGATTTGCTGCTTGATGTTACCACAGAGACTCTACTACGGTCTTGTCTGGGCCAGTTCTTTTGTCGAAAAACTGAAAAATGTGAAGACATGTTGTTAAGATAAAAAGGTGCGATGAGGAAAGCATCTCGGTTAAACGTTTAGTGAGATGGGCAGCTGCAAGTTTGTACATACTAGACATTTGTATAGCGCGAATATCCAGTTAGCCAATTGAACTGCTCAAGGGCGCTTTGTTTTTCCTAGATCACTCGATTTCTCTCACACCGGCACATAAGTATTTTCAATCTCAACTCCATGGGGAACATA
Source organism: Haliotis asinina (assembly GCF_037392515.1). Lineage (NCBI taxonomy): Eukaryota > Metazoa > Mollusca > Gastropoda > Lepetellida > Haliotidae > Haliotis > Haliotis asinina. The sequence continues at coordinate 45,347,436 of NC_090289.1, forward strand.
CAGCTCTTGCAGCCTTAACAGGCGCACCGAGTTAATGTGGCTTTCAGTAGTATATACAATGGGGGTTCTGGACCACTTTAAAGAAAAGTCTCTACAAAGCCTTATTTAGTAAATAAGGCTTTGGTTGGGACCTTAGCTCTTGCTACTATTACCCCTACTACAAAAAAGTTGGCGGTAATTACTGTGCCTATGTCACGTTTATATCGATGAAACAGTTTAACGTGAACCGCCTATGATCTCTTTGGTGTTCGTAATAAAGGCTTGCTGGGCTTTTTGTATCCCCTGTTCTATGTACTTTTTTTTCTCGTCCTCGCTGATAGCAGACTTACGAGACTTGGATCGAATATCTTGTTTCATTCCGTTATATTTTTTGAGTTCAGAGAGGATTGAACGAAACTCCTCTTCTGAGATCTTACTATCAGAGAGTGCCGTGGAAATACGCTCACTCACTGTGTTGAGCTTTGCTTCAGCCAGAACCCTGATCTCGTCGTGTTTCAATGCCTTACGATGCAGTCTGCGTGATAATAACTTAAGCGCCAACCCTGCTAACCCTGCCACCCCTGCCGTTATTTCAATACCTAGCACTATAGGTGCAGCCACGATGGTAGCCAACAACCCAACGCCTGCCGCCCCTAGTCCCATGCTGGTTGCCATAAGGGTAGTGTCAGCCCCGTCTACGATATTGAAAGCTCTATTGTACTTCTTACATAGTGCTTTCCGTGTGTCACGGTCTTGTTCTAGTTGACGTTTCACATCACATAACTGCCTCAAGCGGAACCCATCTACGGTTTCCAACGTCTTCGCTACTTCCTCTACGACTGGGTACAGACCCATCCTATAATATATATTATGAAAGATATTTTAATTGGGTTTCAGTTAATAGTCCATAAGTGAATTTGAATTCTACAAGTTCTAGACCATTATTCAGGGTAATAGGTGAGAGGTTAATAGACTTTCCTGTTGTAATAAAAACCCCACTGAGGCTTATTAAGCGGTTTATATGACCCGGGGTATCCCGTTGTATAACAATACGACTATATTGATCTATGTGTTCGTCATACCAGTGTATTGTCAACCCGGGTACAATTTGGTGTCCTCTTGAGGTGTTTTCATTGCTTAAATAAAAGAAGACTTCTATGATGAGTGTGGAAGGGTAGAATATATCAACAATATTTATATTACCCCAATTATTGCTAAATGTTAATTTATTTTTCAATACAGAATTTAACCCATTTTTTTGTCCTCAATAGTTACCATGCCTAATTCCCTCTCCGGAATGAAATCCCCGACCCAGATACCGTTGTTACTAATCTTAGTGACAAACCCATTGTTTATTGTGATATAAGGTGAGGCGAGTGTTAAGTTAATCAGCCATTTAGGCTCTTTAAAATCTGATAACGACACCCGTCTGTACACGTTGTCTTTGAAGTGCAGGATATATAAGGCGTCTTCCTCACCAGGCTGATCGAATCCCTCCGTATCTCCTAGGTCGTTAAGCGTAGTGTTGGGTCGATGACTGGTCATTATTATACTATTACGATATAATTTCCAACTGGTTTTTTGATAATAGTTCAGGGGTGAACTTCATACCCATGAACTGTATGTTGGCAGGCAGGAAGATATTGGTTAGTGATATCTCGTTTTCCACGATCACGTTGACCCCCTGCAGACTGGTGTTGGAGTCGGAACCCACCCGCACGTAAACGTTGCAAACTCGATACTGGTGTCGTTTCACCCACCCGAGTTTGATCCCCTTCATGATCTCAACATCATTCCCCGATGGTTCCCCTAGGTAGACTTTGATGATCAGTGTTGAGTTTTCCGGTAGACTCTCTAGTATAGTGACCACGCCTTCGAATTCAGACACCAACTGCAATTTCACGTTTTGTATGGTCGGTTTACTCGTTAGCATGTGGGCTGCCATAGTGTTGAGTGGGCTGACGACTATGCTACGTCTCTGAGTTGGGACGTAAGCCACGAGCAGGGTTCCATTGTTCACGACTTTGTTTAGGTGGTTGTCTTTGTTATCCGTGAACACGTAGGGAGAGACGAGTCTAATATTGAGAAACCAGTCGTCGTTATCGGGTAACAACACCCACTTGTCATCTTCGGTGAAGACGAGCATATATGGCTTGTTTCGGGCGACGGTAGTGCTCTCAACATCGTCTAAGTCGAACAGTTTACCCCCGAAAGATGGGTATATTATCCAGTTATTACCGGTGTTGACAAGGGCGTACTTAGTGTTGACTTTTGCTCTTGTGGTATCTACTATATCACTTAGGGCTCCACCGGAGGTGACTTCAACGCGTTTGTAAATGTTGTTTTTCAGTTGAAATGCGTACGATGTACCATCTACTCCGGGAACGTCGAAACCGCGCGTGTCTCCGAGGTCGGAGATCCCGATATTGACTCATTTTTTCACTCCGGGCCCTTGTGCGCTGGTCATTTTACATGAAGCGTTAAGCTGAGGTATCCTATATTTACAGGATTATGATTTATATCTAACACCGATATTGTCAGCTCAGGTATGTTGCCCTGGATTAATCTCTTATACTGCCGTGGTGAAAACGACTCGGTTCTACCGTCGTTGTATTTCTCAGTTTTCACCGGCACTGCTCTCAATATAGTGGAAGGGTGACCTCCTTGAATGTTGTACGTTGTGCTCACCTGACCGAGATGAATGTACAGCTCTCGGTACGGTACTAGATCGGGTAACTTCGTGCCTGTGACGGTTGTTGTTGGTTTTATCTCGTCAGGAGACATACCGAGTATCCTCGCTAATGGTCGGCCTAGCCTCAAGGGGTTTCTTCCGTTGTTGATTAACACCACTGTGCCGTTTGAGTCGTTCATCTTGAGTTCGGCTCCAAGGGGTTTGAAGACCTCGTCGTTTAGAGAGCACAAGCTGTAGTAGCCGTCAGTTATCTGGCTGCGAGTTCCACTGACGAACAGCTTATTGTTGCTGGCGTTGATGTTAGTCCATTGCGGTAGGTAGGTGATATCGCAGAGTGCGACTTCGAGTTGGTCTGAAGTGTTATCGATCGCGTGCGTCAGCTGAACGGCCTCACCGCTCGTTATTCCTGGAAGTGTTATGTACATGTTAGAGTATATATGCTCATTATATAAGAGTTTTAAAATGTTGTTTTCCCCCATGACGATCGTGGTTGCTCCTGAGTTGTATTTCAATGCCCAGCTTTTAGATGTGTTCGATAAGTATAAGCTTTCGGTGACTAACATCAAGGCAGTCCACGCTTGGTTCAACAACCCTATGCAGTTCTGGCAGAATCAATTAAACTTTGCCGTGTGGTGCGCTACAACGGGGTGTGGTGTGACATTGACCGACACTCGGCGTGGACCGCTGAGTCAGTCTGTGTTCAAGTTCCACGTGTACTACCAGGTCAGACGTATCCTTAAAGAGATCAGCGCCCCCCTCCCACAGGACAAAGCGTGGGACGCAACAAACAACCCGTACGATAGACGGGTCTACGAACGTATTTGCAATGAATTCGAAATAAGCCCGAAGACGGATTGGCGTTTGCCGGGGTTGAACCACGGGTTGGGTATTCCTTACAGCGATGGGCTCTCAGTAAAAGCATTTAAGAAAGATTTACTAACAAACTTTATGAAACGAAAAATGTTTAGTACTGGGAATTTTTTCCATGCATTAGATGATATTGTTCCTAAACCTACCAAATATGGGCCAAAACCAGTGAAAGATGCAAGTGATGATTTAGTGAAACGAGGTATACTTAGGCAGGACTTTGCTTTATCGAGTAATGAATGGAGGGATGATCGTATGGACTTTGAAGGTGGTGTTGCTTTCACAATCCAGAAAGTGGAGCAGTCAACCGCAGACGGGTGGAAAATGTTTATGCTGGATACGTCGAAAGGATTCACTCGTGCCGGGGTAGTCAGGTTGAACGACTCAATTCGAACGTACGTGTGGGCGCTGTTGGGTGCGCAGTCGATGACGCGTTCCAATATCATCGGTAAGGGAACTGCTTTCGACGCTCAGACACAGTTCGTTTCCAACGTTGAGGATGCTATCAATTCTCCAGTTGATCTCTCGCGGGCCATCGACCGTCACCAAAACGTGTTAGAATACGCCAGATCGAAAGTCAATTACGTGTTCGGCGTGGGGCTGTACATGGCTCCGAGTGATATGCAACTGAGAGTAAAAAAAGTGGTGGGTTATAACAACAAAATAGTCATAGCCACGGCGGATCAAACCACATCCCACCACGTGAAACAGGTATAGTGACGTCACCCCCGGAGTCTAAAGTTCATGTGGAGGTACCCCCCACATACCCTCATATGCAGGCTCAGCAGCATATTGATAGTAAAACGGCCCTGGTGGTTGGTGGGGTAGTTTTGGGACTTATTTAGTTAAAGATTTCTTAGCCGCTACGTACACCAGACCCGCCACGGTGACGATGGCTGCCCACAGGTTTTGACTGAGCCACGTGGCAGTTTTAGCCAGAGCGCTCAACAACCACGAGACGATGCTACCCAGGATGCCGGGAAGGGCTTCGGCGGCTTTACCAGCCAGTTTAGCTAGGCCTTCCCCGAGTATTTTTATCCAGTCTTTAACACCCCCACCGCCACTTGGAGTTCCCCCGCCGCCGGCAGGCACCACAGTACCCCCTGTCAGTGACACCACCAGGGTTGATATGATGAAACCAAATGCAGTCAGAATGCTGGCGATGGTGATCCCTTGCTCCCGGAACAATATCCGAATCCTGTCTGCTAACGTGGTGTCTCGGTAGAGGACTTGATTGATGGTTTCCCGCACACGGTTGGCCTGGGATCGAAGCTTTTCTTTGTAGCCGGACGCTGTCTCCAACCAGACCTGCCTTTCATCTTCCAAATTACGTATTCGTTCCTCGATGGTGGTTTTAATAGACTCGTCCTCAGTTTCACCGAGTTTTTTCTTTTCATAGGCGATGTGGTCGTCTATCTCACTCACTTTGGCCGTGCTTTTCCAGAGATGACCACGAATGGTTTGCATCAACAGGTCCAACCCCTTCAGTTCCCGAAAGGTAATTTCGAGGCCCGGGAAGGGCTTGTTCTCGTAGTCAGCCAACACCTTTTCAATATCATAAGTCATGTTTTGAACCGATGTGGCGTCCCTGATGACTTCCAGATCTTCACGGACCTTCGGGGGAATCTCAGGTCGCTCATCACCGTACTCTGTGAAACCTAGTTCCTTGCGGACAAAGTCAATCTTATGTTTACCGGCCAATGTTGATAAGGCAAGCGGTTTTTCCGTGCGTTGATGCATGAGATCGATCTCCTGGTTATTATATAAAAAACGCAGCTTACCCTTGCTATCGAGGGTAAACTTGGTATAGTCTCGCCCCCACGGCTTGATTTTGTCTCTTTCTTCAATTGCGTTGTAATAAGCGTCGACGGCTTCCCTCACGAGTTTGGTCCTTGGTGAGAATGAGATCTTCTGCTTGTTTATATCTTCGACAGCCTGCTGTAGGCTAGTACTGAATGAGGTCTCCTGCTCATCGTATGCCTGGGCACTAGCGCCCCGCATCTCCTCCATAGGTATGTCTTCAGCCATTATTTAGTATTAAAAATATATTTCGTTTATATATAACAATGTACGGCAGAAAATTAGATCCTTTCAGAAGATTGAGAGAGCCATTAGGAGCCAGAGCCGTGCGTCAGTCGGTGACCATCACCAACAATCCCAGCAAGATAGACCAGAATCAAACTCTGCTGGTTAGATTTCCAAACCTTGGTGAGAATGACCTCATTGTACCAGGCACTGTTCGACTGGCGTTCAATATCACGTTGACCTCCGACAATGACAAACGCGAGCTAGTGCGGAACGTGGGTCGAGCCATCATCAAGAAAACGACCGTCAAGATCAGCGGTAACGAGGTGCTGAGCATCGACGACAGCGACGTGTTTCACTGCTACAGGGATCTCTGGAAAAGCGAGGGAGAACGAGTCAATGATGTGTACCAGGGCATCAGCAAATCAACCCGGGCGCGCATAGGGTATGTCTTCACGCAAGACAAGCAAGACAAGCTATCGGACGGTGAAAAGGCCATCGCTCGAGCATACGGGAATCGATTCTGCGTGCCGCTCGACTTCGAGTTGCTCACGGGACACACGCCGTTTTACCAGGCCGCGCTGGGTGATAGGCTCGAATACGAGCTCACGTTTAACGACTATAACAAAGTAGTGCGTACGCCGAATGGTGATGAGGCCAGTTATGCCATAGACAACATCTCTCTGGAGTTCGACATGGTCACTAGCCCGGAGCTGGCCAGGCAGGTTCGAAACCAGTACTCTGGGAAGATGGCTATCCTGTACGATCACGTACTGAGGCATAGATCAGTCGTGCGAGATAAGAGCGACACTGTGTGGAATATCAACCTGAACGTGCCGGCGCGATCGATGAAAGGTATCCTGGTCATCCCCGTGGAGTATTACGATCCATTCCGGAGGGACAGCGAGAAGTTTTTCAACCCCGAGATTGAAAAGGTGGAAGTGACCATCGAGGGCGTACCCAACCAGCTGTTCAGTCATGGTATGAGACCACACCAGCAGTGGGATGAGATAAAAAAGCTACCAGTGGGGGATTATATAACAAAGGACCTGGACCTCGGCTCCGTGCAGATCGGTGAATACCTGACCACCAAGTACGCCCTATGGTTGGACATGCGATCCACGGATGATGATAAACTGCACGGTAGCGGGCGTCATATAGATAACGGCAGCGAAGGGATAACCATCCAGATTACTAAGAAGGCTCAACCCGCTGGTAAGTTGAAATTATATCTGTACGTTATTATGGACGCGCAACTTAATATAGACAATGGGAGATTCGTGCAAGCCATCTACTGATGGGGGAGACCCCCACATCCCCCGGGGGTACCCACAACTACCCACTGACCCACACTGCGCCATAGTGTGCGGGCAGACTGGCTGTGGGAAGACCGTTTTCGTGTTGGATATGTTGGAGGGTTACTACAAGGATGTGTTCGATAACATCGTTATCATGTGCCCTACTCTGAGCATGAATAAAACGTACGCGCGACCTTGGGTGATGACGGACCCGGACGTACACAAAATCGACCCTGGAACACACCTGCAGGACTGGTTGAAAGCTCTTCACGAGAAATTTAAAGGGGAACCAACGCTGTTCATAGTGGACGACTGCAGCGCTAATCGCGAGATAACAAAAAAGAGAGACATGCTATCGTACCTGGCCTTCTCCGGCCGGCATGCAAATCACAGCGTCTGGGTGCTAACGCAGAAGTTCAACTCGGTGTTGAAAGACCTCAGGGAGCAGACGCGATGGGTGGCCTTATTTCACTGCAAGGACAGGGATTCGTTCAAGGAGTGTTTGAGAGAGAACGATGTGATGAGTAAATTAGAACGGGAACGGGTGAAGAAACAGCTCGCTGAAACTAAACACGCTAAGCTCGTGCTCAAGACCGACCAACCAGTAGCATATATAGTATGCTAAGCAAAGCTAAGCAAAGCTAAGCTAAAGCTAAGTAAAGCTAAGCTAAAGCGAAGCAAATGCTAAGTATAGCTATGATATTTGAAGTGTTTGTCGTGTGCAACTTAACCTTCATTTCTCTGTGTTTTGTCTGCATCGGGTATTATATAGTTAAAACTAAATCTTACTTGTTATATTATAAGATGGAGCGTGAGGAATTGCTCGAACAATTAGTACCTGGGGGTGTGGGGGGTACCCCCACTGGGGTCTCCCCCACGCCGCCGGCAGGCCCCACTGATGACAAGCGAGAGAAACTGGTGGCGTTGGCTGTTGGCGGCAAAGCCAAACATTACTTTGGAGACTACACTCCGGATAAAATTCACAAAATGTCAGCCGAAGAAATCGATAAGCTGTACGCTAGATACGAGTCCCGGCTCGGAGCAGAAATGACAAAGACAATAGGATCGGCTATGACCCAGATATACACCGGTATTGTGTCATACTTCCTTCCCATTCCACCAGAGCGCCGACTTTACCTGTGGGAGGACCTAGATAAAGACCCTTTTATCGAACACGCCGTGAGCTCTATCAGCTGCGAGCTGTACCACAAATATGGTATGTTGTTGGCTCCAGTGACGGCGGCGATTATCACGGCAAAACATTGTCAATTTGAGAGAAAGAATAATAATAATAGTATAGATGGCCGAGGTGACGGTGGAGACCCCTCCCGAGGTGAGGGAAGTGACCCCAGTGGAAACAGTGGAGACCAGGGTACCCCCTTCAGTGGAGGTACCCCCAACAGTAACCAGACAGAAGAATCCTAAGAGAGTAGCTGCCGGTAAAAAACGGTGGTGTAACCAACATAAAGTAACCAACCCAACCCGACTGTTGTTGGCTGTAGGCGTAACTGCTGCCTTGGCTATCTCGTGGTTATACGTGGGGGTACCCTCCCACAGTGAGCCACCACCCAATAGTGAGCCCCCCACCCCCACAGTCGACCCGCATATCATGTTATAATTTTAATATTTTATATCATATACATAATGTCTGAGGGGAAAACGTTCGTCAACGACGCATACCACGCCACAGTGGTCGCCAGTCTAGCCGTAGGGTACGCTCGGTTGACTAAAATGGTGCTTAAACAACCAACTATCAAGCTAGATTTCAACCTGCAGGATATGGGTATGCTTATAATGAACCTTGGTATGGCGATGGCCACAAAAGACATCCTAGTAAAACAAGGAATAATACCTGAAAATATAATGAAATAAATATAGGATGGCCACGATAGCTATGATGGCCGGTGGGGCGTTTGTGAATGCCCTGGCATTTTCCGGGAGTAATTTCCTCTTCTCGAAACTACGAGATGATCACGCAATACAGGAAGAAAGGAAGCGACACGATCTCGCTACTGAGAAATTACAAAGGGCACAGGCCGAGTACGCTAAAAAACGCCTCCAGAGGATCAATTTTATTAACGAACAACTCCAGCGTGAAAACCATGCCGTTCAAACATTCAACGATGTCGATGAAGCAATGAAAGAATACTACCTACTAACTGGTAAACGATTGGAACCGCTCAATAAACCCACACTCGCTCAGTACTACACACCATCCAAGGGACAAATGAATCGTGAACTGGTCTTCATAGTGTTGGGTATAGCAGCTACTGCGTTGGTTGCGAAGCAATTAAATTAAAATACCTATATAAGTAAACATGAGACCCGCTCCATACCGATGTGAATACATACTTATGGGGAAGACCGAGGCCTGTGGTAGGAAATGCAGGAATCAGGGGTTCTGTTGTTTCCATATGGGAAGTCCTAACTACACGTGTTCTGTGTGTGGTATCGGGGTTAAAGGACACTACTGTCTATGTAAAGCTCACAGAGCGAACGTAGTCAGACATCAACTCATCTACGAGAATAAAAAAGGCTACATAAAAGAACGTAGGCGACTGCTCAAGATAGACTCCAATTAAATGTTACTGTGAACCAATTAGACATTGGTTCTCTTAGGTGTAAACACTATGACTACTGTGCGCGAGCTGAAGCGGGTCGCAAAACAGAGAGGTGTGATCGGGTATTCTCGAATGCGGAAGTCAGCATTGTTGAGATTACTAGGTTTAGAAGCCCCTCCTACGGTAACACAATTAAAAGCTCAAGCAAAACAGCTTGGATACACGGGTTATTCAAACCTGGGGAGAGCCGGGTTAACCGCATTGTTATCACATGCCCCCGTAGCACGTCCCACTGTAAAACAACTGAAAGCCGAGGCACACGATTTGGGTTTAGGCGGGTATTCCCGTATGAGAAAACCACAGCTTGTAGAATTATTACGACAGAATAGAGCTATTGACCTACAGTTCGTGCGCACTGAGCGCGTTGTAGGCAACTATTTGAGAGGTTGGCGCATGCACGTTGATAGAAACATAGACATTACAGATATCAAGCCTCTGATAGCTGATAAGGTCAACCAGGAACTAAATAACCTAGGAAGTATCAAGTTTCAGATCACAGTGAAAATGTCGCTCGATAAGTATGTTGGGAGTACCACTGAATATGTTCAGCCTTACTTCCGAGGTAAACAAGAGGTCGTCACACATACAGAGACCATTGACGCATCAATCGATACCAGTTTTCAGCAGATACGAGAAAACCTAGAACGATACACACACTTGGGGTCCGGGTGGGCTGTAGATAAAATCGATAATGTCTATCTAGACATAGCTAACTACATGCCGTTCAGAGGCGGGTCATACCTAGCCTTGCTCCCCTACTATAGGAACAAACATGCCATAGTAAACGTTAAGAATAGAGGAAACGATTGCCTGAGGTTAGCTATCAGGTCAGCCTTATTTCCAGCTGACACTCATTCAGATAGGCTTTCTAGCTATCCCCAAGACGATGGGCTCAACTGGGATGGTATAGATGAACCCACCCCCATATCCCAGATCACTTAAGTAGAAAAACAGAATAATCTGGCTATAAATGTCTTTGGGCACGAAGGTAACACAACAATAGTACACAGGGTCAGCCCGGTGAAGGATCGCCAAGTTATCAATATATTCATGATCCAGCGAGGTGACAAGTATCACTACACATGGATAAAACACTTTAGCAGGCTGTTGTATGACCAATCGGCACACAGAGAAAAGACCCACTTCTGTGAACGATGCCTACATGGCTTCACACGAGCTGATTTATTAGAATCCCACCGGGATGATTGTCAAGGTGTGGGGCAGACGGCCATACGAGTCGACATGCCTAAGGAAGGTGATAATATCCTAAAATTCAATAACCACAAGAACCAAATGTCTGTGCCTTATATCATATACGCCGACTTCGAAGCCTTAGTTGTGGGTGGGGATTCCCCCACACCCCCTAGTGGTGAGAGCTTCACCCACAAAACACAAGAGCATAAAGCCTGTTCGTTTGGATACATTGTCGTCCGTTGTGACGGGGAAACGAAAGCTCCGGTAGTGTATAGGGGCCCTGACGCGGCTGAAAGGTTTCTAAAGTGTTTGCAGGAGGAAGAAAAAATTATTAGGAATGCATTGTATAGAATCGCTCCCATGTGTATGACCCGAGTCAACAGGCTAGCTCACGCTAGTAGCACTAACTGTCACGTGTGTGACTCACCACTTAACGGTGATTCGGTGAGAGATCACTGCCACATAACTGGTAAGTATAGAGGCGCCGCTCACAGCGCGTGCAACCTCAAGCTTAAAATCAACCCTAAGACAATAAACATCCCCGTTGTCTTTCACAACTTGAGAGGGTACGACTCACACTTGATCATGCAGGCCATCGCGAAAATCGATGGTAATATAACGTGCATCCCCAACAACATGGAGAGATACATCTCCTTCAGCTTAAACGGACTTAGGTTCATTGACTCGTTTCAGTTCCTCCTGTCGTCACTCGACAGTCTGGTCAAGGCCAACAATACCTTCCCTATCACCGATCGATACACAGACGCCGAGACTAGACCCCTGCTTATGAGGAAGGGTGTGTACCCCTATGAGTACATGGATAGTTGGGTCAAGTTCACCGAGACCAGACTACCCCCTATTGACTGCTTTTATAGCAAGCTGAATGAGGCGTCCGTCTCACGAGATGATTACTCGCACGCGACTAACGTATGGAATAAACTGGGTTGTAAGAACCTGGGTGATTATCACGACCTGTACTTGAGGACAGATGTACTGCTGTTAGCCGACGTGTTTGAAACGTTTAGGCAGACGTGTTTCAAGCAGTATAAACTCGACCCCGCATGGTATTACACCAGCCCAGGTCTGTCGTGGGACGCCTTGCTTAAAAAGACCGGAGTTAATTTGGAATTGCTCACAGATTACGACATGCACCTATTCATTGAGAAAGGCTTGCGAGGTGGGATTTCCATGGCATCCAAACGATACGCGAAAGCAAATAATCAATACGTGAAAGGTTACGATCCTAACAAGCCAACCAATCACATTCTCTACCTCGACGCAAACAACCTGTACGGCTGGACCATGAGCCAGTATCTACCTACAGGGGGATTCGAATGGGTACCCCACGTTGATGTTATGGGGGTTGCACCAGATTCAAACAAAGGGTATATCCTCGAGGTTGACTTAGAGTATACCAAGGAATTACACACATCGCACAACAGCTACCCCCTGGCCCCCGAACGTATGAGGGTTAACCCAGACTGGATGTCTGAGTACCAACATAACTTGTTAGGTGGGCGTGTGACAGACGTTGAAAAACTCGTGCTTAACTTAATGAATAAGACCAAGTACATCGTTCACTATCGCAACCTACAGCTGTACCTGTCGTTGGGTATGAGGCTGACCAAAATACACAGGGTGCTCATGTTCGACCAGAGCCCATGGATGGAGCCCTACATCAGAATGAACACAGACCTACGAAAAAAAGCCACCAGTGATTTTGAGAAAAATCTCTACAAGCTCATGAACAACTCGGTGTTTGGTAAGACTATGGAGAACCTGAGGAAACGCGTGACCGTGAAGCTGGTTCGGTCGAGTGAGGAAGACAAGCTCAGGAGATTGATAGCCAGTCCGGCATTCAACCGTAGTAAGATATTCACAGACAACCTGGTTGCCCTACACATGAAGAAAAGCCACATAAAATTCAACCGGCCTGTTTACGTGGGGATGAGCATCCTCGATTTATCCAAACACCTGATGTACGACTTTTACTACAACGAGCTCAAGAAACAGTACGGTGACAGGTGTGAAGTGCTGTACACTGACACGGATTCCCTGCTGATGGAGATTCGAACCGAGGACGTGTACGAGGACATGAAAAAACACCTCGATTTATACGACACCAGCGACTACCCTAAGACCCATGTCATACACAGTATGGTAAATAAAAAGGTCCTAGGTAAGATGAAGGACGAGTGTGCTGGCACGCCCATAGCCGAGTACATAGGTTTGAGACCTAAGATGTACTCCATACTGAAAGCCGACAATAGTGAGATCCGGAAGGCTAAGGGGGTTAAGAAGTATGTGGTGAAACAACACATCAAACACGCCAGATTCAAGGAAGCCCTGTTCAAGACCCGTACCTTTAGACATAAAATGAACACACTTAGAAGTGATGGACATAAGATATACGGACTGACTATAAACAAGACGTCCCTGTCGCCTATGGACACTAAACGTTGGATAGCTATTGATGGGATAAACACATACGCGTATGGACATGAAAAAATTTGAGGCTATTTACTACAGCCCGCGTGGGTACTGGAAAGGAGCTAGCGCAGTAGATAAGCTAGCTAAAATAGCGCGAGTACCCCCGGAGGAAGCCAAAGCGTGGCTTGAAAAACAAGCCCTGTGGCAGATCTATTTGCCGGCACCACGCTACGTGCCTAGAAGGAGGTTCGGTATTAACATACCTAATAGCGTTCACCAGGCAGACCTAATGTTCCTACCCCACGACAAGAGGTATAAGTATGCCTTAACCGTAGTGGACGTAGCCAGTCGTTACAAGGAAGCCGAACCCTTGACCACGAAAGATTCGGCCCAGGTAGCCAGAGGATTCGAACGCATATACAAACGCAGTCCGCTGACGTGGCCAACAGAGCTGCAAGTTGACCCCGGACGGGAGTTCATGGGTGCCGTGTCACAACTGCTAGCCAAACACGATACAAAGGTCAGGCGTGGCACGGCTGGAGCCCATCGCAGCCAAGCCATAGTTGAGAGATTTAATAGGACTTTGGCTGAGCGCTTGTTCGGCTATCAGTATGCTAGGGAGATGGCCACCCCTGGAAAACGATCGACTGAATGGGTCATGAGGTTACCCAAGGTGGTGTCGGCAATCAACCATGAAGTCACCCGTCTCACCGGTAAGAAACCGGCAGACGCTATCAAACTAAAATCAATAGTTGCAGAGTCGGCCGCTCCATTGCGTGGGAAGGAGAAACAGATACCAGATAGGGCCCTAGTGAGGTATCTATACCAGCCGGGGGAACACAAGGGTGATAGCCGTAAGCGGGCCACCGATCCTATATGGTCAGTCAAAACTTACAACATAGATAAAGTGGATATGAAAGCCGACGAACCTAACTTATACTACTTGAGGGATGGGCCGGGTAGGGGGTTTGTAAGAGAAGAATTATTGATCGTACCGTACGGCACAGTGTTACCTCCAACACACGTTAAGTAGTAGGGGTAATAGTAGCAAGAGCTAAGGGCCCAACCAAAGCCTTATTTAGTAAATAAGGCTTTGTAGAGACTTTTCTTGAAAGTGGTCCAGAACCCCCATTGTATATACTACTCTTTCCCTTCCTTACAAGGTACCCATTCACAGCTGGGTGGACTGGGACAGATAGTTACAGTACTTTGTCCATGTTTACTGCACGTTGCTGTACCCGCAGCTAGGTGTTTGTACGTATTCGTGTGTATTGACACTTGTGGGCATTGATGAAGATGTTGCTGATGAGTCATGCATCTTTTTGATGTTAGGAGAGAGGATTAAGCTTAGGAGATCTCAATATAATCCTAGCAGCTGTACACATAACACTTTGTAGTATGTTAATGTGCTGTGTCAATTCTGAATAAGATTAGGGACAATTGCCGAGGATTTTATGCACTATGGCAGATTCCTACATATGAAGTCATACCATATTGGGCAAATGTATCAAGAGGGCATTGCATATGGTCATCTGAACAAAGTGAGTGATTAAGCATTTCTGTCAGTCAGAGAGTAAAAGTCTCTGGACTATGGTTCAGTGTCCATGCATTTTGAAGGTATGGAGAATGAAACATCCTTCGAATATTCAGCGCAATGATAGATATCATATATAATTGCAAACAGAGGTCAGGGCACAAGAAAAAAACATTGAACTTGTCTCTTAATCGATTGTGTGGCAACTGAATGTCATATGCATGAGGGATCTGTATTCTAAGTTGAATGTTCAAAGATCAATATTAACGTCCGATCATTTAAATAACTATTTGGAAAAAGATAACACAGCGAAATAGGATTATAAAGTAACGGATTGTGTGGCAACTGAATGTCATATGCATGAGGGATCTCAATTCTAAGTTGAATGTTCAAAGATCAATATTAACGTCCGATCATTTAAATAACTATTTGGAAAAAGATAACGCAGCGAAATAGGATTATAAAGTAACGGAAGCAAACAGTATTTACCAGCAGATGATGCAAGCATATACGTGATTTCGTTATAAATCGTTCTAATGATACTTTCACTGTTTCACAAACCGTCCGAATGCAGTAACACAACAATAAAAGGCATCGATAGTGACTGGAGTTAAGAGAAAAGAACTATCCTGGATAAACCATGAAAAACCATTTAACTATACACGCATGGAACATATTTTCACAACGCCCAATTAGTTTTCATGGTATTAATCTATTATCATTGGTCACACCAAATGGAGTTACTCCAAATCTCAACTCAAATCACAATATGGATAAGTCGATACTTCAAGAATAACTAAACACAAACTGAATGAAAATCTGTAGTTGAGGAATGGATTTCGTGTTTATTTATTAATCAGCTATCGCTAATAACTTTGATCGTATGACGTTGACAGGTGCAGCTATGTTCAGTAATCTGGAGTCGAAACCATGCACTGTTGTAACCTCCCCTCTCTGCTACAATGTCCTTGAATCTCCTCATTATACTCTAACGTTTGTCTGATTACAGGGTAGGATGAACGAATGCTAAGGGAAAGGTTAGGAGATCTTACGCTTACATGAGCTTTGTGAAACAGGGCCCAGAACGATGAGCAATAATCCGTCGTTTTGATGTTTACTATGTTTACCCATGTTTTCTTATTTTTGTGTGGGATTTTCATATTTAGTACTAGTAACTGTTGTTTATAGACACTGTGTGAATGAAAGCCGGACGTAAAGCGACTTAAAGTAGCGTCAGTGTTAAAGTACATGTCGTTGATCTCCAGATTCCCAACTACATCAGTTTAAAATTGGAGAATTCGTTTTGTGGGAGATCACTATCAGACACCGGTACCAATTGCTCTGACAAAGATACGGTGTAGAATGAAATTACCTCCATTACACGCGAAAATAGCTAATACTGTGTCTGCGACTGTCTCGCAAATCGCAGAGAGCAGGTTACCCTAATCTTGAACTGTAAGGCAGTTCAACGTACCCAACCTCTGTTTTTTGGATCCGTTTAGAAGAGGTATATTTCACCAGTGAATAGGCCGCACAATATATTGATGTGTGGAGACATTTATTCTTTAACGCCCTCACAACACAAACGCTTAAATAGATCTGATTGTACCCCATCGCGCCTCCTGCAGACTTGAAGGGGGTGAAAACGTGTAATCGAGATAAACATTCTAAACTAGTCTCGCAAAGGCAATTTTAAGATGTTGTTTTTGCGTAGACTGGACGCGATATTTCGACTCAAAGCACGGCCCACATGTTGTGTGGTTAGGAGCCCATGACTGTACGGGTTTTGTCCATTTGTCACAAACGCCGTAATTAAACTCAGTCGACATTATTCCTTGGAAACGTGAGACCTGAGGATTGATGTCACCTTGCGATTAGATGGTATAAAAATATGAAAAGATCTGTCTCGAATCTTCAAAACATCACACCTCCGTGTGGTGTGGGTAGCCACATCATAAATCAGGACCGTGTCGCATTGCTGTTGTCTCAGCGTCCAACTGACAGAGTCCCTATTCTATAGCCAGTATGACATTTACTTGTGATTTGTATGCCAACTCGGTTTCCATACGTCACATCCAAACCTAAAATGAAACGTCAGTTCCGAGACTAAAGGAAACTGAAAACGATCCCTTGATGCTTATATAGGTTTTCTACCTAGACTCTTTATCGTTATATCCTCGTGCTTAACAGGAAACGTCACGGTCTCTGTATTTGTCTGTGTTATTGCAGTTGCTCTCGGGTATTCATACCTATTTATCAATCAATGAAATACATACTTACGTAACAATAACATGTATGCGCAATTCTGAAAAAGTCCTCTCTATTAGCGAATCATTACAATATTTGACCACTAAATTAACAATGTGTTCAAAAACATAAATTAATGAAGCTGTTCATATCAAAGCACATGTACAAGCAATACCATCATCAGAAAACTTTATAGAATACATCGGCATCAGCATCTTATGCACAACCTGTCTATTTCATTGTTCAAGCCTGCATGCACATTGTTTCAGTTATTGTGTATCAAATCCATATTTCAAATAATGAATATTTATATTCTCCACATATCTAAATTTACTCCGATCCATTAATGAACGAACCCAATATTTGGTGAACTATATAATGGGACAATTGACATACTGCAGTAAGTCTTTGAACTTGAACATTTCTAAAAGGAGAATTAACCCCTTTAAGACAGATTCTAGTAGAGCATTCGCAACATGCAAACAAATGACTGTGCATTAAACAACCAACTGGGATGTGCCCTGTGTCTTGCGTGTGTCTACATGTTTGGATAAAGCGAAGCGAGTCTGTGAGATGGACTCGTCATAAGATCATCATGAGTGAAATCCCGGTGGCATGTTGATGGCCTAAATGAGAAGTGCACTATAGTGAACGTCATTATTTACTGACAACTGAAAGAATATCCACAGACAGATCTTTCACTGCTCATGCTTCACACAAGTTCTAACGACAGGTATTGGTTTAAAATTTGACCGTTTCTTTTTGTGATTGAAGGAATGTTATCTATCAGACAAAAACAAAGTAATGGTGAGGTGCCGAAACCCAAAGATGTTAAATGTTCACGTTTTTCCGTGATCATTGCTGAATTATTCTTGGAATCGTTCAGTCAAAGTCATGGTATCATGGTGTTTCATCAAGTGATGTCTTTAATTCAGTTATGTTGTACTTGCCCCCTTGTGTCGCTTGAATCAAATGGCGGAAAACGTGGCAACTACACCATCAGGATCATGATAATAGACACTAATAGACACTAATAGACACTAATGGACACTAATAGACACTAAAACAAAAGTGTTTCTAATAATAGAACAAATATCAAGTTCTTTTCGGGAAAGAAGTGAATTACTTTTAAACAGTTGAATAGAAACACTGGCACTGACCGTAGGTTGGATATGATAGGATACAGGATATTTATATAGCGCACATATCCACGGACTAGTGCATGCTCAAGGCGCTGGTATTTTTTTCGCTCGATCAGTGGATGTCAGTCAATGCACATCGTGTTTCAATCTCAACTCCTTTGGGAGTATACAACTCTTGCTGCCAGTTAGCGCACCGAGTGTATTGTGGCTCTCTCATCCTAATGAGGTACCATTTAACAGCGGGATGGTCTGGGACACATAGTCACAGTACTTTGTCCAAGTTCACTGCACGTTGCTGTACCCTCACCTAGGTGTTTGGACGTATTCATGTGGCCACTATCTGGTCATATATCAACGGTTTTGTGGGTTGTGTACCGTACACTAGGGGTTGCGACAACACTGAAAGAGTCTGCACACAAAGTTGACTCCAAGGTTTTTACACCCGGTCACAGGTGGGCTCGATCCCGACATCTCAGCCTTGCTGGATTACTAGCTTAGCGCCTTAGCCAACTCGCCCACCTTTTATGACGTCATGGACAGTGATGGATAACATCATAAGTCAAATCACATACAAAGGCAAATATATTTTTCATCTGAAAACAAATTCGCGCATGTATTTAACTAAAACGTTTTTGATAACAAAGGTGAAGGCTATGAAGATATAACGTCTTGAACTCATTCATTGCCTTGAAGAAAACATGTATTTGCTCGTACATGATTGTGCATGCATGCACGATGTATGCATGATGTGCATGCACGACTCGCGTTTGGATTAAATGCACGCTGGTTTCCTACAGGTTCCTCAATGTGGCTTTAATGTAGAAACCAACATATTGTTGTGGCAAGTTGAGATTAGCTTATAATACATAAAACTACTTATATGTGAACTGACAGTGAAATATTTCAACATGTAAAGGACAGCTGAGTGTTCTTATGCCGCCACGTTGCATTAACTCAAACCACTCAATTCATATTGAACTGATAAACTGATCCAGTGAAAACAATAGCTCGTGTGTTTCTAAAAAAGGTAGTACTGGGCGAACAATTTATTCGTTCCTTCATTTGAATTGAATGTCTAGTACATTCCACTGTTATGACGGACTTTGTGGAGTTTTCTGAATGCTCATCTGGTGATGATAACACGAAAACCTAACCGTTGTACAACCGATCATCTGACAGTTTTGTCAACTATCCCACATTTTTCGTCATCTCGTTTGACGTTATTAAAATGTTTTTGTGTGAACTCTTTTCAAGAAAAGGTGATAATGCTTATCCGACGTAAATGTCATGGTCTAATCAAAGGACATATCCGCAAAAGTCATCTCCTTAGACTTAGAGGTCTAATCAAAGAGCATAAATCGCAGCTAGAGATGGTGAGGAATGTATTCTTTATACTTAGTTGTTACTAATCAATTTTTCCGCCTGGCACAAACACAGCAAAAATAATTTTCATTTCGTAACTGTTATCAATACTTGTACTTCTTTTTGTATCGTGAAATGGTGACGCTTTTTTTTACTGTAAGACAGTTATATTTTTGAGGGGTGGGGAAGTTGAAGTATTGTAAAACTATTGTCCGCATGAGAGGGTACATAACTCCCAATACATTCCGATGTAAATTTAGTACCACGAGACTTTTAATTAGTATATTTGTTGTTTTTAATAGTGGCATAATTTCAGTATAATCACCAATGGCTACTGTGAATCCAGCTAGGGTCCATGCAGGAAGCAAAGGTACTATCCCCATGGACCCTAGTATGGTGATCTACTTTCAGTTGTTGGCGATCTATAGCCCGTGTTTTATATCGTAGTGTCCTCTTTAATTGCAATGTTCTAACTCTCATTCTAGTGATAGGCTAGTATTTTTACTGTCCTTAGATGGCAGGTTTTTACGTTTTCAATGTATTGCTTTTAATATTGACGTAAATTATATTGTTTTCGTCACGATATGGCTGCAATATTGCCGATGTGACGATAAATATTAACTCACTCACTCTCTCACACGAAACAAGCAAAGATTCAAAACGACATTGAACAGCTATTTCTGATATTTGTATTCTTCGAATCGTGTTTCAGGCACAAATACCCACCTGGATTAACCCTGAGAAAATCAGAGCGAACAGGAATCCAAATCTACGATCATAGGTCTCGAACCTGCTTCAGGGACACAGCTATATACAGCAAAGAGCGGGTCCTTGGACAAGAGGGCCATCCGTGCCACAGATTTATATGGACGGAGTTTGAATCAGTTTAATAATCCTTCAGTTGTTAATACTATCTAATAATTATATAGGTCATGTTTTAGTAATGCACACATTTTTGTAATGCACAAAATGCATATGGTCTGTGTGCTTAGCGACGGTAATACAATTAAAGCATAAAAGCGTCGTACGTTAGGATATGGTGAAGGACACGGGTATGCAGAATTTCCGCCAGATTGCGCCATAGAGACTCTGCTACGCACATGTATGGGCAAGTTCCTTTGTCGAGAAACTGGAAACTGTGAAGACGTGCTAAGACTGAAAAGTGCGGTGGGGAGTGTAACTCAGTAAAAGTTCATTGTGATAGGCTGCTGCAAGTTTGTAATAACACTTGGGGGCAAGAAGATGTTGCAGTTGACTCATGAAGCATTTGGTGCTCGAAGAGAGGATTTTTCTTGGGAGATCTGAGCATGACCCTAGCAGCTGTACACATAGTGCTTTGAAGTATGATAAAGTGCAGTGTCGTTATTTGCACAAGAAGGCTGTTAGGATAGTTAATTCTGAACATGATTACAGGCAATTGCAGAGGATTTTAAGACATATGACAGACTACTTCATCTGAAGTCATATCATATGCAAATGTGCCAAACGTGCATTGCAAATGGTTATATCAGCTCAGTGAGAGATAACGCATTTCTGGTAGTCGAAATTCCTTTTCATCACTGAGTCTCCAGATATACCAAAGTCCAATGTAAATGGTTCAATGTCCAAGGTTTGAAGGTATGACATATGGGAAATCCTTCGAATATTCAGAGCTGTGCTATACATTATACATAAGTGCAATCAGCGGTCAGACCACAAAGGGAACCACTGAAACTGTAGCTAAAGGATCTAGGTAAATCGTTTGTCGATTATTGCATTCTCGAGGGATCTTTATTCTAATTTGAAAGTTCAAAGGCGAATGTCATCGTCCAATCGTCTAAAAATGATTTTTTGAAACATACAACGTACAGAACTAGCATTATTAAAGTAAAATAAGAGTTGAGTGAAAAGAACTATGCTGGATAAAACATGAAACCAAAACACACATGGAACAAAGTACCAAATCGCGCAATTACGTTGCACAATATCAATTTGCTATCACAGGCCATAGCAAAGGATTTAATCCAAGTCTAAACGCAGTTTAGGGTGCGGGCATTGTAAAAACTCTGGAGTCGAACCCCCAAACTGGTGGAAACTCCACCTACAGTTTTAACATGCTTAACTCCCCTTTAAGAAGATCGGGTGCTACACAGACGTAAACTATAAGCAATAATCAAGCTGTCGTTTTGACAGGAATATGTTTACTTATTGTTTATTTGATTTTCTCATATAGCGTAAATGTTGGCTATCGCCACTGCGTTTAAAAATATGTCATTTTTCATGTCGAGGTGGAATTAAAGTCGGACGTAGAGCCGACATAATCTAGCCATAGTGTTAAATACATGTAGTAGATCTCCATATTCTAAACTATATGTTTGAAATGGTAGAGTTGACGATGATGCAGATCGCTTTCAGACACTGGTACCAACTGGCATGTCAAAGGTCTAAAATGAAATTACCTCCATTACACGTGAAAATGCTAATACTGCGTCTGCAACTGTCTGACAAATCGATTGCGGTGGGGTGGCCTAGTGGTTATGGCGTACGCTCGTCACACCGAAGACCCGGGTTTGATCCCCACATGGGTACAATGTGTGAAATCCATTTTCTGGCGTCCCCCGCATTGATATTGCTGGAATATTGCTAAAAGCGGCGTAAAACTAAACTCACTCTCTCACTCACTGTGGCTAATCGACGAAAGAATGGTTACGGAAAGCATGTCTTCCGGAGCTGTTTAGAAGAGAAATATTTCATGAGTGAACCCCTCTCATAATATATTGATGTGTGAAGACCATGATTCTGTGGACAGTAAAGAAGGATCAAGAAGAGAGATCCAATGTGAACAAAACTCCCTCACAACACAAACCCTCCAGTGGACCTGATTGTTTGACATTGCGCTGAGAGCCCCACCTCCTGCAGACTTGAAGGGTATGAAAACAAGTTATGAGATAATTATACCAAAATAGTTTCGTGAATGTACTTTTAAGATGTTGCTTCTGTGTGGACAGGAACAGCTCAAAGCACAACCCACATGTCGAATGTTTCACAGCATATCAGTGTACAACATTTGTAGATCTGACACAAAGACTGGGATGAACCCAGCTCACATATGTTTTTGTCTTGAAAGGAATTGAGGCTTGTGATTAGATACTGGAGACTAGAGAACCGATGTCATATTGCAACTGGATGGCATGCAAATACTTATCTGTCTCGATTTTTTTAATTACCCATATCTCCATGTGGGAGTTACACATAATTATTCAGGACTGTGTATTTCCTCTAAGCGTCAGCCCCGCAGACTCCTGGATATAGCCAGTATGACATTTGCTTCTGATGTAGATGCCAGCATATTTCCATACGTCACATGCGAACCTATAATAAAACGTCAGTTCCGAGACTAACGGGACACTGAAAACGATCGCTTGATGTTTATGTAGGTTTTCTGCCTAGACTCCTCATTTATATCATCTCGAGCCTAACACGAAAACGTCATGGCCTCTATATTGTCTGTAATATTGAGCACACAATGTACATGAGTCAGATGTCCTGACTTATATTTATAAATGGATTTAGTATATTATTAATGCTACTATTACATTATCATGTTTACACGATTCTGAAGTAACCGTCTCCTTTAAGGCGAATCCTTGTCACGAATGCTACTTGACGGCTGAATGAAGAATACGTTTGAAACAGAATGAAACTGTTCATATTAAGGCATATTTGTAAATGTACAAGAATTGCTATCATCAGATGATTGTATGGAATACACCGTCATCAGCATCTTGCAGGAAACTATGACAGCGCATCACAAGTAGGTGATATGTGTACATCGAATCCACAAACCGACTTACTTATATGACTTTTATGACTTCATCATAAACCCGCATGCATAGTTTCCTATTTGTTGCCTTTTACATCAAATCCATATTTCAAATATGTTATATTAATAATATTCTAAGTAAGTATCGATTTACTACTGTCCAGAGTTACACCACTGCATGTTTCGTCATTAATTTCCCCCCATGTATGGTGAACTATAGGGTGACATGAATTGTTGCACTAATTCTACTATGAAAACG
This sequence comes from Haliotis asinina, assembly GCF_037392515.1. Lineage (NCBI taxonomy): Eukaryota > Metazoa > Mollusca > Gastropoda > Lepetellida > Haliotidae > Haliotis > Haliotis asinina. Next base: position 45,370,888 of record NC_090289.1, read on the forward strand.
TCCTAACGTGGAAAATTCTAAAAAGAGAATTGAGGTAGATATGACGTGTTGTTCGTGCCATGACTAACTTCATAAGACAGATTATAGTATGGTGCATGTCACCACCAGAAAATCAATCACGGTGCAGGAAACAACCCACTGGGATCTGACAATCTTGCGTGTCTTGATGTTTGGATAAAACGGCGCTAGTCTATGAGAAGGACTCGTCATAAGATTACCACGTGTGTCATCCTGATGGCATGTTAGCAACAGGATGTTGATGGCCTAAAGGAAAAACATGGTAGAGTGAACGTCATTATTCACTGACAAATGACATAATATCCCCGCTTTATACGGTAACATACAACTATGCCCAGATGCCCTTCAATACGTGTGCATCAAACAGACAATATACTGGTAGTGATTTAAAGGTGATTTGAAATTGAGGGAATGTTGTCTAGAAGACGAAAACAAATTTATGGTGAGTTCTTGAAGCCGTTTGATTAATTAAGCTGTTGTTTGAGAGATATATGTTTACGTACATGTTTACTCATAGTTTGTTGGTCGGGTTGTCATGTAAAACGCTAACCTGTTTAAGTGGCGATTATCGTGGCTATGTTTGATAATATTTTGATATTATCGATATCGATATAGAGGGAATGCCGGACGCAAAGCCGACATAACAGTAGCTCCACTGTCAAAGTACATGTTGTTGATCTTCAAGCACACAATTTACATGAGTTTGGCATTGGAAAATTGATGCTGTAGGAGATCGCTTCCAGACATCGGTACCAATATCCCTCAAAGATATGGTCTAGAATGAAAGTACCTCCATTAGAGGTGGAAATCTCTTATGCGGTGTCTGCGATTGTCTGGCAAGTCGCGGAGAGCAGGATGTTCTAACCTTGAAGTGCAGTACACCCTACCTCCGCAAAGAATGGTTTTGAAAATGTCTTCCTGAGCTCTTTAGAAGAGGAAGAGCGAACAGTCCTGATAATAGACTGACATTTGGAAACTATGATTCAGTGCACAGCAAAGAAGGAGTAGGAGGAGAGATCCGATGTGAACAAAACACAACACAAGAACATAAACGCCCAAGTGCAGCTGATTGTATGGCATTGCGCTGATAGTCCCGCCGTCTGCAGACTTGGAGGGGGTGAAAACGAGTAATGAGATAAACATAGCAAAAGAGTCTCAAGAATGTACTTTTAAGATTTTGTTTCTGTGTTGACAGGAACAACTATTTCGACCTACACAACCCACATGTAGTGTGTATCAGAGCATATTAGGGTACGACATTTATACATGTGCCACAAAGGCTGGAATGAAACCTTGAAATCTTGTCTTCAAAAGAATTGAGCCTTTTGACTGGATATTGGAGAGTAGAGGATTGATGTCATATTTCGGTGCGATGGTGTGAAGCAGTATCCATGCACGTGGTTTGTTATTCGGCGCTTAATCGAAACGTTCTGAGACCGAAAGAACTGTAAAAATGTGAATTTATGGGGAAGCGTTTACGTCATCAAAAAAGACACAATGAGTGTCCTATCAGTGGTTGGTAATGACAGTTCATATTATCAAAGTGAACTGTGTTGCACAATTCATAACAGTTAATGGATTACATTATATTATACGTGGGAGCGCATACAGAATGAAATGTAAAGTAAGAGACGTGTACAGCTTCTATCTGATAGTGCACAATTCATTTATTGACATGGCTATGATTTACAAACGTCTTTAACTCCTTCATCACTCAATCTTTTCACTTGATTTGCATCTGTAAGATGTCCATCTGTTCCAAACCAGCTTCAGAGAGAACCTGTTTGGACGATGACGTCATACCAACCGTAGAAAACTGCAAGGAGAAGCACTGTCTTGAATCTGGGTCAAAACCTCTCCAACATAGTTGACAAAGGGGTAGCAATGTGGATGACGATTATGATGAAGAAAACAAATCACATGTTAATGTATCTAGGTCAAGCCTGTCAGCGTTTCAATAACGTGATCATTCTTATGCAACTGTCGTAGACCTGCAGATTGAACGGAGGGCATATATGAATTCACGAAAGTTACGAATGAATTGTCGTGATTTCACTGCCCCAACTGCATACATAGTCTCTGGTACTACTTTAGCTACTAATTTTACTAGTACTACTACTAACACCACAGTATTTTGAAACTAATATTAGTATTATTCCTACTGTTACTGCGGCTGCTGCTGCTACTACAATGACGACGATGGCAAACTCCACTACAATTGTATCGTCTATCTCTGCTGCATAAACCACACAGGCAAATGCCAACGGTTCGTCTGCCTCGATTCCTTAATTTACTTTAGAATCGTGTGTGGGTTACACACCTTTATTCACGACCGAATCTTATTGCTATTTCCTCAGCGCGTACAGCCGACAGATTCCCTATGCTGTACATGTGTAGCTAGTATGACATTTGCTTCTGACAGGGATGCCAGTCTGTTTCTACACGTCACATTTAAGCCTACGTCAGTTCGGAGAGGATACTGAAAACGATCAAGTGCTTATATAGGTTTTCTACCCAGACACCTCATTAGTATCAAGTCTTCTAAACAGAAAGCGTCATGGTTTCCGTATTATCAGTAATATCTCGGATATCCATACCTATTTATCAATGGGTGAAACATATACTACCATAACAAAAGAAGGTATGCGCATTTCTGAAAAAAAGTCCTCTTTATTATCGAATCGTTACAATAAATAATATTTGACCACAAAATGAAATGAGTGTTTTGAAAACTTAAATAATAAAGCTGTTCATATCAAGGAACGTGTGCAAACAATATTGAGTACAAACCAACATACTGTGACAAGTTGCGATAAGCATGTGATCCAAATTCATATCATCTAATCATTAAATTAACAGTGATATATTTCTACAATGTAAAGGTCCTCTATCGACTCGTTACAACAAATGCTATTTGACCTCTAAATGAAGAAAGCCTTTTACAAACGTAAATCAAAGAAGCTGTTGATATCAAGGCACATTCGCAAATGTACAATGAATACCATCATCAGGACATTATGTGGAATATGACAAAATAAACCATAAATAAAGCATCAGCACCTTGCAGGAAACCATGACTGTGTATCACCATCATTTGAAATGAGGTTGTCTCCTATCCCCAAGACGCCGTATTTCAATGTTTATCATGTATATCAAATGCAAATTTCAAATAATGAATATTCATGTTCCATGTATATGTTGACTTACGTTCCACATTAATTTCCTCGCATGGTCAGCTACAGAGCGGTACCCATGGAATTCAGTAGTAAGTTTTGGAACGTGGGAAACTGTAAAACTAGAATAAACGTAGATATGAAGTATATTACGTGCCATGAGTAACTTCATAAGCTAGATTATAGTATAGAGCATGTCACAACTAGAAATCTAATCGCCACGCAGGGAACAACCCACTTTGATCAGACGAGCTTGCGTGAGTCTTGATGTTGGCAAGAAACGACGCGAGTCCAGAGGGAGGACTAAGAGCCCCACTTGTGCCACCCTGATGGCGTATTAACAACAGGATATTGACGTCCCAGCGGAAACGTGCGCTGTTGTGAACGCACCTATTTACTGACAAATGACAGAATACCCATGCTTTGTACCGTAACATAATACTATGGCCTGTGAGTCTTCAATGCTTGTGCATCACACAGTTTCCAAAGACAATGGCATGGGTTCAAAGGTGACCGTTTCCATTTGTGATTGAAGAACTGTTATCCATCGGACAAAAACATATTAACGGTGAATTCTAGAAGGTCAACGTTTCGTTAAAGAGGTTAAGCCGTCACGAAGTACAGATCAATGTTTCTGTTCCACTATTTGGCTTCGTTATCGAAAATGAAATGTGTTTCATCAGTGGAAACTGTTATCACAGTACTTTTCACTTTAATTCGTTTCTTTATGTATTGTGACGTGCAGTATTTGGTCTTCGAACTGATGTGGTTTTATTTTGTGGTGTAATTTAATATTACAGACGACACTATGAGAAACGACAATGCAATTCAGTTAAAGACATTGCATGATAAAAAGACAGATGTTACTATGACTTTGACTAAACGATTCAAAGAATGATTCATCAATGATCACACAGAGAAAAGATAAAGGTTTATTCCTTTTAACGAAACGTTGAAGAAGACACCATTAATGCGTTTTTGTCTGATAGATGACATTCCCTCAATGACAAATGGAAACGGGCAACTTTGAAACAATGCCATAAGGATCACTCGAGCAGACTACATTCAGTCGCCGCTGAATCGATTAGAGATGTCTATTTACCAAGATTCTTCAGGGCCTAGATCAATGTTTCTCCTTATGGCCTGGTCATCCTTTACATATGTGTTTCTCAGACGCCGTACCTTCCATGATTCTAAAGTTGACAGGTAGTGGTCGGTGATACTTCGTAAAATCCTCTGCGATTCTCTCTGATCATATTCAGATTTATTATTGTCAAGGAAACTAAACTGCAGCTTAATCCTTTCCCCTAACATCAAATGTAGGTGCACAGGATGCACGAGTCAACTGCAACATCTTCAATGCCCACACGTGCTATCATAACCTTGCAGCTGCCCACTGATTTACATCCCTCGCCGAACCCTTCGATCTTAACAACATGACTTCATTCTTTCCAGTGTTAAAGTTTTCGGACATGAGAACTTGCCCAGATGCATCTGCATCCACAGGCCTTCTTTCCTACCTTGGCTGAACAGGTGAATGTTTCACAGCAAGTCCAGGGACTTTCCAACTCATTTGGATAGACAGGTGTATTGGGTAGTTTGGGTTTTTATATACATACGAGGGGATATCAAAAAGTTTTGAACCTCGCCATGAAAAAGCAAGATTTTGGAATTCATGCTGTTTTATTTTTATTTTAGTCTCCTTCCAACTTCACTCACTTCTCCCATCTGGTTTGCCAATTGCTGATTCCTGATCTGAAGAACTACACATCTTGGTCCCCTAAACATTCCTCCAGAGCAGCGATAAGCTCATCCTCCTCCTGAACTTTCTGGTCCCGGATGTGTTTTTTCAGTCGAGGAAGGAGGTGGAAGTCTCTAGGGGTTAGGTCTGGTGAATAGGGAGGGTGAGGTAAAATTTCGTACCCACACTCGCGGTCAGTTTCCATGCCTCTGGCGTGGACTGGCGCGGACTGGCGCATTGTTCAGGTGAAGAAGAATCCCTCGCACGGTCTTTCCTCGCCGCTTCTCTTTCATGGACTGGTGTACCTGCTTCAGAAGGTTAGCACAGTACTCTCCATTCATTGTGGTACCATGAGGCAAGTATAAGTAGGTGGATAACACCTTTACTGTCCCCCAAAACAGCTGCCATAACCTTCTTTGGGGACCTGGTCGATTTGAACTTCTTTGTCCTTGGAGAGATGACATGTTTCCATTCCATTGACTCCTGCTTGCTTTCAGGGTAATAATGATGATGCCAGGTTTCACCACAGGTTACAATTGTAAAGTGTAAATCTTCTGGGTTGGCATGGTAACGAGTCAGCATCTCGTCACTGATGTTGACCCGAGAAAGCTTCATGTCATCAGAAAGCATTCTTGGGACCCATCTTGCACACACCTTGGACATGTGGAGATTCTCATGGAGTATGCTGTGAATGGATCCATATGAGAGTCCGGTTGCATCTCATAACTCGTGCAGGGTGATACGACGATTTCCCATTACTAGTTGATGCACACTGTCAATGTGTGCTTGGGTGGTAGTGGTTGAGGGTCGTCCTGGACGGGGGTCATCATCTAAGCTCTCTCTTCCTCGCTGAAACTCTTTCGCCCAACGTTTGATGGTTGCAGCAGAAGGGGTAGACTCCTTGTAAACAGCAGTGAGTCACTCTTCAACCTGCTTGACCGTGTTGCCCTCCAGGACAAGAAACTTTATTACTGCTCTATATTCAACCTTGTCCATTTTTCACATTCACTAGGGGGTACATCTCTTCTACAAGGAACTGCCATTGAAGAAATGCATCCAGCTATGTGATCCTACCGGGAATGTGTAGCTAGGACACTAATATACGCTAGGTGCCCTGCCCATAACTATTTGTCAAGTATAAATATGCAAGGCTCAAAACTTTTTGATATCCAGTCGTAAAGGGTTTCTGTGTTCCCATCTCACTCGAGCACTAATAACCACATGATACTCAATGAAACACTCAATGTTCATAATTTGTATTTTTTTTTGCAGAATTCATGCCGCCCTAAAATGCTACTTTACAGACTATCATAAAAAGTCTGACATTGTTCATTATTTGTTAGAGGGTGTAGTGCAGAGAAAGGGACAGCCAGGTGTTTCATTGGTATATCGCTTTTTCGAATACGTAATACATAGAAAATTGATTTTTAAAGTTAGCAAGAATATGTTTAACGCCAAGTCAGTTTATTGTGGGAGGCAAACCAGAGGTGATGCAGGGCGAGCAATAATTCAACCTTAAGTTTACAGGTTTCTGGTCGGCTAAGGGAACAAAACTACGTACAGCAAGTAGTTGGTCCTTGGTCATCGTTGCCGCAGATTTTTATAGAGACAGTTTGATTCAGTTACTAATATTATGTAATAATATAACATGCACCTATCAATGGCACCAATTCACAAAATGTAGATGTACTGTGAGCTTAGTAAAGGGAACACTACTGATACAAATTTTACGTTCGGATAATAAAGAGGACACGTGGATGCAGATTTTCGATTTTCCACCAGATTGTTCCTCAGAGACGATACTGCGCATGGGGATGTTCTTTTGTCGAAAAGCTTTAACACTGGAAACTGTGAAGAGATGTTGTTAAGATCGAAGAGTTCCGTGAGAGAGTAAATCGGTAAAGTTCACTGAGATGGGCAGCTGCAAGGTTTTAATAGCACTTGTGGGCATTGATGAAGATGTTGCAGTTGACTCATAGAGCCTATGGACCTTCATTTGATGCTAAGGGAGAGGACTAAGCTTGGGAGAGCTGAATATAATCCACGCAGCTGCATACATTGTGCCTTGAAGTTTATTCATCTCCGGTGTCGTTGCATTCACAGGAAGACTGTTATGATAGTCAATTCTAAATATAATTAGATTTCATACACCATGACAGATGCCTACATCTAGAGTCATATCATATATGTGCGTAATAACGTTCCATGGGTGCATTGCATATGGTCATGTCAGCTCGGAGAGTGATAACGTATTTTTGGCATCGCGTCTCTCTTGTCAAATTCCAGTGTGAACATTTCAGTTTCCATGCATTCTGAAAGTAAGTCGTCTAAACAATCCGCGCCATGATCCACATTATATGTAAGTATAAACAGTAAATCGATTCTGAACGACTTTGTACGAAAGTTGAAAGTTTGAAAGTTCAAAGCTGAATGGTAACGACTGATCATTTGCCTGAGTATTCGAAAAAAGACAACGTGAAAACCACGTAACGTCATTAATGTAGACGCGCCAAAAATAGGTTTAAGAGCAGACGCTGGAAGTATACATGTGATTTCGTCACAAGTCATTCACATTATTCTGTCACAAAAACTTTGCACCTTTGAACTGCCATGGATGTAGTCACATGGCAGCGATAAGAAATTAACCATGGCAAAGGGGAGCTTATGAAAAGATTATATTATAATATAATTCAGCTAACTATCTCGATAAATCGATCCTTAAAGAATAAACACATCGAAATTCTACACGCAAAATTCAAAGAAAAGATGTAATTCAAAATAAATCGTGTTTTGCTATGTGTGCTTGTTTTTTCAGGTAATGCTTATAACAACAGCCATATGATAATAACAGGGGTGTCATATTCAAGATTCTGACATAATTATAATCCTCACGAAATCACATGAGTACCAATTCCCAGGCACTGGTGTAACCTTCGATAACTGCTATACCACATTGCATCAGACGTTGAATGTAACGTTGAGTTATTGCGTTCCATTCAATGGAGACTTGTTCTTATGCATCATGATTTTGTAGTGGGAGATGCAAATGTGGTCTGTGGGATTGAGACGACGACTCCTACCGCCTCTTGACGTAAAAGGTCTTGAGCGTCACGTATGTGTAGTAAATGAAAACTGAAACATTCTTTAGAGGACGGTCATCGAATGGTACATCAACGTCAGTGATCTCAGTGAGGTTCCATTGTCCATTCAGATTTTGTATCATCATCAGTCATGACAGAGGCAACCCATATACCATCAATGATGCTACTCACTACACGATATCCCGTAGTGGATAGATTATGCAGTCATTTATGGCGCGAATAGAAATTGAATTTCGTCCGACCAGTGTAGCATTCAACATTACCTCAAATTTCGGAGAGTTCAGCAATCAATGTGTCGTGCAATAACCCCTAATGACATACCAGCTTTCCTCATACCGATAACCTGCATATCAAATATCAATGAATATTATGAATATAAAAGCCTATATCGGGTAAAAGATCGTAGATGTTGCAATACATGTCTGCATGTGTATAATAGTTTTCAGGGTTGTACAAACGTTTGAAAGTATTGTTCCGTCAGCATACCAGTTGAGACAAAATATTTTCAGTTTGTTTTCAAAATGATAAGAGATGAAGTGAAGATGGCAGATACAGATGTCAGCACCTTAGATTGTTCCTGAAACAAATCTCTGTTTCCTGACGTATTGATACCAATATTGTTGGCGCATTATACTATCTGTTGAGGGTGATATGCATGTTACAATTCACTTTTGATGAAAAGGCACTGAGAGATTCCTCATGCCAGTGACTGGTTGTAATAAAGGAACATGACATTGCTTTTTGATAATGTGATATCAAGTGAGTGAGTGAGTGAGTTTAGTTTTACGTCGCACTTAGCAATATTCCAGCTATATGGCGACGGTCTGTAAATAATCGAGTCTGGACCAGACAATCCAGTGATCAACAACATGAGCATCGATCTGCGCAATGGGGAACCGATGACATGTGTCAACCAAGTCAGCTAGTCTGACCACCCGATCCCGTTAGTCGCCTCTTGCGACAAGCATAGTCACCTTTTATGGCAAGCATGGGTTGCTGAAGGCCTATTCTACCCCGGGACCTTCACGGGTATGATATCAAATGAAAACTTTTCCCTCCGTATTTTAATGACATTGTTTACAAGTCACAGATAATTTACGTACGTGCCCCCAATAGGAGCCTAATACACAGTTGAGATTAACACACACACTCAACTATTATTTATTGGCTCGCGCTATGCTAATATCGGACGTTTCCGATGTCAAAGGGCCTTAAATACACAGCTGCTGAACAAACGCTCCATTATTTGCAGAGACAGTATTGAAAGAGACAATTTCGTTAGCTGTGCAGGGAGAACTCATTTATTGTGTCTGTTTCTTCCGGTGTGGACAACGTACTTCATCAAGGGAGATCTCCTTATCTGATGTGCGTGCGGGTTGTGGACTTAATGGAGACGGTCTAATTGCAGATGTATAGGCGTAAAAGGTTAATATCTTGTTGGTATTAGGAGCGTGTAAAGACCACTTCGCAGAAGCCAGCTGCGCTGATGGCTCCATTATTTCATCCTCTATAGACAAGACACAGTCATTTATATAGACACATATAACGTCATATATTTGTTGTTAGAAAATACGTATTGATTGTAAGAACAGAAAGTGTACGTAAGGAGGACTCTGATACTCCCCCATGCTTTAGACTGTACTGGTTGACATGATCCATGCATCAGACACCACTGACTGGCATTATCCCTTGAGTCATATGATCCCGACTTCCGTATGTCCACAACATACTGAGTGACATGCCCCTTGCTTGACAGAGTACTCACCTGCATTTCTCCTAGCCCCAGGACTGACTGACATGGTCTTTGCTTCACACCGTACTGACTGACATTGACACTGTACTGCAGGTGATGACTGACATGTTTTCTTTCATGACTTTGCTCTTGAGTTACATGCTGCCTTGTATGGCACAGTGCCATGTGTATCGATATAAGGTATAACTGCCTTTCCTGGCACAGTATCATGTATCAGTATGAGCTACATGCTGCCTTACTTGACACAGTACTGTTTATCAGTATGAGTTACACGCTGATTTACTTGACACAGTACTATACATCAGTATGAGTTACACACTGCCTTAACTGACACAGCACCGACTTTTGTAAGGTTAAAACACACACATGCTGTAAACACGAGAAGCATGGAGTGGGTCTTCTCACAACTTTTCTTTGAATGTGAAAACACCGCATGTCATTTGGCTCAACAGGTTTTATCAGACGGTCTCGGTTCCGGACGACAAGCCCAATTCAGAACATACCAAACACAATTCACCGAGTACACTGTGGATTTCAGAAACCCATGAGCATAAGCAAGGTCGTATTCTTCGTCAAATGTCTTGTGAATCACACCAGTATCAGAGGCACAGTCAAGGAAAAAACAATTACACGATGTTTATCTGGAAGAACAATGACAGGTGTGTTGGCTAGGATGGGCCTTCAGAATGCGTGTTTAACTATTAATGTGTTGGTGCCAACGCTGGAAACCACTGACAAGATGTTTGACGATTTCCTTAACTTTGGAGTACAATCCATAGTTCATGTTTACTATATTATCACATTTACCAATTCCGTCTGGTCTATATAATGGAACGTAAATATCCTGTTTCCGAATCATAAATATGTCACATTTAAACATTAAGAAAAACCAACAAAAAACAATGCAACATAAAACAACATATATATATGTGTATACAGTAGCTGAGTGCTAACTGATGGCCATGTTTTAATCACACAAGCACGGCAATCGTTTGGTGTTGTACCTGAGATGTACACCCTTGCAGGTCCGGGTTAGAATTGTCGAGGAGGCGACTAATGGGATCGGGTGGTCAGGCTCGCTGCCTTGGTTGACACATGTCACTGCTTCCCAGTTGCACAGATCGAAGTTCGTGCTGTTGGTCACTGTATTGTCTCGTCCAGATTCGATTATTTTCAGACCGCCGCCATATAGCTAAAATACTGCTGGGAGCGACGTAAAACTAAAATCACTCATCCACACACTTACTCATTCTGAGGTGTACGAATGTGCTTTAATAGATATTCTTTCTATATGTTATCAAAAAGCTCCAGGTGATGCAATCTAGCTATGGTTCTAAACACGAGACATTGTGGATACACCGCAAGAGCCTGAACGAAAGTTCATGAACAACACCCTCATGAATTCTTCTTTGTCATCTCACAATTAAGATAGGACAGGTATCAAATGCAGTGTCTGAAGTTAGCGAACAAGGTAGATCAAATTTAAATGGATTATTTCCACACATATGACAAGATCCATATGACATTTTACATGCTAATCCATATCCGTGTCACTGTCTCATTGACAAGATAAAACCCCTTGTATTTACACCGTGCAATCATCCCAATAACCATCACACTGTTTACTGCGATCAGCGATGAAGGGATCACTTAAGATATGAAATTTGGGAATGATATACCATAGTATTATTCCCAAGAGATTACACGGTCAGGAAAGTCACTTTGCGGGGTATTTGCATAGTTTCTATTACCTAACCATTAGCTTGTAGTAGGAAGGCAGTGGCGTGTCCATGTATAGATGAGCTGGTGCTCAGACCTGTCAACATGTGTAGGTTACTTGCAGCTCGCATGTCCAACATCAACTGAGGAAGCTTTTAATTTTGTGTGTAGACACTGGCTGGGGGATTTTAAGTCACCATATTGTACTGCTGTCATTACGGAATTGTTCATTAAGTTAAGTGCAAGGACATTGACAAACGTCCGGTACTTTTACAGGTAAACAAAAAGATGATTTGATCTGTATCAGTATCCTTCATCATCCGTGGTAACATGGATAGAATTTCGTGGTTAGATCTAAAGGTGGTTTGATTCCCCGCAGACACAAGACATATAAAATAATGATTAAAATACTAGTACTCAAAAAAGAAAAAAAAATGAAATGTGGCAATTGCTGTTCACTGTTCATATTTAAAATAAAAGGGTTTAAAATAGAGGAAACACGGTACTTCTTACCTTTGTACAGTACGTATTTGCGGTGTGGTTCGGTCCTTTTCGGTTCGGTCCTTTTCGGTTCGGTAAATGAGATATGATCATAGTGCTTTTCAAGATTCAATCAGATCTTGTCCAATGTGGCATTTCAACAAATTGATACAACACAGTTGTCATATGATAGTTACTGGCTGTGTGACCGATCATTGTGATTGTTCTAAATCATCGTCTGTCTCTCGTTTCAATAGGTTGAATATTTAGACTCTGAGGCTTTCCACAGACCTTGGGAAGTACTGCTACGCAGTCTTGGCACGTTCCATAATTTTGTTTTAGTCAGTTTTCAGATTCATTCAAAATATATGTCAAAGATCACTCAGAAATGCAATTTTCCTTTTGAAACAAATATATTTTATCTTGACAATGCTGCTATCTGTTTATATTCGTCGTTAAATGTTCATTGTCCTAATATATGGGTGAAGCGTCTGACTTTGTGTTGTGGCGATTAGGTTTCCCGACTGTGAGTGTGGGTCCGAATTCCGGATGGGACTAAAACCTTCAAAAGTCTAGAATCTGTACATTACTAAGAAAGTGTAATTCCATATATAACATATGTTTTATGTTCAAAAGGTCAGTAAAATTACGGCACGAAGTAATTGGAACCGAATGCAAAATACGGCGGTTCTACTAATGCCGCGGTATACCGTTTCACCCTAGTGTGAGTGGTTCTGAGTAAGTATTGTGTGTCTGCTAGACATGATGTAGCTGCCACATGCACACAATAACCGAACATCTGCCTGACTTCCATATCACTCACAGACAGGCAGACAGACATTCACACTGACAAATACAATCACACAAAGAGATACACATACGGATACAGTCACGTGCATCGCATAGACGCAGGATTCACAAAACCAGACCCTGACATACATAATCTCTCTCTCTCTCTCTCTCTCTCTCTCACACACACACACACGCGCGCGCACGCACGCACGAAAACAACAACAGCGAATCAAAGACATCCTCCCCAAACACACACGCATGAACTCTCTGATACACACTAAAACATAGACAGACACTGGCGAAAGCACATGTGCAAGATCATATTCTCTGACACACACAAAGCCACACGTAAACTCACGCATACTCACATTTATAAGATTGCACGGAGCATTCCTTATGGTTATAGACAGTTACGGCAGTAATGAAAGTCAAAAGGAACAAAACAAATGTTTGATGGTTTGGAATTTGAATGATTGATCCTGCATGTTCAAATGGGCAGCTTTTGTGTTTTCTATTTTTCCATTTCTTAAGGTGTCTTGTTACATGCCTTATTTCAGAACGCTGGCATGTAATCAAGAACATTTTAGAAACAAATACCTTCATAAAATGCTATGCTCCACTTTATATGATTACACGAGACATACGATGACAATCCTCCTATTCGCTGTGCACACTTGAGCTATGCTAGGAACATCGATCGTGGGTTCGAATCTCATATTGCCCCATTTATATGGGTGTTTTTGAGTACCAGTCCAGTACACGGTCGTTCGGTAAAGTCACTTCGGGCTTTCTGCCATTCCCGCCATCAAACTGATGAAGTGTGATATCATAAGTTATTCACTGGTTCCTCGGGGAGCATGGGTTGGGGAACCCCAGATGTTTGTTCATGTTCATGTTGATCATGATGAGCCCGAACGTCCCTCAACCCATGTCCCCTGAGGGACCAGTGAACAACGCGTTTATCTTACCGAACACCTCAGTGTTAATTTCGAAGCATGGGTCGTACACTTCAGCCAACCTGTGTGAATCAAACGATTCGTACCTTGCATCTTGCTGTTTATTTTCCCGCAGGTATTGTCTTAGTAAAGTCGCTGCGATGTAATTCTACCTCTTAATATTTACAGGGACTACATTTGAACGTTTTGTCAAAATTTATTCATTGGAAAGAGAGTCAGATGGTACCGTAGCCATCGCTAGATTTTGCGGACGAAAACAGATTTTAGAATTATCTCCCGTCCATCGATTTCCATTTGCAAAACATCGGCAATTTCCGTGCATCACGCGTCTTCTAATGTTATCCAAGCTATAAAAGTAACTGCAAAGAAGTACCGAATGAGTTGCTATTGGCAGCGGGATATATTGCAGTTTATCTTACCTCACACATGAATGTCGCTTTCTGATTGGTTAAGCGCTATTCTATTCTTTTCAATGTACCCAGCTTACAGGCGATGTATTATTTTCAATGTACAATGGAATTCCGAACTCTTCTGGTGCTTCATGGTAGTAATTCTTTGTCTCGAATGATATTGAATCACGCATGAAGCATGGAAAATACTGATGTTTTGCGATTGAAGGGAAGGGCGATAACTCTAAATCTGTTTACCTTGTGTCGCCTGCAAATTGGCGATTCGCCTCGCATTCAACAGAAGTGCTTCAAACAGTTCAAAATTAAAATGCAGGTGTTCGGTATGGTAAATACGTTGTCACTGGTCCCCCGAGAGCCATGGTCTCATGTACCTTCGAGGTTTGTTTATGTTCCCATCGCCCTGCAGGCTCATGAGCCCATGGCCCCCTCGCGACCAGTGAACAACTTATAGAATTTCGCATGTAAGCGAGGTACATTGAAAATCACAGAAGAGCGCTCAGCCAATCAGAAAACGTCATTTATTTGTGAGGTAAGATAAAATATATTCTTCAAAGTTCAGAGGTGCTGTTACCAAGTATGAACTATTTTGCTGGAACGTCTTTCAGTGGACGAAATCATTCTGTGTAAGTTTTATGCTCCCCAAGAAACCCTTTGTCTGTTGTCTGAGGCAACTGAAAATGGACGCGATGGGCAACATGTCAACAGCGTCATTGTCTGGTCCAAGGGGAGATTGCAGTTTCCGGAGTGTAGCGTTAAAAGAGAACCCTTTTATTTTGGAGTGTAGAAAGTATTTACAAACACACATAGCTGGAATAAGGCTTACTACGGGACTAAACATAAATATAGACACAAAACATTTGATTTTGCCTACATCATGATCACGTGACGAATTCTACTCAACCGTACAGGAAAGAAAAGGATTTACACAAGTCATACAAACAAAAAGCTACGTTGGCGAAAAAAATCCACGTAGGAGATACAAATATCAACAAGCACTTATTCAACATCACGAGTTAACCCACATGCTGGAACTGTTTACGTGTCTTGATTCCTTGTCATGAAGTCTATCTATTTACATACTTTACCCAGCCGCTCCCACCATCAGACCAAATAACAATAGCTTAGTGTCCAACTGTTTGTCATCCACATAGGCGTATGTTTGTGAACAAACAAACATAACTCGGCTTATTGACTAATTGGCAGTGAATACCCACATCCAGTCCATCAGCTGGTCAATACGAATTAATGTAGATTTCCGATACACAGTCATATCACCCGTCCACGTTGGCAGATACCTAGATTGTAATTATGTCTTAATTTTCACATGTAACATATTTCCAACGTCAACATGAACCAATGTTTTCGATACTATTAGATATTTTTTTATCAGTTAACTGACGACAATCATTCTGTCATTCAGTGTAAAAATCCCAAGTCGACAATTGGTCCCAAGTGTCACTTGGCAAAACAAAGAAAGCGATATTCATTCTGATCACCTTCCTTTGGGACTCCGGTTAGAATACTTCCCTACTCTAGTGCTTGTCGTAAGAGGCGGCTAAATTGGATCTCGTGTTTAGGCTCGGTGACTTGTAATTGGTCCATTGCGTGAGACTCGCTCATCAGTACAATATCTGGTTTGCTTGCTCCAAGTTTGAATATTTGTCGTCTGCGGTACAGATTGTTGGCATTGCCATTATACTACATGAACGGGGCGGTGGGTTCGATTCCCACATGGGTACATTGTGTGAAGCCTATTGTTGGTTTCTCCGCCGCAGCATTGCTGGAATATTGCTAAAAGCCGCCCAAGACTAATCTTACTCACTTACTACTTAAACATGTTAAAGAGCATCTTACATATTACCGTCAATCGTACATATTAGCGTCAAAGTCTATGGTTACTAAATCATGTTAATAGTCATTTGAAAGAATGCAGATTGTATGGCGAGAATAACTGTAGTAACGTTACAGAATCCGGTATAGCAGATTAAGAATACACAATGAAAGAATCATTGTGGCATGACAAAAAAGTTGTAATAATTCATTAAGGATACGTGAGTTATGACAGACTAACTTTGATAATATAACAAAATATATGCATGGTGTGCCAGACTAGCTATAGTAATATTAAAGAGGCAGTTTGGTATGACAGATTAACTGTAATACTATGGACAATACGACAACTTATCTATAGCAATATAAAATATCTGCATGGCGTGATATACTAGCTATGGCAATATGAAAGTAGCAGTGTGGTATGACAGATCAGCTACATTTATATGAAAATCTCGGATATTTTACCTTCTACAGCGCAGAATACATATATTTCAGGCAGTCACAATAAAAAAACAATAATTTTTATTCGAAGAACAGCAATATTTTTTGTTCGAATAACTGTTTTTCTGTGCTTCAACATAACACAAGAAATAAATGTCTCCTGGCGTTCTTTGGTACTGCCAGGAGACGAGTGTTGCTAGTGCTTGTTTGCCATCATGTGAAACGTATTTTTGTAAAAAAAATACTACTGATGTAGCTAACTTGCAGTGGCAAATTGGACCAGAATGGATACTACGAGTATACTCGTGGAGGAGGTCATTGTGAAAAGTCATCATCAAACCTGGGTGTATGTATTGTAGTGTAATGCCTGTTCGACTAGTCACGTCTTACGGCTACGGGCCGGCCGCTAATGTCACGTGGTGTACAGCAGACGAAATAAAGATGGCAGCCTAACACAACGGGCTTGTCGTCTGTCGTCTGCCCCACGTCAGGTTCGAAGGAACCACGACAGTGTTAGACGCTATAGTATTATCTATTCAGGCAGCATTTTAGCATTGTAACAGATACTTAAGTGGTGGTTCGCTATCCCCTTTCACGTGGAACAAACAACTTGGTAAACACTTCAATTACACAATGGAATAGTGACGTGCAGGAATACAAATGACTCAGTTACTGTAGGCTGACTTTGCAATGGAGGGTACGTTCGAAATGTTGAAGACGTGAGGAGTATTTTTCACAATTTGACGCCTCAGTAGCACAACTGATAACCGATGAAGTCATGCCTATTTACATTCAACAACAAAAGTATCTGTCAAAAACAAAAGCAGCAGTCTTAAACACTGGAACCTTCGGTGCAAATGAAATAATGAAATTCATTTTTGTCACTTGCAAATTTTGCAATGCGCCAAACTTCATCATATATTTGATAGCTTTAATGAGAACGGGATTTTCAGCAGGATGCGCATGGCGTTGTATGAATTATTCTACCAAAGCTGTGAAATACAGACACTCGAACCTGGAGCTGGATTATTGCTCGACACAAAGGAATGCATATATCCTTTTGAACAGTACACATGGAGACAGAAATGTGGAGGTGCACCTGATGTCCATGCAAATGAATACTGTTCGTCAAACCATTCCAGAAAAAAACCAAAAGGAACCCAAAACATAATTCCTTTACAATGAATGACGTACACACACAGAAACGTCAAGTAGTACTTGTATCAGGAATGCTAATGATGATTAATACCACGGTATATTTTTATAATGAATCGTTATTGAGGTAATCTGACCCGAGGCAAAACGCATTGACTTGGACTGATCATGTGCTGCTTTGACAGAGAACAAATACTATTATGATAAGGTCTTTCGGATCTGTAGAGTTGGCAACCGAGATTCCGCAGTTTGAAGTCAATATACATCATCCGAAGTTTTTGATGGCTATGCTAATATTTTCACGACAAACACCTTACGTTATTGAATGCACACACTTGGAGGACAAGCAATGTGATGTGTGTTTCTCATTCGAGAACTATCGGTTGTTTGAGTTGCACATTGAAACATGTCATTGCCACAGATGTTTCGCCCACATGATGCCTATGAATAAATAATACTACAGCGCATAAGCAAGTTTGAACCGGTAGAACATCAAGATCCTATATGGCTGTATCAAACCAGTAGTCAGAGAATTTCTTATTACGATAGTACTTACTGAGTAATCCAACTTTCTGTACGAAATGTGACTTCTCACAGTTTGAATTAAATTAAAAAATAATATCAATTACTGATTTTGTGCATTTTAAAAAACACGTTTTCGATGTCTTTGGTTCGGGGATTGTCGTTACCTCACCTGTCAGCTGTTCCGTTTGTGTCCATGCGATTTGACACTGGTCACGTGAGTAGATATTGTATGCTATTCTGTTTGTCTACGATGTCTTGAGGGCCAAAACACAGAATGGACAATTGGACATGGCTGTTGGCCGTAAAGCTAAAACAGGTGAAAAAGGGGTAATTGCAAGGAAATGGAAAACAAGAAAAGTTGCCTTTTTTGGGACGGAATTGGGAAGGTGCAATTTGTAACTGGTTAGATATCACAGGTGGCCTGCTGAGCTATTTCCACTGCCAGGGGATTGGGTAATATCTGGAGATAAAGAAGAGAAGCGCGAGGAAATAAACTGTGAGAAAACCGTTATTTCACAGACAATGATTGGGGTACTGTGTTTGTTGTAAAACTGAAACTGACTGTTGTGCGATAAGGTATATCCCTGTGAGGATTCAGGTTAGAAGTGGCTTTCAGGAAAGCATGCTTGATTATGGTACCTTATTAAATATGAAGTATTTTTTATTGGGCGCTTCTGAACATTGTCAGTGCTAACCATAGCAATCATAGTCCATATGTTAGTATCGTTTAATACGCAAAATATACTTGTTTCGGTATTCTGCGTTTTCTATCAAGGCATTCACACAGAGACGACGTTTATCTTGTCGACAACAAAGTCAACAAACAGTCGACAACGGCTTAACTACCCATCAGTTGAAATACTGCAAATTCATCAGAGGCAACTGAAACCATCAAATGCTGATCATACGCTTGATACCCACTAAATAGTGCAGTGGCGTAGGTCGAATTTTGAGGTTGACTGCATGAAAGCATGAAAGCGGACTAAAGCATGAAATGTTTCGAATATCCTAGGGAATATCATGATAAAACATGTTTTGGGTTTGCCCGATTTTTTAACCCACGTCATTTTCCGAAAAATCCAAGATGGCGTCCAAGACGTAGTGCTGAAGTACACCCAACATGGTCGCTGCTATATGTGAGATATAGTCCCCGTTCAAAGGACTATTTCTACTACTTTCAAGATATCTTTCGAAAACATGTTTTATTATGATGTTCATGCTTTAGTCTGCCAAGTGTCTATACGTACATTGTATCTAAAGGATGTTTTAATTGTTTCAGGTTTTTCTCTACATGATTATAAATAAAGGCCATCTTGCGAACACCACCGTGTCTGTCCACATATTGAGACAAGCCCGGTTTCATCTGATCCTTATAAATATACTATACAATTTTTATACGACGTCAGTAGTGGTCGATGATCCTCACCTTTGATTCCACCCCCCACCATCCCATCCCCCCTCTACACACACACACACACAGGGAGAGAGAGAGAGAGAGAGAGAGAGAGAGAGAGAGAAGAGTACAATGATAAAAGCGGCGTAGCACTAAGCTCATTAACCCGCTTTGATGTGGTTATTGTTTTACAATTACTTTGTAATCACTTATGCTTTTGAATGAATCTGACAGACACGATGTGTAGTTTCAAAGGGACTAAATCCAGTTTCTCTGCAACAGATACAGTTCTTTATTCCAAAGAGAGTATGCTTAATCTCAGCTTGACAAGCGTAACAGATGGTAATAACATGACGACCGATTTCAAGGACCTTAATCTCTCAAGGACATGTAAAGTTCATAAAGCCATTGTGACGGGATGAGCACGGTTCACAAGACACGGACAAGAGGCTGATGAGGACCTCAAAAAGCAAAGAGATGCCCCCAAAACAAAACATTTTCTGTCACTCCATGTGTTGATCTGTCAGTGAAAAAAAAAACAGAATTGAGAAATGATTATGAACGTATACTGTACAGCCCTTCACATAAAAGCCAGGCCAGTTGTCGGTGTTTTACATGGTTTGAAAAAGTGACTGAGCTGGTTTAACAAGTTGGGTAGCAGTTACCACAATTACATCAGCTTGATGTGGAAGTAAGCCTCCACAACACGTTTATTGACCTGGCTAGTCTAGAAACAAAATCGTAATTGATTTGAGCAAAAAATCATACGCTTCTGACTTTCCCACGGGCGATACCATAAGTCGCACCAGCACCAGCATCTGTGAACCCGGGTAAGGGGTACGGCTCGCGTTCATCCTCCTCGCTTAAAATGCAAGCGAAATACAGAAACATTTTATTTTTTGGATACATTTTTGACACATAAGAAATGATAGCAAAAAGTTTCTTACTCTGTTTATACTTACAATTGTATACGCCCACCCTACAATTTCGAATTAACCATTCAGAATTCGACAAATGTATCTTAAGGGTAACAATTGCTCGTATTACTATACATCTACTGGTAGGCTCACAGGTGCAGTAATCGCTCACTAACCATACTCACCAGAGTAACTAAACCTCATAACGTCATGTTATGTTAACAATGGCACAGTTGTTTCGCCACTTCCCTTCCCAGGCAGTTAAAGAAGCCCGAATGTGTCTTTTTCGCATAACTGTTTCTCTTTGGCTTTAGTTAGTAACTGTCATTTTCTTTGAAGTGCCGTCGGTCACATCAGCTGTGCATGTGTTACGTGATCGCCGTTGACGGACTGAAGCTTGCCTTTGAAGGTTAAGCCTGTTTTGTATTGCCTTAAGAAGATTGTATTTGTATGATAAAAACTAAATCCTTATAACGCTCTTTGTGCTTCATATACTGCCCGCTACCACCATACACTGCCATGAGGAATCCTGGAGCTCTAACACGGATAACATATTTCTCAGAATAGCACCGATGACAGATACAAAGGAGAGAAAACTGTAAAGGTTTTGACTGTCTCACAGATTACACATATATCACCAGGTGACCAAATTACAGGAGTGAGTGGCACTTCGCACAGTGTACTTATGCCAGTGACGCACGTTGCTCCCACGAGAGGACTAAGAGTTCTAACGTGTGCATGACGGGCAAGTCGTAAGAGTTTTCTTCGTTACGGTTGCCATTTTTTAGATGGGAAGGGTGGCGGGTTTTGCGTATGTCAGCAGCTGATATGAATGTAGTCTATCAAAGGAGAATCCCTGTTTGAAAAATCCAAATCCAGTCTCATTCTGTTTGCTAAACGAATGACTTGGTTTAAACACAGAAATGTTTCAGTTTCGGAAATATTTAGATTTTGTTAGAACACAATTGAAAGTTTCTGTTTTAAACAAGGACCTGGTTTCCATTTGAAATCTCATCACGTCCGCTGATAGTATTTGCTTGTCAAACAAGACGATGTTTACTAGCACTGTGCATAATGACTGTTGGACAGTCTCGTCGTTATAAACTATATTTAACGCCATTGCGCAAAACATGTGCGATAGTCTTTAATTCAAATGAAACAAATCCCTGGAGTCAACAGAGGTTTAGGATTTCTGTGATATCCCCCCATATTAACCAGTATCTCTAGTTAAAATGCATATACTGTAACTAAAAGAAGCAATATGAAGAATGAACAACCAACATCACAATGGTGACGCGCAACGTGGGTGTAACGCCTGTCAATATCTCTGAAAATGCACCACCACAGGTGACAAGAACCTGAATACTAAACCCAGTTAATATGAACATTATTTATTGAAATATCCCACACTGGCTTTGTGATCTATAAATGTTCATGTCACGTGAAAAGTGGACAATAGTTGATTGACTCGTTCTGAGTTGTTCCCTGACGGCAAGAATACTCTGAAATCTCCATTCTAATTAGTCCGCTTTCACGGTGATAGATTCAACGCAGCCGGTTCAAGGTAACATAAGGTTTCTCAGGTTTGTTAAATTCAGTGGAAATATGCATTTGTGCGATATGTGTAACTATTAATATCTACATGTATGAACCAAGAACACTTCAAAACATCATCTTTCAAGATGTACTGAATTCATCCCACAAAATCACAGGTTTTAGTTTTCTTTCAACAAGATAATATACCAGTCACTAATCAAATCCAAGAGTTAAGATGGCACTCAGTAAACAGTTGTATAAGATGTCAATATCACACCTCGTTCTCTGGACCTATTCATTAATACCATTGATTACAACTCTTGTTACACACTAAGCATTGAATACGTTCGCCTTTTGCTTTGTTTTCATACACGTGAAGCCCGTGAAGGTGATCAAAAGATACTGTTTGCCTCCAGTGTTGTTAGGCTGAGTTCTGTTTGGCCATCTCCAGCGTCATGTTGAGGTCATTACATGGCAGCTGCTATGTTCAGGTCACATTATTTACTCCTCCTGTTACCAATGATTTACTGTTGACGTTGATTGTAATTAGTCAGTAGGAAAACATTACGGGTCTCGTTTTCGATCTCGTCCCGTGATGCGTCTGAATACCTTACTTTAGGAGCTGTTGTTGAAGGCTTTCAGCCACGGCTAAAGGACGGGTTTGGGTGTTTGAGGATGGGCAGTGTGTGTGTGTGCATGTGTCAGTATGAGTATTTAACTGACCAAGTGTAAAATAATCGGCCTGATTACCATTTGAGTGGGAGTACCACAAATCCAGACACCGACGTTTACCTATTTAATTCTGTTAAGATTTTAAGGTTCCGAATTTGATAATGATGCTGACAATTTTGCTGACTGTCATGAGCACGAGACGTCAGGTTACTGTCAGAATTATGTTTTCACTCCTATAAAATATATTCGAAATAACACTGTTGTCAAGCAGTCAAGCTTTCTTCGAGTTTCATACTGTCAATTTCTGGATTGATTCGACAGTGTACATACTGCTCTCAAATACAAACAGTTGAATATTGCATTTTATGAGTGTGGCGTAAAACAACAGACAATGGCAGTCGTGATGGCTTGGATGCGGAATTCTAAAGCCTTGTGTCCCCGAGCCAGGCTAGGTGTCTTTTGTTTTGCAAAATTGTTAAATGTTTGGCCGCAAATGGATTCTTCACATTGTTGCCTACACCCTTAATGCTCAGTGCATGATAAGAGTTGTAATCAAATCGATATACACTTATCATGACTTATTCCATTATGTTGACTGTTTTAATATCCGAGATGGGAGGAATAATTAACTTTCTGTGACTATTTGGCTTCGCATAAAATGCACCAATTGGGCCTCTTGTCTGGACAAGCAGAAGGAGAGTGTAAACACAACTGTATCACTGTTTAGAGCAGTGTACGAAACAGTCTCCACATTTTGATAGCCAGTCGGGCTAGCTATGCCTGAACGCTATTAGCCCACAGAATAATTACCTACCCCGAAATTCGAATGTAGAAACTAAGCCAAATATTACAAAAGGCAAAACACCATAAAAACAAATGAACCCACGAAAATTCAACAGGCATGTGCAATCGGGACAGTTTACTGCTCCGCTTGTATTTTCCTAGCCATCGACTAGTTGCCAAGTGGTTATTTGGCACACTAGTTTACAGGGACATGAATGTGTGTAAACACCAGGTACCGGACACGGGTGCCACAATAACTTCATGATTGTTTGGACAGGTGAAGGAAGAACTGCTGTACAGAAGATACCTACCTCATAACAACGATCGCCATTCAGTGGTAAGTGTGTATAACTGGACATACGCGTACTATCGATTGGTATTTACAGTGATATTTGCACTAAACTCTGAAACCCGAATCTAAAGTATTCATTGTATGAGTAGCAGATCTCGTTTCACTGGTCTGTATTCCTAGTGACTTGTCTACATACTTGTTTACGAAGCTATACGGATCACAACTTAAGATCGTTCACCAATTTTATCATTGTCACATAGACTGAGACGTAACTATGTCAAACAGCATTCTCCCCTTGTAACGTCATACATACACTGAGACGTAACTGTATCAAGTAACATTCTCCCCTTGTAACGTCATATACATACATTGAGACGTAACTGTATCAAGTAGCATTCTCTCCTTGTAACGTCACATACATACACTGAGACGTAACTGTATCAAGTAACATTCTTCCCTTGTAACGTCACATACATACACTGAGACGTAACTGTATCAAGTAACATTCTTCCCTTGTAACGTCACATACATACACTGAGACGTAACTGTATCAAGTAACATTCTTCCCTTGTAACGTCATATACATTCACTGAGACGTAACTGTATCAAGTAGCATTCTCCCCTTGTAACGTCACATACATACACTGAGACGTAACTGTATCAAGTAGCATTCTCTCCTTGTAACGTCATATACATACACTGAGACGTAACTATGTCAAACAGCATTCTCCCCTTGTAACGTCATATACATACACGGAGACATAACTGTATCAAATAGCATTCTCCCCTTGTAACGTCAAATACATACATTGAGACATAACTGTATCAAGTAGCATTCTCCCCTTGTAACGTCATATACATACACTGAGACGTAACTGTATCAAGTAACATTCTTCCCTTGTAACGTCATATACATACACTGGGACGTAACTGTATCAAGTAACATTCTCCTCTTGTAACGTCACATACATACACGGAGACGTAACTGTATCAAGTAACATTCTTCCCTTGTAACGTCACATACATACACTGAGACGTAACTGTATCAAGTAACATTCTTCCCTTGTAACGTCACATACATACATTGAGACGTAACTGTATCAAGTAGCATTCTCCCCTTGTAACGTCATATACATACACGGAGACGTAACTGTATCAAGTAGCATTCTCCCCTTGTAACGTCAAATACATACACTGCGACATAACTGTATCAAGTAGCATTCTCCCCTTGTAACGTCATATACATACACTGAGACGTAACTGTATCAAGTAGCATTCTCCCCTGGTAATGTCATATACATACACTGAGACGTACCTATACCAAACAGTGCTCCACTTGAACAGATATATCTAAATCTATAAAGCTTGCTGTGAAAGAAGGCATTCACGTGAAAACCGGATTTTAAGAACGAATTACAAATGCTACCTGAAGGATAGATGTCTCAAAACACTCACCGACCTCTGCAAAATGTGAGCTCCAAACAGTGTACCATTGCATTTTCCATGAGTAGTGTCTATGATCATTTGAGGAGATGGAAGATGATCCATCATTCAAACCCCTGCTAGGTTTAAGTGGGTAAAGGTAACCTCTGAACCCACATACGATTTTTGGATATCACAAAATATAGGCTGTCGTGACAAAAGCGATGGTATCTTTTAGACTGAAAGTTGAAAGAGTAAGTGAGTTTAGTGTTATGCAATTCGTAGCAGTATATTACAGCAGATGTGGGCATCACACATTTTACCAATGTGGAGAATCGACTCAGAATCTTCGGCTTGACGAGTGAAAGTTCAACCACGACGCTACCACACTGCCCCCTCAACGTTTTGACCATGTACCATGAGACCATATGGCATGCATTAGTTGTTTGCTGGAATCATAAGGGAACCAGTCTTGGGGGAGGATGTTTGAACCGACGTTGAACATAACAATTAAAAATGCAAGAAAAATAGACAACTGATTCCAGACAAGTGACATGGTCACGTGATAAAACCACTAGAACATTTGCACAAATGAAACAAGGCGAGTCCCATGTACATTTTGTCACTGACGTGTCAGTCAA
Organism: Haliotis asinina; assembly: GCF_037392515.1. Taxonomy (NCBI): domain Eukaryota; kingdom Metazoa; phylum Mollusca; class Gastropoda; order Lepetellida; family Haliotidae; genus Haliotis; species Haliotis asinina. The sequence continues at coordinate 45,396,641 of NC_090289.1, forward strand.
CTGATGACACTCATCCTGTCGTTACCGTTGCCAACGACGGTGACCTGTGCCACTTCAGAGTCAAATTGTGTCGGTAAGGGGAGTAATTCTGCTTGTGTAAAAACCATCGAAACATTTCGTGTCCTAACTTCACAGCAGACGTCTGAACATGGCCGTTGTGGCAATGCTAAAACGGCGAAATCTGGTAATTGTAAGGGGATGAAACATAATATGTTTCTTGAGTCAAGGAATGAGGAAGTTCCAGTTTGTACTCATTAAGTTTCACATGTAACCATGGCCAGCTGAACTATTTCTCTGGAGTAAAACCTCAAGAGAAAAAGGTCCCAGGTTACAACTCTTTCAGCAATCCATTTTTTGATGAAACAAGCTACTAACGGTGACTGAGTGGTGAAGAATGAAAATAAGTTCCCAGTTATGTCGGTCGATGCTCATTGTGCCAATGACAAGATTACCTTGATGCAGACATCTCATAGCTTGAATATTGCTAAATGAATGAAATAACAAATATAATTTTGCAAAGTCGACGTCGTTTCAAGTCAGGTACGTCATCAAAGAAATAAAGGTGGTGGGGTTGCCTAGTGGCCGCAGCGTTCACCGAAGACACGGGTTCGATACCCCACATGGATGCAATTTGTGAAACCCATTTCTGGTGCCTCCGCCATGATATTGCTAGAATAGTGCGGAAACCATATTCACTAATCAAACATATAGTGATGTTCTCGACACCAGAAATGCCTCATTTGTTGGAAGTACTTATATTCTATCTACGACTACAGAACCTCACTAATCATTGTGAATGATGGATATTATAATCCAATCTGCATGTCGTTCAAAAAGTCATCTGGATGAAATAAAGCGTAACCTGGTATCTCCATCACACTAGTTAAATACGAACACAGTTTAGTGAAGCTGCTAATAGAATAAATGTAAACAATGTTTCAGCAAAAATGACGACATTTCGTTCTGTTTGTGAATGGATGTTACTTTACCAAGTGATTAATGCATTTTCTCTCAAGCAGAGACAACTTGCCTTCCGAACCAAATATGCTTACTCACCTTGTAGACAGCATGTAACAGATGGTATTATCGTAGCGACTGATTTGAAGTACTTTATTCACTCACGAAGAAGGTTTTCCTCAACATTTAAAGGTCAGAGAGCTACTGTGACATGCTCTCAAGACACGTAGAAGGGACTGATGGGAAGCTCAAGAAGCAAGAAGATTCTCTCAAGTCCCTCACACAAGCCATTCCGTCGCTCGATTTGGTCTGGCAGTGACACATCTAAGCAGAACTGAGAAACAAATATGAATGTGAATATAATACATACTGCCCATCATAGACATTTTTCATGCCAGAAATGTTCTGAGCAAGTGCGTTAGTTGCCATTATACCAGTAATATCACGGCATATGTTGTCATTATACCAGTAATATCACGGTGTACATTGTCATTATACCAGTAATATCACGGCATATGTTGCCATTATACCAGTTATATCATGGCATATGTTGTCATTATACTAGTAATATCCCGGCACACCAGCTGAAGGGGGAAGACCCATAGTGCTGGAAGTTTCGTACGTTCACCACTTAGATTCAAGATCATGTGCATGGTGTTGACCAACAACAATAGGATTCTGCCCTTCCCAAGGGACACAATTCAGTAGCACCAGCCGCGGCACCAGCACCCATGACACGTGGAAGTCGCGGTGGCTGAGCGGGTTAGGCGGCTGACTTTGAGTGCTGACTGTGAGGGTGTGGATTCGAATCCCGGATGGGACTCAACTAAAAAAAGTACTATAATTTGTGCTTTTCTAAGAAAGTGTAATGCCAAATGTAACATATGTTTTATTTGACGACTTTCTCCATGGCATTGTGTGATCATAACCAAGAAGGACCCTCTGCATGGGACCATTGAAATTCCAACATCGCCAATGAAATTCTGTCAGACATCGAGAGAGAGAGAGAGAGAGAGAGAGAGAGAGAGAGAGAGAGAGGGAGGTAGAGAGATATATATTCCAGGAATCAATCAAGCGTACACCACATTAGCACGACAAAGTCATTCATAGTTGCTAACTGACATTGTTATTGCATGATTTCTAAACATTTAACGTATTAAAGTTATCATGTATACATTCCGGATTCCATTCATAAACTGTGACAAAAGTAACACAAGTAAACAACACAAATAACAGTGGCAGAAATCTGCCAGACAGCTAATACGGGCGATATTTAACTTTTTTTTATATCATTTTGTCTTGTCTTTTGAAAGGTTCACAATATGCTTAATGTCTAACGACTCACTGATGACATAAATATTATGAATGCTCAACTGTTGCGTGTACCAAACTTCCCTAATTAGTTCATTTTCAACAGGTTAATAATCTCTGCATGTTTGTTCCACAAAGTCAAGGTAAATATCACAGTTCTCAGATTTCTTACGACAGGATAATATGTTTGTCACTAATCAAATCCACTAGTTAAGATAGCCCACAGTGAACACTTGGAAAAGATAACTGTATCACACCACAGTGCCTATTAATGTGATTGATTACAACTCATATAGCACTCTAAGGTCTGAATACTTTCGTCTTGTCCTTTGTTTTCATACACGTGAAGCCCGTGAAGGTGATCAAAAGATACTATTTGTCTCCAGTGTTGTTAGTCTGAGTTCTGTTTGGCCATCTCCAGTGTCATGTTGAGGTCATTACATGGCAGCTGCTATGTTCAGGTCACACTATTTACTTTTGGCGTTGATTGTAATTAGTCAGTAGGAAAACATTACGGGTCTCGCTTTCGATCGCGTCATGTGATACATTTGAATACTCTGTTTTGTAGATGAAGGGTTTGTGTGTGTGTGTGTGCGTGCGTGCGTGCGTCCGTGCGTGCGTGCGTGTGTGTGTGCGTGCGTGCGTGCGTGCGTGTGTGTGTATGAAACACTAGCCGGATTCCATCTGAGTGGGTGTTCCAGAAGCCCACATTCTGACTACCGTTTGACTGAAGAAAATATAACTATTCTTAAGCGCAGTTCAAGCTGCTAATGACAAACAACAAACAGTGGGACAAACAGGTACACGGTGCCATACATTTGATGCTAGTTTCCAGGTATTTTAATGTTTTTGTCTTTCAGACCAAGGTTCAGGGTCTCAGGTGTCTCCAGATTTGTAAATGTTTGGCGACAGATGGTTTCCTCAAGCTAACTTGCAAACAAAGTCCTTCAAAAAATCATCTAATGAAAATACATACCAACTTTTTACCATGCCGTAGTTCATTACGTGTAACTGTTATGACACTAGAGAGGCAATGGATACTTAACCTTCTGTTAATACTTCGCTCTGCAAAACAATTCACGCAGATGGATTTCCATGACCTTAGACTCAAAGGGAACGTGTAATAAATAATGGCTGGACACGGCTTAGCGGATCATGAACGATGGAAAATATGTTTAAACTCGACGTAAAGGGCATGCTGTAATATTTACCTGTATCTTTTGATATGTCCCGGAAGAATGTTGTGCAGAAAATAACGGCCTCATAACAATGCTAACGATCGCCATTTAAAGTAAGTGCCCATAAAGGAACGTTCTGTCCCCTGATATGTGGAGTGACATTTGCATCTAACGCCCAATATAGAAACTCGATTGTAAATTCTTCTTTTAAATATAGGAGTAGCTGATCCTGTTCGACATTTTTTTGTTTTTGCCTTCTGTACATCTAATAAAGTGATACATATAAACATATAACCGGCGATCAAAGGATGATATATGCACTGGCGTGGTTGCACCAAATAATGCTTGAGTTGAGCAGATATTTTCACTAGATCCAAATGTGTAAAGTTGCTTGGCAACAAGAACGCATTCACCTGAAAATTGGAATGTAAGAATTACAAACATACTAAAAAACTAGAAAACTGTGAGATCCAAACATTTCACCATTGCATTCTTCTGGACATTGTCTGAGATCAGAGGAGCAGAAGACGAAGGTTCATCTCTAAAAACCTTGCCAGTTATAAAGATGTGTAATAAGGTGTTTAGTGTCAACAACACCACTGAACGAATTATAAAGGAAATACCTTTAGAAGCACTGCTTACGCTACCACCACCCACCCATCCCCACCCCCACCACATCGATATATATTTTCGTTACAAGGTTGGATATATTTCCTTCACAACCATTAGCAAAAGTACTAATAATTTTATGATCTAAACATCTTTATACAAATTAAATATCCTTAATGTGCTCAACTGTTCGGGGTGGTATATGCGTTGTCGTCCAAGGCATGGTTTATAACTGTGTTAGACTGGTCTCTGAAATATGTTGGGCTCATGACTCACTTTACACAATGATGGTAATCATCGAACCACTGGGAAGATGTGCAAGAATCATGATTGGTACAGTGTCACATTGGCTATTGTCGAATGTTACGATGCGCACCTTTTGAGTAATTTGTGCATATCCTACTTGACGCATTGCCATCCTATGAAAACCACTAATAGTTGCCATGTAAATGTTACAATCAGTCATTTTTTAAAAAGAACACCATTTTAAAGAATTTAATTCTTCTTGCATGGTGAATTTTAGATTTACAAGACGGTTCTTTTCATTTTCAAAAACGAACTCAACATCTTTTACAACTCACAAAAGTGTTTAAAATACATTTATGGTCCAAGGGATATGCACAGGGACTCGAGTTGGGTCTTTCTTGTAATGTGTTATTGATTTACACAACTATTGTTCAGATTATAATATGCTTCTAGTAACATACGTATTTATGGATCAATGGAAGAACTACGCATGTCGCAAACACACACCTGCAACATACAATTTCCTCTTGATTCTGTATAACAGTTTATCTTGATGTGACTGATAAACTGAAAATATTGTGCTTGTCTGGACAGTGTTTACGTTCAACACACCAACAGCTGCTGCCGGACATGGAACCGTGACTTGAGCAATAACAACCCCGCAAAACTTGCTTGTTTTACATGCAGCTCGCCACACGCCCACAACTTCATGGTGAACTTTCAGTTAAAATTATGGCACTGGTTGATTGATTTATTAGCCTTAAATGAGATGTTAATATGTAATGAAAGATTATTAAATGAATTCTGGAAGAATCGGGGCGTATGTGCACGATAACAAAAGGAAGTAATTGTACATCGGGCGCCCACTCACGGCCATTAATCAATCAATACAGTGCTAATCTCTTGCGTGTGTGTAACTGGTCTTGTGTCCCTTCGTTGATTACACAAGTCAGTCACTTAAGCTCATGGTGATCAACACATCCTTGAACAAAAACGCATTTTGTCCATTTCTGACATTCGGGGATATTATTCTTATTGGATATATGAATCTAATTTCTCGTGTAACTGTGTTCTTGCAGGTCTTTTGGATATGCTATACACGGACACGCCTCGTTATTCATGGTAGTGGGCGTCGAGTGCGGATGTTATAAATAAACTTTATAAATTGGAACGAGCGAGCGAGCGAGCGAGCGAGCGAGCGAGCGAACTAACTAACTAACTAACTAACTAACTAACTAACTAACTAACTAACTAACTAACTAACTAACTAACTAACTAACTAACTAACTAACTAACTAACTAACTAACTAAATAAATAAATAAGTAAATAAATAAATTTTGTCAGAATACGTCATTTTGCTTTTTTTGATGCTTTTTTGTCCTCATTTGCCTCGAATAATCTATCTGCTTCATGACATTTTCTGCAGTTCTCACTTGAAATGCCTTAAACACCCCGACATGGATCAGTATGTTTGAAGTATATAAGTAAGTAAAATTTTTATTTACGTGTTACGTAGTATACAGACATGCAAAAAACGACACCTTAAAGTATATAGCACCCGTCCAGTACGGCCTATGAGAAAACACGAGATGTCAGCAAATTAGATCGGATAAGAATGAAGTAATAGCAATTGTAGTATATTTAAAAAGTGGGTGTATCTTAAGTATCTGTATGGGGTACCCGGCAAAACAAAAGAAAAAAACCCCCAAAAAAACCATTTTATACATAGCAGTAAGAACTGCGTCTAGGGGCACAGCTAAACTTTCATAAAGATTGTATTTCTTCTGTGAAGAGATTTCCTAAGGAAGAAATGTCATTCCTATAGAAACTCATGTCGTAGATGGGAATGACATTAACACTCGATTACCAAGTGTATCTCTTTAAATCATGAGCGTGAACGCTAGCAGCTTGTTCCATGATGCCACTTTCATGAAATCTGCCGTTTACAATGTCACAGTACAGCGGGCACTGAAATGATGTTAGCAAGAGTTTAGTGTGTTGGTCAACGGACACTACTTGTTGAACCTAATTACAAGGAAACCTGTTTTGCATTGATTCTTTCGCAAGCGACAGCATATCAAAGGAATATGAAATGACAATTGGCTTAAAATAGAAATAATTCTGCAGTATTTCTTTGGCGGTGTCGTGTTAAACCAACAGGAAAACGTTTGAATATTACACAATATGTTCTCTCATTATAGGCTTGTGAAAAGAGGATTTAGGTAATTAGGCGACATGAGATGTTTGTTATGTGCTTGCCGTACGCTAACGTGGACATAAAGATCCTTTACGCTTGACATCAAGTACATGTGTACTAGTTCATTTGCAAGTCAAAATGTAATTATTATAATCTGTTTGATAATATCTTATACAAACTGAACTACATTGTAGGAAAAAACAATTTCACACCCTCTCCAGTTTCCGGCGTCAAATTGTTATGTACAATCAACATGAAATTAACACGTCGACAAAATTTGACATATTATTCCAATTTTCGAGACGACAGGACACCCCCAGGATGTAAGCATAACTAATACCCTGCTCTTATACCAATCATCGACGTTTTCAGAGCACGTTTAACAGGGCTTTAACGTTATAGTCTGAAGTAGATTAACCCACTATGTACCAGTGTATCAAACATGTTTGATGTTTTCTCTGAAAAGATATGACCGAACCTCCAATAGAATTGTTCCCCTAAGGTTTAATATTTCCCAATATACATGTAATTCTGTGGGATAGGGTTGTAAATTTTCTCTGTGTTTCTCAAAAGATGCTGTGTGTTTTGTGTTACGAAAACTGTCCAAGCTACACTATTCTGCAAGCTGACGATAAGAGATACATTAAAGCACCAAATGTTTTGTATCTGTATACAATTAAACACCCTTGAACAGCGGGCTGTAAATGTTTCGAGTTGTCTACTTTCAACACAACCGGGAAATGATGACAGCACGATGAATACACTGGGATGTCGGAACAAGCGACATATCGACATGAGAGGCTTTGGCTCAAAAGCGTTTGCCACTGTCTCCGACCTTAACTGGCGCGAGTAGAAAATAGTTCAGTATCTGTGAACATGACACGGACAGGGCAGGTTGATAACAAACACCTCATTTGGGGATCCGGACGATTTTCAATGGAGATATGAATCCAGGACACGTTCCAAATGTTTCTAGTGCGGAAGCAATTTACTGGAACAAGAACTGTGCCCTTGTCGTGTTAGTTATCCGATGGGCCACCTGCCATAAAACACCAGTACTAAGGTGATCGTAAGTCATTATAGAGTTGAGGTTAGCCTTAGTAGAGGTTGCTTCGTGAAAAGCTTGAGACAGGAGTTCATGGCCATTGCTCAAGGGCGATTAGGTGATCGAGCAGACATTTGACTAAGAGCTGGCGACGTTTTGGGGTTAAGAAACCACTTGTTGAACAATTTTCGGGCGTATAATTTGTTGTCAAACATAACTGTTGTTTTAGGAAAAAGCCAACCGTTCTTGTACAGCTCCAGTTCGTTCATACATACATACATACATACATACATACATACATACATACATACATACATACATACATACATACATACATACATACATACATTTTATTACAACATAAAACACCTTCAGTTGACAACAGCAAAATCTGATATGTCTCATTTGACATCCTTTCATGTTTCTTAATCAGTCTATCCCAAAACAAATATCGACGGTGAAACCTCATGCTTTTAGTTACCTCATCACTAATTCTACAAATTGAGACATCGATTACATTAAAAAAGACAGCGTGATACTGACATGGACGGGCCTAGATAACAGACAAATTAGAACCCCTCCCCCATTCACTCTATTTACATGTAGTTAATACTGCAGTAGGAGTAACAACACATAGCATAACCTTATAAGAAGTAATTGGTTATTGAACATCTTACATTTTTTGTTTGACGTCAAGACAAGATATATTTGGTAACGTCGCCATTACTTATCATGTCATGTGTTTTTCATTTATTAGCAAATGTGAAACATTTCAATAATTAATGATTGCTTCTAGTGTTCACATAATGTCTTTGAAATTACAAAAACAAGAATGACTGTTATGCTTTGACCAAGATACTTTGTCTTATGAGTTTATAGCCATGTTTGTCTTATGAATCGACAAAAACGTATGAGTTATCATAGATGAATGCGAACACCATAGAATAATAATCTATTTAATGTTGACATTAGGTCAGATTCAAAATGTGAATGTGATGATTTGCGTGAAAATCTGTATCACTTCATTGTTTCCTTTTTAATGAACACAAAACGAAAATATTTTACCTTCTAAAATTACAAGTGTATGATGCATTAAATTTAAATATCATGAAATGGCAGCAAAAAATCATGCACTAAATCATGCAACATATTAACGCTGTTCAGCAGTACGTCTGAAATAGCAGGCGTGTTTCTCCGAAATATGACAGAAGCGAGGAACATAATGCGCATGCGCAGTAAAGGTCCGCTGATGTAAAAGTGTTGAAGTTTCATAGTTTAAATCGTAACCGTTTTTACTGTTTCGGGAGCGAGGTGTTATGTAAAGTACATGTTGCTATTTTGACGATTCATATGGGCTTTTCTGCGTTTTTCTGCACAGTGGGAAAACTTTTTTTGGTAGTCCTCTGTAAGTGACCCAGTGATCAGTTGTGATGTTCAAGACAGATTTGTGGTCTCTTGATAAATCGCAAACGCGTGTGATCACTAATGGGATGCTTATATAAGTGGATTCGCCTTGGAAAATGTCCAATTAATATTTTGAAAACACATTAGTAATGACAGCATGGACAGTAATTTAGTAAAATATACAAATTGGCTATATTTACGATTTGTGAAGGGCATTTAAAGTAATCGTGCTAAACGAATGACTGCGAATGTTGTCACCGAAATGCAGATCTTTTGCAAAAATTAAACTATAAAGTGCTTTATGTGCGTCATGCAGTTTCGTCGTGATGAGGGTTCGAAGTCATTAATGACAAAGATATCCCTTTGGAAACGGTTGATTTTCAAATTCCGTAATACAAACTAAGGGAACATAACGTTCAGCACGCCATCGCCTTTGTCTCCATGGTATTTCACAGCGCCGACACCGTGGAACGCCGTCATCAGAAACCTTTAACTTACTTTAAAGTTTCATCGTATATCGGCATACATCCTGAGCTTTTAATCGCGTGTACCTCTATCAGCAAAGCGACTGAAACAACAGAAAACCAGGATTCGTCAAGAAAGTTGTCATGGTAATTGTATCTATAGATTGTATCCAAATCCGTCAGTTTCAGTTTCGACACCATCAATCTGTATCAATATGGCAATATCATTTTGGCAACACTGATAACGGTTTACCAAGCAATATCTCACTGATTCCAGGATGAACATTGCCGGTGCAGTCCATGATGTTTCTTTGTTTGCAGGTCATGCAATCATGTAAAGAATGACATACGTGGTTTGATTCCATGGGTTTGTGTAATGGACAAATGCTTTACATGACAATAAAAGCAACAAAAGCATGTCCCTGTTCACTAAGAGTCCACTGCACCATTAAATTTGTATCATAAGCACGGTTGTGTTTATCAGTCACTGTCACATAATACTGACACCAGGGATTCCAAAGAAATCGAGAGCAAACCCAACTCCCGACACAACGGCAAGTCTACCTGAGCATGAATGGCATAGGGCATATGGTACATGTCGTAATATGTAACATCTGGTAGCGTTTTCATTACTGTCGCATCAAATCTGGCTTTGTCCTCAAGTGGCAAATGAAACTTCTTGAAAGTTTACAGCTTACGGTGAATGTCGTAACCTTGATCAGAGAGCATTTGAACACGATCCGTTTGACGAGCTGTGAAATCTTCACAGAAACAGCATGATCGATTGTACCTCAAATGCTTTGCAAAGTAGGCACCAGAGACGTTAGACACCAAAGCCATACTTTGGGACTGGAATTTGTTAAGGTTGAATCCTTTCTAACTGTTAGTATTGCAAACATATCCATCATTATAATTACACAGAGAACATAACTGATTCCACTTTAGCAGATGTTAACATTCCTAAAAAGACTTCTGTTAAACCTTGACAATATCTTCTCTGCAACTTCCAGCAGGCTTGCTGCAGTTATGCGCTTTTAAGGATTTTTTATGGCGTCATTCTGATCTGCTCCATTCTCCTTTTTGTATGGATGAAGCTGTACATTTCCTGCAAGAGCAAGTTGCTGCTCTGATATAACTATCCCCTCTCAGGACGTTGATGTATTATGCAATTGAAAGTTGGAATGCCTTTGGGGTATTCATGCTCATATCTTTGTCAGGAAAGACAGAACATCTACGCATTGAAAGAACATACGCGAATCTCTGTAAAAATATCATGATATCAGAAGTCACTGCATGCAATGGATCTTTCTCGAAATTAGTCGTATAATATATTTATATAGGGCAACAAAGTTACATTACATATGGGTCAGCAAAGTTACAACAGGTATTTGAGGGTTTTTTGTATGAAAGAACAATCGTGGGTTAATGATCTTTATAACCCTCAAGATATATTTGCCGAATTTTGATTGTTTAATAACCAAAGCATACGAAACAGTTTAGGCGGATTTGCCTGGATGTATGAACCGTACAACCCGTCAAATCTGTCGGGTGACACAGTACACACGTGGTACGAAGGACCTTTACCTTAGGTGGAAAGTGGCTGCCGTACGGCTGATCGCTTCAAAAGCTTAGGGCTGACGTATACAATTATGAGTGTAAACAGAGTAATAAAATTGTTGCCATAGTTTCTTATTTTTTTGTGTCAATATATGTATTATAAATGTTTCTGTATTTCACTTGCTGTGAAACAATACCTCAAATTTGATAATTTTTTTTGGTCATAAACAAAGCCATCGCGATGTATCTCCCTATATCATGATATCATGATATCATGATATAACGTTTATATAACGTTTTGCGTTTCATTATGTCCATGGTTTAATGTTGTTCTTTGTATTTAAATCAAAAGATCTTAAGGTAGTGTGAGATCATTGTAAATTCTGTATTTCCTGGGGCCTCTTCTCAATATATACGGAAATTGCTAGGGTCTTACAGTCTCGTACATCAGTTCAAAACACCGTGTAACAAATAGTATACCAGCATATTTTAGGCCTGTCACTAAGAATGTATACTCATTTACATGCATCGCAAAGAATATCGATATGGGATATATCTGCCATAACGCTTCCTCAAATTTTAGACTAATTAGAGTTTTGTGTTGATTCACATCCGGGATTCGAACCCATAATCCCAGAGTGGAAGTGCCTGCTTACCAGTACACAACGTCAGCGATGTCATTCCCTCAGGCACCACGACATTCTACATCATATACGTGCACCTGTCTGACAAGAGCATTGCACTTCTTACGTCGCTGTCAACATGGGTCCTCGTTCAGCATCATCGTGGTTAAAAGGTGTTATTAAAAGGACGGTTTATTTTCTGTTGATTGAAAAACGTTATCGCGACAGAGATGAGCGGTGCCAGGAGAGCATAAACACTGGTTCAAAACTCAGATTTGCTTTGATCATGATTCTTAGTTTGCTTTTCCTCATGAGTTGTAAGTTCTGCAACAAATATGTATTTTCCACCACGGTAAGCGATAAAGACTTTACAGAGGAAATAAATAACAATTAACAGAGAACAACATCAGCGTTCAGTTAAGCGCAATGATGTATCGCAGCTTCATTCATCCTATTATCGACTAATGAAAAAACATCAGTTAAACCACTTGCTTTGTTAGCCATTTAATCACCTGTAATTTATTCTTTTGCACATTATGCAAACCCTAACCTAATTTCGATTTGTAAATTTAATATCCCACCTCGCAAATCCCACGACATTGGTGTAAATTAAGCTAAGAGCATGTTACACAAAAACGTGGACATTATGTAATACGGTGCGTGTATGTGATGGCCGATGGTTCTCCAAACAGCCAATTTGGATCTAACTGCTACGCAATTGTGCAGTGTCCATATTATTTGATACACCCTTATGTTTGCAAACATTGTCCTGTACATTAGTGTTACTTTTAACTATCACCGAGGGACGATCTCGAGACTAATGTTCCCCATGTGTATAAATCGAAGATTTCTGTTTGGCATAAGTTGAAATACATCATGACTGATTGGTACCATAACATATTCCCATAGCGTGTTTAACATGGTTGTAGTCTGCATCTCGGGTTCAGGTACCTGACGATTTTAATTGCCATATACAGAAGCAAACAAAGTCGGTCTTGTCATACAAAGTTAATATCATCAACGCCGTATAATCTAATTTTGATGTGATGACCTCACATGTGTTATATGGTTGTGTCTGGTAGATTAAACATAGTTAATGCGTGTCTCAGCTACATACACGTACATGTAATATTGGCCTGTTATACATCACATATACATATAGACAACTCCTTGAAAAAATATGATCGATCCATATCAGATTTCCATACATATAGTCTGCGTTACTGTCGACTCAAGGGTGTCGTTTCACCTGATATCTTCATATCATATATAAGACTTTATCAAATCATATCAATGTGTTACATATATGCAGTGGGTAGATTCAACACGTCAAATTTACGACGGCACTTGCTGTCACATTTAAAAACTTTGAATGTGAAAAGGAAACGCTAATCCATCCGGAGCTTGATGTACGTCTACTGACTTAACAATGTTTATTCATTCCAAGTCTAAATCCATATGTCCCATTATATCAAGAATTTACTCAGTATTGTCTTAAGGAGACTTCTCCACAAAGTACATGTTTCAATACGTAGACATATTATGATGAATAAGTTGTCGGAAATACAAACATGACACATTATATAAATATGACATATTTTTATGACGCTTTCTCGATTCAACAACAACAAAAAACCTTCCATCATGGACATCATCTACGGCGATCATACACGTTGTATTACTCTTGTCGATACAACTCTGTTGTATTTGGATGGCACGTGAGAATTTACTGTAACAGCTCATACGAGGAATTAGAACAAGAATTAACCCACAAATTGATCTGGAATTGGATCTTTAAATTCGAAGCCAATGCGTAAGTAGATGCTCATGCTGTTGTTCATTGGGTCATTTGGTCCAGACCCTACCATATACCTTTGATATCGCTGAGTCCTGCATCAAAGAACAAACCAACCAACCAACCATCCAACCAAATTAAACTGAGACATTTCGTTCTGGTCTTGTTATACATTTGATGAACGGAAATGAAGTAATTGCTTGCCGAGCATTGTACCACAGGAACTTAATACAGCAGTTTCTGTGAATGACTACAGTCATTTCCGACAATTGACCTCCGTATATTGGATCTGTCATATATTGATAAACGGTGACTATTGTTCTCCCCTCACATTTTGTATTACACGTCTGTGGTAAAGGGGGAAATTCGTTTGAAGTCAATAGCCTTACATCTATATCAATTTAGAGGTCAGGATTCCTTTTACCTGAAAGGGAGTGCTTGATCCGTGCTATAGACCTGCCAGTACAAATCGGCGTCCAACGCAATTGACGATGATTGCAATTAGTCCTCGGGCAGTTGCCAGGGGAATTGGGAGATTGCTGCAGACGCGCTACAGACATTATTACGACCGTATTACTATTGCATTAACTCGTCTATGTAAAGAAGTCCAGATCTTAACTGCAGGGCAAAAGAAATATCCACACGTTCGATCGTGAGTGGAAACGAATAATACAAAAAATGGTTATCCGTTGGTAATGTATTTCATTCGGGTATCAAATTTCGAGGGCCATGGGTTTGGAATGCCTCGGCGCCACTTTTCTGCGAATTTAACAGTTTGATAACGTTTATAATGTTTGTGTCAAGCCACATTTAACGTGTACGTTCCTATGGTCCGGCAGTTTATTATAACAAGCAGTTTCTGAATACTTTCTGAAACATGCAGTTGGATGAAGTTTGATGTTTAGGCTTGTAATTTTTGATACAGCGTAGATATTCTTCAGTGCCTTGGTATCACAATTCTTGGAAATACAGCATATGGCATGACATTCTGATGCTGTTTCTAACGAATGCTCCCTTTATGTCGAGCGAACGGCAGTTTCAGAATATGTTGTCTGCATTTCAAAACATGTCAGGTACAATTAAACAAAATTTGTTGATTCCAACAATTGTTGATTTCATACAACTCCTGTTCAATGTTGTTCAAAGTTGTTTGATCAATGTTACAATTTCTAGAGCTGAATTTACGCTTTCCAAACGTTTTATCGGGGACACGATGAGATCATTTGGTGTACAGTATTAGATATAAAAATGAGGTCCGATGCAAGTCTTTATTGTACCACGTGTTTTCTGCATTTTTAGGTCTTTGGGTGCTGGGCAAAATACGCTGAATACCTGAGCCTAGATTTTCGAAGCTCTCTTAGTGCTAAGATAGTCGTAAGTCAGTATTAAATCTGTACCCTGACCTGGTGTTATCATCATGTGACACATCTCTATGTCCGCACATTCGATGCATATCCTAAGCAGTAATGCTTTTGAATATGGACTATAACTGAGTAATAATGCGGGCGTTTTGACAATTTGTCACATAGTATTTGTTTGACGATTTGTTTATTTGCTTCTTATTTCGGAGTATGAACTCAGCAACGGCACTGAACTTTGAGTTAAATATATTTAAACAACTCGAGTCCTTCTGCAATCACATTTAGCAGATGTGAAAATTACCGCTTTTGGCCTTATTCTGCGATCAGATGACTTTGTGTCATTAATTAAAGACCCGTAGGAAGGACTCTTGGTTACACTTTTGGCAGTTCGCAGAGTATTTCCGACATAGCAATTATATGTTATGTTTGTGCTATAAATGATAATAACCATTCACTGATGCCCTTTCGCGGCTTCAGATTGGAGACACGCGTGTCCATTTGCATACAAGAAACGGCCATGGAAGTTCGTGTGTGGCTTCTTGATGTCACATGATTGTTATTCTGCACGACCTCATGATACATTGTAGCGTTGGTGACCTTGCACGTTTCAGGGAGCATTTACCACAATCGTGTTATTAACTTTCAAAATATATGTAATATCTACAGCATTGAGTACTCGTACGTTATCTGTTCATGTGGTTTACTTGCCTGGCCGTTGAGTGTGTGTGTGTGTGTGTGTGTGTGTGTGTGTGTGTGTGTGTGTGTGTGTGTTTGTACACATATTCTGAAATCATACAATCCAAATTTATTATCAACCTGTGCGAAGCAGCTGTAATATTCCTGATGCGGAGTAAAGCGTTGTTCGTGTATTCATTATCGCCATAATAAGACATTTGCTTCTATTTACAGGAACATTCCAGAACTGCTCCTTTTCACACGAAATGTCCAACTGTGAGTGTTGGACTCAAATGACGTTATACCTGTAAACGTTTTTTAACCTAACGAACGAGCACATAAAATAGCTTGTGTCACAGTAAGCTGTGCGATTGCAGATTTATAATTTTGTCTGTCGCCTAATAGAGATGTAGTTGTCAGTCAAAACAAGTACTTAATTTTGATTGTCGTTATCTTCACCAGACGAATGAGAATTGAAAACCAGTAATGAATCTGCTACTACAACCCGGTATTTTGTAAGATGGAACTATTACGCATAACTTCTAGGCATGACAAATTAGATGATGAACTCAACATCACATTAAAGATCACTCCTATCACATGAAAACAGTAAAAAGCTTTCAATCTGACGCGTACTAGCTTTAAAACAGGACAACAACTTGAAATCACTCTAAACCAGATTGGGGTATTATTTTGACAGATATGGAAAAATGGAATGTATTTGTAATCGACTATGCCTACGGTGCCATAAAGAGCGACATTGCGTGTGCATGACGTTACTATGGTAACTGTCGGGAAACCCATGGCGCTCCGTTGCGTTGAAGAGGCAGGGCGCGGCAGATTTCAGAATTGTTCCCACTCAAGAATAATGCTGTTTTGTTAATATAGGAACCTGAACAACTTCGAGATGATCTTGATAGTTATTTTATTCTGAGACCATGCTATTTTGAAATGGGTTTTGTTGATGTGTACATACTTATATGACATGTATCTCTTTGGAGATTGTTGGTAACTATGGTGTTTCATTCAATCATTTCGTCTTCTTTTCTCGTTACAGCTCTTGAACATATATGCCTTGCTGTGATCTTGTTTGGTGTTTGGTGAAATGAGAATAAATGGCAACTTTACACGTTTTTACATGAAAGAAAATGTTTTAATTGAAGGCACCAAGCCATTAGGGATGTTCATACTCGTATCCGTGTCAAATGAAAACAAAACCCCCAGCTCTTGTAATGGCATAGTAAACGCTATGCGTAATGCGGTAATGTAAAATTTCTTCAGTATTTGTGAACAGATAGCAAATGTCTGATTGCAACAAACACATTTGGGATTTTACATGAGCGCTGACTGGTTCGGCATGGACTTGAAAGCAGGTACATGATAATATGGAACAGTTTGCGTTTGAACTACAGGGACCAGCGTTACTTAGGCGGATGATATACGTTTCAAGCCTCTTTGGACTAATTCCATCGACTTCGTCATAAATCACCGGTTGTGTTGCCCAAGGACTGTCTGAAAAGGAGGACGAGACCGTTTCCATTTCTACCAGCGGCACTGTAGGTAGCGCAGCTGTTAATTGTCTCTAATTCATGACTTTGACTTCTTCAGGATATTTACAAAATTTGCCCACGTCAACTATCTGAACAATTAAGGGCAGGGCATGCTTACCCTTTCGCCAGCACCTGGTGTGTAATCTGTCCACATAACATACATGGCAGTTGTGCACTTTAAGGTGAATGTAATTGGATTTGTGACTGGCTGTGACGGTATGCATAACTGTATGGAGATGTGATATATATTCCTTGCATAGATTTAATGGAATTTGTGGGTAGAACTATTCCCATGTGGTTATGCTTGTGAACGTTGACTGAAATGGATCAGTAACTCAGGCACTGTGTCAAGATAACCAGACAACTTAAGTTGTTGTGCATACATCACTGTCTCCATGTTCCTCACTGTCTGAAGGAATGTCCGTGATAACATTCTTTATCGATGTCTGATACGTTCAACTTACCATTAACTCACACCCCAAACGTACGGTAGTCTTACAAACGTGGTTTATACACTCAAAGCGGAGCCAAAATGAAGCATCTTGATATTTTGCTGAATATATAGGTAACCCGTCATTGTAAGGAAAATTACAGAAGTAGATATACCTTACCATTTTCAATGAATATCATTCCTGGGCCTAGTGAGCGAGTGAGTGAGTTTAATTTTACGCCGCACTCAGCAATGTTCCAGCTATGTGGCGGCGGTCTGTATATAATCGAGTCTGCACCAAACAATCCATGGATCAACAGCATCGCGATCGATCTTCGCACTTGGGAACCGATGTCATGTGCCAACCAAGTCAGTGAGCCTGACCACCCGATCCCGTTAGTCGCCTTTTACGACAAGCATAGTCGCCTTTTATGGCAAGCCTGGGTTGCTGAAGGCCTATTCTACCCCGGACCTCCACGGGTTTTCACGGGCCTAGATTTTCGAACCTCTCGTAGCGCTACGATATTCGTAAGTGACATACATTAACATTAACGTGCGGCTATCTTAGTGCTAAGAGAACATCGAAAATCTAGGCCCTGATTGTTACATATCATTCTGTTCTCAGGTGTGTTATTCATTTAAGATATACGACATTAATTTAGTTAGCTAAAGGCCACATGCAACCAAAAGTCAAACATAATTAAAACACAATTATCACTTATTCATGACATATAATATACATTGCTGCTTGTGCAAAAACAAATATTATACAATCGCGATTCAAAAGTGCAGTATTTTGTACTTGGGCTTACTTCCCTCGAAACGAAGCCCTCGGGAGACCGAACCCAGTCATAGCGGTTGGGTGTTCACTCAGGTGTAACGACGGCTTCTGATTGGCTGATTCATTTGCTGATACGCTGATACGTTGTGTGCTCAGAAAGGTGATCTGTTTCTTGGACATTTTAGAAGTATGACTAGTCACAAGAAAGTAAGATTATGGATAACAACTTCTTTTATTGTACTTGACGCGTTGTGTCAGTATGGATTCATATACCGTTGTCAAATCCTATACACTAGAAGAACTTGTTATCCATAAAGAATGTGTATAGAGATGTTGGGTTTTGTAAATACATGTTCTCTGAATTTGCGTTCGATCCAATCAAAAATCATCTCAGTAGTGATGCGTGGCTGGAAACTCTCATTCGTTCAAGTACAAAGCAGGACTTGAAACTGACAAGAGTCACCAGTTTCCGTCAGGTCCAGTCATCCCAGAAAAATGGATGTGTAGTTTGTTTGCAATCCACAGACATAAACACATGTCATCTGTACAAGTATCACACCTGCCTAGTTGCATAATCTGGCAGGGACAGGATTCGGGTCCACGAGTCATAAATCAATTTATTTTGTTTTTGGCGTATAGCCTGATAGGTGTTAGGTTCAAATTGCATGTGGTCAATGAATGAAGCTGTGTACTGCATATTGTCTTTAGCAGACATATAGGTGTCCATAAGCCAAACACTGAGCTTTCTCTGTGACAGAGGCTGCTTTTCACAATTAGCATGTTTGTTTTATGTAACGAGTAGATTATTTACTTGTTTCTGTACACAACCAAGATTAGACTACAGGTTTCACGTTCCGCGAACCTATTCACTGCGCATGCGTAATGGGCGCAGCGCAGCACAGCTGTTGAAACCACTTTTTTCACCCAGCGCTAGGCGAAATTTAGTGAACTTAGTTTGGTGTCTCTTTGTGTGTTGTTTCGTGTTCGTCATGTGACATCCCGTTGCTATCAATCACATATCCGGCTGTGTTTGTCATCTTGGTTTGTTTATTGTATAATTACACTGTCTGACCTATGATTTCGTTGACATGTCATCGTTTTTGCTCTATACCAGAGCTCAGATATTGATTATGTAACACTTTGGAGTCATCTCTGATATTTTGATATTTGTAACAAATGTCCCTTGATTTGTATCATTTGTCACTGGTTTAGTATGTGTTTATTGTCCTTTGGCATAGCAACGTCTCGTTCGATTCCCCAGAGATGAAAGATCATCGATAAAATGTTACAACCTATACAACGTTATGGAAAAACGAAGCAAACGTCGAAGGAGCTCTAACCTAGTAGTTTCTGCCATTAACTCATCCCACTATGCAAGTCCAGGTTAGAATCGGCCTGTACCCTGGTGTGCCTTGATCTTCAGCAAATGTTGCGTGTCCACTGTGAAAATCCTAGTGAACTGGTCATATGAAACCCTTTATACAGGGACTGGGTATTCAGGCTTCAATACGTAGTTGACCTATGTCATGCTATCCCTATTGAAAAGATGCTCATGATGTCAATCACTGTTTTGTATGAGTGCCGTCATGTAGTTCTTACAAACAAACAACATTAGGCACTGCTTATTAGTAATGCTTGTTGTTTGACGATACGTACATTGATACGTTTGACGATTGTTCATTAATACAGAGAGAGGGTCCAATTAACACATGTACCAGTGAATAGTCAATTTAACTTTACTTGACTCTACCCACTGGTGATGACATACGCTGACTTACAGCGACAGCTGGTTACTGATTGGTGCGATTCATAAACACACGGTCATGATGCAGTTCGGAATGTTAAATCGATTGAAATGGAACGTACTTTGTGGCTGTGTTTATCACCAATATCAGCTGCAAGAATGCCTTGACACATACACGCTGCAATTATCTCAATGGATCTTTATGTGTGGTGCAGTACCAGCGGAACTTTTACTTCTTACAATGCCACACAGTTTCCCAATAACTATGTCAGTTTGCCATTACTTTAAATAAATGCTGCAAAACGTGAATACTGCTTCATCTGTCTACTAAGGCTTCTTAGTGGCTAGAGGCTTGTAGCTCTTGGTCTTGATCGCACTGATATAGCTAAATAATGGAAGTCCGTAAACAATCGAGTCTGAACCAGACAGTCCAGGGATCAACGCCATGAGCATCGATCTGGCCAACTGTGGTTACGGTGACATGGGTCAACCATGTCTTACCAATCGATATCGTTAATCTCTCCATACGACAAGCATTTGTTACTGAAAATCAGTTCTAACCTGGATCTTCACGGGAAAAATGAGACGTGGTCACTTTCGTAGTCGGTGTATGAAAATTGTGTACTATGTCTTCGTTGATACTGACATGAACAAGATCTTGAGATCATTTGGAACTTGCTTGTGAGCGATATTGATCAAACATCTCTGAAGCTTTCTGCTCATGGTAACAAACGTTTGGTCAGTATTCTTTGCTAATTAATTCGATTAGGAATATAAAAGTTATTTTAATTGCATATTTCACAAATAGTTGACTTACAAGTATACTGTTTTGTATCGAAAAACACTAGCAACAATATTACTGAAGATAATGGACGGGCAAAAGGGGTGGAGGGGTAGCCTATTGGTTAAAACGTCCGCTCGTCACTCTAGGTACAATGTTTGAAACCATTTCTGATGTACCCCGTCCCGATTTAGCTATGATATTTAAAAAAGCGGCGTAAAACAATGCTCACTCATTGACAAGATCAGGAAAAAAATACTCCATTCTTGATGACATTGTATAGTTAGTCTTTTCACCTGCGTATACCTATTACTGGGAAAATGTACCCTATTTGAGAAAGACGAGTTCAATATGGATTAAACATCATCCAGTAGACCAAAAACAAAGATCACGCTAGTACTCTTCACTTTCGGTGTATTACTAACAATGAGGAAACCCAATACATTATCCGATATGAATTGGACCATCTGTCAAACACACACACACACACTACTCATTAAGTGAGTCCCTCATACTTCGACCAACCCATTTGCAATGAGAGATGTCAGCTATCGCGCCCTTATTGACAGATCGTAAAGAAAACAGTGTCTAAAACATAAACCATTCCTCATGTGACTCTCCCACTGACCTCTGGTGGGTGCCCTGCTCGGGTATTGGTTTACCCGACTGAGAGTCAACTGTCACGTGACTGCTGGCTTTCGTCAAATCAATTCCTAAGACCGGAGATACCAGGGAGTGTTGCGGAGTTTATCACAAGAGTGTGGGCTTACTCTAGGTGGGTGTGGGAGAGCGAGAGAGAAGCACAATCAGCAACAAGCGAGAGAGACTGGCTATAAATTATTAAGTCGATCGTGGCAACAGCACAACTCATAGCAGGAGCGACAGTCCTACTCTTAACAGGAAGGAGCTCTACACGCGTAAAGGTAGGAGTACCAAACTTCTTTGGCTGATTTTTTTCTCCTAAAAGCCAAACAGATTAAAACTTGGTACATCTTCGCTTCACCATTACCTAATTTTTTTCAGTCAAGCGAAACAGCGTTGCTCAGGTGAAAAAAACTATGCCGTCGTGTTTTCAATTCTAATTTTGCAGTAGTAGACTCAATGGCGCATGCTGCTTTTAAAATTATATTTACTTGATGTTTTTTTGCGTTATCGTAACGCTATGATTAAAATAATGTTACGACAAATCACATAGACGTGTTCTCAGGGCGTTTGGAATAACAGCTACTTGCACTTAGCACAGAGAGACGCTAAAGTATCTATGTATGCGAGTTATGGATTCCAATGAGGTGCACTTAATTTTTTCAAAACGTCGTTTCCTGTATCTGTCTCAAAATCGCCTCTTCGAGTGCAGTTTCGTAATTATTTTGAATAATTGTCGGCGTGCAAACATTGAAATTTTGTCTGAAGATTACAAAAATTACATTTTACTCCAGGTGCTTGAATATTGTCAAACATTTTCTGCACATTCGTTTCGTCTCAGTGGAGTGATAGTTTGGGTACACTTGTACTGAGTAGACATGTTTTCTTTAAAGTAATTATATATAAAAGGGAAGAACAAAAGGGCCCTTTATTACGAAAACCACATAATGTCAATACAATTCCTTTCCGCTGATCCTTCTATCATTTTTGTTCATGTGTATTCAATTGTAATGATGTAGATGTATAAAAATGGTATCATTGGATGTAAACTTGCTCTTCAAATAGGCAGGAATACAAGATAAGAACCGTTCTATTTTTCATTTCTCCAGGCACTTAATGTGTTAGCCATGTGTTATTTGGAAAGTGAAAGTGAAATAGTTTCGTTTAGTATTTGGTTGTGGGCGTGTTGGTCTACCGTGAAATGTCAGCGTCTATAAAGACGTCACCGAAAGGTTACAGTTCCGTCAGGTAGGACAGGCACATGACACGAGCGTTCTTAGGAATCATGCAGCTGCCAGAAGTATCATGATACCTGTATAATGTAGCCTTGCACTCTTACAATGTGTTAGGAATGTTGGAGTAACTTGTGACCGTTCTCATTGAACTTTAATACAATGGTACGTTTTTTTAATGCCTGGCGTCAGAGAATTTCCAATAATGTATTAATATAAACGTTTCATTGACATTATGTCGAACTATCAGTTTTAAAAATATGATTACAACGTTTTCATAACGTAAATGATAACCCCCTTTACTTCCTCTTGATTGATGTCAGATATCCATTCTAAACGTCAATGCGCGATAACGGTAATGAATCTCAAATATCTGTCAGAACAGATTCCATAATTCGTAAAGGGGAGCACATTTGTCAGAGTTTTATCGGAGATGAGTGATGACACGTGTTAAGAGTAAGGATCTTTTGCTCAGACGGGACTTATGTTAGGTAACTCCATGAGAAATGGTATGCCGTGTCCAGTGACTCATTCTGAATGTCCACCACAATATATTTGTAACGACACCTGGTACCAATTATCATGAAGCTGAGCTGTTAACAACTTGTCTTTCCAGTGTTGATTTCATAACCTGAAGCTGTAGCATGTAGCTCGAATAAAGGGACATTTCAGTATCAAAGTATTGAAACGATCGTTCTTACAAACACTTTCGTACGGAGACAGTCACCATTAATATTTCTATACAAGACATGGGGTAAGGTTTTATAGTTACCACAAATGCAACGCTTCCATTTTCCATTAGCATGTACGTGAGCTAAGACAAATTGGGAACAGGTGTCCGATTCGAGAACTCGTGTAACTATTACCTTTCTTTAACCATGACTATTGATTCATAATGCTGAAGATGTTCACACAGATATGCTTCAAATTCACTTCGGACAATATATTCAGACACCAAGGCACCACTTCAATACCAGTGTATTCAAATATGCATGTACGTTGGAACGTGGCAAAAATAATACATCGTATGAACAGCAAAGGCACCCGAAAGACAAAACAAATCAATGTTTCATATGAAATGTACAAAGATATTTTGGATCTGAAAGCTAAGGTGCAGGTAGAACAGAAACAACAGCAGCATTGGCTGACAGCTAGAGCTGTTTTATCCGATTATTGCTGGCACTATGGGAATTGGGATGTTGGAGGTAAATTTTGTGCAATGGGGATTTGGCTATTTAGTGTCTGCTTTGCACAGTGGAGTTGGGATATTCGAAGGATGTTTTGTGCAGTGGCAATTGTGGTGTTCCATGTATTGCTCAATTGGAGTTGGGATAGTCGATGTATCTTTTGTTGAATTGAGATTTGGAAATTCAGTGTATGTTTTGCACAGTGGGGTTGGGATATTTGAGGTATGTTTTTGCCAATGGGAATTAGGATGTTCAGTGTATGTTTTGTGCAGTGGGTATTGGGATATTCGATGCATGTTTTGTGCAATGGAGGTTTGAAAAGTTAGTGTATGTTTTGTTCAGTGGGGACTGGGATATTCTATAGGCAGCTTGGGACTGTTGAAGTACTCCCCAATTGTCTAAACACGTTTCTTTTGTACATTATGTGTGGTAGTTGGTCTGTTGGAATAGGCTGGGTTTGTTTGGCTCCGATTCTGTTATTTACAGAACGACGCCATATAGAAAGGAACATTGTTCCAGCGTCCAACAATAAACATACTCCCTGATAGTTCTATACTAACAAAGTGTTTATGAGAGATAGAGCAAGAACACAATTAGAAGTACAATAATGACCTGAATATATAGTGTCCAATTTTCAGTAATCATTCTTGTAGTTCATAATAGGCAGCTATTCTAAGCTGTCATTAGATTTCCAATAAGTCCCCTGAAGTATGTATGTATTAGTACTGACATTTTCCAACATATCCAACAGTAGCCATAAAAGGGAACGAACGAAAATACAAAGGCATCTAAATAAAACATTCATATGATGTCATTGTTTCAAAAATACTCTTGTTGTACTGCCTTTATCTCACATCATTGCTTAGTACAGCCCACTCTCGTTAAAGTCTTTATTGTTTCTAATGAATTGCGAATAATCCCGTGGGAGCTTATACCGGTGTGCCAGCCTTTGAAATACATCAAAGCAATCTCATTTACTCAAATGATGTTTCATCAACAACACGTTTCATTGTAGAAACACCGTGGACGTTGCATTTTGGGCGCATCAGTGACATGGTGCGTGAATTCCATATTTCGAGTATATTGACCATCACTTCCTTGTTTTGAATTATACCATACATTCCCGTGTTTGTTGACCATCAATTCCTTATTTTGAGTTATACAACATATTCTCGAGTTGTTTGAGGCGAACAGTTGCCTTGCCTACGCGTGTGGTAATGGCCAAGTCCGCGAGCTTGACCACCCGATCCCGTTAGTCGCTTCTTACGAAAAGCAGAGTGAAGGCCAGTATGCTCACATGGACCTGCACGGGTAAGACATAATTAAGTCTAATACTGTACCATCAGATAATGAAAATTGTGTTTGGCGATGATAGTGTTATTGGAACATATTTATTACGATAGGCTTTATAACTGACATATTTCGAGTGCAGGCGAGTGCATTAGTAGTTTCATAAATCAGTAAGCTATTTCTAATTTACACGTGACCACGAACACGATCTCATGGGCGGAACCAGAGGAGGGTGCAGGCGGTTCGGCATACTTACCCCCTCATTTTTCCTTTGCCTTGTGAACACGACTTATGACCACATTGAATGAAGACGGGACCACAGGGTTCGAACCCCTTGAAACCTCGCACCCCACCCCACGGTCCCTTTCAAAATTCCTGGATCCGTTCATGGATCTAATCAATCTGCTGATGTCCAGGAGAAACAGAGTTTTCATTTCCTCATATCGACATCAGGTAGACACCTTTGTTCACGGTACTTGCTGAGATGTTGAATTGACTCGGCCTTCGATTATGTACTGTACGTGTCTGTATAACATCCGGAGTTGATTACGATCATTAGACAGTTCACCGCTCACTCAGTCTCGCAGTACCTCAAGCAGTACCTCACTCACTCACGACGTACCGCACTCAGTACCTCACGAAGTAATTTGGTCTGTTAGTCACTCACTCACTCTCTAAGTCAGTCTCTCAATCGGTCACACAGTCACTCAATTAGAGAAGCAATACTTCATGTAGAGCCTCACTCAGTAACTCAGTCACTCAAACACGCAGTCACCCACTCATTATAGGACTACACTTCGTGCAATGTAGCAGAAACATGTGCAACGCTCTCCTACTACCAGCACAACTACTACAACTACTGCCATAACCACTACTATCAATACTACCACTACCACTAACACTAACACTAACACTAACACTAACACTAACACTAACACTACCACTAACACTACCACTACTGCGGCTGAAGAGAGCGGCCAGTGATAGCTGCTCAACATAAATATCAGTAAGACTGTTCCTTTAAGAGAGAGTATCGAATCGATCCTAGACCGAGCCTATCTGATCTTGAAATCTCACGAGAACATGTTTCCAGTCATGGAACCATTTTAAGTCTCTTTAAACAACATGGGTTAGTCCAAATGCAATCGTATCTGTCATCACTGAATTCCCTGGGAGCTCCTGATGAATACAACCCTGTCTGTCGATTGATAAGGGCTTCTTGTCATTTATGCTGATAATACAAGAAATTCCACCGAAAATAATAAAAGCATTTTGGTGTGTATGTTACATATATATAGTCAAGACAGTCAGTAGACTTAGTTATAGCAATATTCCAGCAAAAGTAGTGCAGTATTCTGTCAAAAGAACAGAAACGTGTGCAATTACAGTACGAACGGACGAATGCATATAATTCCACTTCTTTACCAAACACTCATAATACATCAGTCAGAGTACAAACGCCGACCATCAGAATATGTAATTCTTTTCGTGTCTTGGATTTCAAACATATCAAATCTTTATCAAAATAGAAAACAATACTAAAATGGTATTTAATGTTCCTCCTGGGATTCCAATGTAAAATCTTCGGTTACACTCCTCAAATACCATTCCTGTATTACCATAAAGAATATTCTATCCCTCTCTTGGCATCAGACTTCTTGCATTCGTTTGTAAGCGTGTCTTGTTGCATCCAAAGTCAACTTATACCACCACTCGCATGTGATACCCACATGACACATACTTCACAAATGACCTTTTTTACAATAATAAGGAACATGAAAGAACACGACATTTGATTGGTCATTGATTGTCCAAATGATAACCCGGTTTTCAAACTAATGTTTGGGGGCACAACGTACCAAATGTCATAACAATACACCCATCCTGAATCTTATGGGGTGTGTAAAACATAAAGTACTACTTACCCTAGTCAAAAGAGTACCTGCCAATAGCTTGTGAAATACATATGAGGATCCTGGACACAGTGTTATGGTTTGTTACACATGAGTCCTTTCCCATGTCCTGTAAAGTTCATTTAGGACCTCCGCTGGTGCTTCTGATGAATAACGGTCAGGTAGAGGAGATCTCGTCTTGTCGAAGGAAAAGGCAGCGGGACAGGGGATTGATCTCATTGACGCATCCAACAGTAAGGGGCAAAATGAAAGAGTGGTCGGCACGGTTTTAATTAAGTGTGTGAGAGACATGTTCATGAAACACTCCTGACATAGAGAGAACACTGTGAAACCGACATAAGACCGGACAAGTACGCGCGGACATGTCCTTTGGCTTGTCATCAAGTCAGCATTTCTCTAACGTCAGTGTTCACGCTGACATACACGTGTGAGAACATCTCATCAGTAACAAAAACACATGTTAAGTAGGATTAAGGTAAAATACACTTTAATTGTACTGTACATAACGCTTATAAATCGGCCCCTGCTATCTGTCGCGATGCAAGTTAATAATAGCCTGACACATGATCTAAGTGTGATGCCGTTAGGAAGTTTACTTTCCGCAGACAGCATAAGTTCGACACGATGTCATATGTTTTTTAAATTAAGAATAAATAGAATATGCAATTGGCAAAACAGAAACTTTTTGTCATCGATTATGTTTTTCATCTAACTTACCATCTGAAGCTCCACACGCTACACGATTACGTCCGAGACAACCTGACAAATGGTAACCTGCGTTCCGCCTTCCATGTATTATCGGTACACGTATATGTTATGATGATTCACTTTCATTACTATTGACTGTTGATTTATTGATACACGTATCTGAAATGTATTTGCTTTCACGCAATTTTCACGTTTTGCTTGTTTGATCCAGTTAACAGGACGTCTCGCTATCCGGACGATTTTCGAGTGAAGCCAAAACGTCCGGATAAACGGGGTTCGACTGTATTCATTTTCACCCCATTTCCCCACGCTACGTGTGAAGGAAGACTTTATTGATATAAAATATTGTAATTGTTCCATGTTTATGTAGATAATGGACACGAGTGCTAGATGTGCTGTGGATATTTTTCAAGTTTCGGGTGATTGTCTTTGGCATTAGGCTTAGATGCAGCTCCTAGATAGGAACGTCTATACACATCGAAGAACTGGTCTTCAGTTTTTGGTTTAGGCGGCAAGTTATGAGATTGGGTTAGATTCACTGAGTTGGTTGTTGAAAGATATCATATACCATTTGTTTATGATGTAGGTCATTAAAGACTCCCTGACATAGCTGTATATTGCTGACTGCAAATAGCACAGACCCGAAAGACCCAAACTGCTAATACCAAACTCCAAATCCTAAATAACCCATGAAGACCTGTCTTGAGCAACCTATGCTAGTGACAGGCGACATCGGGATCTGGTGGTCAGGCTCACTGACTTGGATGACCCATGTCACTGTGTCTCATTTTCGTAGCTCGATGTTCATGCTGTTGATCACTGGTTTGACTGGTCCAGACTGGATATTTACAGACTGCCACCACAGATACGAAATAGTTTTTCGTTAAACTACTAAGCAATCAACCAACGCACAAAAACTCCAATTAGAATGAAATTAAAATGAAAAAAAAAACAACAACCCGTCAACCACACAAAAGACGAAAGAGTCCCACTGTACATTTTCAGATTTGGAAATGCGTCATGAACTATCTTAGCTGAAACGACGTGAAGGATATGTGGTTTGAGAACACCGTCAGCCTATACCACTTGTAACCTGGCGGAAAGTAATAGTTTGGAATTTGCTATGGATTGAGAATATTGGCATGCAATACTTCCAGCATATACCTTAAATTAAGTGGACAAGCATCCACTCCTCCATGGTAAGTGTGGGCATTAACTCCCATCGCGTGTAATTCTGAGAATAGTTCCCAGATTACATCCCCTTACAGAGCACTTAAGGAGAGAATATTTGCGATTGCAGTAGTGCTTTGTTCCTTCTATGGCTTGTTTATACGTGATATGGTGTATCTTAATAGCAAACGAATTACGTGCGCTGAAAGGAGATGGTAAAACCAAGGAATAACATACATGACTCGACAACCTGTGCACGCTATATGTGAAACGAATACATGCACTTGTATCGGGAGTGTCAAAGCGTGTTTTTACTGACTCCTGCGCATTACATTCCATTAGCAGCGGTTAAAACTTCTCGGCTGCCTGAAACACTGACTCCGTGATCGAATCAGTCAAACAAGACCCCAAAACAGATTTAAAAACAAATAATCACCAAAAAAGCAGCAACCCCCCGCCCTAAAAAATAACAAAGCACACAAAAAAAAACTCCGAAAAAAACCAAACAATCAAAACAACAACAAAAAATAGCCAAAACAATAAAACAAAACCAAAACCTAAACACAAAAAACCACAAAACAAAATAAAAAAAACATAAAACCAAAAAGACAAACCAAAACCCGAAAACAACAACCCGAAAGACAAAAAAAAAAAAAAAACACATAGAGAGTGCACATATAAATATGTTCCGTATGTTTGTACATTGTATGTTGATCCACGCTGCACCACTCAGCAACATTCTAGCATATGGAGACGGTCTGTAAATATTCGAGCCTGGACCAGACCATCCAGCGATCAACGGCTTGGACATCGAGCTGCCCAGTGGGATGCGATGACTAGAGCCAGCCGAGTCGGCGAGCCCGGCCACCTCGTTTGCCACCTCTTACGATCGCGACAGGCATGGGTTGCTGGAGGCCAAGTCTAACCTGGGTTTTCACGGTTTTATTCTATTACGATTGTGCTCGAATATACTGTGCATCGGACCATGCAGTTACTATTTAGATAACACAACCTATTTTTGCTATAGATATGTGGTGAAGAACATAACCGCCATCAAATGGATATCTTTCAAAATAAACGAATACATAATTTCTCTAATAACGTTAGAGTGAGTGAGCTTAGTTTTATGCCGCTTTTAAACAAATTCCAGCAATATCACGACGGAGGACAACAGACATGGGTTTCACACATTGCACCCATGTGTGGAATCGAACCCGGGTCTTCGGAGTAAGGAGCAAGCACCTTAACTACTAGGCTACCCCACCGTCCGAAAAACGTTAGACATAACTCTTGGATAATATTTTCCATTGCATATCTATAATTCGGTTATTCAAACATTTCTGTCCTCCACATATACAATATCGTCATATATCATCTCCTGTATAAGGGGTGGTGGTGTGGCCTGCTGGAGACGCGGGTTCCATCCCCATAATGTGTAAACCCATCGCTGGAGTTCCCGCCGTGATACTGCTGGAATACTGCTTAGAGAGGCGTAAAACCATACTCACTAACTCTCCTGCACAAACCACTTGATGGCAGCAGTAGCAGATTTATCACCTCGAAGAAAGAAATGGAACCACCCGTTAAATCCCCTATGTTTAGAATGTCGGGTAATCGACGTGACTTTTCACGCTCTAACCACTCTACGCCACATTCACTGTACGGTCAGGACTGCATGATGAGAATACGATCTGACGGGACTGGGGATGCAGTGTGTATGATTGAAATGTCAATTATACAAATATTGAACAAATCACACTGAGCGGTTGTTAAAAGCCCATTAAAGTTCATACCAGCTTTCCCGCTCAGTCGAGGCTTGTCAAACAATATGTAGCGATTATATCCGGTGTGTTCATCTCGGAAACCCTATCCCACGTGCGTGTTATATTGTGCCATAATGTGTTTGTATTCTTAATGATGTGATGACATTTCACATAAGTTGATAAAAACATGAGATTTATCGTAAATTGCTGTGGCATGTGATTCAAGCAATGTACACAGTAAAGATTGCTGCAAAAATCTTTGTAATTGCCTTTGTTCGTGTGACAAGCATGTGACTTGGTATCCATAGAAGAAAAGTTCAGTTGGTACCTACGGATTAAGCGGTGACATAACTATTATGATACGCAAAAGGGTAAACGTGACTGCAAAATATATTAATCTGACCTGTTTGTCTGAAATCGATGTGATAAACTGTTTGGTTCCTCCATCCACATAGGTTGAAATTTTGTGGAAATGCTTCAAAGCTTTTCGTGACTGTACAATCGGGCATGCTGTTTCTAAGTTGATTTTAAAGACAATCCAGGAAGATTCCATACAGTCTTACTCTAGACGTTGTTGAAACAAGGTCACAAGATTCAAGTATCATCATTTCCCAAAGTTTGATGGTGGGCGTGTGGAGAACCTTTCTAAATTTGTCCAAGCAAATTCCGTACAATCGTTTTTGGTTCAGCACTACACTCAATACACGCAATATCCCAGGTATATGACGGCAGTCTGAAAACGAACGGGTCTAGACCAGGCAATCCAGTGATCAACACCATGAGCACTGATCTACGCAATATGGATACGATAACATGTGTTTATCAAGTCAAATCAGCCTGACCACCCGATCTCTTTAGCCGCCTCTTACGACAAGTGTGATATATTGAAGATCAAGTCGAACTCGGATCTTCACGGCTCTCCGTATTTGGCTTGAGGCATATGTTTCTGAATTATTTTCCATGTAGACAATTAACGTACGCCATTATGAGTGGCGCCAGTGAGGCAATATATTTGCATGGTCACTTATTAGCGGAAAGCAAAGACAGTGCCTCGTTACATTATAAAGTTATTCCCGCACACGTGCTGATAGTACGGTCGGAATAATAGAATCAACAAATGTCCCATTGGTGTGGACAGGGATTGTCGCTTATGTTATTTTGTACGCCATCAAAAATAATGGTCCAGGTTCTCAATGAAGCTGATACTGATATACCAGAACTCTTCGAATTTGCCGATTTTAATATGTACAAAACGACAGTTGGCCGACAAATATTTTAAGGTATTGAAAATGTAAAATATCAGTTCACGTTTAAATGTGGATTGTTCAGATTCGATTGTTTATAAGCAATATCGTACAGCTGTAACACTAAAACAAGTACGAGTGTACATACTCATGATATAGTACCTCGACCTGCTTAATGCATTATGTTTATTAACGGTGTGTAAAGGGTTTAGTCGTCTGTGACCCGTGAAGGTCCTGGGGTAGAATAGGCCTTCAGCAACCAATGCTTGCCATAAAAGGCCACTCAGCTTGTCGTAAGAGGCGACTAACGGGATCGGGTGGTCAGGTTCGCTGACTTGGTTGACACATGTCATCGGTTCCCAAATGCGCATATCGATGCTCATGTTGTTGATCACTGGGTTGTCTTGGTCCAGACTCGATTATTTACAGACCATATAGCTGGAATATTGCTGAGTGCGGCGTAAAACTAAACTCACTCACTCACTCACTTTAGTCGTCTCTGTTTGCCATCATAGCATATGTAAAGTCAGTCTTTGGATATGTGTTTAAAAGGAACGTGCACACTTCAGAGGATGGATACCGTGGTTTGTGCGCATATCGTAGGCGACGGGATGTGGCAGTAGGCACGGATATTTATGTTGCGCAGTTATTGCCTTTTTCTTGCTTCTAATCATACTTCATGATATTTGGGCCACACAAGCATTTATCCTGAGGTAAACCTGGGCAAGAATTATTTCCCCTGAAGACATTTAATTTGGAGATGATGCTGATACCCTCTTGCAACACATTTTCATATATTTTGAGCATTAACCTAATGTGAATTTACTGTATAAAAATTCATGTTATAAAAAATCTTTTACCGATGAATCAGTTTTTTAATGTGTTATTACATACGGTAATTGATGTGTGGAATCCTACATACTGCCTTGACATATTGATTTTCCTGCTCTATTCTATATCAGTACTGAAATATCTTTATACAAAAACATATATTGAATAACGAGAGTAAACAATTTACTTTTGAGAGAACGTTTATTGATATATCACTTTTTACAGACGCTGCCACGAGAGGGCGCCACGTGCAAAACAAGTGACATTGTGTCTTCTTGTTTTTGTTTCATTATTACATTCGAGACACATTTTCCTACAAAATGATACCAAATTTAGCAATTTCTCGACATTTTGATATTTTGTATCCACCCTTCTTAATTGCTTTCTGACGCAGAGAACATGGTTCGGTCACTGTTCCAAGTCATACTTAAGTTTTCTGACCCGAGATGTAAGTGTATGGACGTTTGAGAATTAAATATATTCTTAAAATATCCTTTCCCCGTCAAAATAGCAAATGGTGGCTATCTTGGTAACAACTGATTGAAGTCCACCATAGCTGTGTACTGTCACTGGATTGTCTGGTCCAGACTCTATTACTTTACACATCGCCGCCATAAAGCTGGAACCTTGCCTACTGTTATGAACAGTATGTGATAAAGGGCAATTTTCTTTTAGATTCCTCATTTTCCAGACTAATAGACGCTTAGGTGTCATTTGCAATAATGTAACTGAATCCACATGTGATCTGAGCACTGGTGAATAGCAATATGTGACACTTCCTGGTACAAAATTCTGATGTCTCGTTACTGGTGATGTCGATCAGATGTTGCGACTGTGAGGGACTTCAAGGACATGAAGGACATTTAAACATATTGGAACAAACGTAATTATTTCTCGAACAATACTTTTACCAAATGTGACCGTTGGGTCAAGTAGCTTGTGATTCTTTTGTACAAAAAATTCATCTGTTAAGGTTGCATTTACATTGAAAACACGTTTCATTGTTCATAAAATTATATTTAAAAGAACGACAGATTGCCTTTCCAAAATATTGAACTAAGCTAAACTATGTGTTGACCTAGTTGTGTTGAACTCACGTTGATGTTGACACTTTCATCAAGTACGTATGTCGGCTGTGAAGAGCAGTCCTGGAGGACAACCGATGACGCATGATCCCTACCATATCAGAGCTATACTAACGTAAATACTGAGGTATCGTGTCGACGCATATGACCTATGCATTAATAGCATGTTTACATTTAACTTACAACCATTTATTTCTGATAACGCCATTCCGGGTCTGTTGACACGACACTTCCAAATCGCAACATAACATGGCGAATAGCGAAAAAGCATCATTCGATGTTATCTGTTGAAATAACAAACAGTGGGAAGGGTAAGTAAACATGAAACTATCGTGAGCGTTGAAAAGGCACTGCATAGCATCAAGATGTAACTGGTGTGTCATGATAGACTTCAGCTTAAAATTTCACTTACTGAATGGTATACAGAATGCTGTTACAAAAGTCGAAACATACGCATAGATTGAACCCGGAGCAAGTGACAAAGAGAATATTCTTTTACACCGATTATTTGACAACTCTATGTTGACGGCATTTGTCGATTTCAGTCTTGTACAGGTAGACCTTTGATAGATTACTGACTTTTATCATCCACTGATTGAATTGAATTCCAGGCGAAACATGGGGAAATTGCGCTCATTCGACTCATTCGACAAACGCGTGGTGCCAGACACAAATGTTCATGAAAATCAGGATGTGATAAAGTTAATTATGGACTTGAAAGATAGAAGAGTTCTCCATAATCTCAAAGACCATCCTGTCATTTCATATGAATGTGTACAAAATATTAAAAAAAAATATCTAGCAAGTTGTGATGACACAGAGTGAAAAACAAACAACCAACATATTGGAAAATTCAAAATAGCAAGGAAATGCATTGGGCAGCATTTTTGTAACTCATGCGTCAAATCTGTTAATGTCCTCCGAATATTAATGTCTACCATAAACCGTTTTCTAAGAATAAGAATAAGTCATTTAATGTTGTAATACTGATCAAATACTTTCAAGCAAGAAGTGTATGACGTCATAATAACAAACGTCACAATATGTACCAGAACTGTCAACAGAACATGTAACATTTTTGCAATATGAAACAGAACAGAGGTTATTCATTTACTTTAACACACCAAACCCATCCCATCTTACATAATGGTATCGAACTGCACCGTGTACATAACGTAACGTTGTTTGGGTTGGACGTCAAACGTGGTCTCAACACTGGAAACAAATGATCACAAAAGACGTACATTTGAAATAAGTCGTATTATACCCACATGTGTGATTTAACCTGTAACTATCACACCCCCACGCCTTGCACTCAATATTGACAGTGGGAGTCCTTGGTAATGTAACCTAATTTGTAGTGGGACTCGTGTTTAACAGCACGTCATCAGAACGCTTTGGACAAATATGCCCATATTTGGCCTTATGTTGATCTAAAAGAAGATTGTGATGTCGGTGCGTGAAATTTCATAACGTTTGACACCAGTGGCCTGTAAAGGTGAACGACTGGCCTGTCCGATCTCATCGGATGATATTTGTCTGCGACAGCGTTACCAGGTTAGTCTTTTTGCCAATCCTCCTCAACAGTTTTTAACTTAATGCAGATATGAGTCCAGTAATACAATTTGTCTTCATTAATATTGCCAGCATTCGTAACAGCTATGGGGCAGCATTGCGGTAGAAGCGGTCGCTCGTCACGCCGGCGGCACGGGTTCGATTCTCCACACGGGTACATTGTGTGAGACCCACTTCTTGTGTCGCCCGAAACTCACTCGCTCACTTGCTATGAGCACAGCTGGGACACCACATGCACTCTAATGAAACACATGTTACAGGATCAAGCCAGAAACTATACAACATATGAATATGGAAATACGAATGAGGGGATTACGAAAACGCCATAATTAATTGAAAAACAAACAAATCCACCATTTTTATCATGACGTTAACGTCACGCTGGAAATACGGCCTTCCTTCAGTTACAGTCCTTTAACGCTGTATAACTATATTATGGACCAGATTATTGAACGATAAAAATTGTATAATTCAAGTAGTGAGTAGGTAAAGGTCAATTTTGTAAGCTTTACATGAGTCGAAGCAGGAGGTTTGTACAAGCCTTCCCTTGAGATTAACGCTGCGATCTCGATTCTCAGTCAATCTCTTAATCTTCGTAGCAGTTGTTTGGAACCAGGAACCACCCATCAAAACCAAATTAATCTAGCCTTAAATCCAAATAATTCTCTAATGGATGACAAATGACTCCCACATTCATGTTGCCTATTATTTGGATTTGACCAGCTTTCTGGCAAGCCTGCACGGCCCACCAGCGACGGCCTGGCTGCTATTTTAGCGTTCAATGCTCCGCCACATGCAATCCTCAGTGATTAAGTGTGGCATTCTGGATTAGACGTTGATTTCTCCTGTTTTGTATTCAATTCACTAGAACAGGTTGTAAAATGGCGACACACGACTTCCTCAGACGGTCGGTTTTATGGCCATAATTGGTAATAAATTGGCATTTCTCTGGCTTTTATTCTTTCATAAAGCTACAATCACCAGGACGATCGGAAAAGTGATATTATTATCTGTCTGAAAGAAAACTAATAACTTTGTAATCTGATTAAATATTGGAATATCATATTATTAACATACAAAAGAATGAGTGATTAAGCGTGCCCCAGAAATACAAATATCCTAAAATTATTTCCATAATTTGTATTTAAAAGCAAATTGGTTGACCGTATTTCTCTTTGTCATGCAATGATTACATGATAAACACTGAGCGCTGTGACATAAAAATGCGTCAGATTGCTCACAAAATAATTATGCATTTGATTTTGATAAATTTGAATGATGAATCCCTTTTCGTGAGAATCTAATATAAACACAACTTCTAAAAACCCTTCAAGGAACATTCATTCTGAAAACGAAAATTGGTATTGCTTAACATAAGCGCCAATACCACCATTAATGAAACCTTATGTACATAAGATTGGTAGGTTATGGAAACCTCTCTTTATAATGTAACAACGGACAGAATTTACAAAAGAAAAATCTACACTGAACATTCTGCTAAAATTTTGTATCCAAATCTGAATGACAGTTCATGAGCTGAGGTTTCCGTGTTTGACTATGACTTAAATGATACTGAACGTTCCAGTGCGGAACACAAGTGTGTCAAATATATACACATGAAATATTCAATACGGGTTCTTTGAAATTATGCACTTATCTACAAGAATCATGACGAGGAAAGGGAACTGAATATCGACTCTTTAATAGTATTCTATGCAAGGCGCCGAATCGGAAAGCGATCATATGTTAAACAATCACAGCATCATCTTCGCACTGTGGTAGGAGAGCGTTGGACATTCGGTCGTCAAGGGAGTTGCAGCCAGAAAAGAATGTTTCTTTGGTTGTATATTTCATCATCGTATCTTCAATCTTTTCTTCAAAATTTGTGGTGGTGTGATTTGTGTCCATAGCAGCAATCAGCAGCATCTCGAGTATTGATCATATCTAATACCCAAATCCTGGATTTAGCCAAGCAAACATGCCTGAAAGCATGTGCAACGATCTAGGACAATGGGGCAGGATGGAAATCAATCAAATGACAATGTCCTCGACACCCTATCCCCCGTATGATACATTTAATAAGGAATGATAAGATGATTTATCTGTGCATACTCCCACCAAGGCTCTCCCAAAACAACGCTACTACAGAACTGTTCAAAGGGACGTTAAGCCAAGTTCACAGATTCTATCCATTATGCTGACTCTTTCGGACGCTCTTGTTATGAACATGGATTAATATCCCTACATTGTCCAGTGTTGTACTATTACGAAGCCTCAACCCGTGTCCTTGAACATCATTAATAAGAACGTGACACTTGGAATATGACTGCGTTAATCTCCATACATCCATCCACAAATGGGAAATACAGTTATCGTATGTCAGGGCACATCATCATCCCAAACGAGCTCTTATTCTGAAGATTAACGGTATCTCATAAAGGACACCATTTCTTCTCCAGTATCAAGTGCGACCAAGCCTACAATAATATGGCAGTTCCATGGGGCTGAATTTCCGTTGTTGTTTATCATTATATGAAACATTTGCATACATTTATTATGAGCAAATGTCCAGCTGAGTCGGCAATATTTCCATTATCCGGTCACTCTTGGCATCAAGGTGTACCATGGAATAGTACTTGAATCCTAATGAAATTCTGTCTCAGGGCGAGTTGATAAATGTGTTTGGATCAGAAAGGGAAGGAAGGAAGGAGTAAATGACGAATGGGGTAAAATCTGTCTATGACTCTATGAAGACAGGCAAAAATACTTGTAAATGTCAATGGATCTGTATTATTCGGCCTGAATGAAAAGAAACATCAAACATACCTCGTACAAATCAATTTTTACAGCAACGAACTTCGACAAGGCTGCTCCCTGAATGCTTTGGATAGCAGGCTTCAAAGTTTCTGCCTGCAAACCCATTCGCTTACTGCCTTAGGTAGAGACAATCATATACTTTATGCAATCACTGTATAAAGGTCACATGCCCATAATAGGAAAACGATTAGTTGAAATAAGAGCACATAAAAGGGACAGGTTAATGTTTTCACAATTGCCACTTAAGTGTCAGTAACAATGAAATGCAAATCATTATAGTAACCGCATTCACTCACTGACAAATATACCAATGTAGGGGATATTCCAGTTTACGCGTAGTGCCAATGCATGTGAGAAATGTATATCGATACAGCATCCCTTATCTAAAGAGGCGACTATTGGGATCAGGCTCGCCGCCTTAGTTGACGCATGTCGTTGTATCTTCAGTGGAAGTCAGGGTGGCTGAATGGGTTAGACGGGTCTCTTTGTGTGCTGGCTATTACACACCTACCTCTGAGGGTGTGGGTTAGAATAATACTAGAATCGTTACTTTTTTTAGAAGGTGTAAGTCCACATATAACATGTGTTGTATCCCAATTGGATGTTAGATCGAAGCAAATGGATTGTCGAGTCCAGGTTATATTGTCTACTGTCAGAGGTAAAAGAACTGGGTTAAACAACACACAAACCTAAGCGATTGGGATGACAGCAGTTCTTGTGTCTAGATGTAAGACAATGTCATCAACGCGTATGCCCTAGTGGCCAAGCACAATATTAGCATTGAGATGATGTGACTATATTATCATAGTTAAAATAGGAAGGTAATTATGCAGCCCATATCTGTGCCTGAAGGGCATGAAACATGTGGACATGCAATATCAAAGGAGCTAGTTAACATAGGAAAATAATAATAAATGTTCTAAAGTTCTAGTTCTAAAGTAATACGAAAAGTGACTAAAATGTATGCAGCATCCTAATTGAAATGCATCAGCGATGTACATTTTATAAGATATACATCCCCCTCTTCTCGTTATATCCATGGTCCACATTCTGTGCTTCGTTGAGGCTGTTGACAAGGCAACTGGTTTTGATTACAGAAAATGCGTAACGAAATATTCTAAATAATTTAAACACAGTGCATGTGAGACATGCTTTAAATTCGACATTAGAAAGACTGGGTTTAACGTCTACCTCGGCAGACATTTTCTCCGTTGTGAGCCATTATTATCTCCAGAAATAAAACATCCGCTGCACTACTTTCATTGACCACTTGCCACGTATTTGAATTAGGTCTTATCAGACACCGACTGGTACACCTGCTCATTGAACTTGAGACCTGCTGAACTTTAAAAAAACTCTTCGTAGAGAATTTTCTGGATAGAGTACTACTTCCTTGATTGCATTTTCTGAAACCGTGCCCTCGACCTTTAGTCATCACAACTTTCCTGGAGGTACTCTGAATACTGGAATTTGCCAATTATTTCTATCAACAGTCAGTGAACGACCTTGTGGAATGTAGATTTTCTCTAACCTAATCCAATAATCTAAAAAGGAAAAATGAATCTGAACCATTTTAATACTGACTAAATGTATATCTACATGTATTCATCGACAAAACAGTATGAAGATCTCGACCGGTTTGCCCAGTTAAATAGTTATGAGAAAAAACAGAACCTAATTGAAAATGATAACAAATATCCTTTCTGAAGAGGCACGGGACCGTCTTGTCTTTAAATGATGTTAGAAACCATATTTCAACACTATAGTTGAGTAGTATGAGTCATAGTATAACGTTGGCTAAAAAGGGTACACTTAAAACTGGAAATGACGAAAACAATAATAACATTATCAAAACTTTCTGATCAGCGAATATTCAAGCTGGAAAAACTGGGATGCAAGCCTCACTTACAATACCACATCCGTTTAATATATACATTAATGTCACCGAAACATGTTTCCGTTGCCCGACAGTTTATGATGACATAATTGTACAATGTTGTGTTGGGTCCAACGCATCCTTTGGACACATGGGCCTCAAGCCATCATTAACCTGATATCTAACCCATTCCATCCTTGATGCATATCCGACGTCAGGCAGTATGCCACTTAATAACTCCGTCCTATCTTGTTCCAACATCAGGAATTGTAATACAGTACCAATTACTCAAGATAGCGTGTCAAACGCGCCCGATTAAGAAGGTACCTTTCAGTAATAGCACTCTGTCGACCTTTTCCGTTGCAGGATCGAAGTGATCACTGGTCAGCTTGGCGAATGCAAAAGACACTAGACACAAATGACCAACATCTCATTTGGGTCCATTCGTCATTTACACAATACATCTGGTAGTAATTCAGTAGTAATTGGGGATTTCACACAAAACAACATCGCAACCAGTCACTGGGGATTAGGTTCGTGCATCATCATGGTCAATCTACATCCATTCTTTTCTGTTACTGATGTATGAGATTTAGCATTGAAATTAGCTGGAATGGGCACGATTGATCGTAAATTTTATTTTGTACTTGA
This sequence comes from Haliotis asinina, assembly GCF_037392515.1. Lineage (NCBI taxonomy): Eukaryota > Metazoa > Mollusca > Gastropoda > Lepetellida > Haliotidae > Haliotis > Haliotis asinina. The sequence goes on from NC_090289.1 coordinate 45,437,334, forward strand.
ACCTAGTAACTCTAGTCCCTGTAATGCAATTTTAGCTGATGGGACAATAGAGTTATTTCGAAATAGACATTCATTCAGCTGCATTTAAATCTTATCATTAAAACTTTCTTTAACTGGAATTATAGACGTTCGGGTACAATGCTGCTGACGAAAAGAATCCGAATTTAACAAAATAAAAGAAGTTGTTGTCCATAACTGTTTTAATATCATTGTCATTATTGAGAGACTAATTAAATGTGATAATCGGGAACTGCTTGTTGTGAACCTATGTCTGTCACTAACTTTGTGATAACGAGTATTAGCCTTCTGAGTGTGCAATTAGTAGGGCCGTAAAGGATGTGCTTTTAAAGTTCAGTTGTAGCAACATCGCAATTACGATACACGACCAGGCGGATGTCTGGCTCGCAATACCATCCGAGTTCAAGACGTTCAAAGCCTGTTATACTGCTTTAGATCGGCCATCTAGATTTCGAAACTCATTTTCAGTTGAAACTCTTTTGTCTGAAATCTCTTTAGTTACTATGAAGTCTTGTACTGGAAATTGTGTTTCACATTTCCTTTGTTAGGATGGACCTTGAAAGGGTGAAGTGTATGAATAATAGGTAATCAGTGCGCGTTGTCAAAAGAACTTGTATGCTGAATTGTCTAAAATTAGATATGTTGATCAGTATGTTGATGTAGAAGCATGCCCGAAAAACAGTAGTTCTTATTTCCCCTCATCCACTGGTCACAGAAGGACCTCTAAACTGAAAATGAACAGTTATCTGTCCGTAGAACACAGATACACCACTTAAAGATATGCGATCAGCAGTAGTCAGTGCACTACTGCAGAAATTTACACTCATTTCATACGTTTCAAGTATGTCATTCTGTGTTTTAAACAAGTACGTCTTTGACCTAATCTTACACTTTTGGGAAGTATTGAAATACCGCATACATGGGTGTGTGTACAAACCAGCCCCGGCGCTGCGGGTGTTGTACGTCCATGTTACGTTTGGTTGGTTGGTTGGTTGGTTGTTTAACGCCGCACTGAGTAATATTCCAGACATATAGCGGCGATCTGTAAATGATCCAATCGGGACAAGACAATCCAGTGATCAGCAGCATAAGCACCGATCTACACAACTGGGATACAATTACATGTGTCAACCAGATAAGCGACTTTGACCGCCCGATCCCGCTTGTCACCTCTTACGACAAGCATGGACTACTGACGAACAGTTTGAACAAGCTGTAGGATCGTCACGGGTCTCTGTGATAAGGAACAACGTGAAATTATTTTGTATTAAGTCACCATTCGTCACTTCTAAATTAACACGGATCGTCTTAAAGTGAGGTCATGATTCTGGCTTGCGCCCAGGTCCTGTAGACATACAAGTATCGTATGTGTAAGACGTTGTCTATGTGTCAGAACCGTCTTCCTTCATTAGTATAACTTGTACGTCATGTGCTCCTGGAAAGATATATTAGGATGACCCAGACTGATGATATTGCTTTCACGTACAACTAAATTCATATTCACTCACTAAATAGAAACATACATCCTTGGTTAACCAAGACAAAAATCGTAATTATTAGATTTTGATCTTGCTGGAAACAATGTACATGTTTAAGAGGTCTGGTGAATATGAACAAGAGGATGAAACACATATTGTACAGCCATTCATCAATACATGCATGCATACATACATACATACATACATACATACATACATACATACATACATACATACATACATACATACATACATACATACATACATACATACATACATACATACATACATACATACATGAACTTTATGTTACTGATTTTAAACGCGGCGACGTCAAACCTCACTTCATTTCATCTCATATAATTCAATCATCGGAATCTTCTATCAATCCTTTCAGCCAATACCAGGTTACATAGGGTACAGCGAAATTTGAGCATTATAGGAATTAGAATGAGATACGCTAAAGACGCCTTTGCACTTCATATCATTCTGAATAATAGAATAATCAGACAATTATTGGTAGGAAAACATGCACGTCATAAGTTAATGTTACTATAGCGTTTTGTGCTTTGTAATTGAATTGTGATTACTTGTTTTAAAGAAGATACCTCTGATACTTTGAAATGTATGAACATTCATTAGTTTTCTAAGGCACAGAGAGAATACATTATATATAAGGTTTCACCTATAAATTATATTATAGCATCTGATAAGTGCATCAAATACAATAACAAAATGTACTGCTATGCTCTGAGTTGTCAATCAAAGCCAAATATAGTTTCTGAAATAAATGAGCAGGCTGTGATATTTGTCCTTTATCAAATGATGAATCGTGAAAAGCGGTTATATGGCCCTACAATCCTGTATGTAGCGCGCAGGGAACGAATCAGTGGGTGGAAAAGATAGTCAACGACAAACAGATTGGCGCGGCATCTCATCACCAGCACGCAAAGTCAGCAGCACATCCCTCACCCACGTGGTTTCCACAAAAGACTGTGGGTTCGAAGCCCGGATACCCCCACACCCCCCTCCACCCTGCACACGCACACACAAAAGGTGGTTATGATGCTTCTAACACCGTTATCAAGCAACTGATAAGTGAACGGAAAAGCGATGGTAAACGAGGCATGTAATAGCCGTAATCATAGTTGATTGCTGATTTGAGTGTTTGATAACGGTGTTGAAAGCTACACCGAAACGTCGATGCTATTATGTTAACGAATTTGTATATCCACAGAACTCTCCTTGTTGTTTACACAAAAATTAATCTTGTTATTGTTTGGCGACGTGATTTTTCCCCCTCTAAATCTTCCGAGGTAGCTGTGGACGTGTTCTCTCTCTTGTGTTATGTTAAAGTACAACACTGATGACAAGAATTACGGTTACATTCAATTTTGACGAAAAGTTCTCACCGAAATCATTTGCTGCGAACCACTTTCCCCACATAATATTCCGGTTTCGATCTTTCCGGTTCTCAGGTCGTACTTCTACAGTTTTTTTTGTTAAAATCTTACAAAAAGATAAGTTGGCCATAAACGCTCATCTGAACTGTATACGCTCACATACAAATGAACGTTCAAACCATTGTCTCACAGAATTTGCAGACTGGTTAGCTATCGGTGAGTAATAACGCTGAATTCCTTAAAACATCGGTTATGACATTGATTAGGAAGAACGAGATATGCAGTTGGGCATCTTGATTGCAACAGGAGCAATGGTTTGATGTAGCGTTGTCAAACAAATGATGGACAAGGTAAGGTTGAGAGGCATATGTAGACATAGATGAATGTGTTTTTAGTTGACTGGGTTTGAACTTGACAGCTTAAATTTGTTGAAAATATCATAAACCGTCTTAGTAATGTATATATGTTCCAAGCAAAATTTAGTAGAACATGGTTCCTGAATATGTTAGAAAGTAGGTTAAAGGATATTTTCATGAATGGCGGAATGCCATAGAAATAAGGGACAATACTAAGAATAGATTCAGACCCTACCATCACTTGATGCCTTTCTCTTACTGCTCAAATATATTTTTTACCCACAATTAAAATTCAAAACATCTAATCACTGGTTACCAATTGAGACGGGACTTTGGAATAACACTCCAAGAGAAAATAGAACTTGTACATGTTGCAACTCGCCAGCAACTGCGGACGAGTTCCATTATGTATTCCTGCTTTTCATGAATCTAGAAGACAATGCATACCAACCAAAGTGCTTTTACACACAATGATTGTATCTTATCGAATCTTGCTTACTACTTCAGATTTTGCTGTTATAAAAAGCTAGCAAAGTTTTAAATGTTACCTCTTTATACTAGGTAGATAATAGACTCGTATACCAACAACCGATCTTCTATAATATATCATTATATTCCGCTGCTGTCATTTTGAATGTAATAACTGATATGTATTATGTACTCTTATACCATCGTTGGTGATCGATTGAGAATACAAGTGAAGTGAAGTGAAGTGTCGAGAAACTAGTTACTACACGATGGGTAAGATCTGAATTCAAAACGCCAGCAGGTGAAGTCTGTGGTATGAAGTAGGATAACGGAAGGGAATCGTTGACGCGACAGTAAGCTGAAGGTATGTAACAGCCATGATCATAGCTGATTGATGATTCGAGTCCTTTTATGTAGATTGCTTCTTGGGCTTGTCTGATGTTGAAGTGTTTGAGGTGTGTTGCCATGGGTTGACTGCGTCCCGCTTGATCCTGCAGTCAGGATTAACGGATATGGCCCAAATGCTTCTAAAAGAAGTTTTGCATGTTGATGTGAAAGTACTTGGAACTACAGCTTGGATGGTTACAGACAATAAAGAGTAAAACATTATGTATATGGATGTACAACAAAGAGAGTTGTTAAAGGAACGGTTCATTCACGTATGCATAGCCAATCTCCTCCTTACTGTTTCATCAACATTTTTATAACTCTTCTACACTTGTATATATATACACGCGTAGATTCAGAAACTGTGATTATAGAATATGTAAATACCAGGGAGAGAACAATCTAAGGTGGAAGACGTTGAATCCCGAATCGATTTAAAAACTAACCCTGAATGTTTTGTTAAAGGCACGTATTTCTCAAGCGTTTTACTTTGCTTATAAGCATCATGATCTACGTACACATGATCTGCATGGCTGAGTTTCCTGTTTCTTGATCACTCGATCGAGATCGCTTACATTCTGCAGTCGCATACCAAACAATACTTCCATTTTACGCAAACACTCGGCGGCTGTTGCATGTTACACTGGGCGCAATCACACATTTAAAGTAATCCATTCAAATAAAATTCACAGCTGTTTTCTCACTTACACCATGCAAAGTTTGTGTTCGGGGAAAGTCACGACTATGTTCTCTTTTGCACGTACGTTATACATTATTAATCAATAATGTTTAAATGCGATAAAAGCTGGAAAGAGACCACACTCTTCCATAACGGAGCTTAAATAGACGGTAAGCAATCTCAGCGAAGAGTGCAGAAATGTAAGTTGCAGCACATCAGACATGACATCAAGGCGTTACTTGTCCTTTCGAATGCAGGGCTGTTATTGGGGAGTTGATGGTTATCTATCTTGCTGATGAGAGTTAAGGATTGACGAAGTCTTGTGTCGGTCTCCTGTTTTGTTCCGATTTGGAAATGCCACCGTTGATGAATTTGTTTCCAACGAAAGAGTGCGTATCAACCAATTAAATAACATCTGTCACTTTGTTTTGATGGAAGTGACCCTGCTCGAAATTGACGTACACGTCAGTGATTGTTTAGATCGTTAGAAGAAACTGATTGTTGCATAATGGACTGTGATATATGGGACAATTAGATGAACGCGAACATCTTCATGCATCGTGCTCGGCAAGTCGCGATACATTGACAAAAGCTAATCGACCAAGAACAGGATTCTCCTTATTCATCGTATTTCGTGAGTCTGTAAACATAAAACAAATCATTTTCAAACATGGCACTCTCCAACATCAAGTCTGAACAGCTATACCAGTTGGATTTAGTCAGTTTTCATACATGATGTATACAGCTTCTTTAAACACATGAAAATTCATTAAGTGCAGCCCCGCATCGTACCTTGTCACCAACGAGGCTAGACCAAGTGCAGACAATACAAAACGGAAATCAAGATCTAGTAAAGGCCGTTAAATCCGATTAAGGTAGTCAGAATCCGTACACCATCTGCAAATAGTCATTTCCCCGACAGGGGGCGCTGTGGCGTCTTGTTTTATGGCCGCTCCAGTCTGGAGCTGGGATTTAGAAGTCCGGGAGGAAGGCACACAGTTACCATTTCGTAAAGACCTGTGCGTATGTTCTGTTTGGGACAGGGAGAAGCAAGACAGCTATTGAGATTGAATTGGATGAGTGGAAGAAACGCGTCAACGATTTGGAATTAATTGTATTTCAATCGAATTTTTTATTATGATAAAGACATGCGATAAAAGTGCCAGCAATTTGAGAGAAAATGTATTTTCCATATAATTTAATTGGAACTTTTTATATGATTCCATAACGATGGACTCTGCTTTTAGCAGATATTTCTTATACCCTTGCAAAGGATTTTGCAGTCTATTTCAGGAATTCTTTTTCCAAAATATGTGCCGTATGGGATTCGAATTTGGTCGACATAACATAAATAAAAAGGAAAATGGAATAAATGTTTTACTTTATTATTCCTTCCACTCTTCCAGAAGGCACCATTAACGGCACGGTTGACTCAACCAAAGTTGAGTATTTTGGACGCTTCTGATATGATTATCGAATCGCTTGAGAGCGATAAACTTCAGTTAAATTGTTCATTGCCAAAATGTGCAAAGGAAGCTTATTACAAATATGATCTGATATTATTTTGATGTGATCATTGCGGGGAACACTTCAGCTAAATCAGGCAGTCATGGTATATTTAAATTGTGTTTCATAAATGCGTCGTAATTCACATTCAGTACTACACTTGCTGATGTTTCAACTGAATAACGGTGAACCGATCACATGTGTACGTGGTATTTATGTCAGCGCTTGTGTTGTATATGTATGTATGTATGTATGTATGTATGTATGTATGTATGTATGTATGTATGTATGTATGTATGTATGTATGTATGTATGTATGCATGGATGGATGATGGATGTAAATGTGTGTATATGTGCATGCGTGCGTGTTAAGGGGTCGTTGTATGATTGCTTCACTTTAACTACACTCAAAACTGAAATCGTGCAGTACGTCAGTTATCATAAAAGATGGATATTTTGTTAGCATGTCGCCTATTAACGTCATAGGTCTCAGAGTCCTATAAATCCTTTTTCAAATGTTAATTATGCATACATGCTGCTAACAGACCGTTCAACACACAGTCAAGCTTAGCATGGTTTCATGCCGTAAACATAAATATTTTTATTCCGTTTACGGTTAAACGAACACACCTGAATAAACAGTATGGAAGATTAATAGCTTCGAATGGGATGCCGGTGCAGTCGTTGACATTACCAACAAAATCAGAATGCCATGTGTGTCATTTGTTGATGGAGGAGTAATGAACGGATGATGAAGAAGAAATGTTCAGTCCTTCGTTTTAATCTCCTTTTAGTGTGTTGACTCGGTTGATATTTACTGGAAAATGTAACCACGTGGATAGAATCCCAAGATGTGATGACTTGAAAAAAGCGCGTTTCGTTAAACATCGGACTTTTGTCATCCAATCGATCACAAACTTCGTCCGTGGGTGTAAACCCTGCCTGATTAATGACGCCATTTGCGCTTCCGCCCGCTAGGTAGCTCTTAGGAGATGGAGATTGATGTAGTTGGGTATGGTACGGTTATTCAGGTACTTACGCTAATCTAGCAGGTCAACTTTTACGTGATTAGTTACGAATTTAAAAACATATACATTACATTTAGGCGTGTAGATTCCTATCGGGCGCTTCCACATAATTGTTTCTTCCTATCTGAAACTGACTGCAGTAGTCACATCTCATATGATGAGTTGTCTGTCACTGCTGAAAAAGACAAGGTCAAATCAAAAGTTACAATTTCGTACTTAACTAAATGAATAGCATCAGTTTTTATTGTAACATCTAAAACGTAATGGCTAGAAATGAAGGGAAACATGTATATTCTTATAATACTTATTGAATAGTTTTCATTAATATTATCATGACCCTAGTACGATTCTGTTCCAATGGTTTCTGATCCTTAGGTACATGCGTGTCCTACGTCATTAAATAGCTGTTCCAGCGTCCACTCCGCTGAAAATAGTTGCAACTACTTTGTCTTAGACCCATTTATTTGAAGAAGCTCGATGAGATTTGCAGGATTTTAATGCCTCGTGTCTTTAAGAACTTGATTGCGGTTGACATAGCTTCCATCACACGCACTGAACCATTAATGTATTTGTCTGTTTACACTCGTAATACCTCTGGATGATCTTCGTTTACGGTTGTAGGCTATTGGCTGGATATCAGTAGGAAAACATCCTTCTTTAACCACTATATTGAACACCCGATGTCACCACTGATTCATTGATCCATTCATTTAGGTTTGAGGAGTTTGCTCTTGCATCCAGTGAAAACTGTTATAAAACCTTACGAGTGCCAGTCCACAACCTGTTTAAGAAAGATTCATCCTGCCAGAATAAACGTTTAAAAATATTTTGAAAATCACGAAATAATTACACGAATCAAGTTAATAATCCTGCTTATTCAGTTTAATCTCCTGAAACATGCAAAAGAGCAATTCGTGTCGTTAGGATAGTTTTGGAATTGCTTTATACATGTATGTATGTAGGAAATTGTTTACATGGGCAGAGATTCCCTTCGTGTACATATATATATATATATATATATATAATTATGTTATATATAATTATGTGTACATATTGATTTGTGCATATATATGTAATTATGGAACTGGTCTCAGTTTATGCAAGTGATAAGTGAGAAAATAGAATCGTTTGTCATGTCACACATATAAGCAAATGTGGTCACGCACGCACCCACACTTATGCAGAATTTAGTGCTAAAAGTTTGCATTTGTATGTAGCTTTCTTTAGACAGAAATCATTGATTCAGTGTCACACATCACTTACTGTGAATGTTAATTACTGCACGCGTTTTTCCTCTATGCCACGTATATACTGACGCAATGTTTATTTTTGTTTCAGAAAGAATGTCAAGGACAATACTGCTCTTCCTGTCATGCGTAGTGCTTTGCTGTGTGTTCACATCCGTTTCGGCGAGATATTTGGATTGCACAAAGGAATGTTACTATAACCGTTACAATACGTTATGTGACTGTCCGTATCCTAAGATGCCTTTACGGTGGGGAAAGAGAGGGGTTCGCGTTCCGTTCAGATGGGGAAAAAGATCTTTTGATAACTACCAACCAGGATCATATGGCGAAAGGTAATGAGTGCTATTTCCATACATCAGTTCCAGGTAAAAGTAGATTCCAGTCTTTGCAGAAGTTGACTTTAGTGGATCGGTTTGTGAGACACTAACCTGCCTGACTGTGAATCTGTTCTCATGTTTTACAAGCCAGGCTGCCTTGACAATGTAATGCTGTTGACTGTTGATGATGTTGACTTTCCATGACTTTCATTGAAGCTCTGGGATGCGCGCTTATAACGTTAAAGCTGTGAAAAGTTGAATAAGGCATTATATGGCCAGATCTGTACACTCATTCAGACCAGTTGCATCTTCCTATTCTGTAGATATTGAGACCTTATCCATGAGTAGCACAGAGATACGTAACTTCGTAAAAAGTATGAAAAGACTATAACCCGAACGCTAACACCAATACAGAAGCGAGTAGATCCTACCAAGTGCTTAAATAGAAAGAAAAATTGTAGAAAGTGAGCAAGTGGGTTTTGATTTACGTCGCTTTTAGCAATATTCCAGCAATATCACCACGTGGGACGCCAGGAATAGAGTTCAAATATTGTAAAAATGTGGGAAATCGAACCCGGGCCTTCGGTGTGACGCGCAAAAGATTTAACCACTTAGCTACCCCGTCGCTCACATATGTGCAAAGAAAATCATGTTGGGGAAACACCAGACATGGTCCTCACACATTGTGCCAAGGTGGGAAATCGAACCCGACTCTTCGGCGTGACGAGCGAGCGAATGAGCCACTAGGTTACACACTGCCCAAGAAACAATTGAAGCTTTGACGATTAAAGCCCTTAATACTATTGAAATCATAAATAGATCTGTCATCCAATAAGCCGTTTACGTCCAATAAGCCGTTTCGACACTAGCACTCCATGCATGCCCTTCAAATGTCACAGAACGCAATTAGGTACCAATTATATGTTAACAAGCTATAAAAAGTTGAACATAGAGGCAAGTCACCCAATCATGTCAAAACTTAGTTTATTTGTAGCGCATAAAAATCCAAATAGATGACATGAACCTATAAGTGCATTTATCTCATAAGGTAGATCCTTGATGTTTGCAATATTACATGTTTCCGATTCCAACTTTGGCTTTGATATATCACTGTTATTGGATAAATAATTTCTATAATGGTAATGTACACTAGGTTCATTTGAAGCATTAAACGTCTGATTAAGATAAAATATTTTCTCTACTGAGAAAAATAACATCATCTGTCAAATTATCTTCTACTAATTGGCAATTTGTATATGAACCGCTTCTATAATATGATAGGACAACTTTCTTTATGAGTCACTGAAATGCAGAAATTGCTGATAACCTTTGATTGGATTCTAAGAAATGAATTATGACGAAGGAGAAAGGAGTAAAGATGGTGTGGGCAGAGAAAAGCGGCTAAATGATGAGGAAGAAAGTGTATGTGTGCGTGTGTTTTTCTACTTGTGTGTGTGTGTGAATGTGAAACGAATATCTGATTAGCGTGATCGAAGTGATAGAAGATATTCCTACTTTCTACTGAAATGGTGAGAAAGGAATGAGATGATTTGTATACCCCCTCTCTCTTTATCTGTGTTGTTTCTCCTCAAACGCTTGATTAGTATATTAGAGACATTAATGTAAACGCTGCTACTGAAATATGGAGAAAGGAACTTAGCGAAAAGGTGTGTGTAGAGAGTGTGTTTGTGTGAACGTGTAACGAATGCTTGACTAGTATAACTGGAGGCATTCCCGTTCACTATTAATATTGATAATCGTATTGAGTATCAGATTACATTTGTTGGTTGTATCACGTGCAAATTCCTGTAAGCGAGGAGAAGGGTTGAGGAGAAGGGGTTAGAAATGTCAAAAGTCATTAGATAGCTGTAACACATGTGAACCGATCTAAGCGGAACATTTTTGTGCTGATACTGGGGGCAGAATACTCATTGTGAAGACATTGCCATGCGATGGAAACTTTCCGAACTAGCACCCAAGACCTCCAGATACACTGTCAACTTCTTTGGAACCTTTGTCTCGGTTATGGTCAGCATCTCATTTGAAATTCCGATTAAATGGGGAAGTATTAGCAAGCGCTTCACCGCCACACATCATTCATAATCCGATGTATCATCAATAACACCACAATCTTTAGAAAGTGGCTCACACCATGATCAATTGAATACTTCATTCTAAATGTTGTGACATAGAATACTTATAGCTTTACCTTAAAATAGTTAGGACAATTTGTCGATATGAAGGAATAATTGTCATCCGGGGTTTACTGACACATCAACATGTGGAAGACTTCATATAAAGTACAGGGATTAGGACGCTTCGCCAAGATGAAAGCAATACTTGTACACACTGCTCTTAATTGTAATCAGATTTCTATACACATGCTTCGTATATCGGCATTCATTACACAATAATCAAACATTCATTTTGTTTCCAAAGTGTTACCCACATAAACAAGCAGAAATATTACAAGGGCTGCGCTCAATTAGATTCCTCTTTTAGATATATGCATGACGAATCAGTGACAAAATACAAGCGACAAGACAGACAAGCGCAATGACTTTACAAAAGTCCCTGCTGAGCATTATTGAATTGGGCTCTGTCTTTGGTGTCTGCATTTGACAACTTTAATCAGCAGTGGAACATGCTCTTTTTTGTTATTTAAAAAACGGCCCTTTGTTCAACGAGTTCGACACGGCAAGACAAATGTATCATGGTGAGTTAACAAACGGCCGTCCATGAGAACAGCGCACATGACAATGTTACAGACGAACACCAATGAGAATTGTTGACGTCAAAATAAATTTTGACTCTATCTTCATGTTTCGGCTCATTTCTGGAAGTACGAAAACGTACGGACCAGATAGTCTCGTGACTGAAAGCAGGAAGAACAGCACCCGCCATCGGCACTGTATAACAGTCTTTCATCCACCTCACAGGTCCTAATGTTGATGACGCGATACATTACATCGCATCCTGCAATGACTGTCATGAACATAATTTTACCCACAAAAGGGGATTGACTGGAACTTATTTAATTAATATGATTGTCATTGTGGATACATGAGGATGTGGTACATATTCCCCTTCTTCCCTCTGTCACATAAATTTGACGCTGGGAAGACGTACGTAAATGAATAAAATTAATGCAAATGTAAAACTGATTTTTGCAACTTACAGTAAGCTAAGTGTGAAGTATGCATAACGTCGCTTTGATCAGCAGAACAGCCATAGCATGGGGTGTTGGCGTCATGTGGGTGGACGATTCCATGCAGATGGCAGACACCTACCACTTTGGAGAAATCGCACAACAATTGTATAGTGCAAAGACGACGTTCGTGAGATACTACCTTGCACAGTCAATTACGGTGCCTAAGTGGCGGGTCCACATTTCCGTTCCCCGTTCTCCATTTTGAGTAATTGCAAATTTGTCCATCACGGCAGACGGTTCGTTTCTCTGATGTGACTTACATGGGAGATTTAACGGACCGACGAGACCCATGTTATTCGTGTGATCATTTAGCAATTCCTTCTCTTTTCATTGTTAGTTAATCAGTCTTTTTACCGGAGGATCCGCGCTAAGTGTAACAAGTGTGGGGCAGAACCAAGCATTAAAGAATCTGTATCCATTTCAGCTACATAAGTCAGCATTCATTCCAGTTACATAGTGACTGAGTGAGTTTAGTTTTACGCCGCACTCAGCAATCTTCTAGCTATGTGGTGGCGGCCTGTAAATAATCCAGGTTGGACCAGACAATCCAGTGATCAACATCATGGTCATCGATCTGCTTAATTGGAAACCGATGAAATGTGTCAACCAAGTCAGCAAGCCTGACCACCCGATCCTGGTAGTCGCCTCTTACGACAAGCATAATCTCATTTTATGGCAAGCATGGGTTGCACAGGCATATTCTACCACGGACCCTCACGGGTCTTTCGCTACAGACTAAATGGGATTTAAGTCGTGTGTAACTGTTTGTGCTTATTTTGCATTGATTGTGTATTGCACAGGTGGGCGTGTGCTACTTGTGCCCAATTCAGTAATATGGATTTTACATGAAATCCATGATGCGTTTTCAAAAACAGACCCACTATACTGACTCCGGCCATCATCAGATCAGAGATCAGAGATCTGGTGGTCAATAATAAGATGTCGCTAACGACAGGTCCACAAAAGCCCAGAATTTTGCTTGATGGTTGGCATCGTAGATTCGTCGTAATTATGATCAGTTGTCACTGTTACATTACTTGTCAGATGAAAGCTAATGAGGTCGACGCATTCACTAAGTCGCACAACATTCATACCAGGAAAAGGGAATTATACACTTGGAAACGGGATTTCAACAAAATGTTAGAACAAAATGTTCAGGTCTCAACGTTACTAAAGAAGGAGAGTCGCCGCAAATCAAGATACCATGTCTTGATAATGTCTAACCATCCTATCCTGGATATATTCTTTTTCCTGACAGTTTGTAACAGATTTAGTGCTTTTGTTTACACAAATACGTATTAAAATAGTACACATGTCCTGTTAAGACATTTGTTGGTATAGTCAAGAGGATAATTATCAATACGAATCAATACAATGGGACGATGTTGTCCGACGGAACGTTAAACCCTGCATTAGCGTCATGTCGCCTAAGCCAAAATGTCATGAATGTCATGAGATATGCTACACATGAGACATTGATTTCGACCAATAAGTTCTTACAATAACCAGCCCGTGACAATAATTCCCAATAAGATAAAGTGAGTCAATATCATGATTCATGGATGTTTGCGCACGACCCCATTATTCTGTGTTTTATCAGGTTCAACTTTAAAAGCCCTAATTCATCTGCCTCGATTTTTATGTTAAGGTAAGAGGTCTCAGTTAATCACGAATGAAACTATTTGTAAATCGAAATTGTTGTGACATTAATAAATCTCCTACGGTCATGCACGTTCCATATGTTGCAAGTTCACATGAAATAATCGTTGTCATATCAAAGTGAAAGATGAAACGTTACATCATCATAATATTTCAGTCTCATATCTATTGATCAACACGGTTTCCTGGAAATGATTTTGAACTGGTTTTGTCTAGCTCACATTCCCTTCCTGATTGTGGCATTGTGCTTTGTGTTTATTACCATGTGCCAATGACTAAAGTTAGAAACCGCAGACAAATGAATTTTGAATTGGATTAAGTGCTTGTGTTCATTTTGAGTTGCTGTACACTGTTCACGGTAATCAGTGGGTATATTCTGCGCTTCATCACCGACCTGTTATAATATTTGACATGGATGTCACAGGTAATGTGTAAAATGACGAGCAGATCACCAAGATGATTGTTTCACTTTAAAAGGGAAATGTGGAATATCTTTTCAATATTGTCATGTATTCTACTCTTCAAAATAGTTTCTTGTTATCCTGCCACATGATATATATTGACACTGGTTAGCTTATGCGAATTGTAAGCAGACGGTTAAACCTTGTGGTACTTGAGCTTTCTTTAGTTTAAAATGTATGGCAGTTCAGACCTCGCAGTTAGATCACAATGGGATACAGACCCGCCACTATCAAGTTGTCTAAATGTTCTAATACAGCTACTTTGCAATATCTGTACACAATGACATCATACGAATTTTTTCTACAAGACGCATTCATCTGATAGATTAAACATCAACTTTAAGTATAATATTTCTATCAGACATTTTATAAGTATGATACGCAGCGAAAACGGTATAGACAGCAGGATAAGTTTTATATATAAAAACAAAAAAATGCTAGTGACAAATCAAAAGGATACAATGAATATTGTGTTTTAATTACTATCGGTGATGAGGGTTAGGGTGATAAAATTTCCATTCGGACACAAGAAGATTAGACAGAATTACTATTCAGCAACACGTGTTTGTTTGCTTGACACATGTTATCTCATCCCAGTTGCGTGGATCGATGCTCATGCTGTTGATCACTGGATTGACAGGTCCATGCTGGACAACTTGCAGACCGCCACCACTGCTGAGTGCATAGTAAAACTAAACTCATTCACTCACGATCTCATGAAACACTATCACACAGTGACGAAGCTTGGTAGTCGTGACCAGGTGAAGGCCATTGTGGTTGTTGGTTATTCGTGTTCCAGATCGTCACTCCACTCAAACATTTGCGCTCAAACCATGCCAAGTCATATGATAGCCAGACTAACATTATAGACTTCGCATTTAGTTTTCTCAGTAACTGCCGTCTCTGGAACTAAGCTTCAATCTAAGAAAGACTCAGAAACAGAACAATTTTTTTTGTTTTTCTTGTCGTGATCTGAACAATAATCATGAGTGTCTGTGCTACTCACATTTTCAGTATGACATGACCATGTGTTAGCCAAGAAAAACAAATATCCTCCACTTACCCACGGCGTTCAGAACAATTGTTTTCTTCTTATTCCTTTGATCCATAAGAACTTGCAGAATGATAATCTTCATGGACGCGCATTTCTATGTACCTTACAAGTACATCTTATCTTTCATTTCGATGTCTTTGTTGAAGAAACCAAACACTAATCGAGGTGACGTCATTGCTGGTTCGGTTACTCATCATTAGACTCTAATTATCTGATCCTATTGATGCTATTTTAACTTTTAGGACAAGCAAATTTTGAGAATTTAACTTTTAGGACACTTTTGAGAATGTTCGTTGGAACAGACATCATGCTGACAACAAAAATACACAAAAGTATCTCATATGATATACTATCGAACGCGGGATGGTGAGATAGCATATGTATGAAAGCGTTCTCTTGTCACGACGAAGTCGCGGGTTCGATTCCCTGCACGGGTGCAATGTGTGAAGGCCATTTCTGGTGTCATATGCCGTGGTATTACTGGAAACTTGCAAAACTACTTAAAACTTCACTCAGTCATTAAAGCCGTTGTGTCGAGTGTCGAGCTTACGGTTGTGTCAAAGTTTCAAATAGCTGCTGACAACCAGAACAACTCACTGGGGTACAATCATCTCAGTCATCTTGCTATTACACGTGTCCCATAAAGTTCCGGGTTAGAATAGGTGTTCAGCAACCATTACCTGACATGAAAGGAACCTATCGGAAGTCTGCAAAATTGGTTGACTTTTGACACCGTATCCCGATCTTTTAGATCGATGCTCACCATTTTAGTCATTCAAGGTATTCCTGGTAAAAACATTAAGAACAATGTCTCCAATCACAAACAAGATGCCAGTATATCACGACTCTGGTAAATGCTCACAATACGCGTGATTGCATTTTTACTGTAGGGAATTGCTCATTCTCTGCGGAACAAGTGTTTGTGCACACATGGAGACACGTTGCAATGATGCGCTTTGTTTCACAGGGCGAATTGGTTCCTTCCACATGGTTGAAACTTACTCTGGTCAAGCCGAATACCCAAAGCTTAATTACCCATATGGGTACAAACAGAGCCACTAACAGAAAAGAATTCAGTTGAAGATATATTGAAGATGTGTTTTCCTTTGCTGTTTCAGCTGGTACGACTCGGCACCAATGGACCTCTCAGCGTATTTTGAAGACATCGCATGAGATCATTGAAAACCTTCGATGCTCGTGTGCAAACAGCGAGGCGAGAGTGACATAAATATTTATTTTGTAATAAACCTCCCAAACCATGGACAACTGCATGACGATACTCGACACGGCGACGAGGAGAGGAAGAGCAACATAAGAGGCGGGGAAATGGCGTGCGTTCTGTTTCGTGGACTAGATATATATAATACCAAATTTACATGACATTTAACCGAAATCACTGTAACCATTTCAACTAAAAAGGCATGTGTGCATTGATCTTCAACTGACCGCTAAAACAACATGATGAACGTATCTATAACTTAACAAGTGTGCATTTTACTGTTCGTTGTTTAACCAGATTTAATTTTCCTGTGAAATGTTTTACCAAAATGTCACATTAAATTATTGTTTGTGTCTCCGAAACTTCAGTCAGAAGGATTATATTATTCATTGAACTGAATGAAGGAAGTTGTGATATTTTTTATTCTGACGTGTTGTTTTTCTGAAATATGATCATCTTCCAGTACACAAATGTTCGACTGAAGACCTGGAACATTCCTACAAAATGTGAACACAATATTACACACATTACAATATGACAGTCACTTTCTTAACTTAATAGCTAACACTTACAATATCGGTTTACCAATGTCAGAAGAAAGTCAGTTTGAAGATTTTATAGAAACAGTTTTTATCTTGCTAAATGTATCTACAGTATGCATGTATTGTGTAATTTTGAACATTTGAATTTGCACATTTGTTCGTTTGTTATATCTGATACATGGTGCTAAGCAAATATACAAATACTTTTAAACACTGAGATGTACAAATGCTTTAATAGGTGTCTTCTTCGTATCGAGTGAACTTCAAATGCTGTCTTTGATGAGATTTTTATGACGTACTACCATCTGTACATCAACATCACATGGTTAGGCCGTATTTCGGATCGCCGACATCAGAACCGCAAGGCGATAGGCTTTGAGGCAGTTGGTCTCTCTAATAACGATGTGTACACGTTTTCAATAATTGTGTTGTCTTGAAAGGATTTCGATTAGGAGTGAGAAATAATTGTTCTTGGGGATAAAATCTCACATATTCATCATGACACAAGGGTATAGATTAGGTGTTATCTGTGGCTTACTCCGATATATCAGAAAAACACAAATATAAATTATCATCTGTGTTAACTTTACATGATTGATAATATGTGTTGTCCCTCAATGTTGATGACACTAAATTCACAGCGTGGAGTATGTTCTATTTTGAAAATTATATGGTGGTTGAGGAGGATATTCGTGTGTGTTTGTTGTTTATAAACAAGGCGTCGCTCGCTCTATCGCAATATGGTACAGTTGGCACTGTGTTGTACATCATTTTGTAGGTAAACATTATGTTTTATCTGTTCTTTTCTAACATCTTTCCCACCGGGAATTCTGGGAATTCCAGGTCATGGGCCTGTAGCAACGTACGTCTGAAAGATGTGATAAACAGATCACTAGGCCCTGCTTGGTGAATGATTCCATGGATCGATGCACTGAATCATCAATCAATGCATTGTCAGGTTCAGATTCCTATAACAGAGTTTCATCGCATGGTTGTACAATTGCTGAGTTCAGCTGATTCCATGATATCGATGTACTGAATCATCAATCACTGCATTGTCTGGTTCAGATTCCAATAACAGAGATTCATTGCATGGTTGTACAATTGCTGAGTTCGGTATGTACGCAGCGACTGTGATTGTAGGATTCAGTAGTGAGTTTGCAAGACCACCATCCTCCATTTCAGTAATAGTTCAACCAACTTTCAAATACGCT
This sequence comes from Haliotis asinina, assembly GCF_037392515.1. NCBI lineage: Eukaryota > Metazoa > Mollusca > Gastropoda > Lepetellida > Haliotidae > Haliotis > Haliotis asinina. Next base: position 45,455,581 of record NC_090289.1, read on the forward strand.
TCAATGTATATACCTCGCACCAGCAACGTTAATCTATAAATTCGTTGCTGTTTTTTAGAGCATTGGATACCGATCGTAATCATACCAAAGCGACGAAACCCATACCATAATCGTACCGGTACTCTTCCGACTAAATCATGAGAATGAGTAAACCATCACTGGTGTTGACCATCACCTTCAAACAATGAAAGTATGATATTTATGCGGATAGGTTCACACACGACAAACACATGCAAAATCAAGTCATCTTGAAAGAACAGGCACAGATGTAAACAGGAATTGCGTCGGATATTCCGTCCTTGTCAGTAAGGGTACATTTTTAAGTGTCTTACATTTGTGCACCATCATATTAAAATGATTTATTTAGGCCTTGAATGTTGTTGTGGTGACGCGGCGACATTTGATCACGAGTTGTATGACACTCCATGAAATGTGAAAGAACAGCCTGAAGTTGTACCAAAGAAAGGACGCGTTGACTGTTGGAAGTCATTCAGCTTGCCATAGCGTCATTCTATTTGAAACAGACGAGGCGGTTTAATTTGACTCTGTTACTCCTATGTCAGAGGAATGATACTGGCTTTTTAGCAACTAGTGAACAATATCAGGTCATTGATGTGCCTTTATGGCTTCCACATACGTCTTGGTCGCATTCTATGTTCCTAGAAGACGTTCATATGATCATGATTCACATACACAAGGAAGGCAAAGGGTTCAAAACAGTGAATGAATGTTGTTTTATACATCCGTTAGTAATACTCCAGTAGAGGCACAATGAGACATCTGGAATTATATCAATCTGGCTATGAACGTGAGTTTGACACATGAATCCCATCAGCAGTGTGTTGCTGCAAGAGAGTTTAGATAATCAGATATCTTCCAGGCAATGTAAAAGATAGTAGAGCAAACGATTTATATGAAAACCTGTATTGTCTGTTGTAAACCAGAAGATGATATTACGTTAGTTTCGTGGAAACACTCCTTCACAGTGCACAAAACACAATTTCTTGGACTTCTGAAAAACAGCCACCATTCATCATTGAAGAAGAAAATTATGCTCGCCTTTACATACTAAAAAAACGCAAAGGTCCCTTCTTAACAGATTACAAAGGAAGATATGCAAAATGGAGACAAACGAACCGGGTGTCAATGGTGCCTTTAATCTTTTCAGGAACAAAGCCATCCCCCTTTCTTGTGAACAAAACACGACGTTCAGTTTAAGATAATATCGACCTTTTCCGTATGATGTGTGACTTCCATGCATTCTCGTCATAAAGGAATGCTCACGCTTTCATTCGATTAGTGATCAAAGTCTATGTGCTGTGTCAGCAATGTTTCAATCTTGTGACAAGTATGAACAAACGATCTGTCACACATGTGACTTGAAATTCAAATAGCTAGCAGTATCTTAACTCAGTCTTCAATCCCTGAAAGTCGTGCCACACTTGTATGGCGTGGGCAATATTATGCTACGCAAAGAACAAAGAGTTCCTACCGTGGTATATTTACCAGTTATATATACATGCATATGTGACCCAAACCTTCTTATTATTGGATTACGATATCAAGTTACACTCAGTAACACAGTATCATTTACTATCGTTTTAATATAGACGAACCTTTCCGTTATTATTTCACTTGTGATGCATATCGAGATGAATACATTACTAAGGGGTCTTCATGTTTTGTGCCTGTTAGCATATGTTGCAACAACAAATTAAGGAAAAAAATGATCGCATGGGATGAAGTATTTTCAAACGCAACAAACTAAACGGAACTTTCACTTTCACGGAATATCCGGTGTCAAAGAAATACATGGATAACGAGGTCTGCTCGGGTCCAGAGTAGAGACGTGGACCGATGGCACAGTTCAGGATAAAACATCAGGCAAGAGGCCGTGGAGTGGCCGTACGTTGACATTATGGGGATGTATGTATATGGACGAAGATGTATCTGAGGTACCGTGGTCTTAGTGGTACCGTGTCCTTACTGAGCTATGATGAAGCTGACCTGCCCTGAAAGGTACGATGCCACTTCAGGAACTATCGCATAGACCATGTTTGTATAGAGGTGGTATATCAGTTTGAGGGCCATGGCATAATTGACGATGACTTTGTGTAAGTAACCTACGGTTATTAATGCACATTGTTTATATAGTCACTAACTGAGTGAGGGCAGTGGGGTAGCCGAGATGTTTAGCTTGTTCGCTCGTCACACCGAGGACTCAGGTTCGATTCCTCATACCGCACAATATGTGAAACTTCCGGTGTCCCCAAGAGTGATATTACTGGAATATTGCTAAAGGTGGCGTATAACTGAACTTACTCGCTCACTATGTAGATGCGATTAGAGAGTTATTGTGCAGTTTCCATTATCAGTTGGGGTTCCATGTCTTTTCATGGATATCGGTATATACATGCATGGTGTTCATCTGTAGGGGCACCATGTCACAATCATCCATTGTACCATTCTGTGAAGGAACACTTTGTCATGGAGCACTTTGGACCATGGACCAAGAAAGGTGTGGCCAACTGTGATCTATTGGGCACGACTTTCGTTTGTTGGAGTAACATGACATGGAACACAGTAGAACTAACGTTCTTTGCACGGTTAGAGATATATTCAAAGAATAAACCCGTTGAATATGACGTTGCATACATGTCACGTTAATATGGATATCAACACCATTCATCATGTTCGAGTCACCCCATGAAAGAGAAAGGGTTAGCTCTGAAACGTTGAATAAAGAAACCAGAAGAAGTTGTTATCCTGCTCGAGCAACTTCTAAATTCCTTTGAAGAATTAATTTCATAAATAAGTAATGCATAAGTCATAAATGTGCGAAAATACCTAATGGTTAATTCCACGATACTACACACGACAACACATGGAAGGTTGTGCATGTTTGTCATCGGACAAAGAATATGAACCCGGCTGCTGTATTGAGGGGAAATATTGTTTTCACACTTGTGTATCACAGTCCATACACACAGAGAAACGTTTCAGCTATCTTTAATGTCCATTTAACTGTTGTAAAAATCGAAACAGTTGGAGTGACGGCTCTCCCCCGTCTGTCTGTCTGTCTGTCTGTCTGTCTGTCTGTCTGTCTGTCAACCTTTTGTAGAATGTGAATCAGTGAGTGAGTTGTCGTTTTACCACCTATTAATATCAATATCACTCTGGAGGACTCCAGGATTGGGCTTGACACGCTAATGTGGAAAATGGAATCCTGGTCTTCTACGTCAGGAACATGGCTACCCCACCGTCCCGGAATTCAAAAGAAACTGGTAAAGCTGATGTGGATCAGTTTTCATTGGAAACAACACTTTCCGTTCTTGTTTTCATTCCAGAAATGGAACTAGAAACGTAATACTTCACCAAGAGCGAAATCAGTAGTTGTAAAGGTCTGTAAAAGGCTAAATATAATGAAATAAGGAAACACAGCGGGTTGTTTAGAACTGCTAGTGAACATTAATAGATCCTGCCGCTTGGTACGTATTAATTCTTCTTACACTTTTGCTCCACCAATTTTAGACACAATATTTCCTAAAGGTCTGGTATCGTGTTTCCTGTTGACATCACTGTATTTCCAGTGATAGAGCAGCAATACTGTATGAGAGCATATTAAGATTCATGTGGTATGATGACCCCGCCAGTGGCAATACTCAAGTGAGTGACTTAAGATTCAAAGTCACACCGGCAATATTTCAGTCATGTTTTGACTAAACTAATTCTAAATTCATAATATATATGATACATAAAACCTAACGATGGGCAGTGAAATAACTAGATTATCATCAAATCATTTATTTAGCATATATCTGTAAGAGTAGAAAATTATTTTGGACCGTACTGTTCGAAGGGAAGAAGGGTAAAGCTGAAAAAGAATCAGCCTTGTGTTGGCGTCAGGAATTCATTCTGCGATGGAACTTTGGTCATACTTCATACACTTGTACATTCTGTTCAATCAAACGATCAATGCACACTGCACCTGCAAGAATTCCTAGAATATTTCAGTAATGATCCATAAACGTCAATTATCCGTTCAATGGAAAATAAAATATTCGTGTAGGTTTCGTGTAGCACAAATATGTTCACCAAGTCGGCCATTATAATAGCGGGTCTTACTCAAATTGTTAATTCGAAGTTAACAAAACTGAAATTTGGATTTTCATGATAGGTCATTGTTACGTAATACGGCATTCAGGTATTATCGTTGTTAGTGATCTGTAAATGATGGAAGCTGTACCACACAATCCAATGGTTGTCATCGTGAAGAATTGTCGTAATAACCTTTTTATGGCATACATCAATAAAGTCAACGGGGCTGGCCAACCGCTCTCCTTACTATAAACAAGGACCGCTGAAAACCGTTTAGAACCCGGAGTCAGCATTATATATAGAATGTGAACGTATTACCAATTGATAATGGTCACAGCCCAGATGCCAGTGTGTACTCAAACACAACATTATTAACATAATGTCTTTACGTCTCCTTTTGAGAGACGTCCAGTACCCTTTATCGAGCGAACACAGACTAACTGCGTATGGTTTTACGCCGCCTTTAGCATTATTCAACCATAATAACGAGAGGGGACACCAGAATTCGACTTCAAATTGTACCCATATGAGGAATATAACCGGGGTCTTTGGTGTGACTTCTGGACGTTTTAACCTCTAGACTATCCCGCCGCCCCCGACGAGTGAACAGAGGTATATTTTGCACAGCCATTTACACATCTGTGAAGCTGAATCCACATTTGGACAAATAACGTCTCAGTTGTAATCAGAAATTTCACCAACAACATAGGTGAAATACTTCCACGTCAGCGTCGACATTGTCAATGTGGACGGCATTTCAAATACCTCACTGGCTTTGGAAATCACAGCTGCTTTCATGTCATATCACATATCAGCTGGGATTGGTCCACCTGAGGAGGGTACGTAAGTCCCAAAACTTTCAAAGTCAGCTATAAACTTACCATTTTTTCAACGGAGTCTATTTCATATTTTAAACATCGGCTAAATTTTCATATTCTCTACAGAAGGGATTGTGTAAATACAGACAGGGTCCATGCAGGTAGCAATGGTTGTGTAAGTGCCCATGGTCCCTGGCAAGGTGATCTACCCTCAGGTGTTGGCGATCTATAGCCTATTTTTATGTTGTGAAGGCCCCTATGGCTAAAATGTTTTAGATTTAATTACTAGTTTTGCATGCATATCTGATATTCTAGTTATTTTACTGTCTATATGTCTAATCTATATATTGTTTTAGTCACGATATGGCTGAAATATTGCCCAAGTGACTTTAAATTTGAACTCACTCACTTTCTCATCATCTGGGATTGACTTTATGCTTGAACACAAATGCTCTATGTTGAGTCCTTCACAAAATAGACATACCGAACTGCGTGGTTCACTTTCCCTAGGAGTTTGGTAATGCTATGTATCTGTTTGAATGCCAATCTTTGTGACTGATGTCCTTTCCTTTCATGAAATCGTCATGACAGACAGTCATTGTGTATGACAGCCTGTGTGCCCTGAAGTAGGTTCATAGATTCCCACGTGGCATAACGAGATTTACTGAGAGCCAATAAAGCAATCACCGTCACTCGTGTCATATCTGGATTCACTCCGACAAGATTACAAGGCGTAGTATCAGTTCAGAAAAAATACCCGCTGGAGGCTTATTGCCAACAATGACAAATTTATAAACGACACTGAATTGTCTTAATAGAGGCTGCACGTGGCGAGAATTCTGTGTTTGTGTGTGTAGTTTGGTTTGGTCGTACCACATGGATGTGCAAAGTTTCATAGCGAAACGAGAAAATGAAACGCTGAAGAAACTCTGACGCTTGCAAAATGCTTTAACAGAACAAACCTCCAACAATGTCTTACATTGATGGCCTAATGGAAAAAGCGTTTCCCTTTTCAGATAACAGCAAGCTTTGTGTATTAGGTGGTTGCAGGACACTGAATTGTGTTGGTTGTAGTTGTGAGTGAAGAGAGCGTGTGTAGTTTGTTTTGGTCATATAAAGTGCTGTTAATTTGTTTGGGCGCTGATTTTAGTTTTCAGGCGAAAGGGACGAAACATTGTAGAAATTGTGAGGCTTGAGATACGCTCCAACTATATACACATTGGTGGTGGTTGTGTTTTTTATGGTGTGGTGGACAGAACACCTGGTGTTTTTGCACTTATGACATTAAGCAACGTTTGTCTGTCACAAACGGAAACGGAAACACACACACACACACACACATACACACACACACACACACACACACACACATACCTATGCTGCATCACAATGTAAGACACTTTACTAAGAGATGTTGACGAAACGACCAGATCATATGCTGGTGAGGTAAATCTTGTTATATTTGGAGTCTGTCGACTGTGGTTGGGAAATGGTGATTCATTTTAAATAGCTTTGTGTAATCTCATTTGGTTAGCGCCATAAAATCGCCATATTTCCGGGTTAGCTCAAACAGCCACATACACACGTGTGAATGACTACGTCCAAGTTCACTCAAGTCCCATTGCATCCCACCTCACCTTTTTCTTCAGGATGGGTGTAGGTTTGAGAGTGGGATTACTGTGCAACTCTCTGAGTGTGACATATTTCGAGACACATTTTCACTGATATGTTGCGTCCAATCCCCATGTATCACTCACACTGCATTAAGGCATAACGACTCCCACTGCATGGCAGTGGGTTGAGAGACCCCATTAAGTGAGTACGCCTTACAACAGTGTTTGTGTGTCGTAAACGTATATTTGCGGTTAGAGTTGCACTCATGGCGTACACAGAAAAGGAAGTCGCTGGCAATATTATTAGTGACTAAAAAACTGACTTTGTGAGAGTCGTTAGCTATATTGACATTGACATGACATAGCTGCAATGTTATTGCTCGCCATTACACATCATGGGGTCATACAGACATGCACATCGTCTTGTCATTTGTTTCCCAAGGGGCATATCCTTTCCCATTTCCATGGTGTTTGTACCTGTTCCACCCACGTCTCATGCTGGTTGTGATTAAAATGCATTTTCTTATTTCAAGACTCCCCTAGAACATGTTACCAACCCCTGTTATATAAAAGAAATTGCCAAATTTGTCGGTGTTTCTGCGTGATTGAAGAATTACGAAGCCAAATGAAAGCACATTTGCTTATCATTTTAGCAACTCTACAGACATTTTGTCATTCTTATACGACTTTCTATCACAGTGTTTTCCAAATTAGACAAGCCCGGTGTGGTACAAGTGGAATCCGTAGATGTTTCCAATATGGTGATGTCACAGTTAATTCACAAGAACCACAGTGCTGTTTGCCTTCACGTTTGAGTAAGACAATGGGAGGTTACAAACATAATCCACTTATGGCGTTTAACCTCCAGATGTTTGCCGACTGGTGACAAGTGAGACATGAGAAAATCTCCATAATCTGAAGGCTAAACAGATTTGTGTCACTTACAACACAACAAGCAGATTTGTGTCTCTCCGAATACTACCAGACAGATTTGTGACACCAAAAGGAAAGGCTGGAAGACAAGCCAGCGGCAGAGACCGAATGTCGTAACTTTAAACAAAGCTACAACTGGTAAGAAAAACTGACTGTGATGTATTTGAAACGGCTACCACAACTGTGCGCGTTTGTTGGGTCTCCGTGTTTCCAGACAAGTAACGTGTTAATAACTATTCTCATTCATCGAACAAACGTGTATCTTTTTCCCTGTAAACGAAGAAACGTTTTCAAGAATATGGGAATAAAAATCCGATGGCAAAGATTGATTATTTCCTGTAGCTCATGCACATGCCTTTAAACTACCATTCCGCGGAATTCCTCCCATCGAATCAAACAAGTGGTATAATTTCTCATGATGTGTCGAGTTGGGTCTGAACAAAAATTAAAACTGGTATTTTACAATCGTGTTTTCATACATTTAGGATTATCGAGATGTCTTGTCAAGGGTACTTGGCATTAAAAGTTCATTAAAAATGTTTAAAAAATCGCAGCCGTTTGTTTTCAGTGGGATATTTTCTTTAACTTACAATAATTGAAAAAAAGTGACTTTTTGTAGCCTTTTCCGAAGCTTGTGTTCTTTATGATTCGCAAAGGAGTTAATATAAAACTGTATAGTGTTTGATGGATTATGCGTGAGTGAACACATATAAATCACATGGAAGAGGAAGACATTCATCTTCCAACTGTCGTACTTCGATTTCCAAAGCATAGTTGCAAAGCGGAATGACGACTTGTTATGGATGTACAATCTACTGTGTAGGCGACATTTCGACACAGATTCTAATGTCCTTGACAAGCAAGTGATGCATTTGCGATGGCTACAAATGATACGAGATCTCGCACTTTTCTGATTTTCTGAGTCGATGGATATACCCCACTTACCCGCTAGAATTATCAAATTGCGGGAATTCGTACTTCGTGTCAGTAGTATGTGAACTGTTGCCTTATGCTGGTATTCCTTATCATGATCCAATACCTGTGCTTCAGACGGTTCAAAATTAACATTAAGGTGTTCGGGTAAAGATATAAATACGTTTTTCAATGGTTACTCGGGGCCCTTAGGTTGATGTACCCTGTATGCTTGTTTAAAATGTCCTCCTCGCCCTTCGAGGTCAGGATGGATAAACAAACATAGAAGCTACATCAAATCGTGGGTCCCCGAGGGACCACTGACCGCCTTGTAGTGTTTTGGGTCAGCTGAAGGCATGGAAGAAGCCATCAAAAAAGCATAGGTGTCACTTAAAATAGAGCTAAATCTGCCGTTATAAATGCTCAAGAGGTTAGGAACCTATTGAGCAAAGGTTTGTGAAAAAAGCCCTTTTGACCGTCAGGAAGTCGTACTGCACCTGAAACCCATGGCCACGTAACACCAAACTCTGCTTTACGTGTGATATTTTTGTTATTTCCACTGAAGAAAGAACTACTAGGATAATGGATCTGAGGGCCACTAGTCACAGGATTTTGAAATCAGTAGTTCAGATTGAAATGTTAGTGAGTAAAGGGATTCAGGTTTGAATCACGACAACTTTAGAGAACTGCGGTGAGTGGGTCTTTGGATACTTGTCTACAAGTCAGTCTGCTATATTCCAACTAAGACTTGCCTGAGTCCGTTAGGTCTGTTGCACCATTGGTTTCTGAAACAACTCCTGCCTCACTGCCCTGTCAGGAAATGCATGCACGTTTAAAACATACTAATGTGCAATGCATTGTCTATAAGGTTATCGAGTCTGGACCAGACAATCCAGTGACTGACTTGATCAATGATCATCGATCATTGATCACCATTCAACGTCGATCTGCGACGAATACAATGACGCAGGCACTGATCAAGTCAGGGAGCATGGCCAGCTGATCCCGTTAGTCGCCTCTTTTGACAAGCACGGTTTGCCTAAGACCAATTCTAACCGGATCCTTACGGACTAAGATGTCCCTGTAACAAAATACAATAGGAAGGAATGCATTTTCGTGGTATCTGCTCTAAAATATGCATCTACTCGTGCGCATTAAACAAATGTGTCTCTTATTGTATATGATTAGGATTGGGTGAGTGAGTCTTGGCTAACGTCGATTTTAGCAATATTCTAGCGATATCAGTTCGAGCGTCACCAGAAATTGGCTTCACACACTGTACCAGTGTGGGGTACCAATGTGGGGAAAGGCTTTCAACGGTTTAACAATTTAACAATTAGGTTACCCCACACTAGGCTATCAGTTAGGGTATCAAGGGTTCAGTATATTAGCATTAAATATTAGCAACTATTTGAAACCGTCACATATCAAAGTGCATCCTTCTGTCAATCAGATGCAATAAATACAAATGCAACCCATTCAGATATGCATTGATTACACCTTATATATATACGGCTCTGTGATTTCGGACTATGGTATATTTGTTTCGAGAGTCGTTTCCACGTAGCTGCTTACATGGCATCTGAGAGGTGCCGAAAATGGAAAAAAAATGAATTAAGGAACTTTTGTCTGGATACGTGTTATTAGAAATAGATCCATGAACCTGCACGTTGGTACAACTTCAGATTCTTCAGAATATAAACAACGAAAGGCATTATAAAGTATTAGACTAAAACTGCCAATATACATTGCAATCCTACTGAATAACACAGAACTTCAATATTCAGCATCAGTATTAAAGTATAGATACCAAGTATATATTTGTTGTTATTGCAACAATAATTAAGGTAATTACATTCTGAAATATATTCCTAATCAAGTTTTATAACCATATATATTACGGATAATTTGAAGGAGAGCAGATATCAATTTGTTACCAGAGTAATATGATTAAAAGCGTAGGAAATGACTGCATGTACAATTAAAGGAACGGCACGATATCCATCAGGTACTAATTACATAGATGGTCATGTGAAATCTCATGTGAAATATTAATTGTTGCCTTTTCCTGAAATGTATTAGCCACGTTGATATCGCCGGAACAGCTGTGCCGGAAGGCTGAGTGTGTTCATTACAAAGGCCAAGATGTCCACTGCACATTAATAAAAAGTTAAAAGAACTTTTGTCGTTAAGAAAGGAAATATTGATGAGGAATGTTAACACCAAGGCTTATGAAGATGACACGTCTAAATCGTTTGAAGCTGTTGTTCTGACCTTACAGTGAATAGTTGTAAAAGATTTATGTAAGTTTTTAATACCTCTATTCAGTTAATTACATTTAATTTACTAATGCTCTGGCATTTCAAAGCCAGTCTGTATGGCATCGAGTGTGACTTAAATAGCTGAAGCGAGCTTTGCTAAACGTGAAACTGCAAGGACCCACACCCTGAGATGCATTTTTAGAATATACAGGACCACGTGTAATAATAAAAAGCTCGATCCCAATCCTTATCACATAATATGCCCAAGCACTACATCTGTATCCCACAGAAAATACTCGCTTTTGATATTTCTTCACTCAAACCCCTTCATTATAAGGATATAATTTCCACATGTAAAATGATGGTGTTGTGTAACAGGGACATTTGGCCTTTATAACGTGATTGATAACATTTGAGCATTGAATTCCTATCTTCCCTTGTGATAAACACCGGTGCATGTCAGATCTCCATCAGGTTACGTCAGGCTTTGCACAGTATTCCATTTACATGGCGACATGTCTACTTATTGCAGGAAGAAATCTCAACATGGTACATTTACCATTCTGGTGAAGACTGTTAGCACGATCGAGCTGAAACCAAGTACATGCGTTTCTGGTGTACCTCAGACAACATCTGTGATAACAAACTGCGACACCGTGGACGAATAGGACAGTCGTTCACCCGTGAATATATGAAAGGATAATGAAGTATTAAAGCAAGTTTCATGACAAGGTGTAATATGGATAATAACGTCTTTTTCAGGTACAATGCAGATATAAACGGTTACATCAGATTAATGATGAGGTAAGAAGTTGAAGCTTGAAAACGTTATTATAAACATTACCCAAAATATTCCTTGTCATGATTTTCCTGACTTCTAAATGCGTATAAAGGCTCTCGTGTCACATCACATATGATCTGGTACTGGCTTCCTACTTGATGAATACTCTTGCAATCACAAGTGCACTTAACATGCATATCTGCGTCCTCTGTGCTTGGCTAGGAATACGGTAATGGAGTGTGTCCAGTTCAATGGCCATCTGTCCTTTTGAATTTCTGTGACAGACAGTATTTGTGTATGACAGGCTGTATGACTTGAAGTTGATTCGTAGATTCCCTCTTGTCACAGTGGTATTTACTGAGCGCCAATAAAGCAACGTTATTCATGTCGCATTAGAATTCATTCAGCAAAGGCCAACGGCACTGAAAGAGTGGATACTGCATGCAGTTAGTATTGGCCATCGCGAGCTGGTTTAGTTGACGTTAAACGAAACAAATGACTTTAGAACATTGAAGGAACCCTCTGACGCTGGTATGTGTGGTAGTTGTTGTGGGATAGATGAAAGGCGCCTTGGAGCGGAAAAGAGGTCTGTCATGTTAACATTACTTAATTAATGTCTGACTATAATTCAAGTTATACATGCTGCAACAAAGGAATACGTTTATAGTGCAGAGTGTGAAACAGTTTAAGCAGTGAGGCAATTTATTCTGAAATTATATGTTGATCTGCTCTTTGCAGCAGGTACAGTATACATCAAGTAACCAACATTTTGATTGAATACTACAAAGAAAAACACCCATGGCGATGTATGTTCAACAATAAAGCAGAAAGTCAAACCGCCAAAGGAATGTTACTCTTCCTCCGCTCGCTGTTTAGGTGGTAAAGCATGACGATGTCTTTTAGCGGTATTTAGAAGTTGTTATAGATAACCAAGAACTTTATGGATAAATCATCTTTTAATTTTTTACTCACAGCGGAAATGAATAATGGTACGAATGACCCCGAAACGTTGTGTGTAACAGATTAAAAGACGATTTATCCATAAGAAAAAAAGATCTTGGAAATTCATTTTTATACAGCTTTTTTGTAAACTTATTTGGCACTAAATCCTGATTCATCCGGGCTAGAACATGCACCCACGGACATACGTGTGAATGTGTGCTATAAACTTTAAACACGCCGATCACTATAAACGCCATTGGAAGCTTTTTCTTGAGGATGTCTGTTGGTGTGAGTAAGGCATGTCTGTGCAACACATATTCCATAGGCAAGGAGTACAATTTGACTATTTTTGCACATATGTCCAAAAGGACAGCAGTAAAAATGGTGACCAGTTTAATTGCAGCCTGTATTACCACTTAAATGTTGTTTCAGAAACAGAATTACATGTGCACGGATTTTGGCAACAGTGTTTCTCTGTTGCGACGAAAGAGAATTATTTACTTGAACAACTACCGTAGACTCTTACAGGTAAATCAATGAGATTCGTTTGTTGCTATTATCTACCCTGGTACCAGATGGTCATAGTTCTTTACAACCAATTGTTCCATTACAGGGTTATTTGCAGGTCAAAGGGACATGTGCATTCCCGACGTCATTCTAGCCATCGTCATGCGGCATGCTGTACAGAATAAAACGTGTTGTCTTATTTGAAGACTACTATTGAAAACGTCGTCGAAATGTTGAAATCGCCAAATAAATATCACATTCTGCCAGTGGTTATTGGTGATTGAGTTGCATGTACGAAACAAAACACAAGCACATTTGTTTTTGAACTTGGCAATTATTGATAATTTCCTGTGTCTCTCACACATCCCTTCAAACGATCACTCCGCTGAATTCGTCCATCAAACCAGTACATTTCTGATGTTGTGTCAAGTGCGTTTGAAAACGGTTGCTTTATCGTCGCGTTTTCATCAACATCAAGAAACACAGCAGTTTGTGTTCATTTCGATATTTCCTGTAGAGTAAAAATAATAGTAAAAGTGACATAAGGAAAATTTCGTTTCGTTCTTTTAGGAATAATTACAAAGGGACTGAATTTACGTGCTGAAGTGAACATCCTCTCGTCGCAGCCAACGACGAACACATCGGCCCTAACGCTGTCTGTGAGGTCTGTGCTCAGGGTCATCTGTCGTTTGAAGGGTCTGTAAGCTCTGATACCTGCTGCCCGAAGACGTCTAGCCACCGTGTATCGACAGGTACGGTGATCAAGACAATTCGCCGCTGATGGCGGTACCGTCTGGAAACAGTTTGTCAGCAGGAACGTCCTCAAATGCCGGTCTTTAGCGGAAGGTTCTTGCAACGTTGGCGTTTGTCGACCGTCATCTGGCTGATATTTTGATCTGTACATAAAGATAAAGATGACTTCCTGACTTCCCTGTCGTCGTATCATAGCTTTTGAGACACAACAGAACATCCTTTTATACGAAGTGTTCAAAGAGCATCAAATGTTTCATGTGGACGCACGTCAGTGGCAACAATAACGTTCACATTTTGAATTGTGACCTGTGTTCCCTTTTAGCGTCCATTAAAGTTACTTTGTCTGTGATGGGTTCCAGCACTGTGGCAGGATATGCTGACATGTTCGCGACCACCTCATTGTAGGGTTGCAATTGTGTATTAACCAGCTCTGTATTTAGCACCAGTCCTGAAACTGCTACGATAACTAATATACAGATGTCTATGTCTAATACAGATCCACGGACCATAATTAAGGCCTATTAGCCTTAATGACCAACTGATGATTTCCAAGAGCGTCATGGAACTGCCGTTCACAAGATGTTTGTTCAGGGTTTGATCTAGGACACATAAATCTCCACCCGTAGCAAGACTAGCGGTATTTAGTGTTCATCAAAAATACACGTGACACGGGCGAGCTATGACAGGGCTTGTAAAAAATTCTTATGATACTGTAATGAAATGAACATACAAAGTATGATACATTTTAAAAAGAAAATGCTCGAGAAAAAAATTATGTCGCGGTGAAAGCTATAAAATCTTTCCCATTTTAGTCCTTGAAACTACAAAAAAAATTACTTTAGCATGCCTGACAAGCTTCAATCTGCTGTTATTCTTGATGGATCCGATGAGCAAAAGTGAGTGAATGTTTACAGGGTCAAAGTCTCTGTACATCCTTGGATATTTAACATAATTAACAACAGTTATGCTATGCACACATTTGGCAGCCTAACCACACTATGTTCTACCTTCGATATACAATGTTCAGATGAAGCTGTAATATTTATGAAATATTTGACATATGTCTATCCTGCGAAACATTGTTCGTAAAATCATCCTCTCGACCTGCTATGTGCACATTTGGCAAATCGATTATACTTTATGCTATTTTTCAATTTGATACTATGTGCTACAACCGTATTTTCTTGCATTATGTAGGCATTGTAAAGGCCATGTTTCATGATACCCTTTGCAAAGGTCCCTGTACATGCTCAGATGTATACCTTAATTAACATCCTTGTGGAAGTAATATTTGAAATATATCTATTCTGCTTAACAGTGTTAGCTAAATCGTTTCTTCGACTCATAGTAACCCAACTTTAACATGTACTTTTTTTGTACTATAGGTCGAATGACCTTATATACAAATATATATATATCCTCTTCTCTGGAGAAGCCTCGTTTAATAACGTCATTGAAGGTCCAACCATGTGAACAAGACACGCTGTTCCCACTGGGCTCTAAATTCTGACGTTTAAACTAAACAAATCTGCATGAATACTCAAGAGACATGATAAGCCATTCTATCCATGTCCCGTGTCGAAACAAGAGCGTTTGGGAGAACTGCAGTGAGTTTGTGGTTTGTAATTCGTGTACAACACTTTGCTGCATGTTTGCATGTTTAGACACTGTTCCCAGCCAATCCATCCCAGCCATTTTACGGATCCACTTTACGCCAGGTTAGATCAAAGTCCAGACAGTGGATACGGTAGATACACCATGAAGAATCTTGGTGTACAACGCACTATGCAATACGAACACTTGAAAGCCTTTGTTACGTTGGTCGCACCACTGCATTTGGGAGCAGCAGTTGTATGATGGCCTCGTAAGAAAATGTATGCATATGGAAGACTGAGGGTCTTCCCTTTGGATGTAACAGGCAGTACTACAGAAGACAGGATAATACAGACATATATCAGCGTGTGCTTAGAGATTTCGAACTTATTGTCACATCTTATCTTACCTCACATATGAAAGTCGCTTTCTGATTGGCTAAGTGCTATTCTATTATTTTCAATGTACCCCGCTTACAGGCGATGTATTATTTTCAATGTACACCGCTGGAAATTCCGAACTTTCATGGTGCTTCGTAGTAGTACGTCTTTGTCTCGAATAACATTGAATCACGCATACAGCACGGAAATTACCGATGTTTTGCGATTGAAAATCGATGGAAGGGAGATAACTCTAAATCTGTTTACCTTGCGTCGTCTGCAAAATGGCGATTCTCCCCGCATTCAACAGAAGTGATTCAAACAGTTCAAAATTAAAACTCAGGTGTTCGGTAAGATAAATACGTTGTTCACTGGTCCCTCGGGGTCCATGGGCTCATGCACCCTCGAGGTTTGTTAATGTTAAAACTCAGGTGTTCGGTAAGATAAATATGTTGATCACTGGTCCCTCGGGGTCCATGGGCTCATGTACCCTCGAGGTTTGTTAATGTTGATCCCCCTGCGGCTCAGGGTGCATGAAGAACTTAGAATGTAACCATTGCAAGAATGACAAAAGTTGATTATAATGACAATGATACGTTTTTACATCTCTAGCTACAGCTGTCAGAGTGACAGAGCAAACACCACTGTCGCAAAAGGTCAGTTTCCTCACAGGATTCTATAGCATTTAACTGTTGCATCACTGTCATTTCACTGAATGTCGTGTTCAATACACAGTGTATGCAATGTAATTTGTAAGATCAATCTTTGTACTCAATACTACTGTGTCAAATTTAATCTGACTATCAGCTGTATTTCGGTGCAACGTAATACCAATAAAGACTCAAATGTCACACGTGGAGACTATTATCAGATTAAACTACTATTACGAGATTTGCTGATCTAATTGTTTCTTCAGATGTAAGGCAGACACTTGCATCTCAAAATAACGCAAACGCATTTGTACAAGCACACCTATAATATAAGTTGATGTTACTTATTTTTGCTACTACTAGGTCTTCAAATAGAAAGGAACCTCCACGTTCCACTGTTTTTGTTTGTTTGTTGTTGCGCAAAAATGCCACTGTGAAAGCTTGCATGGCATATAACTCTTTATTCTGCATAAGTTCAGTTCATGTTGGATCATGATAATGCATTCCTATGTGTCCACTGGATGGGAATTGGAGGGAATTATATGTATGTATGTATGACTTCATCTTTCTGTTGTCAACTTTCCTGGTCAGTCGGACAGTCTTCCAGAAACTCCATCTGTTGCTGTCTTCATATCATAGCTCTTGAGGCACAACACAACATCATTTCATTATCGTTCCTTTGTCTGTGATGGATTCCAGCACTGTGGCAGGAAATGCTGACCTGTTCGCGAACACCTCATTAGAGGGCTGCAATTGTAGAACCAGCTCTGTATTTAGCACCGGGCATCTAAAGGGTTTTGTAACAAATATGTAAATGTCTGCTGCAGTGTCTAGTACAGATCCACGAACCGTAATTAAGGCACATTACAACAATGATCTGAAAGATCATCCGGCGACTCTCATTCAAAGCATGTTTGATTAGGGTTGCAGTGTCCAAGCATTAGTGAAGTTTGCAAATGTTTCATGTGGAAGACATTTTCAAATCTGACCCGTCAGTGGCAACAATGATGTTCACTATTTGTTACGAATGTCAGTATTGAAGACAGTACTTACTTTCCAATATGATCCCCTTTCACTTCAATGCACTTCTTACGCTGATTCTACAGCATATTTAACTCGTCTGAACACCGCTGTTTGTGGTGACCCTTACAACTCCTCCACAGTAGTGATCACCTCCTCACTTCTCTTACATGTGTAGGGGCGGCGGGGTAGCCTCGTGGTTAAAGCGTTCGCTCGTCACGCCGAAGACCCGGGCTCGATTCCCCACATGGAACAATGTGTGTGGCCCATTTTCTGGTGTCCCCCGCCATGATATCGCTAGAATATTGCAAAATTGCGTAAAACCAAACTTACTCACTCATTCCTCAAGTGTGGTCCCCGAGGACAGATTTAAACTGAGGGAAGACGAATGAGTCAGAAAGGGCAGGATCCGGAGAGAAGGCTGGGAGAAGGAGTATGTGGAATTAACACTCCTGTGCTGAGGACAGTATATAACGTGTGTATGCTTTCTTCAGATAACATTCTGGTCATCCAACGAGCAGACACCTTGTTCATGTGTAAATGTTCACAGATTATCGTGCCACTGATGTTTTACTAATGTCATTTGCAGTACCTATTTGCCTAACATATACGAAGGATCATTGTCACCGAATGTTTGTGTCATGTCCTCATGAATTTGCTTTGTCATAAACGTTTTAAAATGAAGATATAACTGCCTTTATTTCCATTTTTAGAGCAAATGATAGGGTCAATCGTTTTAACACCTGAACTCTCATGTCAGGTGTGCTGAGACACTGTTCCATAAACATGGCTACTTTTGTTGATCTTTTGCGATCCGTTCACGGTGAGGCTTGAAACGTTTGGAATATCAAGCTGGTGATCATGTATTAGTGCTTTAGCAAATCAATGACAGCTTCCCAGATTGCTGTGTCATGCAAATGTACTTTAAGCAGCAGCATCCCGTCAGAAATACATTGGTCAGCTCTTGGATATAATAATAGCGCTGTGAGAGAGTAGATCTCTTGCTGATCCATTCAGTTAGTACGATAACAGTTTCTTTGGTTCGAGCGCTGATTTACGTGGCTTGACAGGCCGTCTGACAGACTGCGAATCAATCGATTTGGAAACCTCTTGCCTTTGTCAGAAACGACCTAATCGAAATAAAATCAGTGTAATTTTAAGGTAACATTGAGAGGGTAGTTTTGTCCTGTTTCCTAAATATGTTACAAACGCATACAACAAACAGCAGTAAAACCAAACTCATCCAGACTGACCTTTAAATATAAACACTAGTATGCAAGAATGAAAATTATATATAGTTCATATTGAAAACGTTTTGGTAATTTGCCCTGCCCAAATGATATAATTGATGGCCCTCTCCTAATATTGATACATGATTGTCACAAGATACTGCCGAATATTTTCCCAACTGATAGTGACCTGTGGAGTTTTTGTTGGTGTAATCGAGACAGGGCGCAAGAACTAAACATGACGAACGGACAGTATCGGACCAACAATGCAAATATCCCACCAAACATTTAAAGTACTGTCGGAATTGAAGAAAAAGGAAAAAGGGTTTTTGGCTGTTACTCTCTATCCCTAAAATTTGCACAGCTGCGCGTAGGTTATGTCGAAATAACCACTTCGGCCTAACTGTGCCTTAAGTTGGAGAATGTCCAGAAAACCATGTTTACTGGGAAAACAGGGTAAAACTTGGGAATAATACGGATAGCTGAAAACAATAGATCAGACGACAGGTGGCAATTAGATCGCTCGGGCAGGAATGACGACGGACCGTTAGTTCACCTGGTATGAAATGCATGCGCTGCCTACTGGCACAAGGAGGTCATCTCAAAGATATTTGGTGCTTTTTAATGTGTGTTGAATATGTCACAACTATTGATTAACATCTTACTTGTCTTTCTTTCATAAAAGTTATCATGTAAACGATTACGATATTTGATACACACTTGACATGACCACCTGAATATCGACATGGCTGAATATTATTTGTAAATTGTTATGATATGCCGTGTACTTCTACAGTTTCAATCCTCTAAGGGATAATTCTGTATTAGCTGATCTCTATCCCCAACACGCCCCAACCAATGTCTTCTACACCCGTCCTACTTTGGCTTTTGAGACGACCCTTCCTACCTGTTTCTTTATCGAAGTGACAGTGAGACTCGATGGCAGCAACATCCTTAATAGTACCAGTATGAACGTTATTATACTTTTACGTCAGCTATCGTTTATATTGAAGCTAAAGAGTCTAATTTCAAAATGGGCATGTAATAAGTGTATTTTGTAATGCAATATCATCGCACACTAATTTGCCTAAAGCCATGGTCTGTTCCAAATAAGTCGCGTTGGCATTACTCATTCTGCACTAATCTGTCCTCAGTTAAATCATTTTTGACGTTTTCCATCTCCATAACGCTGAAATTGTTGTTAGTCCGAAACTAGTTTAACAGGTATTTCACACTTTAACAAATCTTCTACATAACCTGTAGAGATAGATGTGACAAGCAGCGTTTTTTTTCTATTTCCGACAGTACTTGAATCATGTTTGATACAATCATGTCTATTACTGAAGTATTCGTACCATGTACCGCCATATGTGCACCTGAAAATAAGAACATGTGCAAACTGAATTACATTCAGATTCAACTTGACGAGGCGTGCCTACTCACAGGTCAAGTTCGAATGAGATCAAATTTCAAAAAGCTTAAGAAGTAACCATATGCACTCGCATTCTGTTCTGGTTAGATTAAAGGGGCAGCTCGAAATAGATCATGGAACTAATCACACAGGTAGTCACGTGACGAAGTATTAATTGCCACTTCCTAAAATTTATAATCCATACTGCCAGGGAGAGAACAGCTGTGCCTTAGGCTTGTAAATATTCACTACAAAGGCCAAGATGCTTTGTGTGCTTTATTAGAACAAGTTGAAAGAACGTTTGTTCATTCAGAAGAGATGTATTTATTTGAAATGTTGTCATTCCTGCTTATTATGATTAATCCTAGGTTGTTTGAAGTTTTTAATCTAATTCCGAATGTTTATATGAATAAACAACATTATTGATCAAATATCATGAACACAAATGCTATGTAATGTCTACAAAAACAAGTGCGTGTGATTATTTTGCGGAGCGGAGAAACGTCTTTTCCTAGAAGCGGTATGTTGCACACAGTAAAATCTAACTAGGTTAATCAAATTGTAATAATTAGGTCACAGTGGTGAACCGTTAGGTCATCTCACGTCGGAAACCATCAAACCAGACTTCATTAAAATGGAACATAGTAGCCTAACTGAACGTAGCTTGAACTTGGAACTGTCACTTGCAACCATCGATCTTTCATTGAATCTTTTTGCAGCATTAGCTGCAGAACGGTTTGCAAGAGATGAATGACTGATCCTTTTGGTAGCTTTCAATTGCCATCACAAAAAACGCTGTAAGCTGTCGGCAAACTCTAGCGTGTTTGGTCTGAGCATAGGACGGTTGTGTCATAATCCGATAAATATGCAGATGAGGCTCCCAAGCAGGGGTGTTTTTACATTGTGTTTTTCGGCGGTTTTAAGCTGTCTCATTGAGTGAACAAACGTCGTGTATTAAACAGTTGTTCCGAGTTGTCAATGTTATTGTCTCTTCATACACAGAGGTACATCGGTGTGTCCACAACATTTTAGTCGAGGTTTAGATACAAAATTACATGATAGTGCAACAACGGCCAGCCAGCATCACAGAGGCGATCGTCAGCCCAACTGTCCAGCCGCTTCCCGGGAGTCAAGTTCCCTACAATGCGAGGTATAAGCACTAACTGTCAGACAGCCCTGGATCGGGTTACGGTCCATGTATGGTGGGCATCCAAATCAAGCCTCTCTTTCAAAATGTTAAACTTCCGTGGCTAACCGTCCACAGTGGGTTAATGAAGGGTACTTCTTTGATTGGCATTATAGTAAGCTGAGGAGGTGAAGAATGATAACCGCTCTTTATGGATGTACAGCCTCGTGATCCCGCTTATACAGAATAAAAAAGGTGTATAGGATTGAAAATTATCCTCGTTCCTAATCAAGATTAATTACTATAGTCATGATACTAGTAATAAGATGTTGCTGTTTCCTTAAATTGACAACACTATGATTCGTATTTAAAGAACACACCTTTTACCTAACTCAGAGAATATTCAAACATGTCCATATTCTCTGGCAGAGCCCATATGCCAACAAAGTGCATACCACACATTCAGCAGAAAATGGGTCCCCGATGGTATAACTCGGGTATAGGTTCAACCTTCTAGAGCCTCACAGGCACCTTGGGTAATAATAATGTCCATCATATTGCTTGCGCTTTGTGCTTGTCCGAGCGGGGTGGAGCGAGATGGAGCGGGGTGGTGCGGGATGGAGCGGAGTGGTGCGGGATGGTGCGGGGCGGAGTGGGATGGAGCGGAATGGCGCGGGGTGCAACAGGGGGGGGGGGGGGGGCGGGATGGAGCAGGGTGGAACGGGATGGAGCGTAATGGAACAGGGTGGTGCAGGATGGAGCGGAATGGTACAGGATGGAGCGGATGAGCGGGGTGGTACGGGATGGAGCGGAGTGGTGCGGGATGGAGCAGGGTGGTGCGGGTTGGAGTGGGATGGAGCGGAATGGCGCGGGGTGCAACAGGGAGGAGCGGGATGGAGCAGGGTGGAGCGGGATGGAGCGGGGTGGGGCAGGGTGGAACGGGATGGAGCGTAATGGAGCGGGGTGGTGCGGGATGGATCGGAATGGTACAGGATGGAGCGGAATGGCGCGGGGTGCAACAGGGGGGAGCGGGATGGAGCAGGGTGGAGCGGGATGGAGCGGGGTGGGGCAGGGTGGAACGGGATGGAGCGCAATGGAGCGGGGTGGTGCGGGATGGAGCGGAATAGTACAGGATGGAGCGGATGAGCGGGGTGGTGCGGGATGGAGCGGAGTGGTGCGGGATGGAGCGGGATGGTGCGGGGTGGAGCAGGGTTGTGCGGAATGGAGCGGGATGAGAGGGGTGCTGCGGGATGGAGCGAAGTGGAGCGGGGCTCTATTTAAGTGGCCTATTATCATTATTTCTAAGAACACAGTGACACGATGATGCAAGAATTAGTACCCCGTGTGATGAATGTATCGTACATGTCACCAGCACTTTAACCATACAGTGTTTATTCCGAATATATGATTGGAAACAGACCCAATGTCTGATAGACTATATTGTATATACTGACTATACTGTATATCTGTCTGGTCATCAGGTTGGAAAAGTGTATAGTCTGTATGCAGTGCAAACGTACCTTTGAATTTCACTTTAAACAAAACAATTAATAAATTTCACCTTTCCAATTGAACATTTAAATCTCCGGAGTTTATTCAACTTAGGATAAAATTTGTTTAACAAACGATCATAGATTCAAATCGGTATGGTTAGGCTGTATTACACGTGGGTAAGCACAGTAATTGGAACAGTGAAAAAAATTCAATTGCGGTACGTGATATGCGTTAACGTAGACGACCCTTCTCTTGTTCTCGGTGTTTCATTTAATCTGATACTCTTATGATCTCGTCATGCAGGTGTAAGATTAAGCACTGTTGTCAGTCACATTCTGAAACTCGTTGCACGTAGAAATCTGCTACTCTTTTCCGTGGGAAAATCCGTTTTCCGCGGTTTGAAAATCCGTCTCACACCGATCGTGACTTAAGGTCAGATGGCAGTGTTCTACTCTCTTTAAAAATAAAAATAACCGTTAACGTCTTTGAGTTTTCTCTCATTACCAAGACAATAATGGAAATGCTGTTGACTGCGAACGATGTCCCACAATTCATGATTATCAATGTTCGCGCTATGCATATTGTGGAACAGGTGACCGGGTTTTCTGATATCAGCATGTCCACTTACAAGGATGATTAATTTACACACTTCCTAATTGTCATCTTGTCAATGTTGTCACTCAAAAATGTACCAGGAAACTGACAAATTGAGTGAGAGAGACACTGAAGTATTACAAGAATGCGTCAATGTTTGGAGTCTGGAAATGAATCTCTCATTTGTGTGGGTTAGGTTTTTAGCATCCACGCAATCCTACTACATTTGTGTTTTTGTTTGGGGTGAGACCATCACATGCTTTCATTCATTGCTCCTCTACCCATCATTCAGATATATCTGAGATGAACAGTTTGTCTCAGAGGGACACAGTAATCCTTTGATACACGTCGTTTACCAGCATGATGTAATAGTGACTTTTGTACATTTCTTTGTAATTTCTAATATCGAAAGTGTGTATCTTTCAAAATGTCCGATAAATGTAACTGGAATCAAGACTCGGCATTCACATGCATCTGCGAGCTTCGACATGAGGCTAAAATCTGATTCCGGATTCAATTCAAACATATGGAAATATTTTGGAACATGGTTACATTCGTTTGGGTAAATGGATCTTTACTCATTGTGTCGAAGTTGGATTGTGTTCGAGCCATTCACAGTGGAATGTAGTTCTATATTTCATTTCACGTGCTGAAACACAAAGCCATGATACAATCTTTTCACTGAAAGAAAATTCCCCGTTTTCTGAACTTTGTGCACTTTTTGTTGCAGTACACTTGGCAAGTCATATTGGTCTATTAACTTAATTAGACAAGGTCTCTTGTCACATTTGAATCCAGATGTCTCTCCAGCTAAAAGTTTACTTTGAGGCAAAGGCTGTCTAAAATGGTTTTGACCTTTGCATTCCTTCAGTAACGACCTTTCACTTACGAGGTTGAAAAAATGGGATAGCGTCAATTCCGATGATAGCATCCCTTATCCCTTGATTACAATTACAATTACAATTACAATTACAATTACAATTACAATTATTGTGTATTTTCTGAGAGACTACCTATTTTCCTACTATGGCGAGAAGCAATGAATATACCTACTGCAAATCAAGCCGTATCTGTCGGACAACACAAGGACATCATATATCAACACACTTGGCCTATTGCTCGCAAAGCAAGTCAGTACGACGTTTACACAATGCATATTCATTGCACCCTATACTTATTAATGTGCGTGTTATGTGATGGTTTAACATTCTCATGATGTCAGTCCAGCAAGGTCCTTCATAGCCAAGAAATACAATCGAGATAATCCCTAATGATACGTTTCTAGGAGTACCTTGGCAGATTGGGTTCCATTATAAGGCTACCCCTAAAATGGAACGTCATGTTTACACATGTCGCACACAACACTTCGAGCACAGTTCAGTTGCTTCTTCACTGCTCAAAGGCTGGTAGGGTAGTCTAGTGGTTCGCTCCTCGTACCGAAAATCCTGGTTGATTCCCCAAATGGGTACAATGTGTGAAGTCCATTTGTTAAGTCCCCGTTTGTAAAGTGCTGGAAAATTGCTAAAACACCAAAAAAGCTAACTCACTCACTTCCTCAAACAACATATGAACATGATTGTGCATGGGAACATACTACAGATGCGCCTTGTATCGTCCACATGTGTCGTTCTTGATCGACTCGTAGTCTGGGTCAGCACTGCTGTACGTGTGACTGCAACAATCACATATGGAACTTATGTATCTAACACGACTTCATAATGTCACTGAAAGTGATGAATTCTTGTTAAAACATTTTATATCCATCACAGCTTTTGCTTTTGAAAAACAATCTGTTTGGGCCAATTCACAAAGGATGATGACGTTGTAACATCCCTCGTCCTTGTAAATCTGATCTTACGTCCATCACAATTGTGTTGTTTTGAACACCGTCGCAGTTGACGCTGACATGTTGCAGTATAATTAGTAGGTATACACAGAAAAAAGCGGAACCGTTTCTCAGCACCAAGCAATGCAAAGTAAATTAAACTATCAGAATCGGATGAAGTGTCAAATCATTGAAGAGACATTTTAGGCATACAAAGAAATATTCCGGTGAATAAATCAAACAAGGGCGTTTCTTTTGGATACGGAGACATACGTTACCTCATAACGTGTTGCGCGAAATAATGACATAGGAACATATAAATTTATTTTGAAGACACGCCCTAGTCCCATTTATGATTTGGGTGACAGCTTGTGTAAGATTCTATTTTGTCTTTGTGTTTCCATCTTACCTTCTCAGACTGCTACCCGTCTTGCTCAAGGATCCTTCCTCAATGTAAAACTGGAACAAACGAAAAGTGATTTCAACATAAATGTCAGTACATTGGCCGTTGTGTTAAAGTAAAACAGGAATAAATTCAAATGAGAAGTGTGGAATTGAGATGTAAGTACCTTGCAAATTGGTAGTTAAGTTATCTGAAATTGACACGGGACGTTTGTGTGGCTGAAATCCATATTACTTTGAATAACTTGGGTTGATCAGATCACATGAACCACTTGAAACTTCAGTTAGATCAGCTATACAGGTGAATTTCTTAAAATGTTGATTAGATCAGCCATTAAGGGGAATTATTTAGAACTTTGATCGATTTACTCAGCGTTGGTAGTCTGTGATAAATAATAGCTCCAAGGCACTTTATCATGGGACTATAAAAGACCCTTCAACATTTGAACGTTGCTTTTTTCTTGCAACCAATTTTTATATCCCAATTAACCAGAGAAATTAGAAGGGCTCAGTTACGCGACTCCCCCTGCAATAGCTGCAATTGCAATACTTACTGAGATGTGGTTACTTTAAGGATATCAAACTAGAGTATATTCCTTCATAAAAAAAATCTGCTTACCTTCAAGCAACTAGTACGTGAGTTAAAATTTTAAATCACATCGGGAATATTTCAGCGATATCGTGACTAAAACAAAGTATAGATTTGGAATGATCAACAATGAAAGCTTTCCATATACATTAATAGTATTATATCACACTTTAAATGCTAACTGTGCCCCATCTTTTCTTTTTGTAATTCGATGCTTTTGTACTCTTGTACCACCGCTGGGTGGTTGAAGGAGAGAATAAAGACGTTAGGAGCCAGAAGAAGTTAATCAGATCAGATATGTTGGGGAATTACTTAAAACTTTGATCAGATCTGCTGTATAGGAGGATTTTGTAACACTTTGATTTGTTCAGCTATACAGGAAAATTACGCAAACCCTTGATTATATTATCTATTAAGTGGAATTACTTAAAACTTTTATTCGATCACCTGTAAAAGGGAATTACGTAAACCTTCGATTCAATTCGATCAGCTTTACAGATGAGTTACCCATTACTCTGATCAGGTCCACGACACAGGTGAGTTACTTGCTGCTTGAATTCATTCGTTGGACAGACTAATGACTCACTATTTCACTAAGATCCGCAATGCTTGTGTACGGCCGTGCCTCTCGGTAGTCGCGGTCAACACTTGATCTAGCATAGCGCATGCGCTGCCCATTCTCATCCACCTTGGATGAAAGAACGGTGTTGGTGCAATACAGTTGACTTAACAACTTCCGGGATATGCGTAGCCTGGATTTAAATAGACATTGCTATGAATGTGTCTTTAATGGTGTTTTGATTTCTACACATGATATAGACGTGATTATTATGATGTGATTACATTTTAAATTCGGCACTTGAGTTACGTTAGACATTCAAAGTCTACTTCCGATATTTGAAATTTGATTTTTGATTTAATAAACAGATGGTTACGTTTGAAATTTTCTTGCTAACGTTATACAAGAAATGTGTTTTTCTGTTCACAATAGAAACACGAGCAATGTCTTACTTGACAGCCAACACAATGGCGACAACAACAGCAACCACCATAAGTCCAGACACCACGCCAACCACAAAAGGATACACCTTGTTTATCTCAGTCTGAATCTGGTCGTACAGTTCAGCTGGGGAGAAGCAATGTCTAGCGTCCACGCCATCCTGTCTGATGATGACTACACACGTGCTGGAGACAAAGAGATATCTACACAGATCTTGGACATAGTTCAGTGATGATTACAAAATTGTAACTTTGTGTCATGAATTACGGCTGTTGAGAACAAAGGACTGTAGAACACAAGCTGGCGTTGTGTGAGCTTGAAGCATGTTATACAACTTGCTCTTGTAAAGTGAGTGAGTTTACTTTTACGCTATACTCAGATATACCACAGATATACTGGGTCGATCTGTAAATAATCGAGTCTGGACCAGACAACCCAGTGATCAACAGCATGAGCTTCCGTTTACGCAGTTGGGATCAGACGACATGTGTCAGCCAAGTCAGCGTGCCTAACCACCAGATCCCGTTAGCTGTATTTTACAATACAGATGGGCTACTGTAGATCGAGAATTCTAACCCAGATCTTCCCGGGTGCGGTAATATAGACTAGGCCAATGTTGGTTTAATGGTGCTCACACAGCATGGTACCATACTGCACTTTAACATGGACATCTCAAGAACAAGAATACTATATATTCACGTCTGACACCGCTGGAGATCTGAACGCTGATCTTCCGGTGTCAGGGCAAATGCGCTGTCCACCTGATCACGGACGAGATTTCATACTTGAGTAAGCTATAAGAGGTGTGATATCTTCTCAGCTGAATGTAAGTGAATGAGTTTAACTTTACGCCGCACATAGCGATATTCCAGTTTCATGGCGGTGGTCTGTAAATAATCGAGAGTGGACTAAACACTCCAGTGATCAACATCATGGGCATGTATCCACGGCACTGGGATGCGATGTCATGTGTCAACCAAGTCAACAAGTCTGACCACCCGATGCTGTTAGTTGTCCCCCTAAGACAAGCATGATTTCCTGAGGATCAATTCTAACGGGTTTACATTCCCAGGGATAACTGACCTAGATTTTGACACAGAACCACTGTCCACCGCTGCCACTGTGAGGTTCATTACAAGTGGAATTGTACTGTCAAGGTCATACTGGATGGAGATAACTCCAGACACTCTGTCAATGTGGAATATATCCTGCAATGTAAAACGATCACAATAGAATGACACACAGGCAATATATCCAACATTGTATCACAAACCAGTTCTTAAGATATCAGGGCGGTTCGATCGCATTCGGATTGTATTTGTTGGACACCAAGGCCATAATAGTGTCGGTTCGATTCCCAGATCGACCAATTCATATCAGGCTTGTTCGCACCATGCACGAGAATTTAGCCATTTCTGTTTTTCTACGATATTGAGATTTCACAGCGTGGGATAATCAGAACACCGTTGAATACCGTTGAATCCCGTGTCATGTTAAGGACAGTGAGTTAGTCTAGTGTTCTCTCATCACGCCCAAGCCCCGGAATTTGATTTCTCACTTAGGTACACTGTGTGAAGTCCATGTCTTGTGATCCCCCGTGATATTGATGGATTATTACAAAAGGTTCGTAGGACTATATTCACTCTCTCGCATAATCTAACGCACATACACTCAAATTGTCAACGACTAGAACTATATGCCTGTGAAAAGTCAACTGTTTCAATACAATCTGGGGGCTTTTGTGACTTGATAACACATACCCGGACGTTACCAGACACAATGGAGTATGTAATGTTGTCGCCGTCCCCGTCACGTGCACTGAACTCAGGGATGAGGATGGTTTGGTCCTGGCGGGATGTTGATGTGATGTTGGCTCCATATATGTCTTAAAAAGGAATAAATATCATACAAAATTAGATGATCCAATGCGTAGTATAGTACTTATCATCCAAAACTGTGTTCCACAGAGGATATTGTAAGAGAGCATACGGTATCTACTAGGATATATCGTTTTGGCCGTAGATTTGGTAAAACGCTCTGCTATTGATGTGATATTTATCGGGGTCAATCAATATTGATATGAAAATAAATGATTTACACTTCCTGATGTTCTTGTACACTAATCACTCCTGTATGACTTGAATTTTGCATGTGTACGATTTTCATTTTCAAACAAAGGTTATAGTCAGAATTAAGTGTCTCCAGTAATTTATCGACCTTCTTGAAAACCATTAAAATCAGAAACACCTCATGCACGTGTATGGGGCTACTGCGTTGCGCACGTGCATTCCATGCGTTGTGATTTGGGTGGTGATAAAAAGAAATGGTTTCTCTCTTTGAAACGTTTGCTAACGTTTATACATCCCATCGAAATTGAAAGTTAATGTTCCCTAACTTATTTTGAAGAGTATAGATATGAACAGCAACGTTACCTTGTGTAAATATTGGAGCGTGAGTGTTTCCCACCTGCATGACATTTATGATAACCAGGGCAGACGTGGTTTGGTTCGTGAGCTGGTAATTGTTGGACACGCCTTGTAATCTGGTCCCATCAGACACGCCCACCATCAGCTGATATTCGTCAAGACATTACAAGATATGACGAAGTCCAGATAAAGATATAGCATGTGCTCTTGTACCACGTACATTAATATTCTATAAAATAGTGGGACCTGGCAATCAGGTGATACAGTTATAATGGACACTGGTCTACGTAAAACGGATACGATAATCTGCAACCACTAAGTCAACGAAAGCGGCCAAATGAGTCGACTCTTACAAGAAACAATAATCAAATTCAGAATCCCTATTCTAATCCGAATCAGTATCAAAACGATATTTGGAAAGGAAATAGCAGAAACCTGAAGTAAAGAAATGCTTGTTCCGAGTAATTTCAACTGATCTCCAGTGAAACAAACTGAATTCACAAACAATATTCTCTGTACAAGCGATGAGCAAAATTATTTAATTTCTGAAGTTTGACATAGCTGTCGTAATAGAAAAAGTGTCGCCGTTGTGGTAATGGCGCTTTAATTTCAGGCTAAAATGTCACAATATACTTGATGCAAAATTCTTTAGACGTAAAGTAGTTTACATGAAAATATATTAAATAGAACCACCACCATGCTACACTGAAATAGCATGTACTTCCATGGAAATTAGGTGAAGCATCCGAATATGACTGACCCGGGTCTGCATGTGTGGCTTTCGCAACGATTCGAGGCACCGACGTTTGTACTTGATATGTGGCTTCAGGGGCAATTGTTTTTTTTTCACGTGACATTCCCGGGTGGTCACCGGAACACTGCCACACATTACTAGGAAATTCCCTTTACTTCCGAGTGCTACCGGAAGTAAAGGGCATGCTTACCCTTTTTGCAAACACCTGGTGTCATCATCACTGACTTTCATCGATCAGTTTATATTCTTTTCACAGCTGGGTATTCCCTTTGCGCCAAAAAGACTTTGTGTGTGATGACAGTTAAGACAGTTTATTCTTTTGCACTTATGTCCAATATTTATCCCAAATGAGTGAGTATGGTTCAGCGCCGCTAGTAGCAATATTCTTGCAATGTCACGTGGGAAATCGAACCAGGGTCTTCCGTTGACGAGCAAACACTTTAACAGCTAGGCTACCCCACCATTCCTTAACCAAACTTTGGTTTATATGAAATATGTATAAAATATTGAGTATTTCCTTTTTGCTGGCATTTAAGAGCAATATGTCCGACACATTTGTTAACGTGTGACCAAGTTTTAGATATTCCAAAAGTCTGTTCAGAGCCGAAATTGGTTGAGTGAGTTAATATTTGACGTGACATCGGCAATATTAGAGGCACAGCGTGACGAGAACATACTTGACATAGAAAAGGAGTATATGTACATTATAAAAAGAATCAGCTTCAAATCATTATTATGTAAACTGCAGCGTATGAACTGAGTGAGTGAGTTTAGTTTTACTGCGCTTTTAGCAATGTTCCAGCAATGTCACGGTGGAGGATACGGGAAATGAGCTTAATACATTGTACCCAAGTGGAGACTCGACCCGGGTCTTCGGTGTGACGAGAAAACGCTTTAACCACTGGGCTACCCCACCGCCCACTTGTGAATTATAACTCAATGGCTGATTGTTTAGTTTGTGTGTGATAGTAATAACAAAAATAGTGCTTGATTCCTATCCAAATAGGGTGCATTTAAGAACTAAGTCCAAACATGTATTATACTCAGTCAAGTGAAGTGACATGTACCTGTATTGTGTAGAACTCAACTCCGTGCTTGATCAAGGGTTCTTGAACTGTAAGCCTACCGGAAGAGTCCAGCGAGATGCTCCTGTTGCCAATGATCGTTCTGTATACTGCGGACGACGTTGCTGGGTCGTCGGAGTCAGAAGATGCAATCCGCCCAATCACACTTCCTACGTGTGCTGTCTGATGGAATACGGTAATGTCAAGCCATGGGAATTGTTCTGGGTTATTTTTTTTATACCAAAACGATAATCTGTATTTAATAGTAAATTAAAAGTAAATATATGCCTATCATTGCAGATCATTAAAATGAATATGTATCAATGACAACTGATTAATGAATGGATGGTTGTTGTTTGGTGTTGACGTTCTGGTACACGTAATACTGCATCAATCGAAGGCTGAACTTGATAGCATTACACACGACTGTACAGCTGTTGGATTGTAATTCCAAGCTGAAAAACCTTTCCCAGAAACCGATCGTCTTCATGTGTATACAGAATCAAATAACGGCATCATGTGGTTTGAGTGCTTATAACACAGAAGATGAACTTCAAACACTTTAGCGGTTTTAACGTAATGTTTGCCGTAATTTTCAAAGCAGCTTAAAACCCGAGAAACATGGCCCCAGTGTTCTCATGAGTATGCTGATGACACACCAATGTGCAAATAGCGGCATTATATGTTTTTGAAGCCATTTAATGCATTTGCAATCTATGCAAAAACTCCACCCATTCATGTTTTCGTACCCTAGCAAATACAGAAGTATTCAGTGGTGATCCTGTCACCATGTTCCCTTGGGAAGAGGTTAAAATGACCGGAAACGAGGAGGTACCTGAGGGATTGTGCTTTTTAGCCTGCTATTAGATACCTTTTCAATATGACAATGAACTAAAATTTGAAATCAGAATCGAATGAGCAATGTCAGTCTCTAGATGAATTCCTTTCCATTAATCACACAGATTTTCATTTCCTATACATAATGCATCAATGAATACCGATATATAGCTTTAGTTCATTTTGTCAAATTATACAGAGATTATTCACTTTTGGAACCATATTACAATGGACTGCTGCACCACCTGATTAGTGACAAATGTCTGTATTGTTTGCGTTGACGTGAACGTGGGTGCGTTGTCATTGATGTCATCTACAGTAACGTTGATGACGGCGGTATCCATGCTGCGTAGAGACATTCCTCTCGTCACCGTGACGTACAGTAGTATGGAGCTCCCAGTCACCTCCCGGTCTATCGTCCGCGTCTGACTCACCATGCCGCTGGAGCTGTTGATCCGGAAATAGTCGGAAAACTCTGCCCAGGAGAGGGAGAGAGAGTGACTAAGTATGGTTTTACATCTGTTTTAGCAGTATTCCAGTCCTACCACAGCAATATCGCACCAGAAATAGTTTTAACTTATTGTACCCATGAGGGGAATTGAACTCGGGGCTTCAGTGTGATGAATGGACACTTCAAACATTAGGCTATCCTACCAGCCATTGGCCACTGAGGAAGCAACTGAGAGATGCAGGTTGCTGTTGTCAGTGATGAAGTCGTTGTGCTTGAATTTTCCAGACTCGACATTGTAATTACGGCTCTGATACTGATCACTCTAAGAATTTCGAGGAGTGAACTTGAGAAGGCTCACAGGTGGAGCCATACTGATTAATTACTTCATTGTGTAGTCCGGAGCGAGCACATCAAGCAACACAATTATTGTCATCGGTTCTCTTGATCTTGTTCTGAAAATGCAGTTCGTTCTACGGATTCATATAAGGTCGCGACAAATGATTACCTGTTATTTGGAATCAATCCAGGCCCTTACCTAGTACGATACCTAGTGCGATATTTCGAAATGACGACGAACCTTCTTTTTGAAAGGGAAACATTGCGGCCACTAATAAATTCACAACAGATCTGGTGAGTCCAACTTATACAAAAAACTGCATTATTAACGTTATTCATTAGTTTGGTGCTCTATTAGTTCAACATCACTTTCACGTCTGAATGTTTTGTGCTATAGAGTCAGAAGCAACCAGTTTCCAGACTATGTGAAAAAGGAGTAGATCAATTGTGATCTCGAACCATTTTGCCACTGCTGGGCCAAGAACACGGAATCATTTGGAAGGCCGGCAGTGCCAACTGAAGAATGGGGTTCCAGCCATGAAAACATACATATGTTAATCGACCTGATCAATAACGGACAGAAAGACATCGATCTCCCCATCAGACAGTTCGAATCTGGGCCAGACTAGCTCCCAAGACAAAAACGTACTGTCGCCTTGATGAAGAAGTCATAGAAGAGAAGAATCTGTTGCCCGCTGGTGTCCAAAACTATCCAAAACTTGAAGACTGTGTGAATTTTGTCTGACTTGAATGTGTCTTACTGTATGTTTGGTCCTACGAATATAATCTGCACCAACTTTGGTTACTGTCAAACTACACATATAAAATATATATTAAATGTCTAACCAAGTGCCACCTCGTTTCTTGCTACAGACCACGCCTTAATCCCCTTTGCTGACGAATTGGTCGTGGCCTGGTGACTTAGACTCTAAACAATAGATGTGGGGATTGTGTACCCAGTTCAGCCGCAAATCAGAGTGAAGCTCATATGGTCGATAATTGTGTGTGTATTATCAATGTAAACCCTGGTGTGAACCATACTCTGTCCAGATGCTTCAGGCGTCAAAATAATGTATTTCGGGAAGTGTGACCATCCTTGCTACATATAGGACCTTATTGCTGTTACTACTCATTTTCTATCTCATACCACCGTTGTAAATGTACTGTTATTGATTTTGGTACTGTCATCGAAATTACTTCGTGGTAATGCAACTTTTAATTGAGTACGACTTCGATGCTGTGAACTCTTGTACCTGTAGATTTCTAGGGTTAACTTTAGTAATTTGAAAGTCCACTGGTAATGGAAGGCAAGGTTAATGTATAATATGGAATTTAGATCCTCACGTCCATCCTGCAGCGAGTACATGTATCTCTGACTGCTGACGGTTCCTTGGCTGTAAGAATGTCCTGTTGCAAGAACCTGCACAATATCACTCACTGGATCGGCCTCCTCCCTGACTGTAGCCGTATATCGAGGTTTTAGAAAATGTGCACGATTGTTGCCATGAATTCCTACTATCACCTGCAATTGTGAATAACGTGAGTATGGTTAAAATATGTCTACCTGATATTATAAAACCTTTATTGGTTTTATATGAGGCATAAAACTGCAACGTTTGGATACACATGTTTAGTTTATGGTATATGGTGGTGCCTCAACAGGGGGTATTCACTGGTTACATACGTATGCGAGGGTGTACGCTTTTAAATGTACATGTGCGCATGCGCACGTGGCCAGTTCTTACGTACGTATGCGGAAGTGTGCAGTGCTTACGTACAAACATGCGTGCTTATGCGAGAATGCGCAGTGCTTGCGTAGGCATGTGCCCGTGTTCAGTGCCTTCTCGAGTATGCGGAAGAGTATTTCTGCTTACGTACCTGTGCAGAGGTGTTCAGAGGGGCATCAAACTGTGGCATATCTTCTGCAACTATGGTCAGTGTCAATTCCAGTGGCAGGGTCCAGAGAGGACGCTGAACGGATATATTCCCGGAAAGCGCATCAATGGTGAAATACCTTCCTGTTAACAAACAACCAATCATTTGAGGATCAGGATTAACCAGGCCTCATGTACTTCTCTCGTGAGGATCCGGGTCAGAATTGGTATTGGGTAACCCATACTCAGAGGCGGCTAACAGGATCGGGTGGTCAGTTTATCTCGTCTGACTCATATCATTGTATCCCAATTGCGTGGATCGATGCTTGTGATCCTGAACTCTGGATTGTCTGGTCCAGACTTGATTATTTCCAGACAGCCGTCATATAGCAAGATCATTGCTGAGTGCGGCGTTAAACAACAAGCAAACAAAACATACAAGCATACATAATAATACTCAATGAGGCATACTGAAAAATAAATATGAAGATATAGTGGATGTTTTCTGTCTGCAGATCAGATCCAGCACAAGTAGAGATTTAACTGTGTCTAACATCGACCTGAATACAACTTCACTGACACTTAGACATGTCAGTGTGATGTAGGAGAAAAGTCCAAAATGACAGTCTGAGAGGTTGACTAATTTGCGAAAAGTCTAAGTCATCTAAACACTCTGTGCAGGGTTGCATTCACTGCCATCACCGTACACGCGCTCATGGTTAAAGTCCTGAAACATTCGGGTTTTCCTCTGACACTAACCTTATATAACGGGAATGCACTTTAAACCTGCTTAACAAGAGGGGTGGACAAAGCCAAGGTGTGGCTGGGCATATATAAGAAACTCAATGAAGCATAATGTATTAAGTTAGCTTACTGTACGTGCTGAATAGAGAGTATACGATCGCTCCGTTACTACTCTCGGTGTCGCTGTCGGTGGCTACTGCGGTGGTAATGATGGTACCAACTGCAGAATCTCGAGAGATGTTGACAAAATGTGGAATATTCTTAAATTCAGGGGCGTTGTCGTTGACGTCATGCACGAAGATATCCACCAATGCTGTGGCATTCATGCTGTTACCGTCCACCGGCATATCAGAGGCAGTGGCGAGGCAGGTGTACTTTCGTTTTGTCTCGTAGTCGATCTTCTTACCGACGAAGATATCACCATCTGTGGGAATAACAAATATGTAAATAATGGTAGGCGTTTACAACCATCACACAAAGCTATAGTCAGTCTCTTTTGTCTGTCGATACAGTTTTGATTACATATGATAAGCACAATACATCTATTAATTTCATGAATTGTTCATGTAAAATCACGAGCCATTTACAACGTTGTATAACATGTTTTGCTTCCAAAGGCCCCACCCAGAACTGTTCCTGCAGGACGAATGGTATATGTCAATAATAACATTTTGACCAAGCAGTCTGTATCCGTAAATAGTAATTCATTGATAGATGGCCTCTACTAAAACCAAACCGGTAGTGAGTCTAATTTTCTGCTGTTTGCAGCAATACTCCACTAATATTGCGGTACGGGTCACCAGATTTTCTCACATTCAAGGCTTTTGGAAAATCAAACCCGATTTGTTTGCGATCGATCGCTTTAACCACTTCGTCTAGGCTACCCCACCGCACCTAGAAGTGATGGAAGGAACCAATATTATGTGACAATGACGTGGATGCTGCATGGGCCAGGTTGTAAACTGATCAGGAAAAGAAAGTATACAATGTTTTCAAAAGTCTAGGTCATTACCATTAACTAAGACTACCAAGTAACACAAACATAAGGCAGTGATGCTAACAACATCTTTACTAAGCCGTGAGCTGAAAAACACTACACAACACTACAGAACACGTTGCGTGGGGCATGATCAAGTTTACCGGAGGTCCTGAAAGGCCGCTTTCAATCACATAGAGGATAAGAGCAGGTGCAGTTACACACAATAAATGTTTACTGCCATCACTTGAGTTTACTGTATGGTCGCCTTGCATCAAAACAGGCACGAACCCTCCTTCTAGCCGAAGACGTCGGACAAGGTCATGTGGTATGCGTCCGATTCTTTTGGCCCTGGGGGACATGCCTAGCGAACGTGCTGACCACTGTAGAATGTTTATGTTGTTTCTCTCGTCGCTGCCAACGACGAACAACACGGCCCCAAAGCAGTCAGTGATATCTGTGTTAAGAGGTTTACACCTGTCCTTTGAAGGGTCTGCAGGCTCTGATGCCTCCTACCCGAAGATGCCTAGCCACCGTGTATCGCCTGACACGGTGATCAAGGGAATTCGTCTAATGACGGACTTCAGGTGGTATTGTTACTCACGGTCTCCCACCCCTCGGTCTGTTCTGCATCTGGCCCGTCTGCCTGTAACGTTGAAGCGGTCTAGAGACGGTTACACGGGTGCAACCGAAAGTTCTTGCACCCGTCTTGGCGTGTGTCGACCCCATCTTTGAGCACGCCTATGGTCCTCCCACGTTTAACTTCTGATAGTGGCATATCTATGCATATTTCTGCATGTGGATCCTGTCTAACTGCAGGTATTAAACTGCCACATTGGGAGACATGTTTCAGTGTATACTTTACCTAAAATAATGTTTCTTGAAAATTTGCTAATGGTAACTTGTGGTATACTTTCTTTTTGCCGGTCAGTTTATATCGAAGTTTGATCTCAAGGAGAACACTTTCGAAAACAAGCACACGTGGATAAAACATCTCACATAAACGAAGAATCGTGATCATTAAATGTATCACAGTGTATCAGGTTTATAAGAGACTTATACCCTCGCGTTATATAATACCCATCAGATTAATTAGAAGCAGATGGGAAATATTTAATATTGGTTTACTTTCTGATACGTAGAATGGACAGCTTCCTTGTTCTCCCATGGCAACCATAGTCCTGCTGTAAGAAACATGTCCGTTCGTAGACTGGTCTAAATCTCTGTCATGCGCCGTCAGTGAGATATTCCCTTTAACCTAGGTAACACATATACACAAGGTTAACCGTTAAACACGAAGATGAATACAATACAAATGCTGTGGTTCCCTCAATGGCATTTAACATCGATGTAAAAATACACTTTCATATAATGTAATGACCATAAACAGAACGACCTGAAATATATTGATGGAAACAATATAGGGGACACTACTTCCTGGCAGCCTATTTATTTTCAGATTTTCACCCAATACAAAGCTCGTGAGGAAACCTGGAAAAAGACAAGGAAACATGTCTGATTTCATGTATTCTCTTAATTATTTCCCTTAGCATATATATCATGATTATTATAGCACCTGGGAATAATTTTGATTAATAACGAAACGGATTCGGTGTTGAATTAAATGCAAATTAGCGGCAAAAATTAAATGAACGGATCACTGGAAACTGAGGACGTTAATGACAAACGGACGATGGCGACCAATGATAACAGATGAGGATTTATCTAATGTTGGCGTTAATAGCTAATAAGGGATCTTACCTTCTCATTAACTTCAGCATTTTCCTTGACATGGAATGTGTATCTGGTTTGGGTAAATTCGGGGGCGTTGTCGTTGACGTCCTCGAGGACGATATGGAATGTCGTCGTTGACGTTAGTGGCGTGTGTCCCTGATCTCTGGCCTGTTCATAATGAACATACAGCATTGTCACATACCAAAGTAACCACAACAGAAGAATAGTTTGTTTTGCAAAACTTTATTCCTCCCCTTAAGATATAAGTAACCCCAATACCTATACTAAACTAATTCTACAGGTGCAAATACAACTAACTAATCTAATTACCTAACCTAGCTACATATACAGTTCTGTCTACCACTTATATTGCTAAAGTTCTAATAATACTACTACTACTACTAACTACACTAAAATCCTAATACCCTCACTAATATAGATAATGATTACATATAATCCCAATCAGAAACTAAACAATTGAACTAAATAACAATAAAGGAATTAGCCACTCAGAGAGAACACTTTCTCTTTACAATGTAATCAGAATGTCAGTGCACTGTGGTTCCACTTGGTGACGTCATGGTATTTGTGTGGTATCCCTCACACCCAGGCGATGGTTTCCCTCACGGAGTTTAAGGGGCCTGTGTAATGGTTGATGGCTGTGCCATCCACATCTCACATTACTAGGAGATACATGCTCCTTGTACAACAGGGAAGACTCTTGTCTGTCTCCTTACAGGCGGAGATAATACCCCTCTCCTTACTTTAAGGATAACCGGCCAGTTCCGGGACACTACAATACAATATAAGTAACTACAGTTACTCAGTAAGACATGTGTCAATGTCTTATACTTTATGCATGTACTTTACTCCGATTTACATATTTGAAAGTGGAACAGGTTTTGTGGAACGATAACATTCAAATTTTGAATGGCTTTGTGGCTATATAGTGTTACAATATGCACATATATCTAGAAATACTACATCAGTAAAACAATTTCTTGCTACATCTACTCAATCAATAAATACAAAAGTAATAATGATAATAAAAACTTACGCCAGCCAGCGTGAGATGCAATCCCATACAAAAGTTGAACCCATACAAGTGAACACAGTGGTGATTCTGGCTGACTGTGCAGATTACTACCCTTCCTCACTATTTATATTGACCTCCCATACCCAAGCTACTCAACACCTCTCTATTGTTTACAAATTAACACCCCAGCTCTCTGGCCATACCTGGTCACGCTTCCCTGAACATAACCCTGTTCCCATAGTATTACCGAACATAATCTAACAACAACTCCCAACAATATATAACACACTCTAACAATACCATACTACATCTATTTACAGTACCATAAACTAATTATATAAACGAAATCATCTGTGATCTTGACAAGCATTTCTACAGTGTTTTCGAGATAGAAAAACCGAAGTTACTGCATTTAGACGTTGTACCATTGACAGCCATTATAAATATAATGTTGGCTGAAACAATATATATCGTAATACACGTAAAAACGCAAAAAACGTGTGTTTTTTTCGTCGACTTTTTCATCTTATCAATATTTTGAGTGAGTTTGGTTTTACGTTCAGCAGTGTTAGAGCTATATGGCGGCTGTCGAGTCTGAACCAGACAATCCAGTAATTAACAACATGAGCATCGATCTGCGCACCGATGACATGTGTCAACCAAGTTAGCGAGTCTGACCACCCGATCCCGTTAGTCGCATCTTGCGACAAGCTGAGTCGCCTTTCATGGCATGCATGGGTTGCTGAAGGCCTATTCTACTCCGGGACCTTCACGGGTCTTATCAATATGTTGCGTGACTGTAGTTTAAACTCACAATAACCCCAAGATGACGAACGGTGCTATTCGACGAATCAACATCCAGCATCCTAGCAACAGTCACTGTTCCAGTTCTCGCTCCGATTGTGAATTCTTCTGCAAACGGCACAAACACATCAAACAAGAAGACGTTAATATGCATTCTCCGTAAAGCAGATAATACATTGAGATACTTGAACTGACATTTGAGGAATTTCATGTCAAACAGATAATGCAACGGGTTAAACTGACCTGACATTTGGGGAATTTAATGTCAAACAGATAATGCAATGAGGTATATTAAACTGGCATTTGGGAAATTTCATATCAAACAGACAATGCAATGAAATACACTAAACTGACATTTGGGGAATTTCATTTAGGATATTTCATTTACGCAAACGTTAGTTAAATAATCAAACAAATTTGAATTAAACTACAAGTGATTGCTTTATCGGAATTCTAGAAGGCTTTTTATCAACGATTACTGTATCAAATTTGTGGGTCTAAATCAACATCATTCTTCCTTTAGTGTATTGTGCCACGTTTTATTTAGAGTGAGTGAGTTTAGTTTTCGACCGCTTTTAGCCACATTCCAGCTATATCACGGTTGGTTACACCAGAAGATGGGCTTCACTCATTGTACCCATGTAGAGAATCGAACCCGGGTCCTTAACCTGACGAACGAACGCTTTAACCACTGCTTTACCACATAACCCACCCCTCCCTTTCTTAAGAATTATCAACATTTTACCGGAGTTCCAATTAAAGAGGTTACAAAATATAGTAGCATCCTGCAGTTATTCCATGGATAGCAGCATGTTAATAATTACCTGTTTTGGGTGACAGCATATAGGTCACGTTGCCGTTGGGTCCGATATCGGGGTCGGTTGCGGTGAT
The DNA here is from genome assembly GCF_037392515.1 of Haliotis asinina. NCBI lineage: Eukaryota > Metazoa > Mollusca > Gastropoda > Lepetellida > Haliotidae > Haliotis > Haliotis asinina. Next base: position 45,496,439 of record NC_090289.1, read on the forward strand.
ATTGGTCACCAAACTGCCTATTGGTATTGTCTCATTAAGGTAGATTGTCATGTTGTTGGTCGGTTTGAAACGTGGTTTGTTGTCATTGAGGTCGGTCACATGGATACTTACCTGATAACGGAAGGACCAGATTTGGTCAAACATAGACATGCACATGTCTCTAAGGTAACAATGAATAATTTAAGGCATAATTTCTCATTATATATATATATATATATATATATATATATATATATATATATATATATATATATATATATATATATATATATATATATATATATATATACACACACATATACACACACACACACACACATACATACATACATACATACATACATACATACATACATACATACATACATACATACATACATACATACATACATACATACATACATACATACATACATACATACACACACACATATAAATATAAAACATTACTTAAAGTAATATTGTATCCCTCTAACAGACTTTCCCCTCAATACCCGGGTTAAAACTGATCTTCAGTAACCCGTGCTTGTCGTAAGAGGTGACAATCGGGATCGGGTGGTCAGACTCGCTGACCTGGTTGATTCATCTCATCGTATCCAAATGGAGCAGATTGAAGCACATGTTCTTGATCACTGGATTGTCGTGTCCAGACTATATAGACCGTTGCCATATAGCCGGAATATTGCTGGTTGCAGCGAAAACTAAACACACTCACTCACTCTAACAGGCTGACATCCACAGACTGTCCGCTTATAACAGATCTACCTTCGTAAGATTAAATTAATAAGATCCATGGGTCCAGCATTAAGAATACCCTTCAGGAAAAACTAGGTTTAACGCTTTCTCGCAAAACATTTCTCCTACATCATAGCAAGTGGAATTATGCAGGAGGAAACCCAGAAAGATAGAAAGTTACAGACATGTGCCACTCTGATGGCCGAATTCGGGGGCGGTGGAGTTTGAACCCACTAAACTACAGGACGACACTTTTCACATCGACAAGCTCACCCGTGCCCGTCCATATCACAAAAATGGAAAATAAATATTTCAAATAATGTCATATACACGGACAATTATCAATAACCAAGTAATTATTGGTTAAGACACGCATACATAAGAGCGTGTTGAATACACATAACCCATCTAAGGATAGCGGAACTAAAAGATAACGGCAAAACTATTGCACTGTAACTCACAAGAACAAGATCGAAATCACTTCCATTCGTCAGGTGGGCTTTGATCATCAGCTGATGAAGCGACTTCTTCTCTCGGTCAAACTGACCACTGTAAAACAGACTTCCAGTGGTGCCGTTCAATATGAATGATCCATTTATCTGCATGAGTGCGTATGTGATCGTGCCCAAGCGAGATCCGTTTGCTTTGACGATTCCTATTGCCTTTGTTGAGTAGTTTCTGTTCTCAATAACAGAAAAACGGATTTCGCTGTCCGGAAACCATTTCAGAAACGGAAGTGGACGAGTCGAATTAACCGGGTAATGAAAAGATTGAATGACCGTTAAGTATATTACTCCTTGCGCTGTCTGTATGTTTGGCGGTGACCCTCCGTCCGTAGCGGTGATGTTAATCGTGTAGTTACCAGCTGATGGGGCATGTGACGTTGCTGTTCGAACAACATTTCCAGCAACTCTGAAATATTGCGAAATGTTCCGGCTGTTTATATGGAATGTCACTTCCCCATATTTTCCCGAATCGGCGTCCGATGCGTCGAGGACAAGAACTGGTTTATTGGCAACCCAATGTGAAAGCAAAAACTGCGTTACATACTTTGATTTAGAGAAAACGGGTTTGTTATCATTGACATCCAATACAGTGACCACAACTGTTGTAGAAGCACTTCTCACGGGGAACCCTGAATCAAAAGCAAACACCGTGAAGGTGTGAAGCCTTTGCTTTTCAAAGTCAAGAAACTGCTTACATCGTACAGCTCCAGTAGTGCTGTTAATCTTGAAATATGCGTTTGACAAGTTGTAGGTAATTCCTTTGTGTGTATCAGCATCTACCGCCTTCATGGTAATGACTGGAGATGTGCATGCCTTGTTTTCAGGATACGATGTTATCATTGGATTGATAAATCGTGGTGAGTTATCGTTCTCATCAAGCACGTTGACAGTGATATTTAGTAATGACTTCAGCTGTGGTTCACCGTGATCAAAGGCTTCAAGTGAAAGATTAAAAGTACTGTAAACTTCTCTGTCAATCTTTTCCGTTGTACAAAGATTCCCGTTGTACCGTCCTATCTCAAAATATCCTTTTCCACCAGCAACGATGAAAGACACCTCTCCGTTGATGCCTTCATCCTTATCAGTAGCTGTTATGTTACTTATACAATACGGGTCTGCGTTCTCGCGAATTGTTATAGTAGTTCCAACCTGATGGACAAATTGTGGTGCGTTGTCGTTGACGTCAAGCACGTAGACGTTGACGACTGAGGTACTCGTATGTACGCCTGATGCGTTGCCATCTTTGGCCAGGAGAAAAAGTTGTTGATGTTGGGTCGTTTCCCTGTCAAATGCTTTTTTTGTAAATATTTTTGCAGTTTTACCATCTACAGTGTCCACCCGGAAATGGTTTGAGTATTGGCCGGTCAAAGAAAAATGTGATGTTCCATTCTTGCCCTCATCAGGATCGAAGACTGTAACACTCAGCTGTAAGGAAAATATTCGTATGACACCAGACCAATCTATTATAGATCTCTTACGCATCATGGTGAAGTATTGTGACATCATAACCCTCTTAACTGCTGATGGCCAAACCAGCAATACATTGGAGAATTTACTGGTAACATATACATCTCGAATCACGTTGGCTAAATCGGATAGAAACATGATATGGTCATTCTACTGTGATGCCAATGTGTGCGCTCTTTCGGTAACTGTCGGTCAAGTGTGTCGATAGTGAAGATAGATAAATGAAAGTCGTACCAACTGGCTAAACACAGCTGACATTCAGCGAACGAAGCAGTACACGGTAATAGACGAGGAACTTTAATTAGCGCTACATTGACATTAATAGAACAGAAGATGACGTAAATCGAACCCAGCTGACCACAGAGAACAAAAAAATAATTCGACTTGACCTAGGTAATGTAGTATATGCGTTGTTTAATTATTTCGTGGGACTTACCACACATTTGCCGATTGATGTCCCATCGTTCTCCAATAAAGAGACTTCATATGAATTGGAGTCAAACTGAGGAGGATGGTCATTGATGTCCTCTGTCACAACATGCAATGTTCCAAGAATCTAAAAATATAAACCATTTAAAAAATACGAAATCAAGATACGTTAGTCAAGAATTCCTCTGACATTACTCTTTTTCGAATGAGATAATCCGTTACCATGTGATTGTTGACAAAGTTTGTGAATATTGTACTGATAATATCCTGAGAATGAAAGTTACTATCCTTAATTTCAAATGACACCATGAACAATAAAAGGCAACTTATAAAATTTTACAGCAGTGTTGTGTGTTTTTTAATGCCGCATTCACAAGTATTCTTGCTACCCAACTGGTGAAAAAACCGACTTCTAATGACTGCCATCATGAACTACATATGTATTAATTATCACCTGCATCGGCATGAGTAGGACCTTATGGTAGTTTAACAGACCAGCCACATTTGAGAATGTCAAATATCTTATGATGTCAGGACGTAAATTCACATTTTCAGCCATATGGGTTATGGAAACTCTCTCTTGTTGCTTTGGTGAAAAGTGAGTGAGTGTGGTTTTAAGCCGCTTTTAGTAATGTTTCTGCGATATAACGGCGGGGACACCAGGACTGTCAAAAGAGATTGAATGTCTTCTGTATGTACCACCAGTTCACAGTACGCATCCCTCTCCACACCCATGATTGTGAATGTTTGCACTTTAGGACCTGACTCTCTATCGAGATCCTTTATGATGGTGATATTGCCCTGTAAAATGAAACAAAATGAAATCAGAGGTTACCGTAGTATTTGGAAACAGTTTGAATCAAAGGCGTAGATCGATTTTGTCGCTAGTTAAATATGATGAATAAACTGCAATCATATAAGATTCTTGAGAGGCATTTAGAAGTTGGTGAATATAATAAGACAAGTATAGGGATGATAACTCCTCTTTATTGCCTAACACGACGTTTCTGAGTTACTTCTTGCCCTTCTTCAGGTGATAAAGACAGGAGTACAAGACATATTATATATACCAGTATTTTCAGGAAGAAGATAAGTACATACAAACAAATCACAGAGGACAGATCAAATGCTGTTATAAAAAACAATGATAACAGGGATGATAACATTTCCACAGTTTGGCATTTCCAGCGGGTAACAGAACGTAGATACTCCAATGCTCAGCCAATCACATAACGACATTTATGTGTGAGGTAAGATTCCAGAATCCATATGAAAATTGATTTCTTGAAATGTCTGTAACAACACTGTTCCTGTCAGGTATAACTGTCAGATGTTCCCTTAAGCTAAAGTAAAAGTGGTTTTATCTAATTCATTGTTATTTATATTATTCTGATCAAACCTAAGAGCAACTGATACTCGTTTATAAATTGGTGAATTATATAACATTATGACGCTTCCATAAACGGAACTAGTGTTCAAACCTTTAGTTAAACTATTTCAATCACGGTCGTATTATGGCCGTTTTGTGTGTGTCAAATGACGTTACATTTCAGACCGCATTTGAACAGACAATACCACCTGGATCACTGCAAGTGATAAATAACAATTAATATATGTCGGTTAGATACACATGAATATGTGTACAGTGACTATCTTTTACTGTTGAAATTATTTTGCACAGTTGTACAAATTATCAATGTTGTCATACAATTGCCAATTTTGTAATAATTATTTCTTATGATATTTGCTGCTTCCATAATGAAACTTAATGTTTTGGCACAGATTTCCAGGTTAACGTATTGTTTCAATGTGGGAAATCCATTTCTAAGACTATGTTAAATCAGGATAATTAACACTTACTGTCTTCCTGTCGATCTTAAGTGTGTTCTGCACCTCGAGAACACGGAAGTCTGTGTAATTGGTTATGATAGTAGTGTTTGTCTTTAGACTTCCCACTGGAACACCTTGAGGGGAATGTTCTGGTATCCGCAAATGGAAATCAAAGCGAAGGTTTTTCTTTGGAATAGTCGGTGTTACAAGGCTCACCTTGATGACACTGTCACGAATTGCCCGGCTCACCCCATCAAACACTGACACTTTCAAGCTGAAACTATTGAACACTGTCGAATTTAATCCATTGGACACTGTCGAATTGAAATGTCTGTTCGGATTACTCAGCACATCAACACTAATCGCCCCATCATGTCCAATTGTGAAAAACCTTGCGTTCTGTCCAGACAGGGAATATAACAGGTTTTGTGTGGGGGTATCGGGATCCTTGGCCTTCACGATACCAATTATGGTTCCTCTTGGAGAACCTTTGATCATACTGAAGCCATACACTGGAAGCATGAATACTGGGGGTTCATCATTTACGTCCTCGACATGAATATTTGCTGGTATGGACGTTTCTCGCTGTCCGTCTCGAGTTCGTATCCTGAGTGAAAGCTGAAGATGTCGATGGTTTGGATTTTCAAAGTCCAGATATTCTTGAAGTATTACAGCCCCATTTTCGTACCTAAATACCTGACTGAGATCGGATATACTGATAACGAAGTGTGGTTGATGGAAAGGCAATAACGCATTCTTCAACACTGTAATGTTTCTGACATTCTCTTCTACAAAGTAATGGCATGAATTCTTGATGATGAGAACATATACATTAGCCAGTATCACAGATCTGGTTGATCCTTCTTCTCGAGCTGTAACATTAAAGAAGGCTTCCAGAGTGCATGTGAGGTTATTCCCACTCAGCAAGGACATATCCACATCCCGTTTTAACACTAAATGCCCACGTGGTGATAAACTGAACATAATATCAACAATCTGACCAGGATAGGCGTTTGTTATTTCAAAGGCATAAGGATAATCCTGACTGAAATTATTCTTGATCTCAGCAACCAGTGTTCCATTTCGAGTTCCATCCAGAACAAAGACGCTGACAGTTTGGAGTTCAGAGGGGACACGTGTAGAAATGTGCACTGGGAGTACTTGATGGATTTGGGTATATCCTGCTGAGGCTGTGATATGTAGCATGAAGGACCTGTATCGCAGTAGGGAAATCAGCACCAAGGAGATGTTGCTCCCGTTGATGACGGCTGCAATACCACTGTCTCTGGGGAAAACGTCGACGGACACATACAGATGATCTACTACACCAGGGACCGAGAGGAGAGGCAACATCGCCACTGAAGATCAGTAGGGTAACATGTTAGGTGAGAACACAAATGAAACCTGTGTCATTGGAACCGATTTATATGCTACTGTTACATTAAGTTATATTAACGTGAAACATGATATAAACGTATTCACAGTCACACTCCTCTGAGTGTCACCTACATTTTCACCTATCATGACATAACATAATACTGAACGTAAGTATTAATGCAGCGTCAAACCAATTCACAAATATGTATTTAGGAGATAAACATCATGTGTTGGCTAATTTCCGAGCTTTATTGAGTATTTGAAGTACGGGAATACATTTAGAACCGACGGCGTCAACAGGAGGTTTCAAATGAAATATTCCCTCGAAAATTGGCCAACACATGATGTTTATCGACACTGTAAACAAAACGTAAATCAACGGGTTTTACTGTCTGCACTCATTTACATCAAGTATGAGTACAGCTGTGAAGTGTCATCAGCTGGCCGTTTCAGCTGGTTCCCATGGCATCATCTAGAGTTGCTCAGTTGAGACGTCATTCTAACTTTACGTCGCAGTATGATTTCAATGACGTCACCACTGATGATGACACAAGAAAACAAGTGTTTGCGATATTTCTACGTGTGACATACGCAGCGAACAGTCTTGTAGTTTCCGGGAATCAAATACCATTTGATCATGTTTTTCAACCAATCAGATTACAGAACGCATTGACTTTTGGTTTACAAGCCAGGATAAACTTTACCAAGAATTATTTGTCCTTTGTCTTTATAAACGTATGAGCTATCGTTGATATATTAAAATATGACAATTACCCTTTACTTTAAATCATGACATGTTACAGTAAAACAACGCATTGTGCTACAATGTTAGTGATACAGATATCCACCTACCGACTTTTCCTAACTGGACAGTAGGATGAATCCAGTATTCATGACCAGTCTCTTCCACTACTTTCTTTGGTGCTGAAATTGTGTGAATGAACACCGGTGATCTGACAGAACGTGAAATGTGCATTTGCAACAGGCAGAGATTAATGATGATTAATTACAAGCATCAGTTTACCGAAAATGCTGTTTCGGTTGCTGGCGCCTGTGGTAAAGGTAAGTAGTAAGATCGCACTAACCGTGAACTTACCAGTAATGCATGTTCCGTTGACTGATCTTAGGTATCCCGACAAACAAGTGCACGACATCCCATCCTTGCCTCGAGAGCAGGCACTGTGCCTCACTTTACATACTGAATGCTGACAGTCCTGTCCAAGTGCTGCTTCAGAAATTCTCACGGTGAAATTTTGCATGCCTGACCATGTAGAAGAGGATACTCAATAATGCATAACGCCTGAATTGTGGATTAATAGTGATGGTGTAGTTTTAAGGGATATTGACATAAAACGATTTATTCTCTATTCAAATATTAGGCAAGTATACACATACACACACACACACACACACACACATATATATATGTTTATATACATACATACATACATACATACATACATACATACATACATACATACATACACAAATTTAACAGCTTAACAGTTTAACAGCTGGGACATGTACAATACCACACACATAAGCACAGAGAGAGAGGGAGAGAGAAAGTAACTAAAGGGAGAAATGCTAAATGTTTGTCGTTAACGTTAGTATGTTTCTATGTTAACCATATAAAAGTACAAAAGGTCATTTGCATTGTAAAGCAAAGTATATACTTGAATATCGGGTGAGACCCCAAAATACCATCGTTATCTTCATGATTCTAAGATTCAACGCCCTGAAACACTGCAGACGTACGTTACGAAACACAGCTATATCACCCATACTAAATACACCACCATCATATAACTCATTCTTTATCTGTTCAATCATCAAACTGATTATTCTCAATTGCCAGACAGTTTATGTAACAAGGTCATCGTCCTTGAAAATCCTCCACGCACCTGTCGTGACATCCGATGTCAGGCCAGTTCTGATTCTACCCATCAAAATAGTATTCAGACGGCTTCCATTCGCAACGATTTGGCTAAATTTGCTGGGTGTAGTGTTGGTAAGCAGTTGAGTTAGGAAGGACACATACTTCAGAATATTGGCACTCACGTTTCCACCAAAGATGCCATTGACTAGGTCATGCCCAGGTTGTTCCGACAGGAAATGGTTTAGAAGAGAAAGGCTTGTAGAGGTGTTCTGTGGGGATATAGAAATAAGACTCAGCATCTGTGAAATTTGACGAGACGTGAGGCTGTTGAGCTTCCCCATCACACTCTTGATGAGTTGTCTTCCACTTGCAGTCGTCCATAACCTATCCAATAGATTAATGAAACCTTCTGACGCAGGCACGTACACATGTCCAAGAGACAGAACTGACGATATCATGTTAATGTCTTTCTCGCTCATATTCCTGAACGTGTTAGACAAACTTGTCAACACTTTCCTTCCATCCTGGGACATTTGCAGTTGAAGCAGTGGATCCATTATGTAGGGAGCGACGAATAACTTAGCAGTCGAGTTGCCATGGTAAAACATATCGTTACAGGTACGGTTGACATTCACAGACGCATTTCGTGATGTATTGAATGGTGTACCTGCGAATGAGGGTATGGAAGTCCTGTTCTGTGACTGATTCATATGGCGTCTATACACTTCTTTCTTGATCTCATAGTCCTGACGTTTCAGATGATTTATGTGGTATCCGTTAGAAACATATGCATTAGCTGACGTACCCGTCGGATCTTCTGATGGCCTTCTTCGAAATCCAGTCCTTGATATCGGATACAAAATATATTGACCCATTTCTTCATAGTTACCAGGTAGAACCAATAATGGAAGTGTGAACCAAATTAAGACAGAAATATTGTACATAGTGTTCTTCGAGTCTTGAAATCCTTTAGTTCCCAAAAGAGTTCTGTTATACCGTAAAGCAGGCCGACCTTGTTTGTATTTCTCACGGTCGCACCTACAAACGTTTATCAGATAAGGTTCTCCTACTTTTAGAACAACAAAACAGTTCTAACGAAGATAAAAAGAACAATGCTATGATAAACAGATAACACGCGCGAGTTTATCGGCAACGTGATTAAAATCATGATAGTAATATCATGCGATAAGTCACTTTAAATTGTGTAACTATATCAGTCCTACTATTTATAGGTTTATTTAACGTTACACTTGAAGGTGTGCTGTGGTCAAAACGTTTCTGTGAGCAATATCATTTATCATATCATTTAAGTTAAATGGAATATATAGAAGTACATGTATTTCTAAAACAAAATAAAATTTACTTCTATGTGTAAAGCATACAAATTTACACAGTGGGAATTATGTATGCAGCTTTCTCTTCAGTCATAGTTCACTGTATTCGTCACTATTATGGTGATCCACCTTCAGTTGTTGGCAATCTATAGCCTGGGTTTATATCGTCTGTTTTACATTTCATAAGTAGTTTTACAATATCTATCTGTGATAGTCTAAATGTTTTACTGTCCTTCGTTGACAGGCTTTTTACTTTACCTATAATTACAGTTAATATACAACTTGATATAGTGACGATATGGCTGAAATGCTCCAAATGCGATTTGAAATCTTACAACAGTGTGTTTTGTATAATTTGTCAATTTATACGCTCTTGGCCACTGTTGTTGTGCCAAATTTCGATACATACACTAAACACTAAACAAATAATTAATAACTTTGAAATGTTCATTGCACCGTTATTTTCTTTGTCTGCTGCATCTTGCATAACGTCCGATATTCTACGAGTGCTTCGCTGGACAATAATATACGAAAATGAATAACAGCCATGTACAGTCAAAAACGACGATATTTACACTTTGAAATTATAAGGAACAGCTGTCCATTATATGATTACGCTGACGATTACGAAACATTTTGATCAACCTCTTTCTGGGAATGTCAGAACGAAACGAACACACTAGTCAGTGCTTTAATGTTAATGCTAGTATTTGTCTGTTGTCTGCGTTGGTTGTGGGCGCTCCCGAACTGCCTGATCTTTTTAAGGTAACTTGTAAAATACATGGACAACATAATACTGATTGAAATATTTTAACATTTGTAAATTGCCAAGGAGAATTCCATCTTATATTCTGAATGAATTTACACTTTGACAGTAATAAATCCAAATCAGATTATATAACTATACGTGTTGTCAAGCATTGTCTTAGAATGTATTTGATCCAAGTACTTTATAGTCCGCTCAAAATGGAACTGGGTCTGCACGGAAACATGTTTATTTGTTTCTGTCCCAGAGAATTCGCTGGTAATGTTCCAAACCGTCTAGCTGAAAGGGTACGTATTTCCAAAATTTTTCAAGTAAAGTGTACATTTACCACGTTGTAAACGTAGTATACTGTCATATTAAATATTGGTTAAATTTCCCTTACACTCTCCAGCGGCTGAAGGGATGGTGTAAATCCTGGTAGGGCCCATGCAAGCAACGAAAGTATCAAGTCCCCATGGTTCCTTGTTTGGTGATCGACCTTCAGTTGTTGCCGATCTATAGCCAGTTATCATATTTAGTTATCATGCTATAGTTATGCTGATTTAGATTTAATAACTAGTTTCTGTGATAATCTAGTAGTTTCACTTTGGTCACTGACAAGTGTTTATAACGTAATTTTTACTCATTATAAATATATACCTAATTTTAGACACGATATGGCTGAGGGGCGATGGTGTAGCCTAGTGGTTAATGCGTCACGCCGAAGACCCGGATCCGATTCCCCACATGGGTACAGTGTGTGAGGCCCATTTTCTGGTATCCCCCGCCGTGATATCGCTGGAATATTGCTAAAAGCGGCGTAAAACCAAACTCACTCACTCACGATATGGCTGAAGTATTTCTGACATGATTGAAAATCTTAATTCACTCACTCACTGACTCTTGCTGACCATCTCGACACTGCCATTGTTTTCACATGGTAGGGGTCATAAATAAAATCGTTCATCCGTCACGCTGATGACACGATTCTATTCCCAATGTGAAACCGATGTTTCTGTGTGAAATGTATTTCTTGTGTTTCTGAAACCCGTCGTATTAGTGGAATAGTGCTAGACGTGTCGTAAAATCACACAGGTTCTGCAAACAAAATCCCTTGACTTCGTGAATTGTGTACAGGTGTTTATATTCTGTTCAACCAACGTTGACCAAGCAGATACGGCACAAAGAATTTGACATCGAGTCCTTCATAACCACTATTTGGTTGGTACAAGTGCCTGCAACTGCATGGATTTCAATGATTTGAATCCACAATCTGCAGTAAAGCTTTAGAAATCTAGAAAGCAAGTGGTATTTTATGTACGATTCGTTCAATGTACAACAGGTTTCAGTCTCGGTGAGTCAACTGAAGCGGACGTGTTTAACCGCTACGGTACACTGGAACACATAGTACACGTACAAATGTGAAATTGCATATGACACCATGTTTTATTTTCTTGATTTTTTGCAATATGAGAAAGCATGTCTGAAGACTGTGAAACATGACACAAATATCTTAGTAAGAATAACATCCTTCGAATATGTGATATATACACACCATTACCAAGATCAAAATGATAAGACAATAATACGGAACTCATCTATTATCCCTAAATAGTTTATCATTTGATTTGTTTGGGGGCCGTTTGTGATAAACAAGAAATACTTAATTAAAAGTTTCTCGAGATGGATAAATCAACGAACTGGTCGTCCGTTGATCATAGAGGTACACTAAGTACCTTGTCCAGAAAACCGACTACCAGACGTCCATCTTGTGCGGAGGTGCCGGTGACTGAGTGAGTTAGATCACAGACTTTGTGTAGTGGCGAAGTAGGTGTTTATTCAAAATGAGGGCTCGAATCCCTGATGCAACGCAGCCTATACTGTAGATTATTTTCATGCCCGAGAAAACGTCATCCGAAATATAATATACTGCAAACATATATATATATATATTGTATATAATATATGCAAAAGATCATCATATCGTCGGAAAGCCGGTTATACCACTTGAAGGTGAATTCGACATTGTTCACTTCATAAGTAGCCAACATCTATATTTTCTCCTTAAACTTTCAGAAATGGATAATGAATCAACGGTTCCCCGGAAGATCTAGGTAGTATGCTTCACCCCGGTACAGCTGTTCATCACTGGCTAGACGGGCCTCACGCCGCGGTGTGTTCGGAAATGCATGTTCCCTCGTCATACTGAAAAAATGGGATTCGACACGTAAGATATCTTCCTCACTCAAAGTCATGCTGGAGAAGACGCCTCAAATGATTATATATCTTTTTGTTTTCATTATGACTTTTGGAAGAATATTACGACCCTAAACCTCGTTCCATCGTGAATCTGGTACCTTGCTCAATACATGTCGGCGAAAGCATTTGAACAGAAAGCATTGACTGACACATCCGAATGAGAACGATTCCAATTCTTTCAAAGGGATTTAATATGTAAATTTCGCATTACATTTACGTAAATATGGGTGCACTTAAACATGACGTACTTCAACAATACTTATGACATCGTTTACCGCCGACTAAAGTCAGTTAATATTCACTTTGCTAAAATGTTTCCTGCCTACCAAGCAAATTCTAGTGCAGAACTGATATCGTTGATCCACGTGAGTGAGTGAGTGAGTTTAGATTTATGCCGCATATAGCAGTATTCCAGTTATATGACGGTGGTCGGTAAATAATCGAGTCTGGAATCCAGTAATCAACAACATGAGCATCGATCTACACAAGTAGGAACCGATCACATGAATTAACCAAGTCAGCGAGCTTGACCACTCGATCCCGTTCGTCGCTTCTTGCAGGAAACAATCATGGGTTGCTGAAAATCAATTCTACCCCAGATCTGATCCATTTGAAGGCAACGTTATGTCTTAACAAAAATTAGTTGAAGTGACCACATTACATCCTATTCGGAAACAAGAAGAAGGGCGGAGAAGTACTTTACCTCCTTTCGTTGGGAATATAACCTGTATTGTTATCTCCGGACATCTACATGAACAGATACAAAGTAAACATTGTAAAATTCAGAAATCATCTGGTATATATGGAGACAGTGAGTCCGCCATCGTTACATCATAGTCAGCGGGTTAATGGGAGTGATGACGTAGAAACAAATTTCTGAAGGGTCTAGCATTTCTAAGAGAATTTGCAATATTTGACACAGTGATCTATGGTGTTGAACCTGAGCTACAATGTCACTCACAGAATATTCGCGGGCTGCGACTTCAAGCTAACGTCATGTAAGAGCGTTTGACTAGAGCGAAAGACGGTCAGTTCGTCGCACCTATTAAATGCTAACACACTATGGTAAAGCGTTTCCAATTTACAACGTGGCAGAGGAGTAGTCTGTAGTAGTAGTGGAGTACATTTGATCCCCACATAAAGATGTACATAATTATTAAGCAACAAGTGTCTCACCCAACGCAATCACACACATATATATGCACTCATAACTACTCACTAATCGACTACGACCAGCAGATCCCCAGTTCGCTTCATAATGAGCTCTTCTGCCTGGAGATAAGTCGATGTGTCTGTCCTGGTACCATTTTGGTATTGTCTCATCTGCAGCGTTACCTTCGCTCTGGGAACGTCTACATCATAACAGACAGTGAAACAGCTTCATTGTAAGCAAGACACGAAAACAGTCCAAATAACGCGTATTATTACATTCTGAGAGCTGATAGGGGCGTGTGATTGAGAGCATTTCTTGAGACGACTGTAATCTGTATATTCATTTGTTTTTTGGGATGAAAACGATTATCCTAATTCCTGTACATCTTTAAATATACACTGGTGGAGATTCGACATCGTGGATCTGGTATCTTATAGGATCCCTGCCTTAAATTCGCTTGAACAAAATTACCACCCCAAACAACCAACTGATGACGATCTCAATTCTTTTCAGGGACCGGAAGGATATTTGGCATCACATTTCTTCAAATATGTAGCTAACGCTATAGAGGGTGAGGTATCTGTATGCAAAGTTACACAATGTACCACAACAATACTTAGAGCACTATTTCAAGGCTGAATATTTTTTAATTTTCCTGAGGTTTCAGGTTTCTAGAATATACGCTGTCGTGCATAGCCAGGACAATCTAGGGCGAAACCGCATTATCAGTGGTTCATACCCTCTCTTTCTACCTCCTTCATGCGAATGTGGGCTCACATGCGAAACTAATGTAATTTGAAAACATCAAACAAATTATGTCTCACAAATAAATACTAAAAAATTCAACACAAATGTGACATATTGACTTATATGTATGAAATAATTCCTATAAAGTTAAACAATACCAAAAGACACTAGGTCGTGCCCCGCGAAACTAGCCCTTTGACTCTTTAATATTCATGAGTTGTTTCCTTTTGTGGAAAAGGTTCTCACACCGTCTATGACGCCATTGGTTGAGATTATGAACTTCGACGTCATAGACAAGGGTCATATGGTAAAGGCATTACTACGTTTGCCGACGTTTTTACACGACGATAGCTTCATCATTATGGATCATGGACGAGTTCCGAGGATGCTGTGTAAATTTAACCTGCTGTAAAAGCCTTTGTGTTAGCAAAAGGAGTTTTTGTCTAAGTCGAAGTTACCCTGTTTTAAAGGACAAGGACAGATTTTGTAACTTACATCCAAAGGCAACTATTTCCTCATTGAAGATTTTCAAGAGGATGAGTTAAATGAATATCCATATTCTCATGGATTTAAACTACTCTTTCCTGCTCATGATCTGGATGTTGTGTGTTACTACAAATATCGACTAAGACAGAACAACCGAAGGTACAAAAGACACACTTTGAATGCAGTATTTTATATAAACAGACTGAATTTGAAATTGTATATACATAAAACATTCAGGTATCCACCTAAACACACTAGTGGCTATACCATCAGGACCCTTCTGATCAAATATCTCAGTGGCTCCCGTGAAACGTATGGTGAACTTGGGGCTTGTTTTTGTGTGTGTTATTCATGACTAACATGTTTGTCTCAGGATATTTGAATGAACTGAGGAGAGTTGCTCATGGCTTCCCTGCCAAGGAGGGAAGAATAAAAGAATCACTGGTTTGGTGGTCAAAGAAAAAACAATCATACATTACTCATACTGCCATGTTTAACCGCACCAATATTGTGAACAATCGTGCTGTGAACTGGAACTATATTTCAACTCTTTACAAGATGAGACATCTGAAGATGAGTCAGTTAAACGTATATTTTGGGATACCTAATGATGACTTTGCAATCGTTTCCCATGGAGGATTTAAAATTCTACTGATGAGACGATTTGATGGACTTACCTTTGTTGGAAGATTGTTCTGGTGGGTAGAGTCACTACTGTGCACTGGTATTCATTCTAAATCATACAGTTGTTGGTTGTCCTTGGAGGCATTTAAGTATTTTACTGGATATTGCATGTATTCAAAGACAGGCACGGCATGAAGCGTGATTTAATTCAAACGGGTGCAATATACAACGACACCGAAAAGACCTTTGAATTCTACAATGAACTGTGAAAATGTAAAATGTCCATGTCGTGGCAAAAATACAGAAAGATCAAATCTGATGGTCATGTATGGCGTTGCACAAAATGTACATCTGTAAGATTTGGAAGTTTCTGGGAAGGGCGGAAAGCCTCACTTAGTACATTGCCATGACATTCCAGGTCACATCGCTGTGAAAATGTTGAGCACGTGTGAGAACACTGTCTATAACTGGTATAATATATACCGTGATTTCATGTCTCGTTCTCTCCTTGATGACCCTGTTGTACGTGATGGAGTTGGTGATGTGGTGGGAATGGATAAGAGTAAATGGGGGAGGAAGAGAAAATACAACATGGGTTCTAATCAGGGTATTAAAAAGTTTGGATCTTTGGTCTGATTGACAGACAAAATAAATGTTCTTCTGTTTTATGTATATGACAGAACAACTGAAACCCTGTTGCCAATAATCATGTGTGTCCCAAAAGAACAGCTGGCTGCTCATCTTGATGAGACCATGTTTAGATGGAACAAGAAAGATGGCTCTATGTTCACAATCATGTTTCGTCTTATTGCCAGATATTACACATTTTGAATCAATTTATGAGGTATACATTTTGTGAAAATACTGAAAGGTTTCCATCAACTATAGTGACTATAGCTAGCATTAGTTCTCATTAAATTGTTCATATTGTTACTCCTCAAAATGTTCACGATGACCTTAACATTTGAAATATTATGGTGCTGAAAGCATGTATGTGTAATGTATTTCCTGTCAACAATTTGACAAAACTACCGCTGGTAGTGCAACAAAGATATTTAATCAGCATCTGTGCTGGTGACTGAAGTTTTCTTTTCAGATTCGGTGTGAAATTTGAAATTTCCTTCACTATCATGAAATGCATTGGCAGAGATAATAGTAAGTATATTGTTTGTTGTTTTCACCATTGTGAATCAGTTCAAGAGTTATGCTTCGTACATTTTGTATGACAATACTGAAATGGTTCCATCAAATTCATGTGACTATTGCTAGCATCAGTTCTTGTTAAGGGTTCATGTTGTTCCTCTGCTAAATATCCATGAAGCCCATAAAAAACATTTCAAACATGGTGCTGAAAGTATGTATGTATAATATAGTTCCTAGAATGTATAAAATTTAGAATCTGCAGAATGTGTTATTTTTTTCATCGTGAGAGTGATTCGTTTTTGTAACATTTGAATGGTAAGAAAAGTAGATTTAGTTCGTTTGAAAATGTGGGCCCACCTAAAACATCTCTGAAGAAAAACACGTTAGTGGACCGATAAGAACTTCAGCATAGAAGGTGAGCTCGATGCATATTTACAATACGCAGATTTATTTATCTTCTTAAAATGTGGGCCCACCCACAAACTGCCCTATAGGGATAAAAAAATAAGTGGGCCCACAAGTATTTTCATGTCAATGCAGTGTCATAGTTTTGTAGTTGACATCGATGTAGTACTGCTTGATATCCAACTGTTACGTAAGGACAATGGAATGGCCTACATTTACTGGCTCAGACATCGGTTATTTCAGTATCATAATGCACTCTGTGATTCTATAACTCGAGTAGGATTACTAAGAAAATACCATTATCTGTACAATGTGGGCCCACACCCGAGTCCCTCCAGTAACCAGCTAGTGGGTAATCTAGAATTCGGTAATGTTTGACAAACACGCAGAAAAGTCTTGAAGCTCATTAATGCTATTCATATTCGTGGAACTGGTTCTCTAAATAGAATAACCTGAATATTTTTAATTATGAACCTGAAGGACGATATCGTACATCGCTTTCGCAGTGGCATGTTTTTCTCAGATACGAAACTAAACGTCGAAGTTCCAAGCTGTATTTAGAGTTAGCTCCCCTCGCAACTCGAACCACTGATAATGCGGTTTCGCCGAATCCAGAGTATGACTGATGGCGGTTATCCCTTAGAAGGCAACTTTACGTCTTATTACAAAGCAAGTTGAAGGGACAACATTATCTCCTGTTCCGCAACTACAAGACAGACGCAAAATGACAGTATATTCACTTTACCTCCTTCCATAGGGAACATATCCTGGATTGTTCATTTCGTTTAACTACAACAAGAAATAACACAAATAGTAAATGTACACATCTGCAATACTGGCGACATTGAGCCCAACATTCTCATATCGCATACTCAGAGAGTAATATTTTCAATCTACCACGTGATAGTGGAGCACTGTTGAAGCTTGTCCTTGTTTTATAGGCGAGTCATAAAAGTGAATAGAGTCACATTTGGTCCTGACACAAGATAACATGTTGCGGTGATATTACTTAGCAGCAAATCTCACCTAACGCACTTCCACTCTCACATCCTCACACATTGAATCCAAGCTACTTACAAATCGACTGTGACCAGCAGGTCCTCGGGCAAGTCCATTGTCAGCTCTCCTGCCTTGAGATAAGTCGCTGCGTCTGCCCTGGTACCGTCTTGGCATTGTCTCATCTACAAGGTTACCCTCGCTCTTACGATGTCTTAAACATAACACACATACTGATGTTAGTGAATGGCTTAGTTTTACTATGCAGTATTCCAGTAATATCACGGCGGAGGACCCAAGAAACACGCTTCGTACATTGTACCCATGTTGGAAATTGCATCTGTGTCTTCAGCCTGACGGGCGAAAGCTTTAACCACTTGGCTACCCCACCAAATGGCTACATAGTACAAAGAAACGTGCCAAACATATGGTCATTTATTTCAATTTTCTTCAGCGTCATTCTAGTTTGTGAACAATAGATGGTCACAAGTGTATTGTTGTTTTTGAGTATATTGCGTACATTCCGTCTTTTGATATATACAAGCGGAGTTGCGCATGCACTCTCGTAAAGATAAAACACACGGAGATACGCCATGGTGAATCTGGTACATACACAATTCATATCGGAGTAATCACTTCAACATAAAGGGCGGTTGTGGTTAAAACGTTCGTTCGTCCCGGACCCGTGAAGGTCCAGGGAAGAATAGGTCTTCAGCAACCCGTGTTTGCCACAAAAGGCGCGGACTCGTGAAGGTCCAGGGAACAATAGGTCTTCAGCAACCCATGCTTCCCACAACAGGCGTCTATGTTTGTCGTAAGAGGTGGGACTGGTCAGGCTCGCTGACTTGTTTGACTCATGTTATCGGTTCCCAAATGCGCAGATTGATGCTCATGCTATTGATCACTGGATTCTCTATTCCAGACTCGATTACTTACAGAACGCCGCCATATAGCTTGAATATTGCTGAGTGCGGCGTTAAACTAAACTCACTCACTCGCCCAATCGTTCCTCACGCCGTGGATCCGGGTTCGATTCCTCGAATGGGTACGAGTGATGCCGAGATATTGCTGGAATGTTGCTAAAAGCGGCCTAAAACTATACTCACTCACTCACTCAATTACCTGAACAGAAAACGAAGAACATTCCATAAAACAATGATGACAATTTTCACAGGTAAATTTACAATTACATTCAAGGTTCTCAGTATGTCCAATCCTATACAGATCATCATTCAATCGACTATCTGAAAACTTCAGTCCTTAAGGTATATGTGTGGTCCGTATTAACTTAGTATGCTTGATGGAACTCTGTTTACAAAACAATGTAGTGCAACGATACTATTGACACATTTCCTGACTAAATGTATCTTCCTACATAGCATTTATACCCAGCAAAAAGCACGCCAGGGCATAACTGATGTTTGTGGTCCATTTGAAGGCAACTACAAGTCTTATCAGAAAATATATATAGTTGAAGTGGCAACATTATGAGAGCAAAACGGACGTAAAAATAAACTTCTTTACCTCCTTTCATGGGGAACATATGCTGGATTGTTCACTTGGTTCGACTACAACATGAAAATAATCAAATGGTAAATGTATACATTATCTGTTATATTGCAATGATGACATTAACCCGGCATTTTAACATCGGAAGAGAGATGATGACGGTGACTGATTATGTTCAACTATTTTTCTAAAGTATTACTTGGAGAAAGTTTCATATGTGCCAACGTGGTATATCGTAGTGAAATGCACAGTGCGTCTCCCAGAAACCCGACTTGTCGTGGAATCGAATGACAATCTTCAGAATGCATCATTGTTGCAACACTCATCTGCTCCACATTTGGTACCCACATTACGGTGAAACACAACGGAAGAGAATCACTATATTTTCCAATCCATGACTTCATGGCGGAGTATTGTTTGAGCTTACGCTAACCACAAGGGAGGAATCACCGAGTCAAATCTGACCCCCTACAGGTGTGGTGACGGTTTCATATTTTTTCAAACAAAAACAATCTCGCTCAGGGCATTCCCATACCCATACACATGCAATCATAACTACTTACAAAACCTCTGTGACCACCACGTCCCGGATCAGCTTCGCCGTCAGCTCTTCTGTCTTGAGATAAGCCGTTGTGTATGTCATGGTTCCTGTTTTGCATTGTCTCATATCCGGTATTTCTGTCACTCTGAAGGTTCCTGCAGAAGGAATACAACATCAGTTCCGTTTGTTCTTTAACGCCCCGCAACAATAGTGTAGTAATGGTGGTGTTGTGTAAATAGTCGTGTCTGTGCCCGACAATCAAGTGATCATGAACATCGACCAAATGGGATACGATGTCATGTGCGAACCAAATCAGCCAGTCGCACCATCCGATCCCGTTACTCGCCTCTTACCACAAGCATGGGTTGCTGAATGTTAGCTTGGATCATCACTATAGCTACTATAGCTGCTGCATAGTACAAGCACGTGTGTCAGAAAGAAACCGATACATTCTGCAACGTCATGATATTTGCGGAATATGGGTGGGGCACTCATGTGTGTAT
This sequence comes from Haliotis asinina, assembly GCF_037392515.1. NCBI lineage: Eukaryota > Metazoa > Mollusca > Gastropoda > Lepetellida > Haliotidae > Haliotis > Haliotis asinina. The sequence continues at coordinate 45,517,107 of NC_090289.1, forward strand.
TTTAATAAGTTCCTAAAACAGCGTCTTTCTGGAATAGGTAGGAGACTTCTGAGCATAACGTATGTCAGCTTTATGGAAACGTTATGTTTGATTACAAATTAGTTGGGAGAGAACATAATAAGCCGTTCTGCTAATGCTCGAAGGACGCAAGATGAAAGTACTTTACCGCCTGTCAAGGTGAACATATCCTGGATTGTTCACTTCCTTCTTCTGCAACAGAACAGACAACAAACAGTATATGCACACATGATCTACTACATTGGCAGCAATGAGCCTACCATCCTTGCATCGGAAAGACAGGGGGTAAATGTAGCTAACCATGTACAGATATCTTTCAAAAGCGTCCAGAGTTTGACAAGTGTGACACACCGTTCTAATGGTGCTGAACCTGAGAGTGTCACATACAGCCTGCTGGTCGTATGTTCGAACCAAGGTTTCGAGAGTTTATTACTTTTTGACCACACGCTAACCGCTCCCGGAGGTTATACAAAGTAATGAACGTCATATTTGGTCCCCACATTAGCTAAATTGTTATGGTGAAACGTTTAATCCTTTTCCCGAAAAAAGCTCCACAAACGCACTTACAAATCGATCAGCATCACCAGATGTTTCATCTCTTGTTTGAAACTGGCCACTGTGTTTGTCGTGTGTCCTTGCATACCTAACTGTCATATCCGTTAATGGAATTCAGCTAATATATGGACACCTCAACATAGCCATGAGAGATGCCAATCATTTTGCCACAGTATATTTGCTATCTGCTTTCACAAAATGGTTGTATCAAGTATCAAGATCCTTTCAAGCAAGTGCTCGTCACCATGTGGCTGGAGAATAAAGTCGATGTGACGCAAAGCCCTACTCAAGGAAGTGCACTGTCCAAAATCACTTACGTTCTGTTTGAGACCTAGATGAAAGTTATAATGACTGTTATGACGTAAGTTGTATTAAAATGCCAAATGTAATACTTACAGCACATTACAATTAACTTGACGTGATCATAAATTTGCTTGTTCTAATTACAATTTACGTTGTGACAATGGCATTATGTTTAAGCCAAGCCAACAGTCATTGTATAGTTCCTTTTGTACATACTTGACGATAAGGACAAGGGACGCGATGATTGCAATGGCTAACAAGCCTGACAGAGCTCCAAGAGGGGCAATGAACTGGACTTGTGGTGATGTGTTAGACCCGACTTGGTGGCTCAACTCTGAGGGAGAATAGCATTGTCGGCTTGATGACCCTTCAAGGGTGATCTGAACCACGCACGTCCTGCAATTGGGTGAACAATATTGCAATGAAAACAAGTTGACAATACATTGGGAAACGGCAATTCCCGAAAAAACATACTTACGGTAATGTTTAGATTATAAACATGAAAGATATATTTTGTACCGCAGCACGTGCTCATCAACCACCGTAAAGTTAATTCAGTGACATTGGGTGAGAATCTTACACAAGAAAATTCGTATTTTGTATGACACTACTTAATAATGAAAACACACTTTGAGAATACTTGAGATCCACAATATTTCAATAAGGCCTACAGAAATCTGGAATCAGGAATGCAATTTTCTCTCCTTTAAAATCATGTAAAACCATGAACCGCGTAAAACGTCACCCTGTCTTAGACACTTCAGCATCGTCCGTTGCTTTGACAGTGAGGTTCACAATGTGAGGGACATGCTCATCTATATCGTACGCCAACGTGATGACTCCAGATATTCCGTTGATCTTGAAAGTATCCTGCAAAGGAAGATCAATCATGCAGAAGGCAGTCCCAAGTCAGCAAACGCAACTACCAGTCGCCTCTCACAACAAGCATTAGACGCAGAAAACAGTTGTGACGGGATCTCCTAGCTCAGATAAAGTAGAATATATGAGATTGAATTTTACGCTGAACATTCTGCAAGCTTACCCTGAAGTTGCCGGATATTATGGCATATGTAATGTTGTCACCATCCTCATCTATTGCTTGGAATCCTGGTACGAGAACTTGTTGGGTTTTACTCGCAATAGCAGACACGCTCGTGGTATATAGACCTGATAGTTAAAATATACTCTGTAATATTGGCAGGTAAATTATATCAATATAAGCTCTCACTGAAGGAAACCAGTTTCAATCTCATAAAATAATCTACCTGTGATAGATGATACTATGGCCTTTGTTGCAGGGTATAGTTACATCTGTGAGACCTCTTGACAGACAGAAACGCACGGAGGCCCACACTGACTTCAGCATCAGCGGACACATCCTTACTGTTAATGAACACTTGGCATACTAGTCAATGATGAGTGATTTGCGTTTTACGCCGCTTTTAGCAATATTCCAGCAACATCACGACTGGAGACACTAGAAATGGGATTCACACATTGTATCCACGTGGGGAATTGGATGTGACGAGCGAACGCTTTACCAACTATTATACCCTCCGGCCCAGTGGAATGTGAGAAACAAATGGAGATGAAAACACTGTACAGAACGTCACCCTATCCTGTGAGAAACCCACCACACAAAATGCTTTCTTGGGAAAGTCAGATGTTCCCCTGAATAGTCACGGAACAAAACTAGTGAACCCAACCAGACATGGTTATTCTCCTTAAAGGAGAAGATTCACAATATCGTTCAAACGTCTCCCATAAAGGTTTTACAAAGACATCGACTGTTATTTGTCCTCATGAAACATCCCACCCCTAGATATAATTGTTAATGTGCCAGGATGAATTAACTCTTCATAGAGGGCTACAGAACGAGTACAATATTGTATTTTCAAGAAGTATTCGTATTCACCTTCTGAAAAATGTGGAGCATGCGTGTTATTGTGCTGTTGTACCGTGATGACGATCTTGGCTGTATGTGTCAAGTCATCAGTTGCCTTCGTGTGTTCCGGGAGAGCTGGGATCATTTTCTTAGTGTCTTTAACCTGGGTCACAATCTGTGGACATGACGTAACAATGACTAGTTAGCAAGTGAAACATCTCTAAGCATCCTGCTTGTTTCGTTCATCGCACATACATCCCCAGCGTAATGTTTCTTTTCACTTGTTGATGTTTTTGCCGAGTCAAGATACTCTTCCAAATAACAATAAATTTTGGAACAAAATAAAATAAAATAAAAACAATACAAAAACAAACAAAATACATACACTATGTAAGAATAAAACATACAATACTTCGTCCCAGAAGACAGACCTCCCAGAAGACAGACCTCCCAAAAGACAGACTGCTTAAAACATCATGTTGTATGGTTAGTTCAATGAAGCTTAATTATGTTGTACCCTTGACAATAATTATGGTATGATACAAAAGAAGACATTAGGCATTAACTATAGTGTTATTAGTTCGAGTAATGAATTATGATTTTTAAATTAAGACATATTGCAACTCTTGGTTTTGGTGATAAATGGTATAAGCTAGAATTGAATGTCTCTTATCTGCCTCATATTAAACAAAGACTCATTGATCATGCTTTCCAGTTTATTGCAATACAGTTGTCCAGATTTACTATTGTGTGAACATGTTATTGATACTGTCTTTTGCAATAGTATCTTACTCAATGCCTGCAATTTATACAAAACTTATATACTGAAACAAGAAAGTGTCATAATATTCTGAACAGGTATTCCCTGTTCCATTTACATAGAGTGAGTGAGTTTATTGACAGTATGGGTGGCCACTGGCCCATTATACATTTAAAAGGGAAATACAGTGTGTAGCACAACAAAGCGCCTGGAACATCAGTTATACATTTGGCAATACAAAACGTGATCGTAGTTTAACTGCTAGGAATACATATTTTGCAAGCAGTGATAATACATGAACATTTTTTGATGCTAACAACTGTTGAAATTTGGTTTCTGAGGGAAATGTGAAGTAGTATGCAGGAATGAGGGAGCGTCTTAGACTATCATAAAAAGGACATACCAAACAAAAGTGATATTCTGATTCAATTTGTCTAACTATACACATGGGGCAAAGTCTCTCTTCCCTGGCTAAACCTATTTTCCTACCCTGTTCAATGAATAATCTATGGCCAGAACAGCGGAATGCAGTAAGGGCAATACGATAAACCTTAACAGAAATACAAGATAAGTACTTTTCAAAACCTGCCTCTTGTTTTACAGAGCGGTACAAAGTTAGTTTGTTATATCTGTGGAGATCTTCAAACCAGCGCTGCTTATCAATATCTATGCATCTCTGCTTGAAAGAGGAAATGAAATGATTTATAACACCAACATCCTGCTTACTCCAGACTTCACCAAAGCCATACTCAAATAATAACGACTTTACCTTTAATGCCCAACAGCTCAAACCCTGATTTGCTAATGATAACTGGTAGGAATAAACTTTCTTAAGAATAACATTATCATCTTGATACAAGAGTCTTATCCAATACTTGATAATCTTTACATAACAGTTAACTCTAAGTGAATGGCGACCTAACTCACCACGTGCTACAATATTCGGTACAGATCTTTGTAAATATAAGAGCTCTTTACAAAAACGATCATGGACTCTTTCTACATCTGGTGAGGGGTGAAAACCCCACACCTCGCTACCATATAATAAAACCGGCCGAATCTTAACATCAAATATGTGACATAGCATGTTGATAGGCAAGTTATAGAAATTATATATCTTAGACTTTAAACACTGGATAACTTTAGTAGCTTGGAGAGCTAAAGTTTTTTGAGCAATATACCATTTGCCGGAGCTTGAAAAATGTACTCCTAGATATTTGTAGGAAGAAACTATGTCCACGGGTTGGCCATTATAGTACAATCTTTCATAAGTTTTAAGTTTACCTTTCTTACGAAAGACAATAACTTTACTTTTATCTAAATTAACTAGCAACTGCCATTTATCACAATACCTTGACAATTTGTCTAACCTTTTCTGGAGACCTTTAACTGTACTATCCATCATCACTATGTCGTCTGCAAACAGTAATATAAACAATTGCAGCATACCGATACTGATAGACCACTGATTATCCTGCTCAAGAACTTGCACTAAGTCGTTGATAAAAAATGAAAAGAGAAAGGGGGAAAGCTGGCAGCCTTGACGAACTCCGAAATTACAATCAAAGAATTGGGTACAATTATTTCCTACAAGAACACAAGACTTTACGTTTTCATACATATTTCTAATAAGTCTAAAGACTCGACCTTTAACGTTGCCAATCCATAGCTTATACAAAAGGCCATTACGGGGGACTGAGTCGAAAGCTGATTTTAGATCTATAAACGCACAGTAGAGTCTACCTTTATGCAGTGATAAATATTTGTTTATAACAGTGTCTAAAACAAAAATATTATCGGTAGTCTGAAAACCTTTTCTAAATCCTGCTTGCTCTGGAGCTAAAGTATTTTCTCTCGTGGCCCAAATTGATAACCTATTGCAAATTATTTTGGCGAATATCTTCGATGCCACTTCAAGAAGGGTAATTGGTCTGTAGTTGCCTGGTTCATTAGGATCACCTTTCTTGTATATCGGGATAATAATTCCAAACGTCCACTCTTTAGGGTAGTTACATAGAGTATGAATTCCATTTTGTTTTACAATGTCCTGTTTATCACGATTGAAGTAAATTGTCCTGAAAGCCTTATTATTGGAAAACCCATCAGTTTTCAAATTTGTCCAGCTTTTGAGTACCCAAAATGAAAATTCCTATTCAAGACTTCAAAGGTAAGACTAAACTAATGTAAAATGCATTTGTAGATACTCCTTATGCTTATATATGTACCGAATCAACTTCCCTGTCTGTAAGAATGTATACCTGCATACATGTCCATCGCCGGGAAACCAAGAAAAGTGAATTGACTTGATTCTGGTAGTGATGGGTCAGTAAAAGGACAAGCGCCCAGGAGATAGAAGTGTGTATTACTACAGTCTGTAGTGACTCTTGGTCAGCTCATTACCTAAATAGGGGTGGATAGCATTGGTCAGCAAATTAGTGTACTCATTGAGTCTGTCTTTTGGAGGTCTGTCTTATGGGAGTGAACCAGAAGCCCAAGCAGGTAATCCCCAATACAGCTGTGTTGACAGGAAAGTTGGTTTATGTGGTCTATCACTTTGCGAGACTTGGAAGGGAAACAGACAGATAGATATTCTATTCAGTAATAGACCATTCATAAACATATAGTATATACAAATATTGCATGATTTTTCATGCTTGCTACAGGTATATCTACCCTTGAGACCTTCATCGATGCGAATTACTGGGCCTAAATTTCGAAACTATCTTAGCGCTACGACTATCTCAGAAATCTAGGGCCTGGTCATCCTACATTACCATGGGCATCCCGATCCACAATGTATCTTTGCAAACACGTGAAAATAATTATATCTCTATGGATGTCGAAACTACCGCCCTCCATCTACAGTTCATATCATATGAGCCCGTGGAATACACTCTTCGAACTGTGCATCACCATATTCAATGAATTATTTGAAAACAATTTGAATGTAGGTTATAGTATGTTATTATATTGCAAATGCAATTATAGGCCAAAATAATTTCACTTTCACAAAAAATACAACATTAACCAAAGTACACTTGTATTCCCTTTGCGTTCAGTCAAAAAGACAACTGGCGCTTAATAAGTGACAGAAAGATGGACCAATGCATGAAAATGTTTACGTCTTGTAGAAAATCATAAGTCATTTCAATGTACTGTTTCAGTATTCAATGTAAACTACATGTACATTGCTTTTGTATGAGGCTTAACCAAGTACAGTCACCTGAATGACATCATTTTCTCCTCCAGGATTCAGAAGAGGGTGAGTTACTACCAGCGATCCATCGTCACAGAGTCGTATTCTGTCGTTGGTGTTGATTAAAGTTGCGAAACGTGGACTTGACGTTGATGGTTCATCTTCATCTGTAAAGGCCACTCGGCCGATTGTTGTGTTGATCGATGTCCTCTGCAATACACAATTTTCCCAAACTGATTTTCAAGGTGTTTTTCTTCAAGGACAAATACGCTGCTCATTCAGCTATTCAAAGTATCTTAACGATATAAAAGTTTCTTGGCGATATTTACCCTTAATTTGACGACATGGTGCAGATGGATAAAGGATGAAAAAACTTGGAAAGATTCAAGAATCTTCCATTCATAGCAATGTAGTACCAACTTTTCATCAACTCCTCAAACTAATTCACTTGTAGACACAACAGAAGTTTCGGGTAATTCGGTCTTTATCGTATCCCGATATTACGTAGATCGATGCTCATTCTGTTGATCACTGGTTCATCTTGTCTAGATTCGTGATTGAGAGTGCTGGGTGTGGCGGTAATCAAAAATACCACCCTGTCCACGTACACAGATGTCAGATGAAACCTTTGAAGGTTTGGCACAGGGTAATTCCAGTAGGGTCAGAATGGAGGAGAGTGAGTGAGTTTAGTTTTAACTCAGTAATATTCAAGCTATATGGCGGCGATCTGTAAATAACCGAGTCTTGACCAGACAATTCAGTGATCAACAGTATGAGCATGGATCTGCGCACTTGGGAACCGAGGACATGGGTCGACCAAGTCAGCGAGCCTGACCACCCGATCCCGTTAGTCGCCTTGTACGACAAGCATAATCGCTTTCTATGGAAATCGTGGGTTTCTGAAGGACTGTTCTACCCCGGACCTTCACGAGTCCTTGAAAAAAGAACGTCTACACGTCTACGGAGAAATGTCTACGAAGGAGAAAATACCTTGGAAACTGTAAAGTTCTGTAACTGTTGCTCACGGGAGAAGAAAGGGGCATTGTCATTGATGTCTACAATGTTTATCACGAGCAGCGTTCGGGTAGATTTTGGGGGAGACCCGTGATCAGTGGCTGTGATATGCAGTGTTACGTTGTCACCGATCTTTTCTCTGTCCACAGACTTTACCTGAAGGACGCTAGCGGTCGTGCTTTCGATTGTAAAATATTCTGAATCATCTGGAAAGAAAATGTGAATCGTCATCGAAGTGATGTTCATTGTTGGCATAGTTTGCATAGGGGATTAAAGCATCGTAAAATTATTGTCCCTCTGACAGGATACGCAAGTCCCAAATCTTTCAAGGTCAAATATAACCTTACCAATTTTTATATTTCGGCTACATTTTCTATAATCGCCAGCAGCTGAGGGGATGGTGTGATTCCAGCTAAGGCCCATGCAGGTAGCAAAGGTAATGAAAGTCCCTTTGGACCCTAGTATGGTGATCTACCTTCAGTTGTTGGTGATCCATATCCTAATTTCACATAATGTCCAAATTGTGCTGTTATTTGTAACTGCATATACTAGTTTTAAAATCGGATTGTGATACTCTAGTTATTGTACCGTACTTTGACGACGGGTGTCATAACATTTACATATTTCATATAATCATGTTTGTTTTCGTCACGATATGGATGAAATATTGCCGATGTGACGTTAAATTATAACTCCCTCACTCATTCACTCACTCGAATCCGGACCAGACAAACCAGTGACTGACATCATGGTCATCAGTCCATGCAGTGTGATACGATGACCTTCTCCAGCGAAGTCACCCTGTCGTTCAACTTCGCTTGACCCCTCCCATTAATGCTTGGACTCAGGCATGGCTCAGGCATGGCTCAACAAATACCATATTTTAATGTCTTTTTGTATGAAGGGGCTGGGAATCGTACCCACGACCTTCTGTCCTTCGAGCGGACGCTCTAACCAATACAACACAGACTGGATCATTTGCAATCCAGACCCGCATTAGACTGAAAACAACAGATGACCCAAAGTAACATGACTTTATCATCATCTATTTACGATAGCTCTGAAAACATATGTAAACCCTTAAAGTAAGTGACGATACCAGATATGAAATTTAATGTCCTGCCCTACTGATAGCAGAGAGTCAAACAATTTTATTGTCTGGATGCACAACTGCCTCTGGTCCACGTGGTAGTCAGGCTTCGTCCTAGCTTTCATATTTGTTGTCACAAGTCGGTATGTGGATATCTTGCGCTCACTCCATGAGATGGGTCAGGCCTTGCGTTACCATATTACGCGTTATCGCTATCTCACCTTCACTCCACGACAGAGGTCGAGCTTTTATCGTACCGTTATATATCTGTACTTGCAAGTCGACTTTGTGCCACCATGCGCTCACTCGGAGATAGGGGTCGAGCATTGTCTTTCCATCTTATACGTGTCACAATGCTCTATAACATCAACTTTGCCCCTTACCCATTTCATATGTGCAGTTGCAGGTTGGCTTGTTGTCATCTTGCGCTATCACATAGAGGAGGTGAAGCGGCTTTGCTATCTCAATTTCCTCCCTGATGCTGTGTATGTACTTCGGTTTCATAAACTTTGGTCGCTGATTGTTATCAATTATGTTAATTGCGAGCTGGAAACACAAAGGCAAAAACACAGCAGATGATTTTCACCAAATACACATATATATGAATATGTGACCATAAGCAGTTTCCGTCAATATATATGATCACGTATATCATATAAGCTCGATACAGATTTCAGCGTGTATACGTTCCCAAATCTACGAACTATTTCCATATAGTTTTGATATATGAATCAATACGATTTTACTCTGATAACAGAAGGTCATATCTGTGACAGTTGTAACCTACTTGTGTGCTGTTGCTGTGTTTGCTATCACTGACTGTTATAGTCAAGTTAAAGAAGTCAGGAACAGTTTCGAGGGAGTCCGCAATTGACACAATCCCATTATAAGGACCAATCTTGAAAGGCGGGTTAGTTGTCTTCAGATCTAACAAATAACAAAAATAAATTGTGAAAACTGTGGATATCAAAACATTACAAACGAAAAATTCAGAATGTCCCACAAGAAAACTCCCACACATTCACAAAGGACATGAAACAAATATACATATCAGTATCCTTTAAGGATATATAAAGAAATAAAAAAATGTAAGTAAAATAATAAATTGGTAAATGTTCAGAGGTATATAGATAAATAAGTGCATTTGTAAATGATGACTACGATGACGATGACGATGACGACGACGACGACGACGATGATTGTGAAATCTATAACTGAATATGTTACCGTCTGATAGCTTGTAGTGGAAATTGCCATTTACTGCTTCCGAATCGGCATCGCCGACGGTGACGTTGAAACTAAAACTTCTCTCGGCGCCTTCTCGGCTGACATTGGCGATGTAGGGTTCGTTAAGAAAGAATGGGACGTTGTCGTTCACATCTTCTACCGTAATGTTGGTAGTGGCTGTGCTGAGCCTCTTTGGCTGTCCTTCTGGGTTGTCATGTGCCGTGACTATACAGGTGTATAACCTGACACTTTCATAGTCAAGTGGCTTTTGTACCTGGATTCTGCCCCTGACATTGTTGGTGATGGGGTCTGGAACTAGAATCAGACAACTACTGCTTAGGGGAGGCACCTGTTACAGATGGGAGGCGACCTTAGAATAACGCACGTTGAGTGTGTTGACAAATGTGTGTGATGCCATTTAATGGCTTGGCAACCTGTCCGCCAGACAGAAAGCACACTAATGTCTGGTCGCACGTGGGCAACAGTGAGTGTCAGGAAGGTTCATCAGACATCTGTCTGCTGTTAGTGTTGCCGGCATTTTCGGACGTAATAGGTCATCACAGACACGCAAAGAAAAGGGGCGAACGTAGTGTATGTTTGTTGCATCGCTTCACTGAGCAATATTCAAACCATTTGAGGGTAGTCGGAAAATGGATCGGATGATCAGGGATATAATGACATGAGTCTAACTGTCCAATCCCGTTGGACAAGGCAAGCAAAGGATGCCGAAGACTTGTTCTAACACGACTTTCTTGAGCATTTTTACTGGTGAGACATGACACCTTACCCCACAGCTAAATCAGCCATGAATTCCACATGAAGCTACAGTTACGTTTGATTTCAACGCATGAGAATTTTAGATTTGATTTCAAGGTGATCGACGATTTCAGCAACATACCATTTTCGTACATGACTCGTAAAATTACAATCGGAGAGGTAATCCAGTGTACATTATCTTGTTCTTACCTCCTTTTATCAAGAAGGGGCAGAGCTGCGATGAAGTCACTTCGTAACTCACCAGGCCGTTGGTGTCTTTTGTAGAGTCCTTGTCTGTTGCTTGCATTGTGCCAACCTGAGTATTTGGACCGTCCACGTTAATGTTAGCCAAATGAGGAAGATACGTAAAGGATGCTAGATTATATTGATGCGACATTTTGGAATTATACCTTCTGATTCCGTTGTTAGGAACGGTGAGATAGACTAATGACCAAAGCGTTTTCGATTCCATTCGAGCCAGATTTGATTCTGTTCAAGTGTACAATGTGTTAAACCTGATGTTCTCCACCGTGATATTGCTGTACTTTGCTCCAAGCGGTTTAAAACCATACTCACTCACTCACATTACTCAAAGCAATCTCTCAGAAGCCGTCATTGCTATCTACCTAGTTCTAAAGTGCAAGTCAAACAAAGCCATGCTTACAGACATGAAAACAATGGCACCAATGTTACAAAATAAGGTGAAATGAGATTTAAGGTGGTAGTTAATTAAGAGATAAAGGCATTCTGTTTTCATTTCTGCGGTCCTTTATCTGCTGATTTAAGACCGGTAAATGTCATTTAAAGCCGAAGTGTTTTCATTGCGGGTGTGAAGGATGGCTGAGTAATGGCGTTTCTGTGCTGCAGATGAATCGGTAATGTAGGATAATGAACTTTGATGGTTTTTGTGACCTGTTATTTTGACAATTTCTCTAGCCTTAACACCTGCATGTGATAAGAGTGTTACAGTGGTGAACCGAACACAATGGTTTGTGTACTGCTTACTAAGATCACATTTAACAGAGATTTGTTTATAATAATAAATTTCATTTTCATTTAATTCATGCTGTTTTGTGCTTTGTTTTGGAGTGGCACCCGTATGCAGTACAGTCTTGTATGACTGTTTTGTAGAGCGGTGTCGGGTATTACCGAACAAGCGGCCGTCACGGAACAAAATTCCATCCCCGCATATATAGATATTGTCAGGTTCGTTTTGTATATTCATTCATTTGTGTTACGGGCGATGAAACACCGGGAGAATTACTAACTTAGCCGTGATGTGATGTTAGCAGTTATGTAGTACCCGGCATGGAATCTAGCGTTAATTCAGTGACACTCAATGTGTGCCGAAATTCTGTTGTTGAAGAATTTCATTTGTACCGCTTGATTCCAGTAGGTCGTCACCGAATCATTCCGGTTTTAGGTCAAATTTCTCTTCTCCGAATATCTCGTAGAAGGTACCAAGGTGACAATCACCTATGTCTAATTCAAACGACATGTTTGTTTACAAACAAAAAGGTCAGCGAGTGCTTTGTATTCATACGCAGGTGAAGCGGTCGACGGGTAATTAGCGGTCCTTTGATTTAGGTTTAAGGACGGTCACGTGCAGCAGTCAACCAATCAGAATCGAGTATCTCAAAATGTCGTGCTAAAATGCATGCGTGTGCTTGCGTGGCTGTTCGTACTAACTCAGACTTATGTCGATTTCATAGTGTTAGCTCACGTAGATACCATGCCGCAGCTAAGCATGAATACCCTCCTCATTATAGGCACCAGTCCTTGTTTACATATTAATGCCGAGGTACAACGTGGCCGGGATTCGAACCTGCGACCTTCCGCCGCTCTAGGCGATCGCTCTACCCACTACACTAAAGATGCATCTTTACAAGGGAATGGTACAGTTAATACGTTGTTATGGCAATACGCGTTACATTCTTGCGCCCATTGCTCTGATATCAAATGTCCAAATATACTGAGGGGAAAAAATAACGGATCAAATGAAACTACTGACCTCACTGTTGACAGCAGCGTCCTCTTTGACGTGGAAGAAGTAGGTCGGTGAACTGAACTCTGGAGAGTTGTCGTTGACGTCAATCACAAGGATGGTGGCCGTCACAGTCGAGGTTCGTCTTGGATTGCCATTGTCTGTCGCCTGCAAATTGAAATGACAAGCAGGTTGTACGCTTCTGTGAACGCTTTCCAATGTGTGACAGTAAGTGGGAGGTATTGCAAGACGCTCGCATGCCACCCGCAAACATTGGTATAAAGCAGTCACCATGACTGAACCCATGATCAGAGATGTCTTGCACCTCAAGTGACTTGACCGGCCAAATATGGCGCCGCAGACAGATAATAAACGAAATGTTGACAGAAATCGTATTCTTATTTCTGCTTTTTGTTTAAAAGTAGCTCACCACATGACCGCGAACATGATCTCAACAAGTAAATCGTAGAAAGAAAGACGGATATCTCAGTTGACAGGCCATAGATCTTCTTTTAATATCATAGCCACTCCACCAGACAGTTACATATTTATAAAATTGCATTTAATTTTGTACTTTCACATTATTTGAGGCTTTATGAATGGCAGTGGACGTTTAATCTCATTCATGTCAGAGGGGACAGTGCTAAAGAAAATACGCGTGAAAACTCAGAATTCATTTTTTGAGCACTTCGCTGTCATCTTGTCATGGTCGAATGAGGTAACTTTGTTCTTCGTTGTTATATTCTGGATAGGTTTTACTTAACATAATATATACATATAAAAACTGTGACCTTACAATGAATATAACGGGATATGGGATGAAATGAGATATGGCAGGACTCCATGTCCTACGATTATTCTCTCAAAGACAGTACCCTCACACCGTCGTGACAAAACTCTAATGGGCTTATGGGTAAGCCTGTACCTCACACCCATACCGTTATTGTCAGGTTGTACGACCGTCTAAAAGGATCGTCCGCATCAAGGCTTTTGGCTACCTTCAGTGTGCCCGTGGATGGGTGGATCGTAAAATCTGAAATTATATGCTCATGAACAGTTGACAATATACAGCGTTCTCATCTTGTTTCATCTTTCGTTTTACTTCTCGTAACGATCAACACTAAGAGAAGGAGACAACAAGACATCACTATACAGGTTTCTGATATTTCCAGTTTACCATAAATCCTGCCTTTTGATTGTCTGAGATTCTCAATCTATTGGTTTTCTGTTTTGTCTATGCCACATTTAGTTATGTGATGTTCAACTGTGCGGTGTGTAAATGTTCGTGTTTGGAGTAGACAGCTCCATGATTGACATCATGAACACTGATTTACACAAATGGAATATGGCAACAAACAACAAGCCATTCAATATCTGTTAACAACATACCCGTGAAGATCCAGGTTTCTTTAAGTGGCATTTTAGAAGTTGGTATTATGAGGATGAAGACGTTTATGAATAGACAACTTCTTTCTTGCAATGGATGCGACGTTGCGGTGTAGATTCTAACACCGTTCTCAAGCAAAAGACGATAAATGTTATAAATTTTGCTTGCTGTGTTAGAATCTACACCGCAACGTCGCATCCACTGCAAGAAAGAAGTCTATCTTTTGCTTGTTAACAGAGTTAGAATCTACACCGCAACGTCGCATCCATTGCAGGAAAGAAGTTGTCTATCCATAAAAGTCTTCATCCTCAAGATCTAGGTTAGAAGCGGTCTTCACTAACCCATGATTGTCGTAAGAGGCCACTAGTGGGATTGGGTGATCAGACTAGCTGACTCAGGTTAGCTGACACCTGTCATCACATGTCAACTGCATACAACGATGCTCGTGCTGTTGATCACTAGATTTCCTAGTGCAGGACTCGACTATGTTCAGACCGCCACCATATATACAAAGCAAACAAACATTACAAAAGCTTGGGATATATTCTATCCTAATCAAGTGGCCCACTCCCAGCTGTAACTTTCAATGCCCTCATTATTTACAGGTCGTCGCCATATAGCTGAAATATTGCTGAGTGCTAAATAACTAAACAATCAACTAACTATCATCTCTTATGACAAGTATGGTTGACTGTAGACCATCTCTAACCCAGATCTTCATGGAGTTCGTATTGACTGATTGCAAGGAAAGCAAATCGGAAAATATTACCTGTCGAGTGATAAAGGGAATATGTCACTTGACCATTTGCACCTGTGTCTCTATCAGTGGCAGTAACAGTCGTTATGACTGTATTGACTTTCACGTCCTCCTGTTCGCTAAACATCAGCTGATTGGACTGAAGAGTGAACATCGGATCGTTGTCGTTGACATCCTCGACATGGACTCGTACCTGGATCAACAAATATAATGTATGTATGTATGTATGTATGTATGTATGTATGTATGTATGTATGTATGTATGTATGTATGTATGTATGTATGTATGTATGTATGTATGTATGTATGTATGTATGTATGTATGTAGGTAGGTATGTATGTATGTATGTATGTATGTATGTATGTTTGGTTGAGTTAAACTGATACTGTTTTGTCAGAATAAACATTAGTCATGATGTCTAGATCTCTCATTTGGATTAGCTCTTTATACGTGCCCATTCCCAGAGATTGTACAAATTGAATCATGAATTTTGCCTGATGGCTAATGCGTTTGTTCGTCACACCTAAGGTGCGGGTTGTAAAGATCAGAGCCCACACGGTTATGTGAAGTCTATTTTTGGTGTCCCCGATATGGCTGATATATCGCTAAAAACGGCGTAAAACCAGACTCAGTTACTCATTCACATGACGGTGATTGAGCAGTTATTTCCAGAGAGAAAAGCTTACCACGGCCACATCATCCGTACCCTGCTGAGTCGCTCTCACAATGAAGTTGTACGACGCCTGTAGTTCTCTGTCAAATGTACCAGCATAGAATATTTCCCCAGCATTGTTTATTGAAAAGTTTGTTTGAGCGAACTCGGCGTCAATGGAGAAGGTCACCTGACCTGCTCCGCTATTCGTTACTGAGACATTTCCAATCGCCGTTCTTGTGTAATCTCTGTTTTCTGTGGCAGTAAGATTGAAGTCAGTCTCCTTGAACTTAAGTCCATTTGATGCACTTTGAATGACGTGAACCGTCACTGTTGTGGTAGCGGACAAGGAAGGAGTTCCACCGTCGACTGCAATGACGTTGAAATCATACTCTCTGCTTTTAAGCTGAGGGGATGAATGCAACCGTATGAGGTTTGAAGCAATTGTGAAAAGGCCTATGTATTGAGAAGATGCAATAGATAACGACACATTTCCATTCTCTTCTGAATCAGCATCATGAACTCTGATAAGAAACAGAGGTATGCTAGCTGTCGTCCCAGTGTTCGTAACATTAACGTCATAGCTGAACTTTGAGAACGTCGGAGCGTTGTCATTGACATCAAGGACCTTGACAGTGACAGTCGATGATGAAGTCAGTGCTGGTTTACCTTTGTCGGCGGCAAAAATGATTAAATCTCGGTAAATAGATTTTGTTTCATAATCTAGGGGTGAAGTACAGGAAATACCACCCGTGTGGCTGTCCACTGTGAACATGTGACTATCACTGCCGCCTAGACTGTATACGATGAGACTATTTTCCCCGGTGTCTGAATCGGTAGCGTTAACAGTCACAATATTTTTCGAGCACGGAGCATTTTCGTCAACTTTAAACACGCGGCCGTCGACGCCGTGAAACGTGGGAGCATTATCATTTACGTCCGTCATGTTGATGGTGATATTCAGGTATGTACTTAGTTGAGGACTTCCAGAGTCAAAAGCTTCAATATTCAAATTAAAACAGTCATATGTTTCCCTGTCGATACCCTTTGTCGTTCTGAGCGTTCGATTATTTATAGTAAAGTACCCAAGACCTCCAGATATTATTTGAAAGGAGACTTTTCCATTCAGGCCCGCATCCTTGTCAGTTGCTCTTAACGTTGTGACAACTGCGTCAGCTTGGTTCTCCTGGACAGTAAACGTCGTCGCTGTTGTTGTAAAGACTGGATGGTTATCGTTGACGTCCTCCACCTCGATGTTGAGATATGTTGAACTTGTTTTCCTTCCTGAGCCTGCTGAGCCGTCTACGGCATAAATGGGTAAGTAATAATCGGATACTGTCTCTCTGTCCAGCTTCTCATGGACACGGACTTTGAACGATTTTCCATCAGATGTTTCTGCTTTGAAGGTTGTCGTGTCATTAATTATGAAGGTTGACTGCCCATTTATGCCTTCGTCATTGTCTTGTATGCTTCCTTCCAACTGAAAACAAGATACTTTCATTCAGATACCTTTGATACCAGTATTAGCGACACAGTCAGTGACACCGATGAGATTATTCCAGCATGATATATGACAATATATTTATTTTCTATTTATGATGGACAGTATCTCACAAGCAAGTACACACACCCGCGCATACATTCATCCATTGCATCGGAAGTGTTTGGTTTGGTTGTTGTTCAACATCGCATTCAGTAAGGTCCAGATATATGACAGCAGTCTGTAAATGGAGGCTGGATCAGGCGATCCAATGATCAACAGCATGAACATCGACACACGCTACTCGGATGCGATGATATATGTTAGCTAAGTCAGCGAGCCTGATCACCTGATCCCATTAGTCGCCTCTTATGACAGGCATGGGTTGCTGAAGAGCGAGTCAGACATAAGTGACCAAGTTTAATTGTGGCATTTGCACTCACGATCCAAAGATCTTGCAAACGATTTAACTGACAATGGATATACCTCGTCATTAAGGAAGCACGGTACTTACCAGCACATATCCCGGTTCCACATTTTCTTTGACCTTTACATACGGATTGACAGAAAACACTGGACTGTTGTCATTCACATCAGTCAAAGTTGTATGTAGCTCCCCAATAATCTGAAAACGGAAGCAATACTATCAACGTTACACTCTCCTACCCAGAGTTCCATTCGGCCAAACTGCATAGTATCTCTGCAACAGGCCAGAAAGATGTTACGATTCCTTACATCTTACACAGTCCATTTAATATTATGTACACAATTCCTTAACTTTTTTTATTTTTCATGAGTCTATACTTCTAGTTAAACATCGTTGTAAAATGGTTTAGGTTCACTGAGAAACTATCCTAAAACGTGTAACACTATTTCGATTTGCGCAGCGATCCTTTGTTTACATGGGTTGTACGGTTCCACGTGCTGTCATCGACGTTTTATGGCGAGCAAACTATGTAGCCTGTTTAAAATATAAATACGTATTGTCATAAACGTTACTGTCGCAGTTGTTGTCGAATATTTAAAAGTGTAAAAGAATATGAAAACCTCGCTTGTGTTATGCCACCCTCGGCCTATTTATGAATCTGCGCGTTTGTTTACAAATAAGAGAAAAGTCACGTCACGTGATATGCAAATTAGCCTGTGACAGTGATGTTATGCTAAGTCATCGCTGCGCCGTAGTGTGTGAAAGTTAAATACATCTTCAGAGACTTGTATTTCACCATGTTCAGTCCCCCACATGAGTCAAGTGTTAAAACCATTTCTTGTGTCTCCCGCCGTGACGTTGCTGGAACACTCTACGCGGCGTAAAACTAAACTCATTCACTCCACAAGACTCAATTGTAAGTTCAGTATTGTTGCTTTGATCCACTGGACGGTAGGGTAGTCGGGGCGATGGGTAAGCCTAATGGTCAAAGCGTCCGGTCCTCACACTGAAGACAGAGCATGCGATGTATGCGAGGTTTCCGGGTGTCTACGGTCCGGATAAACGAGGGTATGCTGAACACATATCGGGGTTATGGGTAGCCTTATGGCTAAAGCGTCCGCTCGTCACACTGAAGACCAAGTTTCGATTCCCCACTTGTGTACAATGTGCGATGCCCATTTCTGCTTTCCATCACCATGGTATTGCCTGAATATTGCTATAGCAGCGAAAGGCTACACTCACTCACTCACTCACTCACTGATATAGAAAATGTTCACTAACAGTAAGGATGCACAGATCTTGATCCTCCATGTGTCCGCTGATGCTAAAGTCAGTGTGGGCCTCCGTGCTCTTCTCTCTGTCAAGAGGTCTCGCTGTTGTAACTCTTCCCTGCAACAAAGGTCACCGTATGATCTCTCACACGTATTTTGACGTTAGGGACAGTAAAACCAAGGCTGAAAAAGAGTTTAGATTATCAATGAATATCAAGATGGTATAAAACATCCCAAATGGAAAGAAATGTACTTTCGTCCCTTTAACGCAAACGAAAGTAGCCTTAGCCTTGCAAAGTGTTAACGATGTCGCTCTTCATGCAGATGCTGATCTCTGGCGACCCTCACCGTGGTATTGCTGAAATATTGCTGAAACACACTCACTCACTCACCAACAAAACAAATATATTTCGCCCTCTGTTACACATCATTCAAATCTTTGCAGGGCAATTAGAATTGGAATGCATGCGGAAAGCAAAATTAATGGATATCAAAAGCAAGATTTATGGATATCAAAAGCAAGGTTTATGGATATCGACGTCTTTATTGTGAATTGTGTTATTCACAATAAAGAAGTTGACATCCATAAATCTTTCTTCTTATCTCATTACAGATCATCGTATGTTTGTGTTATCACTGATTTCTGGAGATTACTGCCTTTCGTGTTAGAAATGATCGGACAATGGTTACTTGCATGTTATCACAGAATAAATTTACTCTTTTTTCTTTTATTCACAATTAAGTCCAAAATCAATCTACTGTTCTTACTGTAGTTTTGTTGAGGAGGAAATAGGAGTAGGCTTCACGCTCTGTAAACATATAGTTGGTGTAGTTGGCTTGCTTGACGTCAGCCACAAGGGTGCCACTGGGTGATTCTTCCGGCAAGACGGCGGGGAATGACATATTGAGGTTAGTTGTCCGTTTATTCGGAATCGTGATCGTTACATCTACAGTGCAGTCGCTGTCAGACCTTGATGTCCCGTCCGTAGCCCAAACAGTGAAATTGAAATTCTGTGGAAACTTGGAAGGTCCAACATGCATATCTGTTGCACTTGTCAGAGTACCTCCATTGTCTATTATAAAATAAGCACCGTATGGCCCATTGATTGTGAGTGTTAAGCCTGATAAAGGTGTGTCTTGGTCATGTACTGGTATTACACCAAGTATGGTTCCTTTAGGAGAACCACTCAGAGCGGTTAGGTATAAAATGGTCTCATCAAAATGAGGTGATTCGTCGTTCACATCCTTGACTACCAGTCTTCCAGCTACACGAGTGCTATCTGCTCCATGTGGATCAATAGAAGATACATAAAGAGTAAACTCAGTTTCTCTGTCCGATACCTTTTCAAAATCCATTTGTTCTTTAACCAAGACATCATTATTTTGGAGCTTTAAAACACTTGGTAGACCAAGCGCTGTGAATTCAAAATAGGAATTTCCCAAAAACTGATTCTGCATGATGACCTTATTTGGAGCATTATTCTCATCTATTTTGTACTGGTAGTTATCGTTCAGGATGAGGATGTGATAAACCGCTAGTATCATATCTTGAGATGCGGAGTCACGTCTTAGGTGTATTTGGAAAGATATTTCTACTGAGGCCACAAGTGTAGATCCGGTCAATTCCAATAGGTCTACGTCCTTCTTCAGTACAATTAGCCCTGACTCTTGCAGTTCAAACAGTGCCTGCACAATATCGCTTGTACTGATACTTATGATTGAGAGTTTGTATCCAGCTTCTTCATATCGTGACGTCAGCTGTCTGGTATCGCCAATGACTGTTGTCTTCCTTGTCCCTTCAAAGAGGAAGTAGGGAACTATCTTAGTAAGGACTGTGGTTTCCTCAAAGATAATATGTACTGATACTACTTGCGATATGCGTATGTACTGAATATGAGCTTCCATCTGTAGCACGATGTCTTTCTGCGTTGTCTCCGTGTTCGACGTTGACGTCAGCGTTATGTGCGTGCTGTTGGCGTGAGCTGAGATTCCGCTGCCTTCAGGAAGTATTTTAACGGGAATTGGAATCTCCAATCTCGGGAAGTCGGCAAGCGATGTAAGAGGAATAGTGCCAACTGGAACATGATAACAATATTTCCATATTGACAAGTCCACCAATCATCACATAATCTAGTTCACAGAACCTTTACGTTATAAATTGCTTTATATATACTGACCAGCAAAAGGAACGCAACTTTCATGTTTATGTCTTCTATTTGAAAAAAAACTTGACAAAAATACATAGATGCGTTTCTTTTCCTGTTAAGTGTATTACATAGCTGTGGAATTACACAGTCACTATTGGCTGGGCAGAGGTTGGTTCAAATCGAAAATTCGCTCTCAAATTCTGAATATATCCCTGTAATACCAGTACTGGAAGTTTTCAGAGAAAACGGTAATTTTCTATTATGGAATTTGTAATATGCATTATATGCATCTTGTATGTATTTCAATTCAAGTTACACCTACAATATTCCATACAGTTCAACAGATCGGTGCTCATGTTTTTGACAGCTGGATTGTCTGCTCCAGACCCAATTATTAACAGACCGCTGTCATATAATTGGCTTATATCTTAATGCGTACACGTGTTCACTTGCTGCACAAGGCTAAGCTCAAGATAACCTCTCATTCGCTTCCTTGTCTGTCTTGTTCATATTATACCCCGATAGCTTATCAACACAAGTAGTCATATTACCCAGTGGGCTGTTATCAGCTTGACGCGCATTCTGTTTAATCAGTTGGGCAATGTCATAATTCGGTGACTAGAAACGTCCCTCCTCGTGACTAAACAGCTGATTTATACCCAGCATGCGTATATTGTGTCCCTCACCCCCAACCCAACCCCCGTGATCTAATTTATATGATATATATACTTGCTGAATAACGTTTTCCCCCAAATTAGGATGTTATATTGAATTAACAGCATACGGCATATCGCATCTGATGTGACAGATACACGTCCTTACGACACTATCTTGTCTATACAAAAGTTAGTAATGAACAAGAATTACGTTCGACATTTCCAGTCGCATACCGTACACTGAGAAAGTAAACTGAGTCAAAAAGAAAGAAACTTCACAAAATGTAATTTGAATGGGATCCCTATCTTTCAACTCTAGAAAAACGTTGGCAAAACCAACTCAAGCCCATCCATTCGTCGTGCAAATGACGTTAGTGCCAAATCAGGTTTTGCAAGTGCAGTCGATCACATGATCTTCGCATTGACGTTTTCTTCATTTGCACGTGTTTGCATTGGCCTCAAGAATTGAAAGAAACAAAAAAAAACAACAATTGTCTTCCACAGTTCTAACGGTACTTCAAATGCCACGATTGTCAAAGGTGCAACATGAACGTGCCGTTGGCATGTTGCAAGCGGGAAGATCAGTTATTGACGTCGCAAGAGCAATGGGATGCAGCCGTCGTACTGTGTATGACTTGCGAGGTTGTCTACAACAAACTGGCACCACTTCCGATCGCCCAAGGTCGAGTCGTCCACGTGTGACGTCAAGAGCAGAAGACCGTCAAATCGCCATACGTCACCTACGTGACAGATTTCTGCCGGCTATATGAACCAGGGCTGAGATGTTTAGAAGTTGACTGTCCTCACAGACCATTCGAAATCTGTTGCGGGATGCCAATCTCCATTGTCGACGGCCAATATTGACGCGGTTTCATCAACGTCAACGTCAACATCTGCCGTGGGCCCAACGTCACCTCCGATGGACCCAGAAAGACTGGAGTCGAGTGGTCTGTAGCGATGAATCCATGTTTACCCTCAGACTCTCGGACGGAAGACATAGAGTCTGAAGTCTGTTTATTACGAGGGAGGAGTGCAGAGAAAGGTACAGCGAGGTGTTCACGAAGCGTTTGCTCCAGTGGCGAGAAAGTCATAGATTCATTAACATGTGCTGTGCTGTCTCCATGCTTTCTTGCACACCTGGCTGGCTCTTTCCCTGCATTCCTTCCTCGTAACAACCAGAAAACTGTGTCAATATTTTAACTATAGCGTGTTAGACAATGTTTTATAATCAGGACAAAAAATATGAGAAAACCTCACATAGGTGGTATGATGTTCTGATTATGATCCGCGTTTCATTGAGCGTGTTGTGTTTATTGGTTTTCGAGCTAGGCTGCAATTCATCGGTCGGCTTTTGAGCGAGACGGATTATAACAATTCAGCTGTCGGTTGGTATGTGAAGTGAAAGCAACAACATAGTTTGTGGAACACATGCAGTATTTGGGATTAAACTTTCTTTGTAAAGTACAGATGTTAGTGCTTTTGTTGGTTTAAGTCCCATCTGAGATTGAAACCCCAACAATCAAATCCAGGCACCTCTCCCAGGCGGAGGCTGTGATGGTTAGGCGTATGACTTTGTGTGCCTGGGCGAAGAGCTCACACAGGATGTCTTTCCGGATGTAGCACGGATGATCATGGAGATAACTGCCATACACGACAAATGTAGCACGGATGATCATGGAGATAACTGCCATACACGACA
This sequence comes from Haliotis asinina, assembly GCF_037392515.1. Classification (NCBI taxonomy): domain Eukaryota; kingdom Metazoa; phylum Mollusca; class Gastropoda; order Lepetellida; family Haliotidae; genus Haliotis; species Haliotis asinina. The sequence continues at coordinate 45,540,372 of NC_090289.1, forward strand.
AATGTAGCACGGATGTTCGTGTAGATTACTGCCATGCACGGCAAATGTAGCACGGATGTTCGTGTAGATTACTGCCATGCACGGCAAATGTAGCACGGATGTTCGTGTAGATTACTGCCATGCACGGCAAATGTAGCACGGATGTTCGTGTAGATTACTGCCATGCACGGCAAATGTAGCACGGATGTTCGTGTAGATTATTGCCATGCACGGCAATTGTAGCACGGATGTTCGTGTAGATTACTGCCATGCACGGCAAATGTAGCACGGATGTTCGTGTAGATTACTGCCATGCACGGCAAATGTAGCACGGATGTTCGTGTAGATTACTGCCATGCACGGCAAATGTAGCACTGATGTTCGTGTAGATTACTGCCATGCACGGCAAATGTAGCACGGATGTTCGTGTAGATTACTGCCATGCACGGCAAATGTAGCACGGATGTTCGTGTAGATTATTGCCATGCACGGCAAATGTAGCACGGATGTTCGTGTAGATTACTGCCATGCACGGCAAATGTAGCACTGATGTTCGTGTAGATTACTGCCATGCACGGCAAATGTAGCACGGATGTTCATGTAGATTATTGCCATGCACGGCAAATGTAGCACGGATGTCCATGTGAAAGGAAGCCCATGATTCGCATCACAATTAAGATGAAACAATATAAAGCTCTGGCGGAGGTGCAGGAATGCGCTTTGGCAACCCACTTTGTAATAACAACGCACTTTGTACTAAAATTTTCTAAGCCCAAAGAGTTAAGTTTTGTCCTGGAATTTGTTAAATGGCTATTGACACCCGAGTGCTTTGGTTGCGTTTTGGTGATAGGTTTCTAATGGTAATCAGACAGACACTTATTAACCATTTTCGAAACATTACATGGAAAAATACTAAATATGTTTTTCTTTTTTTTAAAGTATATGCCACATTGGTCACTTTCTAAATTGCACTATAAAGGTAGTATTTATTCTACACTTTATTGTACATTGTCGAAAAAACACGTACAATGACTGCACTGCTCTACATTAGCCCTCCCTGACTATTTAGGCCCTTATGTTACAAAGTATGGTGTTGTCTCATCACTAGTCATGATGTACAAGTATCACAATTCACTCGGTAGCTTTACTCTTGATTTCAGGGCATAGATTTCCATGGCTCTCTTAAGTTAATGCTAATGTATGGCACATGCAACTATCTTAACGCTACGAAAATCTAGGTCCATGAGAGACAGCTTTCTGTACTTACCCACGAGCCCACTACGAAGGTTTCCCTTCACGGTAAAATCCCACATGTCCTTTGCAACCAAAATGGTTGGAGCTGTAAGCATAGTGTTATAGAATGTACATTAAGGTTCCTCCATTCCATGGAAACATTACTAACCTAAAAATGACCAAATGTTCATGCACTTTAAGATAATACGTATAAAATAGATAGCTGTTATCATTAATACACACCTGGTTAGATGATGCTTTTAGATGCTTCCTCTTACCTTGTTTACAAATCCCATCAACCGTTTCCAAACGATTCTGCACACATTCGCATCGACGTCCACCGGATTCATTCAGTACGCATGCGCTTTGGTTTACGTTACAATGGGCATGCGTGCAGTCCTGTCCTAATCCGACGTTGGTCATTTCTTTGGCCGTTGTGGTTGGCATAGTTGAGGACCGTGTGGTTGGTGATGGTCGGGTTGATGTCGGTTTGGTTGTATGTGTAGTTGTAGATCGGAGTGCTGTCGTCGGAGTACTTGTGGAGGCTGTGGATGTTGTCGGTGTGGTTATGGTGGGAGTGGGCGTAGTCGACATAGTTGACGGTTGGATTGTGGTGGCGGTGGTTGTAGTCATCGTGGTTGGCTGTGTAGTTGTGGTGAGTGTGGACGACGAGGTTGAACCAACAGCTTTTAAGGAATATCATTTATTAACATTTCAACTTTAGGAAGACGATACCAAGTCAGTGAAATGAAACTATTGATGTTTTCCATCAGTTGCATTCTTCCACATAGAACATACACATCCATCATAAAGCAAACATCAATCGCATATCAATATTCACATCAGTGGTCATTCACCGTACGTACATCAATCTTTACTCACCATTCACGTCACCCATTAACCGTGTAATCCACTCACATCTCACATTTACACTTACCTTCTTAATCTTTGAGTCATCTAGAACGTTTGTTACGTAAAACCGAACGAAGCTATAGAGGATACACCACAGTGTCACAGACATGTTAAATAACAAGCATTGAATTAAAATGTCAATATTTCATGCGGTACACAGTTAGCTAGCAATATTGCACCTTTAAAGCATTTCTGACAGAGGTCAAAGCCTGGATTAAAAAGCCCGTTAATTCTAGTTATTTTCTGTCTTGTTAACTTCATTTCAATAGGTGGAGGTCGCATTATATAAGAGAATCTTAACTCAGAGGCACATGGCAGTCATGATGACTCGTAAAAAGCAAAATTCTGATCATAGGCATGGACACGACACGTGGCTATAAAATTGGCAAAATAAGTAAATTTTGACATGGATAACATTAAGACAAAATGACTGGGATGCTTTGTATGGCACATGCACACATATTGGTGGATGGTACATTTGCACACATTTAAGAAATCACTGAATGAACAAGCACAAGAATAATCCCTGGATGTAGAAGCGATGCTTAAAGGTGTGTACAAAGATATAGAATTCTACGGCTGAAGCTGATGGCAGATGGCAGAAAATGACAAGATTACCCACGTAAGCCGAAAAGGTAATGAAAGCAGCTCCGTTGAATACTGGTATTAATCATCTTCTAATGACTAAGAAGAAAATAAGAAGTAGAATAATATATTAAATTATACAAGTAATAATTATTATAACAATCTTTGAAAGAAAGGGATTATTTCCTTTCGAAAACCAATTGGCGCTAAATCATTGATCTATTCGTACGCATGTACAATAATATTGTACATAATAGTGCAGTTCACTAATTCAAAACTTTAGTAAATTTGATTTCACGTCTAAACATTTGTAGAATGCTAATTCATGGTTTTGACGCACATTTCCCCCCACAGTAACTATGACCTTAGCTTTAGCTGGTTCAGATATGATGAAGGCAACAGGGTACACGTAGCATTCCTCATCCTTGCCAACGTTGGTACCGGAAATGCAGAGATGATTGTAGCATAGACGGAGAGGCAGTTCTGAAACATTCCAGCATTGTATAAAGGGTCAAATTTGCCTGACGTGAACGACGTCACTTGGTAAGCATCAGTAATGTCTTTCTAAACGGATGATTACCTTGCTGATTTTTCAATCATCCTGATCCGCTTTTTTAGGTAAAACTACCTGCAGGTTAAGAAAGCTTATAGGTGCCACTCTAGAAGTATTTCTTAACCGATAGTCCCGGTTACTATTTGTATTATATTTCTGGAATTTAGATTGATTGTTCGTTGTCTCCAATATATTACAAAAACTCGAAACTTGACTTTTCCCTTTGAAGTGGAAACACTCACGATTTGAGATAGTTGCTCGTTATAGGAAGTTTGATAGGGTACATGGTAGTCCAAAATACAGCGCTAAAATAATAAATGCAGATGATATAGTCGTACACGGTAATATCAATTTACTGTTAGAATAATAAATGTGAGCGAGTCAAAACTGACTTTACACCATTTCCCTTTTCCCTCTAGGGCAAAACAATTTCAACAAATATCATTTTAATATCAGTAATATTCATAAGATTATATGATATGTGGAGGTAAAGTTGTACATAGTATTTGGTATGATACTGAAGATCATCGGAAAGTTGTGTGTGAATAGCTTCAAAGACACTGACATGCAGAGAAAGGGTCCCTGCAGGTACACCAAACATTCTACTTCTAAATGCCTTTGACAGGAACTCCATCCCAGCATATTAGCGCGAATGGAGATTGCATGTATTTAGAGAGCTATGTTAATAATTTGCCGTGACAAAAGGAATAAGAAATCCCCTCACAGCCAGCAAAATATAACACTTCTTGAGCATTCCAGCAAAGTATGGTACCTTCGCGATCGGGCTCGTCAAAGTCAAAACACATATTCATAAGCAGAAAAGCGCCCAAGAGGAGCAACTCTACAGCGCCACCTTAAAGGGCGTGCCGCTAAAATACTATCATCGTGATACGAACTGGGACCCATGATAACTATCACTCAAAACTCTATACATTGTGACCAATAATAATTATTATCTATCACTTAATCAGTAACAATAAAAATTACAGAATATAGACTCTCGTAACAAGAGAAACATATCTAGGCAAACAAACAAACAAACAAAAAACAAGAAAAAACAAAAGCAAAAAGACACTCTATGTCATCTTGGAAAACTTGATCAGTGTTGGTGTACGCGTCTGTTAAAGGAAGCTGAAATCTGCTTAAAGGCAAATATAATAGCATACCTGGGTATATAAGGAAACAGACCCACTTTGATATGAGCTCACACAACAATCCGCCTTGAACGAAATCCAGTTGTGACTGTATCTGCACCCGTCACCTGATAGTCAGTTAGATGACGTCACGAACCCTACCAGGAAGTAATGACGTGTATTGATTGCATTGTGATGTACATAAGACTGGGGTTAAATTATTCTCGTAACCAATCAACGTAGTTGGTGAATTATAAAAATAGAAAGGCCAAAAACGTCGGAGCTGGAAAGGTTATAAAGGTGATTTCACAGTGACATTCAGACGGAGGCCTTTGAACCTACTCATCCATCTGCCGAATAACTGTTGTTACAGTCTACCCTCACCCCACTCCTCGCCCACCACACACACACACACACACACACACACACACACACACACACACATACACACACACACCTCATTTCGATATATCGCATAACATAATTATTGCTCACGTTAAAATGTTTTAGTTGTTATCATATACAATGTCTCTTTGAATTCCTTCAGTGGGCAGGATATCGTTGTCTCTTCATCACATCTGGAGTCTTTAGGTACTGCTTGTTACTGGTTCACAAACGCATGCTCATGGTATAGTCAGATTACAGTTTCTCACGATTGTGCAAACACAACTCTGTAAATTTACACATCGCAAGTGTGATGAGATGCTGTCCAGTCCTTTATTTGTCTTCACTACCCTCGCGGCATCTCTGGTGTAGTGGTTAGAGTGTCCACTCGAAGTGCGGAAGGTCGCGGGTCATATGAGAGAACTATTCTTAAGTACGACGTTAGACCCTGTTTCACCTCACCTCACTATGGCTTTTTACAATATTCCAACAATATCAGGGCGGACAACACCAGAAAATGGCTCCACACATTGTATCCACGTGGGGACACGAATCCGGGTCTTCGGCGAACTCGCCAAAGCTTTTATCACAAGGCTACTACCCTACTAACTCAAAAGGAAGCTATATAGCTAAGACATTCGTTAACTGCGTGTTGAGTTACCTTGGAGGTAATTGTAAAGTTACAGTCATTACCCATGATACTCACAAAGGTACTTTCATCCATTTGCATCCTGTATGCAAAATGTATTTTGAGTAAAGATATATATTCTCCCTATGGGTCAAACTGTTTTCATAGCGGAATGAAGTCAAAATGAGCTGATTTACGTGTCATGACTATCATCACACGTCCAACGTTATCAGACAGAGTACACTGTGCTAAAGAACCCGTCAGAAAGATTTCATCATGTTCAAAGTCTTGATCTGACGATAACACTGGTGCATCCCAAGGCCATAGTACTTCATCTAAAGCACTCAGCATACACACTGACAATGCTGTTAACTTTCGATTGCGCACACCGACACGCGGACAAATGTTACACAACTAAATACACTTGCTGCAGTTCACACATATGCAGAGACCGCCTACATGGTTATGGGTGAGTGCTTTCAGCATGCTTTAACGCAGTTTTTAGCAGACTATTAAAGCAATATTACTCCGGGAACCCCAACACTGGGCTTCACACATTGTACCCAGGTGGAAAATGGAACCCGGGTCTACAATGTGACCAGCGACACTTTAACCATTAGGCTGAATCCATTCTCGATATGTTTTCAACATATACTCGTGTATCCGGACGGCAGATATCCGGAAACCTGGCATACCGGGTGATGCTTTGTTTCAATACTTGTCGGAAAAGCATTTTTAAAATCTCACGGGGATCCGTAGACAGGCATGTTTCCATGTTTGTTTGTAGCAGGGACATGTGTCCGCAGGCTAGGCCAAAGTGAGAACACCTCGGGGGCCAAAATTAATTGAACCTTCCTTCCACATTAACCTGTCATATCGTGGCATAAATGAAAAAAACCCAAACCACTCACTCATTCATTCACTCACTCACTCACGTGTACAAGTACTTTTTGCATATGAATATGAACAGATGTCGCCACAGATAATCATGCGTAATACTTTTTCTGGCGTTTTCCGAAATAATCTGCTCTGCTCTGCTGAGCCATAAATAACCTATCACATCAGTGATCAATTATTGATTTTGAACATGTTACTAAAATTATATTAATAACGCCATTATGCATCATGTCTAAAGCAAGTGTTCTTTTTCAAGAGGTAGTTATCATATTAATAGATAAGTCAAAGTGAATCACCGAACTGGACCTGGGCGTTGGATGTAGCTTGCCACCAATCGTCTGGCTTATACACTGGATGTGTTATCCGGAAGGTACTTTGTTGTGACATTCCTGCGCCAGATGCACCCAGTAGCATACTGTGTGATTCGACGCTTCACGCGTACGCATTAAAGTTTAAAGGACAAATGAAATGGCTGCGAACACCACGCTAGAGGGCAACGTGTTATGCCCAACCATGGGTAATCGTCATTGGCGAAGAGCCATATTTTCACAATCCCGATTCACGTCCTTGATAGGCATAGCGACGTCGAAATAGATGTCAGTCTTCATGTCAGTTTAGGAGTTTCATAGGTAATGATATTAGGAGGAATGACAATGAATGAGAGAGCATCACTCCCTGTTGTACAAGGAGTAGCTACTTGGCTCATCTGGTGAGACAGCACACACGTGTCTTGACGGCAAGGCATGTAACTCGACTTTTCGTCGCGCATGACAACGCTCGTACTCACCGTGTACGACGTCAATGCGTATCCCCAACACGACCACGCGCGTACAATACCAGCAAGGGTGATTGTGTCTAGCAGAGATGGACGTCGAAGAAATAGATATGTCCACGTGGGTCCCAATGAAGGGACCAAAGGGACCAGGAAGTGGGGCACAGCTTGTCACCAACTGTCTGGTTTATACACCGGTGGTGTTATCGCAATAACATTGTTTTGTGACATTCCTGGGTGAAATGCACCAAGGAGCATACTGATTGATCCGACACCAAACACTACGCAATAAGGCTGAATTGGCGAGACATATTTCCACAGTCCCGATTGACGTTCCTGATAGGCATGACGACGTCGAAATTGACGTCAATCCCATGTCAACCAGAGACCAAATGAGTTTCACAGAAAATGGTAGAAGGTGGCCGAGCGAACACCACTCCCTATTGTGTAAGGAAACGTCACTTGATTCCCCTGACAGCATACATTCCTCTTGACAGCCAGGCACGAGGGTCAACGTTCCGCCAGCCATGACAACGCTCAAAGTCAGCGTGTAAGACGTGAAATTAAATGCTTATCTCCACTACAACACGTGCATGCAATACTAGCTCACGCAGATAGCAAAGGTACTGTAAGTCCACCTGGTCCCCAGTGTGTTGATCTACCTTTGGTTGTCCTAACTGGAAATCCAGTTTGAAAGATATATATTCATTTTATTCTTTGTTTCTGTGATATTCTAGATGGTTTTAGTGTCCTTCGTTGACAGGCTGTTGGTGATTTACATGTTTTTATCATGAAGATGAAAAGTCGTTTTTGTCACGATACGGCTAAAATACTGACGATGTAACGATTTGTAACTCACTCACTCATAGTGTATATTCATGTTTGTTCTTAAAGTTTACAGTAGACTCTCATAAACGTAAGCGGGTTCACTTTTATCCTGTATTATATCTTATGTGTGTCCTGTATTTCACATGATGGGTGAGACTAAAGTAAACAGTTTGTCTGCCTGTCTGTCTACCAGCAAAGGGTGTGGTTCGTCAACGTTTCTCCCATTCAAAGCCTATAGGTCATGCTTATTCGTTTACGCAAGTTGCCGACTATATCGGCTGAATTGGAACAGGTGCTGCAAGAAGATTGGGACAAACACCCTTATCTCGTCAATGGGAGATTTATAAGCAGTATTCGGGACTGAAAGTTTGCTAAATCGCGGTGATTTTTCTCACTATTAGAGGATAAACGTATTGTGTTTGAGGACAGATTTTGCAAATGACTGAAACATGTGGTGACCCTGGAGGCAGATACTTGACTGACTGTCAAATTTGGACCATGCAGAACCGACGAACAAATCCCTTTTCTCGTTGACCGACATTGATCTGTGTTGTAACTCAACAAAGACTAACGGGATGATTTGTGTAAATGCGTCTAACTTGCGATGACTTTTTCTTCTATTTTCATCATTTGGGACAGGATTGTCGCCAAACGTCTTTTTCTTGATAACAAGAACATGGATCACCAGCAGTGAAAACCTTGTGGGGAAGCCAGAAGAAAACAGAATTCTGTCGGTTTAACATACTCTCTCATGTTGTGTGAACCATTATGAACGGAAACAAATATACGAACTATTTGTGGTAGCTGTTATATAGAGGTATATTTACAAGGAATTCTGATAAGACAGATATTGTTTGTTTATGACTGGGACTATACGTTGTAACTGAATGTGAATGTTGTTATATTAGAAGGTAATGTGATAGTGAGGTTCCCTAATAAACTTGGAGGAAAATTCGTATAATTGTTTTTTTTTCGGGTTTTAATTAATGCTTTATCAACATTTCAATCACTCCTGTTGTGTTGGCAACAGTCATGTTGGATATTCAAGTTGAAGTAATAGCGGCAATGTTGCATACGTGGGCAGTGAAGAGTATTTTCAGTCCAAATTGATGGTGACTGATTTCAATGATTTTCCATTAAAATGCACTTCAGGTTGTCGTGGTAGAATCCCAAATATGTCTATTAAAAGAGAAAGATGTCGATGTAATGTGCAATCCACAGTGGACCTTACAGGATCTGCTGAATGTTAACCGGTCAACGAGTAGCTGTCTGTCACCATTGCTATACCTTTGTAATTAGAGAAAGTTGCATGTAAGCACCGAATCAGTTGATATTCAGCTCGCATTAGACTGATCCGAAATTGTAAATTATATCAGTCCTTGACGTATCAATACCAGGATGTACAAGCAACTCTAGGTACAGGCCTAATTTGGGGATTATCAACTCAATATACTGTTACTAATATATTGTACACACAAGCGTCCATTAAGCTGAACTAACGTTGACGTGTTCCTAGATATATCTAGGTACTTGACTCCTGGCCTTGCGAAAATGAGAGATAACGTAGAACATAAATTTGTATTCAGAAGCTAGTATAATAAAGTGTCCATTTATTTATGAGGAGACAACATTGGTTTGTTTTTGGACGGTTACTGACCTCACTTCTAAGCTGGTCACGAGATACCACACATTTATGTATTCGAGAATGATCTGTGAGTTAATGCTGGGAGCTAAAAGACATGTATAAAGTATGTCCTACATGTGCACTTCGGTAAAAGCAACTAGCAAAGATATCACACTACCACACCTCCTGTTCACAATAGCAACGAGTCGAAGTCCGTATGTCAATTTGACGCCTCATAGCTAATTGTCAGTATCACAGCGAGTACAAAGCCTGCCTACATGTCTGGTGAAACTCTGTCTGGGACGATTGTTCAGTTAATATGTACCATATGAACCCTGGCTACTCATTTTTATAACAGACAATGCAGACAGACATGGATACGGCGACTTGTGTATACCAGTACCAATATTATTGACGGTAACTGGTAACTTCAAAAATCTGTGGCGATATATATCCGTTCTAACGACATGGCAAAGTCGTCTCCAGCGCCGCAATTAGTTGTGCAAAGCTGCACCCCTTGCAACCGATAAATTACTACAAAAAGTCGACATGAAAGTATGAAATCTTATGTTTTATTTAGAAATGATTTCTTCCTCTTCTTTTCGGCAACCATTTATAACAGGGACCTCGTCTTTTAGAGTTGGTTTTTCAATGAACACTGTTTGCTCCACGTCTTTGGGTTGTGCCCACGGCTGAAGCTCAGCTGATCCAAACGGAATGAATATGACGGTCGCCAGCGAAGCGATCCCAGCAGTTACATAGAAAACCAGTTGCCACTCGGTGCGGGTGCCCTAAAAACACACGTTCTGAATATACTAGTGAGTATGAATGTATTCCATACGGGGTAACAACATAACTGAAGACTCGCCTCATGGCTTACGTTACATAACACGATGAACACACAGAGATACTGCCCAAATTAGAGACTATCATATTTGTACAGTCATACACAGGAAAAGTTCTAAAGGAATCTCCAACGACTGTTTTCAAACCAGTATTAATTTTAGTTATAGAGTTAATTGTTGAGGTATGAAAATAGCAACGGATTAAAAACACATCTGATAAGGGTTGAATTACATTTCGAATTGTTTACAGAAATAGTAATTACACTTTGTGAAGCACCATACATTAGGATACACCAAATTGGAAGCATGAGGAAATAAACATATACGAACACGCCTTTCTGCTCTGTCGCATATGCTATCATCTTTGTAATTGCCATTTTCATAAATATGATATTTACCATATATTTGCAATTCCAGTTTGATTAACTAAAAATTAATAAGCATGTCGTTAGCTCGATAACCGATGTAACGGATATGGAAAATGAGAGTGATTTTTGTTTTACGCCGCACTCAGCAGTATTCCAGCTAGATGGCGGCGGTCTGTAAATAATCGGCTCTTGATCAGACATTTCAGTGATCCACAGCCTAACCACCCGATCCCGTTAGTCTCCTCTTACGACAAGCACAGTCGCCTTTTATGGCAAGCATGGTTTGCTGAAGGCCTGTTCTACCCCGGGTCTTCACGAGTCGATATGGAAAATGCTGCACTGTGCACGTTAATAACAGTAGGGAAAAACGATCTAATGTTTAGAAGTGGAAATTGAATTTTATTTAGATTAATTTAAATGTAATATAAATAATATAATATATTTATGCCGTCACGCCTGTTTACGTTATACAAGCCCCTTAACTGAGTTGGACGTTGTATTGATAATACAGGCTGTTGTCGACGTGATATCCTAACTATTGCGGGCATAATTCAGGAATGTTTAAAGGTTTAGATATGTTACAGGCTCTATTAAACTACATATAATTATACGTCGTGGGGGGTGGGAGTGGGTGTGGGTGTGGGTGTGGGGGCTGTGGTGGGGTGGTCGGTCCGTTGGCCTTGTGGTTAACACCTTCACTCGTCACGCCGTAGACCTTGGTTGAATACCGCACATGGTTTAAGTGTGAAGCCCATTTCTGGTGCCCCCCTACCATGATATTACAATATTGTTAAAGCTCGCTTACTATAAATCGCTTGCTGAGATGTACGTACAAACGTGTGTGTATCAGGTGCTGTATGATACTGTTGACGGTGTCGTTTTACTCTACAAAAGGGAGACCGTCATGAAATTAATCCTTTGTACACATCCATCGCATATATACTTATATACGCATGCGGTCATTTGAGAAGTAGTGTAATGGCGTCTCCTGTCCTCGCAGTACTTACGGATATCGGCTGAAAAAATAATACAAAATGTTTTGAACACTTTTCATATGTATGCTTGTTGTTTTCAAATGAAGAGATTCCCGCTCTAACATCTGCATCTATCAACTGCTGGATCCATCAGCTGCATTATCGCACTTGAGTTCGGCATAACGAGAAAGTAACGTTATTGGGTGTAAGGAAAGGGAATCGTGTGGGAAAGGGCGGGGGAAAGTTACGATTTTTTCAAGTTGGTTAAAACTCATGAATATTGGTTACATTGCAACATTTTGATAATTCTCAGACTTTGGCCGCTTCCTAGTTACCGGTCAATGAAGGAAACAGCCGATAAGTATCCCCGCATCGGCGATCTCGGCAGAAAATGTGTATATCGCGAGAACAGGAGACGGGTCTGTACTCACATTGGGCGTTAACACTGACACGACGTATGGAGCCAGCACCCCTGGTAGAGAGCCGATGGCGTTTCCAATGCCAGACAGAATACCGGCGAATTGGCCGGCGATGTCGACGTAGTTTGTACTGAACCCACACATTCCGAACCCAACAAAACCCACAGCAAAACACAGCATCGAGACAGCGAACAGATGCTGACCTTGTTCGGCCTGCGCCAGGATGACCATACATATACCAGGGAACAATGTACCTGAAATGTGTGACATGAAATGATTCATAAAAAATATTCAGGTAGTAATATGACGTTAATTTGTGTGTATGTGCAATACCATGATGTTATATTGTTATCTTTGTACACTAACACCCTTAACCCTGATCATCATTTTGTTGCTATTTTAGTACATTCTCAAATCAAGCGATGTGTAAACATCACCTCTCTGCGCTCCTCCTACCCCCAGCCCTACCCCGGTTCCCCCACCCCCCACCCACCTCTCTCTCTCTCTTTCTCTCTCTCGCTCTCTCTCTCTCTATCTCTCTCTCTCTCTCTCTCTCGTAAAAGAAATTGTTTTCAAGATCAGTCAATCGTGTCAGGTATTCATTAGGATCTGAGGCCCAATAACTAAATGTCGTAATACCACTTTGTAGATCTGCGATTTCAAGCTGTCTGTGAAAATCAATACGTTTCTGGTCGCTGTGGTCCGGACAGCACCAGGGCTGTTGCAGTTCACTGTAACTCGCCCTCCACTCGCATTCTGAGCATACCGAGGGTAATGATGATCTTCCGAGTAACACCAACAGAGCACAGCTTCCGTGATATGAGCAGATCAGCCAGGAAGCCGCACACAAACGTAGCTATACCCATGCACACAACAGGCATCATTGAGTAGGCGCCATTCTGTGGACAGGGAAACGCAACCTAAGCCAAACAAACAAACTAAAGCAGAGACATCGTGCTGTTAATATTGACGCAGGGTAATTCCAGTAGGGTTAATAGGGAGGAGAGTGACTGAGTTTAGATTTACGCCACACTCAGCAATATTCCAGCCATATGGCGGTTGTCTGTAAATAATCGAGTCTGGACCAGACAATCCAGTGATCACCAACATGAGCATCGATCTGCGCAATTGGGAACCGATGACATGGGTTAACCAAGTCAGCGAACCTCTACGACAAGCATAGTCGCCTTTTATTGCAAGCATGGGTTGCTGAAGGCCTATACAACCCCGGGACTTTCACGGGTCTGCAAAATCTAATAATGACTACACACAATATGCATGACTGTATATTAAAGGTAGACATACTTTGAGTGATTGAGTATATGTTTAGCAAAACTCCAGTAATATCACAGCGGGAGACACCAGAAATGGGCTTCACACATTGTACCCATGTGGGGAATCGATCTCGGGTCTTCGGTGTGACGAGCCAACACTTTAACCACGAGGCTACCCCGCCGCCTACGATATACTTTGACAGCAAACCGACGGGCCCAGTTTTAATTAGACAGCGAAACAAGTTGTTTCATCACACAGTCAGCTATATATATTACAGCTATGGCAAGTCAGACTGAATTTCCAAACTTTTGACACAAATACAAAGGTGCACTTGACACACCAACATCATTTCGAAGTGATAAATCAACAACAGCATGCATGGACCTGTGCCAGCAACAACATTATCGACCACGTTATGCTGTCTCTGCAACTGCAGCAGGTTCAATCAAGCCAGCCAATAACTAAGGCAACAAATCCAATTGAGAGCATTTTACCGAACTGAAGTTGAGTCTATGGACATCGTTGAAGTACGTTGGTATCTGTGTGAGCAGCATATATATACCATAGTTGGTGAGGAAGTTGTCGGCCATGAGTGCATAAACGGGACGGGACGTGAACATACTTTTCCATGGAACAGGACGCACCTGAAGGAATGCATGATGTCTTTTTAGGAGTGAGTGAGTGAGTTTAGTTTCACGCCGCATCTTTTTAGGCCTGAAGAAGATGTAAATACACTTATAGCACAAACACTGTTGTGCCATGGTTGAGGAACCAAACGGCGTTGTAGGGAATACCTCGAGCAATCAGACGTTTAACAGCAAAAGGATGAATAAATACGGACTACCATTGCTTTTACTTCGGGACAAACTTACGTTCGACACATGAAGTTCTTCACAATGGAGCCTACCTGTATTGCGAGGATTGCTTTCGGTATTTTTACGATTAGGAAATTCATACTAATAGACAAATCTGCATCATTCCGTAAAATACTAAGTATTTCCTCTCTTTGAACATATGTTTGTCAAGGGCATGAGAAAATGCGCTTCAAGACATTATGAACGGCGTTCCAACCGAAGACGGCTTAACCCGTTTCATTTTCATTCTGGAGATTAGAACCAGGTCTTTTATCTAAACATCTTCCGCCTTAACTGTGTTTTTGCGCTGCCCGTTTATGAGTAATCGGGACCTAGTGGATAGTACACACATGCATATTTAAGAAATACATTTCAGCTTCGAATTACATGCAGCAAGATTAGGGCTTGCTAACTTTCATGACGCACTCTGCTCATCTGCACCCTATGGCGGAGGCTGGCTTCGATGTAAGCTTTTTCTTCTGCGGATATCGATGGCACTTGGGAAGGCTGATTACGGGCAAGTAGAATCCACAAAAGCGTCCACAGAGCCGCGATGCCACCTAAGTAAAGAAAATATATATATCCGTGACTGAATTGCCGACTAAGGTACATCGTAAATATTTTACCTCACACATAAATGTCGCTTTTTGATTGGGTGAGCGTTCTTCTATTACCCCACTTACAAGCAACTAACATTTCAATGTACTTCCCGGCGAATGCCCAACTCATTTGATACTTAATCTCGAATAACATTAAATAACGCATGATGAACGAAAATTATCGATGTTTTGCGAATGCGAATAGATGGAAGGGAGATAACTATAAATCTGTTATTATTCTCGTTTGCAAAATCTTGCAATGGCTACAAAAAGTTTTCTACCCGCGCTTCAAACATTTCAAAATTAACATTGACATGTTCGGTAAGATAAAAAACTTTGTTCACTAGTCCCTGGGTTTCATGGGTTGATGCACCCTCGATGTTTGTTCATGCTCCCTGAGGTGGAGGGCACACCAACCCATGTACCCTACATAACCAGTGATCAACTTATAATGTACACCCATTTGGCTAGCAGTGTGGGTCCCGAACAGTAATGCAAGGAACAAGAACAAACCAAGTGTTACGCGTGTAAAATTCTCTAACGTGAAATGCTGACATATGACATGATATCAATGTGGGATAGCAATGGAAAACCGCGGTTAGACTGGTGCTCACTCTCTTTTTCTTGTACACACAGAGCACACACTCAAGCCAAGCCAGGCCAGGCCACGCCACGCCATCTTCAACGCATATTAGGCTACATAAAGACATTAAATGTTTTTCAGGCATATTTTTTTTCAAAAGTGACGAGGGTGGTAGGACTTTTTAAAACAAATGTTTGATAGAAAAAAGCGACGAAGGAAGAACACATTTTTTCCTCTCAGAAATATAGTTTTGGAAAGTTTAGCACGAGTTCATGAGTTGTAGAATTCAGTCACACTCAATCTTACAGACACCCATTCTCATAAACGTATGGACAAACGGATGATCGGTACGCGGCCAGGTCAAAATTATTTTTGTTTAAATGGCAATAAAAAATTGTTATGCGCACAGTTAAATGTGATGCACCGATGCCCGAGAAACAATTTACTTTTGTATTTAGCCTTTCCCTACTCGCTGTCATCACTTTAGGCAAGGGCATCCAACTCCACGTTAGGCCAACTCTCCGTCGTGCACTGTTTGGGCATAACAAACATGTCTACTAAATGCGTTCTCATTATACATTTCAAACACAATAACAACAATACAACTTCTATTCCATAAATAAATTTAAGATGTCAATGTTACGGTCACGATGACATATTTTCAGATACTCCTCTAATTTGTCTCTTGTCAAAGTGACAAATTTCTGAACACTACAAGAAAGAGTCAGTGATAATTATATCCAAGCGTTTCACCTGTTGTGTAAAAGATGAAAGGCCAACCGAGACTGACGTCATCCCCACACAGAAGTCCACCAATAGGGTAAACAATAGCATTGCCAACGGTGCTCCCTGTAACACAGACACTAATGCGTGTAAAATAAACAACCTACACGTGATATTTCCGCAATTAGTTGAGTACTGAAGAGTTAGTGAGTTTAGTTTTACTCCGTAGTCAGCCATATGGCAGTGGTCTGTACATAATGTAGCCTACACCAGACAGTCCTGTGATCAACAACATGAGTATCGATCTACGTTGCTGGTATACGATGACACGTGTATCAAATTGGCTACAACAGGGAATTATGACGAAGCTTTGCAGTAGGGTCGATTTTGTTTCGGGTGAAAAAAGTATTAATTTGAAATCTTTATGTAACTGATTTCCGGTTATTGGATTAGTGTATTTGCTGACCACCTCTCATTCATGTTTTCAAAAACTTTAAAAAGTGTACATTTTACCTGTTCACCTACCTGGAACTAATTTTCCTGTACCTATTCTATAGCGTCTCCCCAGCACACGATCGTGTGGACTGGCAATGTCGGTAATAGATTAACGTTTCAGTTTCATGAAAGCCCTTATTGTACATTCGCATCACATAAAATAGATACACTTAAAATGCATGAATATTTGAATACAAGCTTATGAGGGCGTTCCGTCTGTTTACACTGATGAGTTTTATAACTCGGTCAGACTGGCCCAGTTCACTATCAGCCACGGTGATTTCACATGCATTATGAAAAGTCCAAGCCTACTTTACTCATTCAACTAGCATATTGCATTTGAACAGCAAAGTTTCTTATCACGTGCTCAATATTGCAGTTTTATGACGGCGTCTTTTAATTTAACCGGGCAATCCAATCATCCAACAGCATGGACATCAATCTACGCAAATGGAGTTAGATATCGATGACATATGTCAGCCAAATGAGTTAGCCTGATCATCTGATCCCATTCGTCGCCCATGGGTTACTGAAGATCAGTTCTAGCCCGGATCTTCACGGATATTCTGACTTTGCGTAAAGTCTGATGTTACATCAATATCATGACTGAGTCATGAGTTGTGTAGATAGATATTGGGTATACAGAAATTGAATACAACTGCGTTGTTCCATAATGTGGAAGAATATAGCGGCTATTGTATCAATTTATTTCATAGTAACCGTACCGCAAATTGTCTAAAATGAGCGCCAGTCAAATAAACATTCCCAAACTAAACGAATTTATCAACAAAAAATCATCTTGCACAATTCATAGCATTTATACTCCTAATAACGTGAAGTTAATTTCCTAATCAAACGAAATGAATGCTCTGCTGAAATTTATTGCACCGAGTACATTAATAGGAATTACCTATTTTAAACAAATCGTTTACTCATTACAAAATGCCATGTAATTGCAGGTTCCACCACCCCGATACGCATGGACACCTCTCGTTCATCCCTGACCTATTAGGACGTGAATTAACCCGTGAAGGTCCCGGGGTACAATAGGCCTTCAGCAACCCATGCTTCCCGTAAAAGATGACTGTGCTTGCCGTAAGAGTCGACTAGCGGGATCGGGTTGTCAGGCTCGCTGACTTGGTTAACACATGTCATCGGTTCCCAATTGCGCAGATCGATGCTCATGTTGGTGATCACTGGATTGTCTGGTTCAGACTCGATGATCTACATAACCGCCGCCATATAGCTGGAATATTGCTGAGTGCGGCGTAAAACTAAACTCACTCACTCACTATGACGTGAATTAAAAGTTTATACGTGACATGATAAATATAGTATGTTTTAGCCAAATCATGATTAAAACTACTTCATAACTTCATAACTAAATGTATATGATTTATAAAACCCTGTCAACGAAGGATAGTGAAATTACTAATTTGTCACAGATTTGTTAAAACTAGATCAAATGAAAAGAAAATCATAAACGAAATAACAATACGAGGTTAAAAGAGATTGCTGGCAACGGAAGTTGTTCACTGTACGATTGACATTGGGTATTTAGAATACTGCAGATTCATGCACGGTTCCCTGGATGGTTTTATACCATGACTTCAGTTGCTTGCGACTCTAGTAATATTAGCCATTTAAGAAATACCAATATTCTACGATTAAGAACGATGGTAGATTTAAATATTCTGAAGTGGGCTGACATACCGTACTATAAAGGTAAATGTTCAGATGATATGGCTACTTATTTGATCACCTGACAAGCAGACTGAGAAAATGCTGCTGTATTCATTTGGTGGTGCCCACTTGGACCAAAAAGTTGCCATGCTTGGATAAATCACTGCCTGAAAATAAATTCCAAACATGAACTTCCTCCATTATGAAACGAAGGAAAATAAATCTGTAATCATCAAATCAAACCTAATTAATTAGATCCAAGTCATGTATATGTTGGCTCTTGTCGCCTTCCACGAATACATGAAACATCAAACAAATGGGACCACATTTGTCACCACAATTTACAGTTCTTGTAGACTCTGAAATAATCCTTCTGCCTTGCTTCTTGTGTCACACAACGTCACTGTTATTTTTACAGAAATCAATGGATTGATTTAACTCTATGCGAAAAAAAAAATGACTGTTACAATAATTCACCTCTATGACTAGAGCACGCATGAGTGAATGAGTGAGTGAGTGAGTGATTGAGGCTCGGCACCGCTTTTAGCAATATTCCAGCAACAGTTCGGCGTGGGAAACTGGGAATGGGCTCCACACATGTGGAGAATCGTACCCGTGTTGTAGGCGCAGCTACTCACCAGGCTTACACCAAACAGAAGCCGCGTGGTCAGAAGCAGGTAGGGGTTTATCCTTGCAGCCACAGGGCTAAGGAGTGTCAGGACAGCAGAGGTGCCTACTCCGAGTCCGATCACCATTCGGGCCCCGAACCTCTGGCTCATCCAGCCAGCGAACAGCTGACCGATAGTATAGCCCCAGAACATAGCTCCGAGAAGAAGACCTTGGACTTGTTTGGACCACTTGAACTCACCTTTCTGGGGAAAATATGAAACACGTTAGTTCACCAGGTTCAATTTACCGTATAACTGAAGAATGTAATTCATTCAAATGATGCAGATAGCATTCCACTGACTCGCTACAGTCTGGAAGATACATATTTCATTAACAAGCAAACTCATGTTGTTTAATAGAGAAAAGGCTCACGCGAGACAGGACAGGGATGCATTGTTGATTATTTTCAAAATGCATATTAACCAGGGCGTGTTATTACATTGATATCAAAATACAGGTCCCATAATGAGATCGAAATTATCCTACGGCTATATCAATGTACTAATAATTCGCACTACTGATCATAATCAGAGATAGAGAGAGAGAGAGAGAGAGGGGGGGGGGGTGGTCGGCCAAGTCAAGTACTTCACTCGTCAGATATGTACGTATTTAACTTTGTAAAAAGAGCTCGACAGAAGGATATATACTGTATATGTTTGTATATAACTTTGTATACAAACAAATAGGACAGATAGTAGTCAAGCCGGTAGACATGTGCGTTTGTGACCGGCATAGACAGGTTGGTTGATGAAATTTCATTCTCACCTGTCCGCACTCTCGCAAGGTCGTTGTGTTGTGGTCACCGCCGCATTCTTGTGGCAGGTTGACACTTCTGTTGATTTCGGTACTCACATTGGTGCCATTAATTTCAGCATTACCATATATGTATTGGAGATCCACCATGCACACTATAGATATACTCAGGTTGTACATCACCAGACCCTGAACAGCAAATCCCAGACTGTACAAGAAAGCCAGCTGGTATCGTTTCGTGGACCATACTGGAACTAACAGGACATGGGTGTCCAATGATTGAATTATAGGCATGAAATTATAACACTGTTAAATTAGAGTGTGAGAGCACACTCTTGGTACGAAAAGCGGTCATAATTGCATTTCTATATTACATTTACCAGGAACGATATAAAGGCGTTGACATCGACACATGCTAAGCACATAAAGAAACTATGAATATAAACATATAGAAAATGTGAAAATGAAAGTGACATATTGCATTTCCAGCATTTGGAAATGCTACCCAGATGTGGGATGCAGTTTGGCTAGATTATGTGCATGTGTACATTTACAGATAGACAAGAAGCCATCATGTAGCGTTGTCTACCTTATTACGATAAGCGGGAATTTATACTTAGTCAAAGACACACACAAATCATGACATGCATCTACAAAAAGACATATACAGGATCACATCTATTGCATGAAGTTGACAAAACCTAAGAGTTAAGATGTCAATTTTGGAACCTAGGTAATAGAGCGGGACATCACAGACACATCTAAAGTGTACCCACTGGACACAGAGGGTGGTTGTGTTGCTGACGTCCATTGAACCTTAATCAACAGGGGATGTGCACAAGTTCTTTAAGCACAAGGGAGTCTTAATAGTTTACTTATCATTATACTTATGAACAATTTTGAATAGGAATCTCCTGACTGAGAAGACTCTTGAGGAATACCATTATGGCTGGCGTTTTGAAGGTCTTTGGAGCATATCTTCATTGTAATAGTCAACGTTGGCAAACAAGCTTTTAGACGCAAACAACTTTGAATTGGGGAAGGTTATATACCTAGATGGTATATTTAGAAGTACTCTTGTACAACTCATGAACAGCTTGGTTAGGCAGTACAGTGTATCCTAAATGCTGAATGCATGCTTCAGTATGGAAACAGAATATAACTGAAAGCGAATTTCGTTGGCTTTTTGTTTTTGTTTTTGTTGAAAGAAATGATTCTACGTCCTGAAAACAACCCAGAAATATGGCAACGGTATGTAAATAATCAAGATGTATCACGTTCAAATGACTTTCCAAGCCAGATACGAAAGATATAGCTTCGTTTGTGGTTTTAGCTTCTTGGTGATATTTTTTTGCATTGAAAAAACTGACAGCAGTACTCATACTGCTCGCTTCCCTCTTCAATGCGATTTGCCCTCGAGGACCAAAAGCTTTATTACTGCTCTGTATTCAGAGCTGTCACGTTTGTCACAGCTGATTAGCTGTCACGTGACTGGAAACTACCGGCATGTGTATGTCAATACTACACTTATGTGAATGATAGAAACCAGTATCTTCTTCAGTGTCAAACACATATCAGAAGTATTTCAGTGAGTGAATAAATATATAACGTCACATCGGAAATACTTCAGCCATATCGTGACGAGAACAAATCTGATTATAAACAATGTGTATGCATTATAAAAACCTTTCGTCAAAGTACGGTAAAATAAGTAAAGTATCATAATTCGAATTTATAACTAATATATGGAATTAAAACTAAGAGCACAGTTTGAACAAGACATCATATAAAAATAGGCTATAGATCGCCAGCAACATAAGG
Source organism: Haliotis asinina (assembly GCF_037392515.1). Classification (NCBI taxonomy): domain Eukaryota; kingdom Metazoa; phylum Mollusca; class Gastropoda; order Lepetellida; family Haliotidae; genus Haliotis; species Haliotis asinina. The sequence goes on from NC_090289.1 coordinate 45,561,961, forward strand.
TAGATCACCATACAAGGGACTATGGGAACTTTACAGGACTTTTGCTACCTGCATGGACTCCAGCTGAATTTACACCATGCCCCCTTGAGGTACTGGCGATCGCAGGAGAATTTAACCGAAATTTTAAAATAACTAAAAATAAATAAATAAATAAATAAATAAATAAATAAATAAATAAATAAATAAATAAATAAATAAATAAATAAATAAATAAATAAAGATGGTAAGTTTCAATTTGACTTTGAAAGTTTTGGAACTTACGTCTCCTCTCACGTAAAAGTATTTTAGGCTCAAAACAGTTTGATAGTCCCTCGTGCGTCCGAATCAATGTTTCTCAAACAAAAATATAAAGTCGATGAATGAGGAATGAAGTAATTTTCCTTATAACTATTCAGATTTGAATTACAGCCTCAGCCTTATTGGTACTTATTTTACCTTTGTGTTTGTGACGGGTTTCCGTGATATGGTGATGCAATGTACATTTCGCTAGATAGTAGATAGGCACAATGGGAACTCGTTAATCCATTCAAGCGCGTCAGTAATTTGATGATGAGGATTGGGCTACTCTAAGAGAGATAAAATGGACAGCATTACAAACCATACATACTGCCAAACAGAATCAATGTTACAATAACATACCGAAAATGCTGTGGATGTCTAATGCCATGCATGCCAAGAACGTGACTAGAAAGTTCCAGAGGTCTTGATGCAGTCACGATGAATAATTTTGACGAGCTCAGATTAATAAGACTATAAATATTACAAAACGACAAACCATCATTGTGACAAAGGAAAGAGAATTTAAATATGGCCATTGTTGGAGCATGAAAACACAATCAATATACTTATAGGTTACACAATGAAGACAATAATTTCCCTTCAAGATTCAAAGGAAATGTGACAATACAATATTTGAAAGCAGACATCACAATAAACAAAGTATTTCAAGATTTTGTCGACAACAGAGAACTTGTATTTTGACCCTTACTACACCCGGTTTCATCTAGGGCTTTCACTTTACAGAAAGGGATAAACCCATGAAGGCATGGGTTAGAATATAGGTTGCAGAAAACAGAAACTATGTTACCAATACACGTAATAAAACACGTGGTTGATGTGCAATTAGACAAGATCCTCATCCCTTTCCAGGTTCTGCGTCAACACCTACGACTTGGATAACCAGAAACCGGAATATAGGATACCAGGATAACTATCTTTGTGAGAGTTACCAGACATGTAATCTAAATGATATTTTCGTGATAATCATTCTCTTTTTAGAAAGCTTAAAAGTATTGACATGAAGCCGAGCAAATGCTTTTCATACACTCAGGAAAAAGGGTTATTATAAATACCTGATGTTTGTGGAGAAAGCCAGTGCCATATGCATTTCTCAAAATATTCTCTTCGTCACCGTCCATTGAACCGAATTGAATGGTATATTTTTACCCACATATAGAAGTTCCTGAGATCAAATACGCAATATAGATGTATCTGACACAGTGCAACACGGGAAAGTGGAAAACCAGGACAGCACAGGACAAAGACGTTTCATGATTGACTACATGCTATGGCGGGAATCTTTTCAAGACACTAGCCTTAGTAAATGAACAGCGCCACTGCGCTGCTTCCAGTCGATACGAGAAATGTGTGTGTTTCCCCTAAGATGTACGCTATTGGGGTATGAATGAGAGGCGCATGATACTGCAGTACTCACTATTTGGTTTTCGAATCTCTTCTTCGTGGATCTCATTTCCCCGTGTGACGTTCATGTGCTTCGTCAGGTGCCCCAGCCTGGCTGATCTTCAACGCCGTTGTGGCCGAGCTGAACATCGATCCAGGTAGCACTTGCCAGGCGGATGTTTTAATAGTCGGAACACGAATCAGCGTGGAAGCTCGCGTGTAATGAACTCGCCTGCATTTCGCTATCACAGCCTGGTTGTTGTAGCATAACGAGGGGTCACTGTGACCTGGAGTGGTGCCAGAAATGGGGACATCCTGGCTTGGACTGGGTAGTTCATTCAGCGCTACCTAAATATATATCCCGGAGTGCAATAAATGAATGTATGCACTCCATGTCTATAGTAACTCTATATTCTTTTAAAATCCTCCAGGCTATCAACAGCCATTCCATGTACACTGGGGTGCAGTTAACACAATTTTTGTGTGGATTTTGTCGAACAAAGGAAGCGGAACACAGCAATCCTCCGTTCCGCACGAGATGTCACCTACTTGGAAATATCTCCACACTCGTAGGCATAAGTAATTTTGACAAAAACGACAGCACCAAATGCTTAGTTGAGGTCAGTTTTATTTACTTGATGGATGTTCTTTTCAAACACATAAACATCCAACCACAACTGCAGCCACAGGCCTTTATGCCTTTGAATTGATATATTACTAGCTCGTTTAGACATCAGTCCGAACGAATTACTTCTCCCCGCGCAGTTGGAAAAGCAAGCATGTTGGCAAGAAAACGTTAGAATACGTTAATGTAACAGAGCGTACATTAACGTAACATGAATGTAATACGTCATCATACTTGCATCTGCATCCGCACATTCATTTCGGATGTGATATATTGAAATACACTGAACTTTACTGTTCATACAACTAAATGGGCACGACAAATGGACGTCATATTTTCGACCACAGACGTTTACCAGACTGGATCTTGCACACTGCTGACAACAGAAATGTTTCGTGTGATTCTCTCACTACGCTGAGCTACAGAGCATATCGCCATGCAAACCATACAAAACTAGTGCAATAGGTTTTGGATGGCTGAAGATGTGCACTTTATATATGTTTCCTCCAGCCCGGAAGCAGTCAACTGTGTCTCTGGAGCACCCACCGATCAAAGAAATTTAGTTGTTATCGTATTTTAGGAACATTTCTTAGAATGACACTCAAGGTTTTGTATGTGGATATTGTGTTGTTTTTTTTGTTGTTGTTTTTTTGTCAGTTACATTATCGTTCAGTGTACAAAGACTGATGCCCTGTGTCAGTTTCCACTTCATACATGCATAGGTTGAAATTGTTTCACCTAAGGAAACGTTGGGGTTTTGAAATGTTTTGGACTACTTAAACGACGTGTATCCTTGGTGGTTTGTGATCTTGTACATACAGAGTTGGTCAGGAAAAGCTAAGCAACGTTGCTCGCGGGGAGTCCTGGATGGGTGTTTGACATCTTGACTCCTGAGAGTTTCTAGGACGTCGGTTCTGAATCGTAACGAAGCACCTACAGGGCCCCATCTATTCAAGAGAGTTCCAAAATGCTGCATCTATGTTAACCCAGTTAAAAACGGGTACCCGCCAGTATCCGGTGTTACAAGTCATGTGAGCGTTAACCTTGTAACCTCTCAACCTCATGTAGGTTATCCGGGTCGATAGTGTCCATCAGGTTGTATGCGCTTATGTTCCTGAGTCGTGGAGTTCAGCGGTATATAAATGGCCAATTACCATTAATATGTCTTTAAACATTACTTTGTAAAACTTTGTGCCATTATACACTGACAGCACCACATGGTACACGGTTTGAGGGAATGGTAATGCACAACGGATTATTTTTGTCCTATTGATGTCTGATACATAGATGTTCCCTTTACTATTGTCAGACAATGTTCAAAATGCTGTATGCTGGCTAGTAACGTGATTTCACGGGAACTGGCTCAATAAAAGTTTTAAACATTCCTATTTTACTCTTTGTCAGTTAAAATTGCTTAAAAAGAGGTTAAAAATTAAATTCGAGTAATGATTAAATTGATCGTAGAGTATATTTTGTAGTCACATGACTCGCAACCTAAAGGTGTCTTAACAAAAGTCACTTTGGACATTGTTGTATTCTAAACATGTTATACCTTTGCTTCAACTAAAATATGTGCGCTTGAAACTTTATGTAGCCTTAAAATATTCCTTTGTAAAGGTAACAAAATGTACAACGATTACGTGTGAAAACATGCTGAGACAAAATTGATTTATTTGATTTATTTTCATGTCTTAAACTGTACGTTGAACATGACTGGCGTCCAGTAGAAAACGTATTTGTTGGATAAAACATACGTATTCTTTTGTATGCAAATCGCAATGTTTGCTACACGAAGCACCGATAGCACGGGTATCGTGACTTACCTGTGCAGGTGGACGTTACAACTGCTTTGCATATGAAATTGCAGTGTGTGGTCAAATATCAACTTGCAACAGCAATTTAAAGTACAGGGTGTTGCATGAAAGTGTGAAGGTACAGTGAAGCCGATATGGATTTATGTATTGAAACCTGGAGGAGAGCTATAGGATGTTTTATTCCGACCAGGGTGAGACGTGTGTTTTCTGCCCCTTTTAAAAGGCTACCCCAGGGTACGCGTTTGTCACTCAGACTCGCCGGCACCGGCTAGGGAGGCTGACTGATGGTTCTAAACCCAATTGTATGAGAATAATGGAATTGTAAATGTCTCAAAAGGAGGTCGCTCCCTGCTCACTTCGAACTGAGTAAGTCATGGTAAATGAGAAAGTGTCCCCATTCAAATGATGCAAGAACCTGGTCTCTGATGTACGCAATGGATCTTGAATAGAGTTACTGAAACCAGCTCTCAGTGACCAAGGGAATTCTCATTAAGACGTGACTCACTCATTAGTGTTAGACAGCTTACCTTAAGTGTTAACATTATAAGGAAAATATATCTCGATGCTGGAAATATGTTTTTCGTAGAAACAACAGCAAACCGCCCTAATATGAGAAACACGGTTAAGGGTAAGTAATCTACCTTGTAACATAATGATACACCGAGAAAGTGTTGAATAATGCAACAAAGTTTATAATAATTCTCTGATATTTAAACAGGAAAACGAGTGTATCTTTATGATTTCATGTATATCAATTATATATCGCTACCCCAGGGTACGCGTTTGTCACTCAGACTCGCCGCGTTGTTGTCCACTCTTATCTGTCTCGGGTGACGTTGAGTCCAACCCCGGACCTCGCCAGTTCCAGAGCAGGACAAACAACTCTGTGGACAGGAAGCAGACAAGATTATCTACTACCAGAGTAACCGGAACTGTGTCATCCTCGTCATTGGCTGATGGGTCTGACCTCGCTGTAGCGCAAAAGTCAATACAGGTTGATCTTATCTCTCTTAACGAAAAGTTTGATCGCTTTGCACGTGATTTCAACGAACAGATACATTCGATTTAATCTGAAAACGAGTCACTCCGGGATAAAGTGTCGTTCCTAGAGCGGAAGACAGACAAGCTAGAGACCCATTCCACGGGAGGAACATGAAGTTAGAAACGGATTCGGGATTCGGGATTCGGGATTCGAATCCCGAATCTGAATATTTTTTCAGATTCGGGATTCGAATCCCGAATCTGAATTTTTTGTTCGGATTTGAGCTTTAAATCCTGAAGATATAAAGTGTACAACATTCCAAGGTCACAAATAAAAGTTTTTGTCTTATCACGTGCACGCAGTGGTGTCGGTGCCTCTGTCTAGCTCAATACTTGTAATAGGTACCATTTACACGCCGAATATATGAATTGTGTTCTTGTGCCACATTCGTTATTAACGCTCTTAAGGAGGCGCGTCGTGTTGTGTTATCGTGTGGTCAAAACACGCTCTTACAGAAAAAAACAAACAAAAACCAGTTTAAAACAACACAAAAATAAGAAGAAAAAAATGCAGTTGTACCACTGAAACACACAACTTTGTGAAAATGACCATTTTTCTTATTTTTGTCCAAGTGTATTATTATGTACTTAAAGTGACACCCGTAACATTGATATCTTTAAGATTAAGAGGTGTTCGGGTCAGACACACGTACTTCAGTTACCATGCATTTTGAATGTGAAGCAAACATTGACTGTGGAGCGCTTAGAGTGTATCACACGTTGAGTGTAAGCGTGAGTCAGCACCTGTACCGGTGGCTAAAGAACTTACAAATAAATGTGCAATTAATGAATATTTATGATATGTACATCTAATGACCTCAGTGCATCTATGTTGACGCCTAGACTTTACATCATTCTCATTATATCGACGTTCTTCTATTTTGTCTGATGATTAGCAAACTATAACATGACATGTTTCCTGCTTGTAAATTTGTACACACACACACACACACTCTCTCTCTCTCTTTCTATTACTCTTTTGTGTATAGTATGGAACTAGTCACGTGTTTTGTCATATACTGTTATTCTATGACTGACGTTGTTATTACAGTTATATGGATATCTGACATGCATTGATGGCATTTACATACATCGTTTAACAACATGTTGCAGAGTCAAACCAAGAAGGTATGTATTACATGTCTCATAAAACGTCATGACTGACATAACACGATGACAATTAAAGCTACTTCATAAGTTACGTGATATATATAAGTTTGTTTTGAGTATTTTAGAGAAGTTCATAATTCATGCTAGTAGTATAGTTTGTATATGCTGATGTATGTATATATGTATGTATATGTGTGTGTGTCTGTCTGTCTGTCTGTCTGTCTGTGTCTGTCTGTCTGTCTGTGTGTATGTATGCATGTATGTATGTATGTATCATGTATGTATCATGTATCATGTAATACTATGTATGTATCATGTATGTATCTCATGTATGATGTGTCATGTATGTATATATCATGTAGCATGTATGTAGCATGTAGCATGTATGTAGCATGTAGCATGTATGTAGCATGTAGCATGTATGTATCATGTATCATGTATGTATCATGTATCATGTATGTAGCATGTAGCATGTATGTAGCATGTAGCATGTATGTAGCATGTATGTAGCATGTATCATGTATGTATCATGTATCATGTATGTAGCATGTTTCATGTATGTAGCATGTATCATGTAGTAGCATGCATCATGTATGTAGCATGTAGCATGTATGTAGCATGTATGTAGCATGTATCATGTATGTATCATGTATCATGTATGTAGCATGTATGTAGCATGTAGCATGTGTGTAGCATGTAGCATGTATCTAGCATGTAGCATGTATGTAGCATGTATCTAGCATGTAGCATGTATGTAGCATGTATCATGTATGTAGCATGTAGCATGTATGTAGCATGTAGCATGTAGCATGTATGTAGCATGTATGTAGCATGTAGCATGTATGTAGCATGTATCATGTATGTAGCATGTAGCATGTATGTAGCATGTATGTAGCATGTAGCATGTATGTAGCATGTAGCATGTATGTAGCATGTAGCATGTATGTAACATGTAGCATGTATGTAGCATGTATGTAGCATGTATGTAGCATGTAGCATGTATGTAGCATGTAGCATGTATGTAGCATGTAGCATGTAGCATGTATGTAGCATGTATGTAGCATGTATGTAGCATGTAGCATGTATGTAGCATGTATGTAGCATGTATGTAGCATGTATGTAGCATGTAGCATGTATGTAGCATGTAGCATGTATGTAGCATGTAGCATGTATGTAGCATGTAGCATGTATGTAGCATGTAGCATGTATGTAACATGTAGCATGTATGTAGCATGTATGTAGCATGTATGTAGCATGTAGCATGTATGTAGCATGTAGCATGTAGCATGTATGTAGCATGTATCATGTATGTAGCATGTAGCATGTATGTAGCATGTATGTAGCATGTAGCATGTATGTAGCATGTATGTAGCATGTATGTAGCATGTAGCATGTATGTAGCATGTATGTAGCATGTATGTAGCATGTATGTAGCATGTATGTATATTTCTTGTAAGAAAATATCCAGCACTATGCTAACATCAATATCTCCCTCCTAATTACACATGCCTAAACATGCCACTAAAGTAAAATACTTCAACGACAAAACGAATGCTTACCTAAAAATTGACCATTTGGCAAATACTACCTGTCGCTTCAGGGAAGAATTGTCCATGGAAGAGTTGGAAAACGGCACCGTTTGTATTTAGCCACGCACACTTTCACTTGCAACATGTAATTTTATGAACACACGAAGGCGATACAAAGAAGTGAAATAAATACATAGTCCTCGCATATACTGACTTTACATCTATCACTGTATCGTTGACTAAAGCTTGGTCAGTATCGCGACATACCATCACACAAAACCATCAATGGCTTTCTACCACACGTATTCAATCTATGATATTTTCTTTCTTCTTCCAGACACCTTGAGCAATGGGACTGACATCTGATAGAACATTTAGGAAATATAGTGAAGATGGAGTTAACAAAATAAAGCAAACACATTTCAAAAAGTATGTCAGTGTTTTGATAGTCATCACAAATCATTGTTAACTGTCTATAAATGTGTAATTTTACTATGAATTTAGAGTTATTTCATTAACGTTTCTAGTTTCATTTCATCACAGTTTTCACATGCAACATTAAGAAATCATATATGTTCTTGTGTTTGTGAAGACACAAGTCGCCTTAGCTTACTAACGTTATGTGTGAAAATGGGCGTATGGTTTGTAGTTTCTGTTGTTAGTAATTACAATCATGATTTCACGATTTTGATATTACTATGATTTGAAAATGTCTCCCCTTAACCGCGTCGTTTCTGTTTTAAAATTATCTTTCACGGAACTAATGACGAATTTTCATTTGTAAGAAACGTTTTATTCTAATTATGGGAATGCCAAGTTGCGAACAACGACGTATCACTGAAATGCGCAAATACATTAATGAAAGCAACCGATTTGGGGAAGGTCAGCCATGTTTAACGGGCGTAAATATTGTGAACGTCTAGCTAAATCTGTGATATTTCTTGTTGTTACCAATTCATTGACTTGTTACACAATAACATATAACTTCTTAAATACTTGTAGAATATTTGACAAGAGAAGAATGTAAATACAGAGGCACTTACACTGTTTTAAAAACATGAAAGAGGACATATAAAAATATTATTTGTTCATTATACCCACAAAACATCTATAACGTGGGTTGAGACAACTGATGCATTGTTCCTTATGAATGGTGCCACAGTATCCATTCTCCCAACAAATGTAGGTTTGGGTGCTCATGTTTTTACGAAATCCAGGTTTACTAACGGCCCCTAGTACCTTAGAAGGGGTGAGATAATGTACATTGACATTGTTGTTCATAACTCCGAATCTGAACAAAATATTCAGATTCGGGATTCAAATGCCGAAACCCGAATATAAAGAAAGTCAAAGTTGAGGCTGAAATACAGAATAATGTTATTTTGGGTGTTCATGGTTCCATGAAACCCAGGTTTTCTAGCGGCCCTTAGTACCTTAGAAGGGGTGAGATAATGTATGTTGACACTGTTATTCATAACTCCGAATCTGAACAAAATATTCAGATTCGGGTTTTGAATCCCGATTCCGAACAAAATATTCAGATTCGGGATTCGAGTCCCGAATATGAAAAAAAATATTCAGATTCGGGATTCAAATGCCGAAACCCGAATATAAAGAAAGTCAAAGTTGAGGCTGAAATACAGAATAATGTTATTTTGGGTGTTCATGGTTCCATGAAACCCAGGTTTTCTAGCGGCCCTTAGTACCTTAGAAGGGGTGAGATAATGTATGTTGACACTGTTATTCATAACTCCGAATCTGAACAAAATATTCAGATTCGGGTTTTGAATCCCGATTCCGAACAAAATATTCAGATTCGGGATTCGAGTCCCGAATATGAAAAAAAATATTCAGATTCGGGATTCAAATGCCAAAACCCGAATATGAAGAAAAGTCAAAGTTGAGGCCGAAAAATGGAAAAATGTAGGTTTGTGTGTTCATAATTTTACGATACCCAGGTTTACTAGCGGCCAATAGTACCTTAGACGGGGTGAGGTAATGTATATAGACACTGTTGGTCATAACACCAAATCTCGAATCCCGAATCTGAACAAAATATTCAGATTCGGGATTCAAATGCTCAAACCCGAATATGAAGAAAAACCAAAGTTGAGGCTGAAATATGGTAAAATGTAGCTTTGGGTGTTCATGTTTCTAAGACTTTAATCCCGAATCTGAAAAAAATAATCAGATTCGGGATCCAAATGCCGAAACCCAAATATGAAAAAAACGAAGTTAAGGCTGAAATATAGAAAAATGTAGGTTTAGGTGTTCATGTGTTTACGAAACCCAGGTTTACTGGCGGTCCCTAGTACCTTAGAAGGGGTGAGATAATGTACATTGACACTGTTGTTCATAACTCCGAATCCGAACAAAATATTCAGATTCGGGATTCTGATGCCGAAACCCGAATATGAAGAAAAGTCAAAGTTGAGGCCGAAAAATGGAAAAATGTAGGTTTGGGTGTTCATGATTTTACGATACCCAGGTTTACTAGCAGCCTATAGTACCTTAGACGGGGTGAGATAATGTATATTGACACTGATGGTCATAACTCCGAATCTGAACAAAATATTCACATTCGGGATTTGTATCCCAAAACCCGAATATGAAGAAAAGTCAAAGTTGAGGCTGAAATATCATGGGAAAATGTTAGTTTGGGTGTTCATGTTTGAGTGTTATCTGAAAATAAAATATTCGTAGATACATAGATACATCCATAGATACATGGATACACGGATACAGGGATGCACAGATAGATGCAAACATGGATAGATAGATACATACAAAGATACACACATAGGTACATACATACATACAGAGGTATAAAGATACATAGACAGATACATAGATAAATAGATGCATAGATACATAGATAGATACATACACACATACAAGCATAGGTATATAGATACAGAGATACATACATAGATACATGGATACATATATACCTACATAGATACATAGATACAGAGATACATACATAAATACGCACATAGATATATACATATATGTGTGGATACATAGATACAAAGATACATGGATACACACATAGATACATCGATACATACATAGATACATACATAGATACATACATAAATATATACGTACATATATACATACATAGATGCAAAGATACATTAGACATATAGATAAATAGACACAGAGATGCATACATAGATACATGGATGCATATATACCTACATAGATACATAGATACAGAGATACATACATAAATATATGGATACATGGATACAAAGATACATACATAGATATATCGATACATATATACATAGATACGTAGATAAACATATGCATACATAAATAGATACATAGACAGATATATGAATAAATAGATGGATACAGAGATGCATACATAGATACGTAGATAGATATATACATACATAAATAGATACATACATAGATGCATAGATACATAGATACATCGATAGATACAGGCATAGATACACAGATAGATACAGAGATACATGCATAGAGGATACATGGATACATAGATACATACATGATACACGTTACATACATACATAGATACATGATACACAGATACATAGATAAATAGATACATACATACATACATACATACATACATACATACATACATACATACATACATACATACATACATACATACATACATACATACATACATACATACATAAATTCAAATTCAGGATTTAAATCCCGAATGTGGAAAAAAAAAATTCAGATTTGGGATTCTGATATGCCAGCTGGCTGTACATAAGTTCGTAAACCAAAGGCATCCAAATCTGTTCAGCAAGTAAATGTAATGCTCCGATATACATCTAAACTAATATTAATGAAGTAGTTATACACGACCTCTGATGTTAAGAATGATGCAATGTCAACGTCAAACAGCAAGTACACAAACACAATGATAAATAGTAACAACAACAGTTTGGGACAAAGGGTAACGAAACAATACGATAATTCTGACTGACGACGACACTGAAGGTTGAGACTGGGTATTAATTGGGTGCTTAATCTGCAGTATGAAGATAAGTACTTTAACATTGGAAGCATAGATTCTCGAATTTTCGGCAAATCATGTAAAAAAACATCATATTTGCCCGTAAAGCATGTTAGTTTTTCTACAAATACGCTGAAAAACTCATGTTTTGTCCGTGTCAAATAATGTAGATTTGATACTGATCATAAATGATGCCTTATCACAACTGAAAGAACACACTCGCTACATAATAGTGTTTGTTTGTGTGTGTGTGTGTGTGTGTGTGTGTGTGTGTGTGTGTGTGTGTGTGTGTGTGTGTGTGTGTGTGTGTCTGGGAAGAGTTAAAGGGAAGATGAATAGTAAACATTTGTTTATATCACTGGTACTTCTGTCCGTGCAGTCAGAAAGCAATAATCTTTCACATTTCACTTTGATTATAGTCCTGATCCTTTATCTCCGTATTGACTTGAGGGTTGCAACAAACAAATGTTGCACCAGGTGTAAATGTTTGTGAAATCGACACACATGAAATCCAGGAATCATACCCTCTTGTACGGGGTTCAGCCGCTGGTGCTGTTAACAATATTAGGGTCATCGGTCCGTCACAAAAGGAATCTTGGTAGTTTCGATGTCTTGTCCGATGCCTCGTGTGCTTAAAATTAATGTCAGCGATCGGTTGAGGTGTGTAAAGGTGTGCTTATTAAACACAAAAAATATAGAATTAGTGAACATGAAATCCTAACAAAATGTACTAGTGGTTCAAAGATGTTTCTTTTTGTTTTTGTCTTTCATTCATTTCTATTTCATATAGATGAATGTTATAAGTCTTTTGGACACGCCCCAAATATAAACTGGTATATTTTGATTTGGGCATTCGATGAATGTTACTTCCTGTGTTGATTGTTGTTTTGCCCATGGTTGAAGCTCATCGGAACCAAACAGGATATAAAGAACGACAGAGAGTCCTGCTATTCCAGCAGTGATGAAGAAAGCCAGTCGCCATTCCCGTCGGGTACCGTGAAAAGGAAACATCCTTTTTTTACATGACTAGTAACCTTCTAGCGCGCAGAGTCAGCTTGGGTTACCCAGTGTAATACTGTCCACCGAGTTGTATGCGCTTAGGTCATGTCCTTGCCACGTAGAGTTTAGTGCAGTATAAGTGGCCTTAAATTTATATGTTTTATAGATGAGGGACAAATTGCAGCACAGAGGGAACGGGTGACCCTGGCACAGTTTATACATACAGCCCAGACAGCGTGTGGGACTTCTCACAGGAAACGCTGCCTAGTCGAACCCACCAAGAACTTTCCGGAGAATATGCAGACTCCCAACACTACAGCCTTCTGCATTACCCAGAGTGGCAGATGGGCTGTGCTCCCGGTGGAGAACCATACATTCCCCTGAACTGTGCCAAGATTAGTAGGTACCAACCAAGTGCACCGAGAACAATGGGGAGCCTGACGACAGTGTACTTAAGATGCAAGTAAGACATTTCAAGCACTGCATCTACACATGATGCAATGACCGACTGAGATAAATGGCATTGGCAATGGTCGCTTCGCAAGTGCCAACCAGCATCGATTGGCGGAACTGGCTAAGACACGAAACGGAAAATCAACAGAACTCAGCACAAAATGGACATTGGAAATATGTAAAGGTAATTAAAAAAGTAATCAAGACTATAACGTTCGCTTATATGGTATCTATTTCCATAAATCTATCTATACAATCAAACACTGTTGGCACTTGTCAGTACTACTTACGTAACTTGTTTCGAGTCTCATGTCTTTTTCCTAAGTGATCCGTACCACACAGACTAGAATCTAACAAAACACATGCACTATTTCAGAGTGGCTCCTATCAAACAACCTCCCCGTTGATTGTTGATTTTGAGATGCAGTTTGAATTTGAATCGCTACACTTAGTCATCACTTGTCTATAACAGCACACGTCTACAAAGGGTTGAATGAACAGCAGAGAGGGAACAATATCAGATCCTTTAATATTAGTCTACTCAAACATATCATAGAGTTATACATTGCTAGCACCTTCCATGTCGGAAGTGTATTAAACGATATGTAGCAGTTATTTAGTGTTTTCGAGCAAAATAAACAACCATTACGACTTGATGCATACACGAATACAACTTCACACACTAAATACAAACTTTTGCAAGATTGTGAATATTGTTGAAATAGTTCAGGACCCGTGAAGGTCCCGGGGTAGAATAGGCCTTCAGCAACCCATGCTTGCCACAAAAGGCGACTATGCTTGTCGTAAGAGGCGACTAACGGGATTGAGTGGTCAGGCTCGCTGACTTGGTTGACACATGTCATCGGTTTCCAGTTGCGCAGATCGATACTCATGTTGTTGATCACTGGATTGTCTGGTCCAGACTCGATTATTTATAGACCGCCGCCATATAGCTGGAATATTGCTGAGTGCGGTGTAAAACTAAACTCACTCACTCACTCTCTGAAATAGTTCAGTGTATTATCTAAAAGACCCCAAACCTATATACAGCGATGTGTGAACTGTATGGCTGGTCGGTGAGTGCGCTAGTGTATCATAAACAAAATCTCTGAATTGCTATGATAACGTATGATCTAGATATTTCTCGCAAGGCATTCCACTGGCCCCACAGAGCGGAGCTTTGAGTAACTGTTGGCCTAGTTAATGATAAAGGGGTGATTGACTAGGCTTAAGCTATGAATAAATGCTATCTCGTTACCTACCTGACTGAAATGAACCTTCCCTTCGAGGGCTTCGAGGGTAATGCTCTTTACAAATCACTCCAGCTGAAGACGTGCGCCGTATAGTACGTTAGAAGTGAACTCGCTGCGCTGACATTGCATCAGAAAACCTGCCTTGTTTGTCATTTCATCAGCTAACGCCGCTCAAGCAGGACGCGTTTTTTTTCAAGCTCTCGTGATACTTTGTGTCGCTCTCAGCTTCTCGCTTACCGTTAGCGAGAGACTAACCACAGTTAAACTCGGCTTTGTGTTTACGGCTTGGTATGAATGACTTATCTCCTTTACAACTAATGTATTTATCTGTTTTAAGTTATACATTCACACTTAGCTACTATATATTACTAGCGGGTGAGAATTTTTTTTGTTCACCGACTAGGGAGGCTGACTGATGGTTCTAAACCCAACTGTATGAGAATAATGGAAGTGTAGATGTCTCATATGGAGGTCGCTCCCTGCTCACTTCGAACTGAGTAAGTGCAATGCATCTTGAATAGAGTTACTGACACCAACTCTCAGTGTCCAAGGGAATTCTCATTATGACGTGACTCACTCATTAGTGTTAGACAGACTAAATGTATTTCCTATTTGAAGTAAGGTGATGTCTCACAGGGTTATTTTCTGTATACGAGGGGATGTCAATAAGTTTTGAGCCTTGCACAGAAAAACACAAAATATAATGGTATGAACCACATTTATTTTTCAACATAGTCCCCTTGTGAGTCAAGACACTTGCTCCATCTTTTCTGAAAGGCGCTGATGCCATCTCTGTAGAAGGCGCCATTTTGGTCCTCAAACCAAGCCTCGGTAGCAGTAATAAGGTCATTATCATCCTGATATCTACGACCACGCAAGTGTTTCTTGACATTTGGGAACAGATGGTAATCACTTGGTTCCAGGTCTGGAGAGTACGGGGGATGCGGCAAGATTTCGTACCCGTATTCCTGGACAGCAGCGGCTATAACGCGAGAGGTGTGTACTGGGGCATTGTCTTGATGTAGAAGAATAGCACGGCTGATCTTGCCCCGGCGCTTCTCCTTGATTGACTGTCGCACTTGCCTTAACAAGTTAGCGTAATATTCCCCATTCATCGTTCTTCCTTTTGGTAAGTAATCTATATGGATTACGCCATTGCTATCCCAGAAGACTGTCGCCATTCCCTTCTGCACTGATCTGGAGGCTTTGAACTTTTTGGTCCTGGGAGAAGTGACATGTTTCCATTCCATGGATTCTTGTTTGCTCTCAGGATCATAGTGGTGGATCCAGGTTTCATCACAGGTTACTAGCCTAAAGTGAAAATCTTCTGGATTCTTGTTGTATCTGGTTAGCATGGAGATGCTTATGGTGACCCTTGTTTGCTTCATTTCATCTGTAAGCATTCTTGGCACCCATCTTGCGCACACCTTAGACCAGACGAGATGGTCATGAAGAATTGTCTCAATGGATCCGTGTGAAATGCCTGTGGTATCCTCTAACTCGTGGAGTGTGATTCGACGATTTTCCAGCACAAGTCTATGCACTCTGTCAATGTTTTCCTGACTAGTGCTTGTTGTTGGCGACCTGGACGGGGCTCATCGTCAAGACTCTCTCTACCATGCTTAAATTCATTGACCCATCGTTTGGTGGTAGCATGTGAAGGGGAAGACTTCCCATAAACTGCTGAAAGCCTTTCTTCAATGTCCTTCGCCGAGTTTCCTTCAAGAACTAAAACCTTAATTGCTGCTCTATACTCAATTTTATTCATTTTCACTGCCGTGAGGGGGGTCTCTTTCTGTCAGTGTGAGCTGTTCAATAACTTCTGAGAGTAGGATACCAAAACTTTTATATCACATCAGCTACACCCCAAGGTTCAATGTCGTACCATAGGCTATGACACCTGGGTATGAAAAATGCTCAAGGCTCAAAACTTATTGACATTCCCTCGTAACATTCTTACGGGAAGTAAATGAATGAAGTGACAGTTTACGGGTAATCACTGCATCTTATTTGAAGGTGATTTGATTATCATGATCTGAAACCAGCTCTCAGTGACCAAGGGAATTCTCATTATGACGTGACTCACTCATTAGTGTTAGACAGCTTACCTTACATTTTAACATTATAAGGAAAATATATCTCGATGCTGGAAATATGTTTTTCTTAGAAACAACAGCAAACAGCCCTCATATGAGAAACACGGTTAAGGGTAAGTAATCTGCCTTGTAACATAATGATACACCGAGAAAGTGTGGAATAGTGCAACAAAGTTTATAATAATTATCTGATATTTAAACAGGAAAACGAGTGTATCTTTATGATTTCATGTATATCAATTATATATCGCTACCCCAGGGTACGCGTTTGTCACTCAGACTCGCCGAGTTGTTGTCCACTCTTATCTGTCTCAGGTGACGTTGAGTCCAACCCCGGACCTCGCAAGTTCCAGAGCAGGACTAACAACTCTGTGGACAGGATGCAAACAAGATTATCTACTACCAGAGTAACCGGAACTGTGTCATCCTCGTCATTGTCAGATGGGTCGGACCTCGCTGTAGCGCAAAAGTCAATACAGGTTGATCTTATCTCTCTTAACGAAACGTTTGATCGCTTTGCACGTGATTTCAACGAACAGATACATTCGATTTAATCTGAAAACGAGTCACTCCGGGATAAAGTGTCGTTCCTAGAGCGGAAGACAGACAAGCTAGAGACCCAGTCCACGGGTAGTTTTTTTACGTCATTATACATGGCATTGCTGAAGAGCATGGAGTGACGGCAGCATCAGTTCCCACCGTTTGCACAGTAACCTGGCACCAGACCAGTCATTGTTCGTTTCACTTTTTATACAGATCGGTAATTCGTTATGGATAGGGAAACGGAATGGTGTATGCAGATCACATGCCCTTTGTGGAAATAATTGTGCCTAATCCTTGAATTACCACTGAAGTTTTTGTCCCTTTTGACAGCAATGTGATTAGTACGATTCAGGAAAAGCATGATAAATATGCGGACCTCGCCTTTGAAATGTCTCGCTTGCCTCCCAAGTTCACTGTCGTCAGGCTCCCCATTCTTCTTGGTAACTTGGTTTGGTACCGCCTGACGTCTTGGCGCGGATGAGGAGAGTGCTCGGGTTCTCCACCGGTAGCACAGCCCTTCTGACAATCTGGGTAATGCAGAAGGCTGCAGTGTTGGGGAGCCTCCATATTCTCCGGAAAGGTCTTGGTGGGTGTGTTTCCTGGGAGAAGTCCCATTCACTGTCTGCGCTGCGTGTAGAGGGGGCGAGGGCCCTGAGCTGATGATGAGCTTTACCGGCCTGACTGTGCCAGGATCACCGAACCCTCTCTGCTGCATATCAGTCTTAATCTGTAAAACATAATAATAAAAAACATAAGAGAAAGCGGATCTTGTCCACTTTAATCCACGAAGAAGGCAACAACATAGAACGTGCCCTTTGACAGATTTACCTATCCTCAAATACCAGTGGAGTTGTCATGTCGGTTTCTTGCAGTTTTAATGATTCTGATATGCAAGCTGGCTGTACATAAGTTCGTAAACCAAAGGGATCCAAATCTGTTCAGCAAGTAAATGTAATGCTCCGATATCCATCTAAACTAATATTAATGAAGTAGTTAAACACGACCTCTGATGTTAGGAATGATGCACATAAAGAGCCTATCTAAGTGCACGGACGTCAATTTAGTTACTCTCTTAGGGAAACGCAGTCAGTATGACAGGGTGAGCGTTTGCCCGTAGAAGGTGAATGTCAACCTCAAACGCCAAGTACACAAACACAATGATAAATAGTAACAACAACAGTTTGAGACAAAGGGTAACGAAACAGTACGATAATTCTGACTGACGATGACACTGAAGGTTGAGACTGGGTATTAACTGGGTGCTTAATCTGCAGTATGAAGATAAGTACTTTAACATTGGAAGCATAGATTCTCGGATTTTTCGGCAAATCATGATGTAAAAAAACATCATATTTGCCCGTAAAGCATGTTAGTTTTTCTACAAATACGCTGAAAAACTCATGCTTTGTCCGTGTCAAATAATGTAGATTTGATACTGATCATAAATGATGCCTTATCACAACTGAAAGAACACACTCACTACATAATAGTTTGAGTGTGTGTGTGTGTGTTTGTGTGTGTGTTTGTGTGTGTTTGTGTGTGTGTGTGTCTCTCTCTCTGTGTGTGTGTGTGTGTGTGTATTTGTGTAAAGCCTGGGAAGAGTTAAGGGGAAGATGATTGGTAAACATTTGTTTATATCACTGGTACTTCTGTCCTTGTTGTCAGGAAGCAATAATCTTTCACATTTCACTTTGATTATAGTCCTGATCCTTTATCTTCATATTGACTTGAAGGTTGCAAAAAACAAATGTTGCACCAGGTGTAAATGTTTGTGAAACCGACACACACGAAATCCAGGAATCATACCCTCTTGTATGGTGCCAAGGTGCCAAGGTGCCAAGGTGCCATAAAAGGTCACCCATCCAACGTTTGTCCGTTGCTAACAGTTTACATAGCTCTTGCGAGCATCTATTGTACATGCTAAGATGCTTCGGTGAAAGATCAAAGGCGCCGACAATACTTTATCAGACGATAATGTGCACTTTCTTGCATTACGTCACAATGTGTGGGCGTCACTGCGCCGTTCCAGCCTTCCCCTTTGTAATCGAACGTTACCTTAGACAGGTTTGAACTCGGCGTGGCGATTCCACTGTTAAAGGGACGGGATAACATACTGCTTCCTTTTTTCTGTAAGGTATGTTATTATAAGATAAATCTCTATAATTGATGCCATTGCATAAAATGAACACACCCATTACAATGGGTATAAAAAGGCTTGCATAAGATAACGATTTAATTCTATAACCTACAGTTGACAAATTCGCACGTTTTTGAACAGTTCTCACAGAATCAACAGATAACTGTCAATTAAAGGTTAGAGTAAGTCTATTTCCTTCGATTAGTTTCAACTGTATATTCTAAGTAACACTTCACATATATATTGTAACATTTAAATATGTACATCACTTAGTACTCTAATAATATATTTTCTATATTAGCATATGTACTGACATAATATTGTTTTGAGAAAAGTTCACATTTTCACCAATTAGTTTCACATTCCTTTTAGATGGAACAGAAGCGAGATTTCCCCAACAAGGTGAAATCCTTACAAGAGCTTGAAATATGGGCTTCAAATCACCACTGCACAAATGATCCCGAAGTGAACCTAAAACGCATTCAACTGTTAGTCACCCGAAGTGTGAAAACGTCAGGGCAGTGTACTCAACAGCAACCTACACATTCCATGCACCAGTGTCATCTGTGTAATGGAACATTCACACAGAATAAATCCCTTTTGCGTCATGTTCGCACCGTACATGATAGATAACCAGCGATTTCAATGCGAGCAGTGTAAGAAGTCTTATTCTCGCCTCGATGCTCTTCAAGACCATAGCTGTCAGCAGTCCACTTTGAAGAGACAACAAACTTCATCAGGGCCTGCAGTCTGCAGTCAGAGGAAGCCTCCCCTCCAGCACGTTTTGACACCTGTATTTGGTGTGGGCACCTTAAGGGCCTACTGCCAGGGAAACTATTTTGTGAACATTGTTCGTATAATGGAAGGGAATGTAAAAGCTGTCGGAGGCCTTTGGGTGACGCTTTTTCGGTACCAATGTTCACGAATGCTACTCCTGCGTAAGACGGCGTGAGAGGTATCAAGGCGGGCGTGTTAACCAGTACGGAGCAGGTCAAAGGTCAGCCTTAGAGTGAATGAGTGGGTTTAGTTTTACGCCGCACTCAACAATATTCCAGTTATATGGCGGCGGTCTGTAAATAATCGGGTTTGGACCTGACAATCCAGTGACCAATCAACATGAGCATCGATCTGCGCAATTGGAAACCGATAACATGTGTCAACCAAGTCAGCGAACCTGACCACCCGATCCCGTTAGTCGCCTCTTACGACAAGCATAGGCGCCTTTTATGGCAAACATTGGTTGCTGAAGGCCTATTCTACCCAGGGACCTTCACGGGTCTCAGCCTTAGAGGGGACACCGAGGACGTCAACACTCCAAACCAAACTAATGATGTAGACATTCTCAAATATCTAGCAGATGAAGAGACAAACATTGTCGATATTCTTCATGGTTTTTTGTAGGCGAAGCAAGGTATGAAAAGGTTCCTCACCCTCAAATTAAGTTATATGAAATATGACGAAAATAATCAAAGTCGTTTGGCTGAGCCTGTTCTGAGAACAACAAATTTTTGGTTAACAAACTTAGCAGAAGTCGATTAGCAGTTAGCCGAGGCTTTCCAGAAGTTGTACTATTCTGCTCAGGAATTTCAGGCTGAGGGGAGTGGTTGGATCTTAGATCACATCATACACCTGGAAGTAAATACAGCTGAGTATGTTCCCCAGTCGGCATCCAGTTTCATTCCTTTACCAAATTACTTGAAAAGCAAAACAGCTATTTTTAATATTCAAAACAATGATCAGAAATGTTTTGTTTGGTCTATTCTTGCAGCTTTGAACCCATTATCATTCAAAGATCATGCCAACAGAGTTTCAAAATATATTGCCTATGATTCAGAACTGAACATGTGTGGGAATGACATTCCTGTCCCATTGAGTCAAATTTCAAAATTTGAAAAACAAACCAATATTTCTGTGAATGTGTATGGTTATGAGGAGAAGGATGGTGCGTTTCCTCTATATGTCAGTAAGCTCTTGTGTGATAAAACAGAAGATCTATTACTGTTGAATCAGGAGGAAAAGAGACATTTTTGTTTGATTAGAAACTTTAGCAGATTAATGGGAGACCGATCAAAGCATAATGGAACTGCTTTTCACTGTAGACATTGTCTTCATGGCTTCACTCGAAAGGATTTGTTAGAAAAAAATGCACCCTTTTGCTATGACCATAAAATGCAGAAAATCAAAATGCCTGAGGGGGAAAAGGCATGGGTTAGATTAAAAAACATTCAAAATCAGCTTAGAGTACCCTTTGTCATCTACTGTGACTTCGAATGCCTGACGAAACAAGTCAGTGCTCAGGAAGCACAGAAATCTCTCTGTACCTCAATCTGTCAGAAACATGAACCATTCGGCTTCTGCTACAAAGTCGTGTCCTCTGATCCAGACAATTACCAACCTGCTGTAGTGTACAGGGGTCCAAATGTCATTGCACACTTCATTGATTGTTTGTTGAAAGATGAAAAGGCGATTCGTGAAAAACTGAGTGAAACATTTCGTGTAGATATGACAGAGGCTGACGAGAAGACATTTCAGGCGGCTCATAGATGTCATATCTGTAATAAAGATTTTGATAAAAATTCAGTCAAAGTGAGGGATAATGATCATTGGAAGAAAACTCACAATTACCGGGGTGCTGCACATCAAAGCTGTAACCGTCAGCTCAAGTTTAAAAAGAGTAAACAGAAGAAAAGTCACGATAACGTCCAAGAGATGAATTCTGTTTGCCTGTCATCTTTCATAATTTGTCTAATTATGATTCTCACCTGTTGTTAAAACATTTAGATAAAACTTACAAAGGAAAACTTGAATGCATTGCTCAGAATTTAGAGAAATACATTTTTTTCTCTTTAGGCAGGCTATGATTTATTGACTCTCTCAAATTTCTTCAAACTTCCCTGTATACTTTGGTGAACAATATGGTTAATGATTGTTCTGACGAAATTGACAAGACAAAGATTATCAATTTGAAGAAATGAGGCGCTAAATTCAAACACTTATTATGGGAATTTGACAATGATGAACAAAGAAAATTACTTTTGAAGAAAGGGCTTTATCCATATTACCTCATGAATGACGAATCAAAATTCATGCTGAATCATCTTCCCAAACAATATGACTTTACAGTAGGCTGACTGAGAATTCATTATCCGATGAAGATTATGTTCACGCCAAGTGGTCCAAATTTCATATACAAAATATGTGGGAGTACCATGATCTGTACATGAAAACTGACGCTTTACTTTTTGCCGAAGTTTTTAAGGAGTTTAGAGATATGTGCCTTGAAAACTATGAACTTGACAGTGCCCATTATTATACTCTTCCTGGGTTCGGATGGGATGCTATGTTGAAAATGGGTGAGGTAGAGTTTGAACTCCTGACAGATGTAGATCAGCATCTCATGCTGGAAGCAGGTTTGAGAGGTGGCATATCTTGTGTCTCAACAAAATATGTATCATGCAACAACCATTTGACAAAACTCAAGGAGTTTAATCCTAATGTCCCCACAAGCTATCTCATGTATTGGGATGCAAACAATCTTTATGGTTGGGCCATGTCTCAAGCCCTGCCTGAACGAGATTTTCATTGGGTGGAAAACGTTGATGAAATTGACGTGATGAGTATAGCCCATGATGCTGAGTTTGGTTACATCTTAGAGCTGGATCTCCAATACCCCTCTCATCTGCATGAGCTTCACAATGACTATCCTCTA
Source organism: Haliotis asinina (assembly GCF_037392515.1). Classification (NCBI taxonomy): domain Eukaryota; kingdom Metazoa; phylum Mollusca; class Gastropoda; order Lepetellida; family Haliotidae; genus Haliotis; species Haliotis asinina. Next base: position 45,584,959 of record NC_090289.1, read on the forward strand.
GCCCCTGAACCCACGACAGTCACAGATGACATGTTTTCTAAACACTCCAAACAACTGAAAGAAAAACTAAACCTGAAGGGGAAACCCGTGAGAAAACTAGTACCTAACTTACTTGACAAAAACAATTATGTGTTACACTATAGAAATTTACAATTCTATCTCGATCATGGTATGGTTCTAACTAAAATTCACAGAGCTGTTCAATTCAGGCAGACAGCCTGGTTACGCCGCCCGTTCATTGACTATAATGCAGAGAAGAGAAAACAAGCTAAAAATGAAACAGAAAATGCCTTTTTCAAACTGTTGAACAATTCTTGTTTTGGTCGTTCCTTGATGAATGTGAGGAAACATGTGAATGTAGAGCTGGTGAATTCAGCTAAACGTCACAAAAAGCTTTGTGCCAAGCCTACGTGTGATACATTTAGAATCTTTAATCCAGGTTTGGCAGCTGTTCATTAGAAGAGAGCCAGCCTGACGCTCAACCAGCCTGTCTATGCAGGCGTTTCTATTTTAGATCTATCAAAGCTGGTCATGTATGATTTTCATTACAATTTCATTAAACCCAAATATGGGGGAAAAATCATTGCTGTGCTTCACGGATACAGACTCCCTGTGTTACAAAACAGAAACTCCTGGTCTGTATGCAGACATAGGGGGACATAGGCATCTGTTTGATACAAGTAATTATCCTCCAAAACACTCTCTTTTCTCAAAGACTAATGCTAAAGTATTAGCGAAATTCAAGGATGAGCTGGGTGGTTGTATCATGGAGGAATTTGTCGGTCTACGTCCAAAACTGTATTCATTTTCCTTTGAACAAGAAGTCAAAGAGAAGAAAATAGAAAATGACCATGACAATGATGACGCACATGGCTATGGCAGAAAAACAGACTGCAAAGGGGGTTTCCAAAACTGTCATCAAGAGACAGCTCAGGCATGTGCTCTACAAGCTGTGTCTCTTGACAAAACACTAATTCGACATGAGATGAACCAAATCAGGAGCTTTCAACATCAGCTCTATACAGTTGCTGTCAATAAAGTCAGTCTTTCACCTTTTGATGACAAGCGTTATGTACTTGATGATGGGATCCACACACTTGCCCATGGTCATTATATGATCAAGTCTTATACAAACAGTTAAATTTTTCCATGGTGGGTCTGTTTGATGTATGGAAGTCAATTCATATATAGCTTATTCAATGTATGTACAAATGTATGTGTCTGAATGCAGAAGTACATAACCGTTTCACTGTTTTGAATTGGATGTAGAGTACATTGTCATATTTCTTTACACATGACTGTACCACAGCGTGTAGGCTATTTAACCTGCACTGGGGAATGTCAATATGAAGATATGTCTGTTCTAAAAAGAAAGAATAAGATCCTCGTTATTCTGATGTATGTTTCACATTTGGTGTTTATATCATATCTGTGTCATTGTGAATATATTTGAATCATTTGTGTAAACTCTATGTTATACAGTTTATATGGATATAAGTTCTATGAACTTACATTGTAGATTTGAGTAGAATTTTGTGATTATCTTATTATGTGTGTGTAAATACCTGAACTTGTATTTAGAATTGTGTTGTTCTTTATGAGTGTTGTATCTTTTAGCAGTGACATAGCATCCAAGGTTTACTCCTTCTAGCGCAGGTCTCCATATATAAAACACGGCTTTTGGTATGCTTTAGAACAACTCAACTTAAAAGTTGGCTAAGTATGACCACAAAGGTTCCAATAATTAAATAAAAATAAAAACGACCGTGCAGTGGTATTTACACATTTTAATACATAAAGGCATCAACAGAGGGATACATACAAACATACATATACATAAATATATTCTTGTTAGTGATTAGATATTCGGTGTACATGTGTGTTATATAAAACCACAAGTTTTTCATGAATTATCAAAGTTCATCATCTGAAGGTTCATTGTCAGGTTGTTCATCAACTTCTATATCTTCAACCATGGATATGTCCACCCTGGAGAGGATGTCCTTCAGTATTGGTTTCTTCCACTGGCTGATTTTAGCATCCATATCTGCATGATCCATGTCAGGGTCCAGAGCTCTCTTTTTCTCAAAAATAGGCTTGAAGAGCGGCCCATAACCAAAATAGCTAGCGAACCTGATGGCTCTTACAAGTCTTTCCAAGAATGTCTGTTCCCAACACTTCTTCAGTTTGTTCTCAACCCATCTCTCACTCTTGCCTTTATCTTCGTATTCCTCCTTCTTTCTCAAGATGTCCCCCTTACAGGTTTTCAGTGTCTGATCCCACATGTATTCAATACCTTTCACTTCTCTCTCTTTGTCAATGCCAGTGGCTTTAGATGTTTCAATAGGACGTAGGATGTCATCTTTACTTTCATTGAGGGACTCAGTTTTAGTCCGTTTCCTTAAAGGTTCACCATCATTCTCAGGACACCATGTTCTTACATGACGCTGGAGGTCATGGTTGTTCTCAAATACAATCCCACACTCGCCCAGGGGGTCATGCTCTCGTCTTCAAGGTTGTCCCCAAGGCTGTCAGTATCAACAGTGTCAGAGATGTTCACCCTTTGAGTGTCTGCTGGCAACTGATTCAAGGACTCATTTGGCTCCTCTTATAGAGTTGATGTCGGTCAGGGTTTGTCCTGACTATGGGAGGAGATTTGATAGGTGCTCTGATGTTATCTTGGGGGTTGAATGCAAACCAACTTGAGAGAGTACACTAGGATGTAGTCTTTCTGATTCAAGAGTGGGTCGTAGGTCAATTGTCAGATTGCCATAGGGTCTTTGAACAGCTGTCTCATAGGCTGACAAAAACCTTGTTGGGGTAAATGCGCCTGGCAAACAACTGGAACTGCAGCCTATCCACTGGGGAAATAAAAAGGTTCACATAGTGAGAATTCAGAGCAATATCACGTGACTCTTTTCCACGTGGAAACGGATTTTGTAACAGTAAGAATATGATGATATTTGTGTGAGAAGTTCTTGTAAACAGCTGTGAGATTCGTTTGTCATCCTTAGCTTCAGACATCATGTCATCCAACATCATCATGTTATTATTTCTGGCATCAAAGCAAGTATCGTCAAGTGCGTTGTAAGGAATTCCTTTTACAAGCTTCACATGGGGTAACCGTTCATTGATCACCTGGTACAGAGGTTGCCATTGGGTATAGCACCAGAGAAGTTCATTCGCATAAAAAGTACCAGTAATCGGATCCTCAGCCATATCCTTGACTTTATAGACTGGTATTCCATCTCTGTAGTATCGTCGACTAATAATGAATACTTCCTCTGTCCATTTCTCCTGATAGTCACGCTGAAAGGCATGCTTTAGATGTGACACTCGCATCTGATCTCCTATTTTAAACGTAAAGGCTTTCCGTCTGCTTTCATTCATCGTCTCTGATTTAGGTTTGACCTGTTTGATGAGGGGGTCAATGTACTGCTCTTTCCAAACAATAGGTTCATTGTTTTGGTTGATATCGGCAGGTGCTCTTTTATTCAGTGATCTGTGGGGTCTATAGTTGTAGTCCCTTGCAAGATCTTGTAAACTATGGAGATAGCGGTATGTTTGCTCGTAAGCAAAATATCTGTACATCGTAGTCTTTAGAGTCCTTCTGACTCTCTCTGCATAAGATGCCTTGGTTTCATTCTGTGTGACATAGTAGGTAATTCCCTTGTTGGCTAGGAAGGATCTCACTTTCTTGTTATCAAATTCTCGACCTTTATCAGACCTTATGATATTTGGTAGACTAGCTCTGGAAAATATTTTCCTCAGTGCTTTAATGACAGCATCTGGTGTTATTATTAAGGGGTTCCACCCATAAAAAAGCGTGTAAATGCATTGATAGCGATTAGCAAGTATTTGACTCCATCATTGTCTGAGGCTATGTTAGATACATCAGCCAAGCCTATGTCCCAGCGTGAATCCAAACCTGTAGATACCACTCTGTTGCGTTTGAACTTGTATCTCAATGGACGTTGTCGAGAATAAGCATCTTGATTAGCTAACCACTTCCTGATGCGATGTAGACCTATATCAAATTTTCCTTCCCTCTTCACGGTGTAATGTAATTTTGAGGGGCCTTAAAAGGAAGCTCCCATCCTTCAGCTGGCATGATTACGTGTTACATGCGGTATGATGATAGAAAACCCATATTTATATGCTAACACTAGAGGTACTTTGTAAGTCAGTGTCACATACATGCCGTGTCACATTTGTGGCATTTTTTGCCTTTTTGCATAATGCCATCACAATTGTTCACTCATATCACGGAGTAATGTCACACATGGAACCTAATCAGTTATGTAAACAAATGGCCATCCAAGGCTGACGTCATCCCCGCAAAGTATCCCACCAAGTGGAAACATGATGGCTTTGCCTATGCTACACCCTGTAACACAGACATCCTAATATAGACACATACCCAAGGCAATATACGTACGCGCGAGAAATCTATTCTGACATGATAAAAAAAATGTTCATTGTGTCAGGCCCTTTGACGAATTTGACAAAGAAGACGAAAAACGGGACATGATTGTTATGCATATATAGTGATTGTGAAGTTCAGTTTTTGCCGCTAGTATCTGTCTGTGATCTTGCCCACTTGGACCAGAAAGTTGCCAAACTTGGGTATATCACTGTCTGAAACAATCCAACGTCAAATTTGATCGGCTAATTGTTCAAATTCTACATTGATTGATCAACTTTGTATCATTTGAATTGTTGTTTATTGTCTTCATCATACCAGCAATGCTCCAAATATCAGTCTGGTGACCAGGAAGAGATAGTGATGTGTTCTTGCTGCTAAAGGGGAGAGAAGCGTGACGCCAGACGCACCTCCAACTCTCAGACCAACCATCCGAGCACCGTTCATCTGGTTCATCTGGTTTATTTCCTAAGGTCTTCTCACTATAACTGTGAACACTTGTGTTCCACAATATGATTATACAGTTATCAGTTATCATACCAGACTGCAGTACATGAAATCATACCTCTTTCACCACAGGTTTCTTGTGGTGTTGTTGGAAAGTAATGTCTCACTGTTGACCTAGCCTCATTGTACTACAGGTCGTGTTTCAGCAAGCACACTATGTCGATGCTGTGGTTGTACACGATGATTCCCTGACCAACAAAGGCAATTCAGTACATAATGTCCATATTGTATTACTTTGTGCGCCAATTATTTGTTCAACAACGATTTGTGTTAATGAAGAATAGCGCAATTTAATGTTCAGGATGCATGTATATGAGCAGAGATGCAGTGACCTGAAGCGCGGGGCCCCTTTCACAAAGCTTTCTGTCAGGTTAGATATTGTTTGGTTTTGTCTTGGGGCTGTACTTAATAAGTGAGTTCGAATATTCTTATAACAGAATGTAATATGACAGTGAGGTTCTCCACTAATTGATTTTTTACGTTTTTTATGAATGTTTTATTAACATTTCCACACTTTTTGGTGCTCAAGTTGCAGTAGTGCGGTTGTGTTATTAAGTGTGCGTAATGAGCGTTCATGACATCCCGTGCATTTACAATCGAAATTGATACCATACTGATTGTCAAGTTCCAGGACTTCATGTAGTCACGGTAGACTGACAATTAGCTCACATCATTAGTGAACTAAAAAAAACCCAAGGACATGTTCCAGTAACTTGTGTTAGCCACAAAGATCACACAAGGTCGTGATTTGTAAATCGCGTTCGGTTGCTGTGACCAACTGCACTATAACTGAAGCGATCACTAGCCGGTCGGAGAAAAGTAATGAAACATTGTCAATGCTACATCCAATTCAAAAGGTCGCGGGTTGTTAAAGTTTCGCAATCAAGCAATGTTCGTTCGAGAAATTCATGTTTCGATATACTTACATTTATCAACATCTGTAATTAGTGAGGAAATGGATATTAAACAAAATTATTATCTTTGGTTACGTAGCTAGGATTAGCCATAATTGGCTGTTTTCTTTTCTGAAATGATCGCAAACGGTGGAACTGCCCCTGTCATTGCTTCACGAACATACAGGAACATTACATCAACATATGATGTTGTCAAACATCCGGACTGCTTTTGGTGACATTGAACATAGGACTTGGCATGGAAACATATTCTGCATGATTCCGAATCTGATACGATAAAGAGTACCTCTCTTCACTGTGCATCGATTACTTGCAACTGCAGATTTAAAAATTCTCAACAAAAACCAGTCCTGTGAATTTGTCGTGACCCTGTTTGTGAACGGTCTACTCAAAATCACAGAACACTGTCAAAATGGGAAGATACCCTGCGCTACTAGCGTAATCGCCTACTTTAACAATCTACAGCTCCTGACGGGTAAACCCGAATGCGACGTCGGCAGTGAACAATCGAACCTGGATCAAACAATCCAGTGATCAGCCCTATCATCATTGAGCCCTGTTGTTCGGGTACAATCCCAAGTCTCTAATCATCTGGACCCAACAAGTATCAGTATTTAAGTTGGAATGAGTCCACAATTTGGCAACATGCTGACAAGACACCAGTCAGCATTCTGGAATGTCTTCATCGAGTACAAGAATGTATCATTTTCCTGACCAGATGGAACGTAGTCAATGGACGTTATATACATAATCATCTGGACAAACAGCGAACATCTGGACCAGCAGCGTGTATCTGGACCAAGAACCACCCATCAAGATATCAGGAGGACTATGATGCATTATGATGCAAGTTTGGATAAGAGATACTCACGACACCATCGCTTAGGGTTGGCTACAAGTTACAACCTTGCCTTACAGTTGCAATAGTGTGACATCAGTCACAAAAACTGAATGGATACGATGATTTGGTTCTAATGTGGAACTCCTGTCTATCGTCAGACCCTAAGGTATGTGCCTCGCCTTACGACAATATTAGTTGCTCGTTGTTTTGAAAGGGTGCAGGGGAATGTAAAACGGCCTTCAGGCGGCATATTTAAGTCTGACAACCACATGTTGTTAAAATTTTAAAAGTTGTCAAACTCGCACTTTCACGCGTCAAACACATGTTGTCAAACTTTCGTATCGTTTGAGCGCCATGTCTCTAATGGCGTGGTCTCGTGACAATTTCGTTGACTGCGATTGGTCGTTTCTGAACTACACGAGTTTGACAACACTTCACACGTCAAACTCGAGTTTGACACCACAGAAAGTTTGATGGAAAAGTTGGTGAGAATAGAAACATATTCTATTTCTCGACAACGTTTTGACAACTCTGAAAATGTTGTTGGTGGCAAGTTGTTGGAATGTTCACACTCTCAAACTCGAGTTTCACACTTTCATTCATGGGCAGAATGAGACGCAAAACATTTCTGCTCGAGATTTCCTGAATGATCACAAAGGAAGATAACAAAGGATGGCATAGTTTATGATGAAAATGGTCGAATTGGAGGTTTTGTTAAACGACAAGTGAAATACAGGAAAAATTATGTTTAGATATATTTAGTGACACAAACAAATAAGAAATTATAGCAACCAGTTTACTACTCCTCAATATTGCATAGGCCGATTCAAAATTTCGAAGCGATCAACCGTTTGCCAGCTACATTCCAGCCACGTGGATTGTGTCAAGTGACAGATTTGACACCCTGGCAAATCCGCCTACAAGATTTCGTATGATTCTGTTTTTGGCCAATCAGATTCGACAAATCTATCTTAAAGGTCACGTGCAACAACTTTGCAAATTTTGATACCTTTCGGTATGGACTTACAGAGACCACAGCATCTAAAATGCAAATTCAGCTTATATAGTTGAAAATAACTCGATGAAAATACGCCCTGAAATTGCAGTGCAAACGATCCACAAAAGTGGTTCCACCAATTGTGCTGCGCCCACAGCGCCAACGCAGTGATTTGGTTCGCTGGATTTGACCCGCGAAGGCGACTCGTACGAACACAGCAAGTGATGCGTGCAAGGATTATAGCTACTGTCGAAGTTGGAGAACAGAGGTGTTTCTTGTGAGAACAAGTATCTTGGATCTGCAGTAATAAACAGGAACTGGTCCCATGCATGCAGATTTGCCAACCAAGTCTTCAAATAAGTGTAGCATTAGAAATACTAATGTCATTGCCAAAATTGCTCAGTTTGAAAACTGAAATGTTTTACTACATTTTCATGTAAACATTGAAACATTTGTTGATTGCGACAAGCTGTCTCTGTCACTGACAAAACTGTTTAATTGGCACCTCTGTGTGTGCTTGCCTGTCTGCTAATGACAATATGCACACAACTTCAGTCACTGATCACATGCAATTTGAACTTAACACCTATTAGGCAATACACCATAAACAGAATACATTGATTTATGGCTCGTGCACCTGGATTTTGTCGCATTATGAATTACACAGACTTTCAGGTGTGATATATGTACACATGCATCCTCGATATCTCCAGGGTATACGTTCCGGTAAGTCTCCACTATACCCTGGATACATGTACGGGTCCGCCCCATAATTTTATTACATCCCTTTTCTGGCTCCGCATTCTCACAGTAGCCGAACAGATACATTACAACTGAGCGTGCGAGTTTCAAGAGTTTTGGGGGAAATTTTTCAGTCAAATTGACAGGTCCAAAATTAAATTTTATACACACACATATATATATATATAAATAAAGTTTAATCGGTTACATAATTAATAAAGCGGAAGTGAGTTGTGATGGCTACGCTTTGAGTAAAAAGCTGTCTAAGAAAAAAGCTGTCTAGGAGATGTAATAAATTTATCGGACTGAGCCGTACATGCATCCATGATATAGTGGAGATCTATCGGAACGTATGACCTGGAGATATCGAGGATGCTACGTGTAGCGGGGTAAGGGGTGGTGCTTAATGATAACAAACACCTGTTGGTGTGTGAGTTGTAACTTGCAGCCACAATTTATTAATACATAGTCTGTTTGGGTCTCACTCTGTAACATGATAATAAGAATATTCTATACGTTATATCACTTATATACTAACATAGTTGATGACACATAACATTTACTGATAATGGTACCTGTCACAATGTATCCAATGTTTAAATTCCAAATGGGTAGAAACATAAGTAATAGACACATGCAGGTCACGGAAAAGGATATTATATATACAGTGCATGTACTATGACATGAAACACACCGGCATCAAGTTATCACAATATAAATCATGATAGGATACACATGGAATATATATACACACTGCAAGGATAAAATAGCTAATAAATATATGGTAGTCAAGTGGTGAAGCAGTGTCTACCTTAGAGTATATTCTTGCTGCACGCCCCATCTATAAATAACCATAATCATATTATTCTAACCCATTCTTATCATAACAAAACGTATATTATTACATAATTATTATTAACAAACCTACATAATACCTATATACATAGATCTTACAGAAGTTGCCTTCAACTTCGGCTCACGATATGGGTGTATCTTTAGCCCGTTACCGTATGAGAATTGGTTCATTTTGTCAAGCAAACAAGGCTGGAAGAACTATGCACGGCATACATATCGACCCTGGAGCCGTATCGTTAAGTTTGAAGCTGCAACTACTTCTCGGCGTCCTCCTTGTTGTTTGTGGCCCTCAGACACGACAGCAGACCCTCAATTCAGAACAGAATGGCTCACACGGTCTTGGTTCATCAGATAAGGACACAAACGGTGTATTAGAAGCTCTCAAAGGCATGAAAGGTGAGATGAATAAAAATGAGACACTCTCCTCGAAAGCTGACAACATGGTCGCCCAATCCCACGTGCAACTTGACTCGCTGAAGGCTGAAAATAGAGAGTTGGAAGACAGACTTATAGCCCTGGAAGATTAACTAGAGGATATAGAATCAAGAAATAGACGAAATAATCTAATATTTCACGGTCTGGAGGGGTCACAAGGTGAGACTTGGTCCGAGTCTGAAGATAAAGTTCGTTCTTTCATGGTTGAAACTTTAAACATGTGTAATGGCGAGGTAAACAGTATAATTATAAAGAGGGCTCATCGTCTGAAACAAGCAGTCTCCAATCACTGCAACGTTTATGCTCTCAAAGGACAAAAGCAGGGTCTTTATGAAATCTCGAGAAATATTATCAAAGTCAAGTGTTCACCGTATTTCAGAGGATTTCACGCGCAGGGTGCGTGAAGATCGACGATCCCTTTCTCCCTTGGTTCATTTGTGCACGAAAAGCAAATCTTCATGTGAAAATGAGACTCGATAAACTTATTGTGGATGGCGTTACGTTTATCTATGATCGTGTGAAACAGGATATTGCTCAAATTGCTGGTAAACCCTTTGATTTTGCTCAAGCAGCAACACCGCCACAAGAAACCCCAGTGTCAACTAACGCACGTGGATCCTTGTTTACCTCGCAAACCGGAAGTACACCCCCAAGGGAGACCACTCCAATCTCAAACGACTGAAGTGGAGGCCAAGGCTCGACTGTAAGTGATGAACATGATAAACTTTCTATACTGTCGTGGAATATTGAAGGTTTAAATAAGCACTGTGAAGGAAACCTAACCTTTAAACGTTTCTGTGGAACATTTGACATTGTTGGTTTTCTGGAATCTTTCGCACGTAATGTAGACGACTTCAAAGACTTACCAGGTTATCATGTTATAAACAGTGTACGACAGAAGGTCCATCGTCTTGGACGGTATAGTGGTGGAGTTACGGTGCTAATTAAGCAACATCTGGTGAGGTTTGGCTACATCCGTAGATTGTATAGCGAATTTGAGAACTGCGTTGTCTTGTTGTTTCAAACTTTACTCCTTAACTGGGAAAATGATATTGTCATTTTTGCTTACCTTTCTCCTGAAAACTCGCCGATGTACAAGCAGACTGACAATGGTGGTATGTCTATACTTGAGGACTATTTAAATGTCATCGTTTCAGAACATCTAAATAAATATATATTGCTATGTGGAGACTTAAATGCTCGTATCAAGGATGTTTTGGACTATATTCCAGATGATACTTTGGATTTTATGTATGATTCTTCTGATTGCCCTAGCGACATGTTTGATATGCCTTGGTCATCTAAGGACACACGTGCCCACAATAATTATGGCATCAAGTTAGTTGAATTGTGCCGGACACTTGGCATTCATACATTAAATGGTAGGCGCTCTAATGACACAGCAGGAGAATTTACTTGTATTCCACATAACGGTTGCAGTGTAGTGGATTATATGATAGCATGATCATCTCTCTTCCCACATATTACAGACTTTGGAGTGGGCACTTATGACATCGCATGTCACTTTCCAGTTAGTTGCTGTCTGGATAGTATTAATGATAACGTGGTCCAAACTGGTTATTCTATAAATACTTCACCATCCAATCCACATGGAAGTACAGGACAAATTAACAAGTGGGTAAAATACTTATGGAGTAAAGATACAAATAACATTTTTCTAACAAATCTGACAAACCTGTTGCATAATTCCCATGACACGTTATCAGATTTGATAAATGAGAATACGGAAACTTCACTATCACTTCTTACAGACATAATTCAAAAGGCTGCTGACCACACTAAGGCAACATATGGTGGTATACCTGCAATGAAGATGAAAACACAACCCCCATAGTTGGACAATGAACTTGAAATTTTAAAACATCAGACATATTCAGCTCTTAGAGCCCACAGAGATAAGAACACTGACATCAGCATTTACAAGAAATACAAAGCTCTGTTTAAAGATATTTTCGCTAAGGAGAAAGAACAGTATTTGTGTAAACAAAAAGAAGAGTTAGTATCTGCAAGAAATGACCAAAAACAGTTTTGGAAAATAATTAAGCAAAATAGAAAAGCATTCATCCCTGAAACCATAACAGATGACCGGTGGGTAAAACATTTTACAACACTTCTCTGTTTCGACACTGTTAACCCTCTATACGAAGCTAGTCTTTACACATATTGCACCACTGATGACACGGATTATAACACACAACTACTCAACAGTCAAATCACTGAACAGGAAGTTTTATTAAGCCATTCAAATCTTCCCACTAACAAAGCTCTATTATTTTATGGTATACCTCGTGAGTTTTTGAAGACTGCTAAATACAATATTGTCCCATACTTGACAAATATCTTTAACAATATATTGCAGAATGGCATATTTCCTAAACGTTGGGGTAACAATATTATTTGTCCATTATTTAAATCTGGAAGCAAACAAGACACAAACAATTATAGAGGTACTTCCATTATTGATACAGTATGTAAAATATTTACTGCTATCTTGAACAAAAGACTACAGAAATGGTGTGATTTAAAACAAAAAATAAATGAATCTCAGGCCGGTTTCAGAGCCAACTACTCAACTACTGATCACATTTTTGCATTACAGGCAATCATCCAAAAATATGCACGTAAGAAAAAAGGGCGGTTTTATTGCCTTTTCATACATTTTTCTAAGGCCTTCGATAAAATAAGACACGATGTACTTTTAAGATCCCTTCATGATGTTGGTGTAACCAGCAAATATTACAACTTTATTGTTTCCATGTACTCTCAACTTTCATACTGTGTAAGAACAAACTGTGGACTGTCATCATGCTTCACCAGTAATGTGGGTACCCGTCAGGGGTGCATACTAAGTCCACAATTGTTTATTATTTTTATAATAAACTGGAATGCAAGCTAATTTCAAGAAGACTAAAGTTATAGTTTTGAGAAGTGGCGGTCCTCTACGATCATACGAGAAGTTGTTTTACAAGGGCCAACACATTGAATCTGTCTCTTTTTATAGATACCTGGGTATTGTTTTCACACCCAAGCTTGTGTGGAGTAAAGCACAACTATTTTTATCATCAACAAAGCAATATTATCATTATTTAGTTTTCAGAGGAAAATTAGTAACGTAGCTGGTTGTGATTTATTTAGGATTTTTGACTCAAAGATTGTACCTATACTCTGTTATGGAGCAGGGATCTGGGGCACTGAATATTGTAAAGTTATTGAGGCTGTATATCCCAAGTTTTGTAAACAGTACTTAAGAGTAAACAAATCTACGTTTAATGGGATTGTCTTGGGTGAGTGTGGCAGACTCACTCTCCAGTATGTTTATCTCCTGCGTGTTATTAGATACTGGTGTCGTCTCATACACCTACCTGAACATAGGTTGCCACGTCAATGAAACTGGCCTCATCACATGGGTTTCTAAGGAGAAACAAATATTACTCATGTATAGATTTGTTATGCCTGGTTTTATCAAGAACTCGGAAATGTTGGTATGTTCATTTCTCTTTTTAAACAAAGATTGAAGGATAATCTAAAACAGTCATGGTACTCATCAATACAGGATTCTTCGAAATGCTTTTATTATAAGCACTATAAGTCTTTGTTGAATGTTGAAAAATAGTTGTGTTCTGACATTCCAGTGTATCTAAGGGAGACCCTATCAAGCTTTAGATGTAGCAACGTTAAGATAGCAATAGAAACTGGTAGATTTGGAAATATTGAACTAAGAGACAGACTCTGTATTACTGTAAATCAAAAGGGTTGGACTATATTGAAAACGAATGGTATGTCATATTTATGTGTAGTTGTTATAAAGATTTAAGAGCCAAACACATTGCTAAATATATACAAGAACCCTATACTGTACACACCATGGTAAATCTGCTCCAAAATGAACATTATGATGTTATGTATAACATCGGTTTGTTTTTGTACCGCGTTAACAATATTATAAAATGTAGGAACAAATGAGCGCTATATATACATCCTAAAACATGCACATGTGAAATCTGTAAACTATTATCTGCATGTATTATGGCCCAGTGGCCTCCTTACTGAATAAACTGTCTGTCTGTCTAAGATTCTTACAGCACAACATTATCTGCACTGGAAATACATATAATAAACAGTTATTTAAATGATATACCTGAATCGGTACAAACATTACATGCATCACCAACCTGGAAATACATATAATAAACAGTTATTAAAATAATATACCTGAATCGGAACAAACATTACATTCATCACCAACCTGTGCAAAACTAGGCCGACAAAGATGGCTGCTGAGTTGGTACACATGCTTGTGTGTCACCCGATCACATAAATTATTACAGGTATTAACTTATAATGATTCTGATTCAACACACATGAACATCATGCCTATAAACACACGTTGACTAAAACTACACAAGCATACCTTCACATCACACATTAATAATGTAACCTAGGCATGAATGATATTTATAATATAACCATATTTACAAAATATTACATCCTACATAAAATATTTATAATAACGTTTCCTTACCTGAAACACGGAGAAGTTGTAGCCAGACAATAATGGACAGCAGAAATTAGCCGTCCGTCAGATAAGGAGAAATGTCATGAAAAGTGCTTCTCGTACGGCTGTGTGTGGTACAATAAATAGAATGTGCTGCTGTTAGCAAAAAGGAAACATACAACTTTAAACTAACCAATCGGAGATCAAAGAATAGCTTGCACTATGTGAGTTGTGAAACAAGCTAGAGACAAATGTCTTACATACTATAAACAAATTACTCCAATAAAATACAGTACGATATATGTGGAGTGCAAAAAACTGCATCCATTTTGTGCCGGATGACTGGATCGGACGGAAACCGTTGCAAACTCAGAGTTTCGGTTTCAAGTTCTGCTTTGTACTTGGACGAAAGAGAGTTTCCAGTCACGCAGAAGTTCCCCATCTCAGTATTTATTGATTGGATCGAACAGAAATGCACAGAGCATGTATTTACAAAACCCAACATATCTATATCCAGTATTTTTGGATAACAACTTCTTCTACTGTATATGATACGACGTTTCGGTATGTATTATATCGTTATCACTCTTGCTTGACAGCGGTATATGAATCCATACCGAAACGTCGCATCATATACAATGAGAGAAGTTGAAGTTGTTATCCATAAAAAAACGTACTTTCGTATTACTCAACATACGTCTGAAATATCAATCAAACAAGTCATCTCTATATACACACAATGAGCTTTCCACGTATCGGCAAATGAACGAACCAATGAAAAGTCATCGTTACGCCAGAAAGCACATCCACTCGCTCTGATAATGACCGGGTTCGGTCTCCCGGCTGCTTCGTTTCAAGGGAGAACCCAAGTACAAAATATTGCACTTTTGAATAGCGATTGTACGCTAATAATTTTGTTTATTTGCTTTTCCACAATCACCATTGTGTATTATATGTCATGAATAAATGATAATTATGCTTTAATTAAGTTTGACGTTTTGGTTGCGTGGGACCTTTAAGGGTAATGATGTGTCGTTTGGCGGTGTCCAGTATATCTTTATGCCTGTGCACCCATATCCCGAAAATATATGAAGCCTCGTGCCAGATGCAGGTGTAACAGGAAAAATCCAACCCTTACAAATTCGTCCCAGATATCCTTTTGTCAACGTTGCAACACCCAAACCCCCCAGGCCACTCTTGCCAATGCAGACACTGCATAAATCAGAATGAAATACCTTGGAATGTTATTGCTCACCTTCAATAGTCAAATTCCTACTGTATGAGACATGAAGATCCACTCACGTTGTCTGCTAGGATCAACAAAACATAGCTCGACAAACACCTTTGTCAACGACCAGTGCGACTACGCCTGTCCTACATTCCCTTTATGATGTACGCTGTTACCCCCAACTCGTGTGTTACCTCAAGATTTGTGATGGCCACATGACATGATCCCAAGCATGCGCAAAAAATCACCAAAGCGCCTGTCGCTTGTGTTTGTCGTCTGAACTAGGTTGCCTTCAAATGCTGGTATTGTGAACAATAAGGTGTTGCAAGTGAAACGATGTATGTGCACGCATTTCACAGAAAAGGGAAAACATGTGTGGCCTTGAGCAAAAAGAAACGTTTGCTTATAATCACTTACTATACTCTATTCAGTATCCGCTTAACAGAACATAGTGCATATTACAATAATGCGAGGCTGCAAAAGGTTCAACAATTTCACCAATCACCAATTCAAAAATGACGTGTGTATGTGAAAGGAAGTCAGTCAGTGAACTTACCAGTTCATGTATGTATTATGTATTCATAATTCAATGATCCAATCCTGTGTATGATGTATGGTCGATGTCAGGGATAACGTCTTTAACCGATCTTCATTATTGACATGTGTGATAATGAACCTACATTCTTCTCTGGCTTCGATTACTTTCAGTTTTCTCGAAGAAATGAATAAAAGATAATCCAAACATGTTCATGCAGGGTTAATGTTTCAATGTCTACATAAACCGATATCATGAAAGATTTCAATACAATCGTTGATATTTAAGAATAGCATCCACGAACATCAAGTCTGCATGTTTTTCTTTATTCGTTTATTGATGCACAACAACTCGAGAGTGGTCTGTGTTTGTTCCCATGTGAGGCGAAACACATCCGCGGTACAAGTATACATATAACCACAAATGGTGACAACAACAATTAGGAACAAAAGATAACAAAACAATAAGACAACATTGAAAACTGGTTGGATGTTCTTTCTTATGAAAGAAGATACGTGTTTTAACACTGGAATCACATTCTCTCACGTCTCTCATTCTATGTGAAGCACCATGTTACTAAATGTGTATTACTTACAATAAATATTCATCGGTACAGAAAGGACACACGCGTGCTATATCTCTATCAAATAGTGTTGCAGATTTGATACTTACGAGCAATTATTTGCCATTACAGCTCGTTTGATAGCTTATCAAGAGAACACACTGCACAATAATGTGTGCGTCTAAGAGCTGGGAAGATCTGTGAATCAGATGATTTTCATTAGCGGCCAAGGGGTAGCTAATCTGATAAACCTGTGGTTAGATCACTGGTATTTCTGGAAATGGTTTCAGGAAGCAGCAATCCTTCCATGTTTCACTTTGATTATTGTCCAGGGCCTAGATTTTCGAAGCTCTCTCAGCGCTAAGATACTCGCAAGTGTCATATAATTTATTAACATTAACTATGTTAGCACTAAGAGGGCTTCGAAAATCTAGGCCCTGAACCTTTGTCTCCGTATTGGTTTGAGGGTTGCAGAAAAACAGTTGCAAAGTCTGCTGGTTTGGCACCTACGAATCATACTGCAGGAAAAATACGCTTTTGTATAAGAATCAGTCACTGGTATTCTTATAATAAGTATTAGCCATCAGTTCATCACAATGGGAGTTCTGGTAGTTTCGATAACATGTCCGACGCCTCGTGTGCTTCAGATTAGCGCCAAACGGTTCAACGATTCAAATATATTTCGGCTTGCTTTTGTCTTTCATTTATTTCATGTATGGATTTTCTGAGTCTTTTGGATACTTTTCTATCGAATCTTGCATATTTTGATTTGTTTGTTCGATGAAGATTACTTCCTGTGTTGATTGTGGTTTTGCCCATGGCTGTAGCTCACCGGAACCAAACAATATGAAAACCAGGGCCGATAGACCTGCTATTGTAGCAGTGACGTAGAAAGCTAGCTGCCATTCCTGTCGGGTACCCTGAAATAGAAACACGCCATCCGTATCACTGCACATGTGGAACATTTTAAAATAGTATGTGTAACTTTTCATATGCGATGTCTACGTGTAATCAAAACAAAATGTTAGGCGTATGCATGTTCAGGAGATAACAGAATTCATCAGAAAGTAACGGAGATTGTCTTTGATTGTGCTTTATTACATCACTATCTGACATAAGGCATTAGTAATACCCCGTTACCAACTTATATATGCCACTAAAGAACCTCGTGATTAATATCATTGCTACTGATGTCGCTTTCCAACTAACAGATACTATACAATTATGCATGTTGGGGTAAAATGATATGCTGGATCTTTTTGTTTTGAATGAATCAAATGTTAAAATGTTTCCAGTTTTAATTTTTGAAGGAAAAGAAGAGTATATATTTTCAATTTTGAGATATCGCCAAACAGAAAATATTAAAAGTGGGCCCACATTTCTGCTTACTCTGATGCTGTCAGACTTGTTCGTGAGGTCGATTTTCATTCTTTTGGATAACAACCGTTAACATCCTTTTAAATGATATGATTTGTAGTTTATAGGGAAAAAGGTAATTGAGCCCACATTTCTGTGCTAACGTTAATATGCACAGTTTGGTTGAGGTCATATATACAAAGACAATGAAATTGCCCAGTCTTCGTGTGTCATATACTGGTTGTTTCAACATCAAATAATAATATTCACAAAAACAAATGTTGGTCCACACCCGACACCCTGTAACAACCAGCTGGTAAGTGATAAAAAATTCAGCATCATTTAGAAACTAACGATCGTAAAGCAACTTGCTGCAATTCATGTGCAAGGAAATGACAGACGGGGTCCGGGGTAGAATAGGCCTTTGGCAACTCATGCTTGCCATAAAAGGCCACTATGTCTGTCGTAACAGGCGACTAACGGGATCGGGTTGTCAGGCTCGCTGACTTGTTTGACACAGACAGATAGATACTAATGCTGTTGATTACTGGATTGTCTGGTCAATACTCGATTCTTTACAGACCGTCGCCATATAGCTGAATATTGCTGAGTGTGGCGTAAAACTAAACTCACTCATTCATATTGATTGTCATGTTGAGGTACTCATGAGTAAATGTGACTTACATTTGGTGTTAGCACTGACACAACAAACGGGGCAACTATTCCTGGCAAGGAGCTTATGGCGTTGCCTACACCGGACAGCGTCCCTGCGTACTGCAGCGCGATGTCGCCGTAGTTGATGACGTAGGAGCTAAAGCCGAAGCCCATGAAACCGAGAGTCAGACACATGAACGATACACCGAATGCAACTTGACCCTGCTTCGCCTGAGCCAGGACTACCATAAAGATCCCGGGGAATACTGTTCCTGGATACAGAGTACTCAAGTCAGAGGGTTGAATCTAACGCCACAGAGAATAGTATGGTTTCAAGTACGAGGATGCTAAACTTTGGATCCAAAATCCATCAATTCAACATGCTTGTAATCAACTAGAAGGTAACGCCATATGCCAGATTTATAATCCAGACAGGAATTACATGTATTTGTGGTTTCATGGAAGATAATAACAATGTATAACATCGAAGATTAGGAATCAACAAATACTTAATTAATGAAATCAATGTGTTAAGAAAGAAGTTTAGAAACAGACAACAATGCGTTGGACCAGAATTAAGAGCTAAATGCGACAAAATAGTCAGTGTCTGAATTCACTCTCTACCTACCTAAAACATTTACAATTTTCCTGAACACTCCAACACTGAAGATCTTCCTGGAGATAAAGAAGTCGCACATGTGGCCACCAGCAAACACGATTACACCCATGCATATGATTGGCAGCATTGAATATAAACCGTTCTGGAAAGCAAAACCGCATGAATAAAATGTCGAGTTAGAAGTCTCAAAGGAAAATGCATGCTTGTGTGTGTGTGATTGTGTGCTTGTGTGTGTCTGTGTTTGTGTCTGTGTGTATGTCCATGTCTGATGGATGCAAGCATACTGGACGTTAATGTGAGTTGTTGAATTATTCACCCTTATCGCAAATACTAACTGCTGTTGCAAGGTCCAGAGAGTTATCTGCACTCTTTGCAGCGTGCAACTTGATTCCAACACAAAACAAGCAAAAACAAAAATAACATACTGTTGTTCAAAGATTCGACACACACCAATATGAAATCAAGATTCGAAATCCATCTTGCAACTCACAGCTTTGATGTCGAGCTTTAAGATCTCATTGAAGTAAGTGGGCGCTTGAGTTAGTAGCATGTAGAGAACGAAGTTGGCAAGAAAATGAGTAGTGATAACGGCAAACACGGGTCTTGATGTGAACATTTGTCTCCACGGTGTTGTTCGAACCTAGAATCAACAATAACATCTGGTGAAAAATCTGTCAGAAGTAGGTTTGTCTTAGTGTTAAGTCTTTATGGTTGTTACCTGACAATGAGCGAAATAATGAGTGAGTGTGGTTTTAGCAATAGTCCAGCAATATCAAGGTGGCGGACAACAGAGATGGACTTCAAACATCGAGAAAATGTGGGGAATCGAACCCAAGTCTTTCAATCCTTTCAATCTTCAAAAAAGAAACTTTTGTATCCGTCTCTAGAACCTGTTTGAAGATACACAGATACAAGGTGTATTTTGGTCAAAATCGAGAAAAGGCATGACTTTGTTACAGCTTTCATATACGTGCTTTCTAATTTGCAGATAATCGTTTTGTGTGCCGTGCGACCTTGAACAAAATGCCTATTATAATGAATATTGCTACCTTATTCAGAAAGTAGTACCTCTGTATGACGTCTTCCCAGAGCAGTACCAACCTAATGCGTTCACCTCCTCAATAACAAGAGGTGCAATCGGCTTAATGAACTTTAAGCCGGTTTCAACCATATAGAGTCTCCACACGAAACAAACAATACTTTTATAGTGAAAAGCAATGTCATTAGCGAATGACTTTCAAAAACACCGTAAAGTTGGACAAGGCCATGACAAGAAATTTACGGAAATTGTTCATTAACTCACTCTTTTCATGGACACCCGGTGCCTGAGACTTGCTTCAATGTAATCTACTTCCGCTGATGATATACCCGGGGTTTGAGATGGGGAGTTTCGAGCAACAAAAATCCACAACATGCTCCATATAGCCGATGCGCCACCTGGTGTTGAAAATTAGTACCACAATACTCTGACGGATAGAGTAACAATCGTATCAATCAATTTGGTGCAGATAGATGGTGCAGCTGAGGAATGTGTGCAACAATTTTGTCATAAAACAACAGAAAAACGCTAGACCCAAAAATCTTCTTTTCAACGTGGTTGAAACAAATGATTTGTAATAGTGATGCAGTCGGGTCAAAATTGTGTGAACCAAATTTAAAACTATATCGATGACCTTCAGTCAAGTAAAAGATAAAAAATGAATCATTTGGCTGTCAGGGGAAACAGTATTTATCATCGGTAACTGCTGGGAAATCTAGTCTTCAACGAGACACGCATACAAGTTTAGCTGAATCATTGGCGATACATAAAGTCAGCACATGCAGCCCTTCCTCCCACGCACCACGTTTTGGTAAAGCCAGTATCGCATATTCCTATCAATATCAAGAGTACAGCGGAAGCTGTCAAAACCGGCATCTGTGTAATCCAAGTTGTAAACCGCAGCATAAAATCTCAGTCCCGTCTATGGCTTGCACATTTATAATAAGCTCTACAATCCGACACAATGTCTAAACAGGATTATTTCTTCAGTCCCAATGAGTGCCGGTTTAGACAGCTTCCGCTGTATTTGTTGCATGAGTAACGTCACCGAGTAACGTCCCACATGGAAACTAACCAGTTATATAGAATACAAATGGCCATCCAAGGCTGACGTCGTCACCGCAAAGTATTCCACCAAGAGGAAATACGATGGCATTGCCTATGGTACATCCTGTAACACAGACAACACGATATAGACATTGGGGTTGTTTGCAGGAAATCTATAATAGCATAGACAGAAGTGTGTGCCCAGTTCATTGTGTCAGGTCCTATGAGAAATTTGAAAGAATGATGAAGGATTGGACATAGTCTGTATGTAGGCACATGTTGTTGAAGTTTAGTGTTTTATGAAAATATGCACTTCGTCATAGATATAGCACCCCTTACGTTTTTACTAACAAAACCGAATTTACAGATCTGCTTAGAAAACACATTACACTGTTTAGATGCCCTCGTGTGAGCGTTCAGTCAGAAAATTGACAACATAAGACTGAACAAAACAAATCTGAGCACTAACCGAATGCGTAATTATAGCAAACTAAAATTAACTAAATCACTGTAAAATAAGTATGACTGCCCGGATAATGCATACTTTTGGGAAGCATACAAGTGCAGCTCGGAAAAGGAAGTGTTTGTGGTACTATGATCACATGTGGTGTCGTCTGTTACACTTTGGTGTAGGGTAAGACCCCGAAAATTATTGTTCTACTTTGACTTTCAAATGAGTTGGTGCGATACTTTTGACGAGGTGCATGTTTGAACTCTCGCTTTGACTTTCCCCCAAAAGATATCAGCATTAAAAAACGATGCTGGTAATTTCGAAGTTTGTTGGGGTTATTTTTTTGGTATTAAGGTTATGTAAAATCCGATATTGTTATGGAGTGACGGCTATGTCCTACAAAGTTCAGTTCAAACATCTGTCTAATTTGTATAGCAATCGTCACGATACTGACATATATTTAAGATGGTTTTGTGCAGGTCTCGGACTTGATGGTATATGACATTGGGGTATTCGAGCATACCAAATAGTTTCAAGTTTGTCGTTGAACTCGCCTAGAAGACTTATAGTTAAAAGTCGGCTGTATTCGCTCGGCGGTGCCCACTTGGACCAGAAAGTTGCCAAACTGGGGTATATCACTGTCTGAAATAATCCATCGTCAAACAAGATCAGTTTATGGCTCAAATTCTATACTTCATTAATCAACTTTGAATCATTTGAAATGTTATTCATAGCTTTCAACATACCAGCAGTGCTCCAAATATCAATCTGGTGACCAGGAAGAGATAGTGATGTGTTCTTGCTGCTAAAGGGGAGAGAAGCGTGACGACAGACGCACCTCCAACTCCCAGGCCAACAACCATTCGAGCTCCGTACCTCTGGCTCAGCCACCCGGCGGGTATCTGACCTGCCATGTAACCCCAGAACATAGCACCAAGAAGCAGACCTTGAAGCTGTTTGGACCACCGGAACTCGCCGTCCTAGGGAAATGCTTAGGGTGGTAATTAAGCATACGCATATATTCATAGGTTTTCATTTATTGCCCATCGTTGGGTTATGGATCTATTCGTCTCCTGAACAATTGTCTCCATAACTCACTGATGAAGCATACAACTTTATGGCCTTCTTGTTTATTGCACAGAGCGACATTTTAGTTCGACAGAAAGCTCAAGCTGACTAAAGACAAGCTATGAGAAGTGTGTATGCATGGTATGTTATGACAAGCAGCAAATTAACGTAACATCAGCCTGTGATCGAAAACAAGTGACACATAAATGAATGAAGTGAATTGTGTTAGGTTGAAATCACTTACTGACTTTGACAATACAATAAACGATATTTCATCAC
Source organism: Haliotis asinina (assembly GCF_037392515.1). Lineage (NCBI taxonomy): Eukaryota > Metazoa > Mollusca > Gastropoda > Lepetellida > Haliotidae > Haliotis > Haliotis asinina. The sequence continues at coordinate 45,608,026 of NC_090289.1, forward strand.
GATCGAGTTTGATCGGACAGTAATTTGCAACATGACATGATTTGATATAATTAAAATGGGAATCTCGTGGGTACAGCTCCCTTCTTGTCTAGCGTTTGGACTTTCATGTTCCCTGTGTACAAGGTAAATATGTCTCTTTCAAATGCATCAGATTCGACACGTGATCAGACACGTTGACAGCTATGAATCCAAACCTTCCTTCTTTTCACTTGGAAAACGGAAGAAATGGTATCCGATTCCCAGGCAACACAATACACCAGCGTGCAAGTTACAAACACACGATTTTCATTATTTTAGCGCTTGGTCTCAGGAATCGAGTCACGTGGGTTTCAGTGGAATATGCTTAATTGTGGAAGCTCAGATAATAGAAAGGTAATTAAATAAAAATGTTTTTGCTTTAAAATTCGGGTTCTGGTGACTTTATTATTTACCCAGACAGTTACTGCAAATTTCTAGGATTCTCATTTAACCAGAAGTAGTACTCATTGTTGTTGACTTTGATATGACTAAAGCATATCTTCTATTAATGCCTAAGGTATACACACTATAACAAAGAACAATTTTGTTCAATAATTTTGACATGGTTCCATATTATCTTCTTTCGGCACAGCATCGTGAGCGGTTACGAGTGTCAGCGTAATTTAAGGGACTTGCAAAGTTTGATTATACCAGACTCAGATCGTTTCTTGTGCTGTCGTTGGAAAATAAAACGTCATAGTTGGTCTCATTGTACTGCGGCTCGTGCTTCACCATGCACACTATGGCGATGCTGAGGTTGTACATGAGGACACCCTGTACAACAAAGGCCAGGCAGTACATAATGGCCATTTGGTATCGCTTTGTGCGCCATATTGGAACTGAAAAACAAAAAATGACTTTCCAGTTATTTGTACAACCACGCAATGAGGAATAGAGTAGAATAACACACCTTTATGGTACCGTCAAAAGTGTCAATGGTAAAATGGTGCGGTTGCTGGAAGTTTTGTTTTTACGTTGGAGCTAAAAGATCTGAATTCTTAATCACAAAATCTGAGGAAAAGCAAGGAAGAATGTTTAGCAAAGCTCTGTTTTTATTATCAATGAAATGAATACTTTTGGGTTAAAAGGTATATTTGTCAAAGATGAATTGCTTGTTATTATATTACTGGGTTGTCTGCAGTTGATGTTACTGTACAACAAAGCTATATTGTGATAAAGACTAGCATAGCTACATTGTCTGGATATACATATTGTGTGAGCATTGATGCTTTGACCTGCGATACATAATTGCATCCTTACGTTGCCCTTGTCTCCCACCATTAGCCAGTGTCATACACACAGGTGACTCTTTATGGAAAAGAGGGAAATGTTACCTATGTGTAACAGACCATACATGACAGAACGTTCCTTATACTAACACCGTGGTGCTAGGCATAATATTAGACCTATCTGAAATCTTAAACACAAAATCTGAGGCAAAGCAAGGAAGCATGCTAAGCAGAGCTCTGTTTATATTTTCTGTCAATGAAATGAATAATTGTGGGTTAAAAGGTATATTTGCCAAAGATGGTTTGAATGATATTACATTAATGTTTTTTCTGCAGGTGATGCTACTGTACCACAACGCTATTCTAATAAAGAATAGCATAGCTACATAGTCAAGGTATATATCTTGTATGAGCCTGTGACCTACTTAAGTGTATCCGTACGTTGCCAATGTCTCCTACCCTGAGCCAGTGTCATTTCCATAGGTGTTTCTTTATGGAAAAGAGGGAGATGTTACCTATGTGTAACAGATCGCAACGTAACGTTCCTTATGCTCCGGTCAGCGTAATAGTAGAACTACAATTGTACAGTTAAGTGTACACGTGATGGCTGGATAATTTAAGAAAACTATTGCACAGTTTTTATGATGCTATTACAGAATATGCTTAGTTTTTGCATAAAGTCTCAAGTTGTTTACAGTTAAAGAATTCGTCAAATATTAGCACATTGGGGGTTTTAACAACATGGTTTTGCATATGAGTGTTTTCCGATGATGTTTGCAGAAAGGGTAGAGAAAAATTTAATGAAATAATTATTCATCGCCAGAATCAAACGTGTCTGAGAAGTTTTACATATGAATATTGCAATACAACAACTCTCACTGGCAAATCCTTTGTTCAGCTATGTGCAAGCACGCATTGTACACAGCACGTAAAGGATCCAGTGATTGGTTATAAGTAATGTATCCGACCGTGAGTATATCATGGAGACATTGGAAGTGTTTTGAAAATTGTGAATACAGTAGCTTACTGTTCGGTTTCTGAATTTCTTCCTCCTTGGACGTCATTGCTAGTTAAAATCTTCCCCTGTTAATACATTTATCCGGTACTGTAAATTCTGTTTAATCTGAAATACATTAAAAACAATATTAACATTGATATTTTTACAGGTGTACTAATACATAACCCAAGGATAGTAAATGACGTTATGCAGCAACTGTATCTGTGTATCGTCGATAGCATAAAATCAAAATAGATCAACAGAACATTCCGTTTCGGCACAAGTAACTCGACTGGAACATAGAATTGATATCGAACAGTAAAACAATTCAGTCAACATTTGACCTCAAGACCTTACATTTAACTAGCCGATGAAAGATTTGGAATGCTGTAATCACCAGTTATGGCCAGAGCTATAAACTCGGAAAAGCCTTTTGGTATCCACTGTCTGGAGCCCCTGATAGCAATACTGACAACTGGGATCTCACTTTATCTACCAGCAAGCGTTTCCTAGACACACATTTCCATGTTTACCTTTCAGCAGAGTAGCTAGATAAGCTTTCCAAGACAGAGGTTACAGTAACGACCGACAAACTGACCTGTATGCTGTGTTATTGAACCGGAAAACAAATAAACACACAAACATTTTTTTACAAAATTGTTGAGCACATTTGTCGCACTTAAATCAAAGTATTGCATGCGAAGTTCTTACGAAGACATCAGGAAATCGTAGCAAACATTCTTTAAACATCCGGTTGTCCCATTTACATTCTATTTTTGTTTTCACTTAGTTAATGAAGAAAGCAAATAATACGGGGTCCACAATCTACCACCTACCCACAGTATAATTGCTGTTCATGGCAAAAGCTCACTGGATGTATTCTGCATAATATAGCATAACTACCGAGGGCTCAATATTGCAATGATCAGCACAAACTGCGAGCCTTGGAACAGGAACTGCTACGCCATCGATGTCTGATAGTGCAACTTTTGGATGCCACCCTGTTCATGGTGATGAAAATAATTCTGTTTCTACTGTTTGTGATTAAACGCTGCTATACCATCACCAAGGGATTACTGTGAATGTATCCCGTGAAATATACGTCTTTTATATTAGGTATATTTTCTTAAATTACAGATGTTGCAAAGAAGGCCAGAACACGTGTACTCTTTTTGTCTTTTTGTTTCCTCATGATCGCCCGGTTTTGGGTATTTGTTTTCAAGTAAAATTATGAAACTTGTTTAAATTGTGTATCTTTCATCCATGACATTAAACATTTTCAAGGGTATAAAGAGTATCATTGTCTGCCAACTTCGGTATTAATATTATTCTCAAATATCCATGAATATATAATCAACATTATTTGAAACATCCACGAATTCTTTGTCTTTGAGAGTGATCTATTGCCTTGTGAGGTTGATGTGGCCTCTAGATTTGTTGTCTGTTATTTTGATCATATGGGAATTAAGCTCTCTGTTGAATGAAATGTCCTGAGATGCATGCATTCCTTGTGTCTGTACTTATTCCTCAAATATTCAACGACATCGCCCTACATTTATAACTGTTTGCTTGAATATCAGGTTCCAGTCAATGTATACGTTTGCTCTATGAAGGACTCGTGATGCGACATTGGTAGAATTAATGCATTTCTTTTTAATATTTCTAATAGTATATTATTTTGATTTCATATTTTATTGATCTCTCGTCACTTCAACTTTACATTTTCATAACTGCCAAGATTGCCGAAAACTTGGAATTTCAACCTTTCATGATACTTCGATCATTGTCTCCGTCTGTCTTTTAATAATTTACATAAAAAATCTAAATAGTGAGTTCTATAGTTGTTTCATGTGACCTAAAAAGAAAATTTTAACATAAATAACGACGAAAGAACCACTGTAATTTAAACAGACAAATGTCGGGGGTTTTGGCAAAGAAAACTTGAAATGACTACAATATAATCAAAGGAGGAAAACTCGAAATTTTGCGAATAAACAAACAATGCAAATAACGAGAAAGCTCGAGATAAAACAATATGGTAAAGTACTGCAATGTGGAATCGTTAGATTGTCGGAAAGGGTACCCTGGGGAGAAGCAGTCCACACGTGGCTTCCAGATACAGAAACAATGTTGAGCATGCGTGGTATTGACAAGTGTATCAAATGATTAGTGAACCTAAACTCTCAAGGAGAGTCTTGCTGACCGAACCTGACCTGTGTTCCCCATATCATTCTGCTATTTGTGACAAGCCAGCAGCGGAACAGTTGTGAACTTAGATAGGTTTTCAAAGTTACTTGCAAACCGTCGTTATCATGGTTCGTGCGGGAAAAGACAGTTTCAAATTAATGAAAGGATGTTCAAGTTTGTGTTTCGAGGTGTAATTTTTGCCATCGATACTGAGAAAATGAATGCATGTTCTTGTCTACTAGACTTTCAAAAGTCTCTAGGGTAATAATTCCTTTTAAAGTTTTAATGGAGATGCATAGAGAACGATAAATAACAGATTGGCATCCGTCGTACTCTCCGGTTTAGACAACAAAAGGAAAGAATAAAGGAAATAATAACTATACATCGATACATTCAGCCTTGTGGCATGGCTATTAGACTACGTACGTCTTCGATTTGTCAAGATTATATTTTTCTGAAAAGTCTACCATTGCTTCATTAGCAAAATTTACATGGGCACACCATAATCAACCGTCTCCTTATCAAATGTACTAATTGCGTCTGATGACATAGCCCTTGGTATGCCATCATACTCAGTATGATTCCAAAACTGCTACGATTCGAAAGGTACAGCGCAACGCAAAAGTAAAATCGAAAAAGAATCGAACTATTCAAGCTCTCTGGAATGTTTTGAACGAGTACAAACATGGGTTAATGGTAAAACTGTATCATGTTCCCAACCAGATGGAATACAGTGAATGGACGTGCATTGAAAATCTATATAACTGCAGGGTAACAGCGAAACATCTGGACCAACGGCGGACAAAAGTAAATGGATGAAGTAACACATGAAGAAGGAAGCAAATTGGATAAGACAAACTCACGTTGCAGACACCTTCGCTTTGTCTTGCATCCAGGTTATAAACTTGCTGATGGAATAGTCTGGCACCATCAGACAAAAATCAACTGATTCGTTACTATGGTTAACAAGTCCTTCTTGTGAACTGACTCCTTTCTGTTGTCAGGCCCAAAGGTATGCACTCCACTATACGACAATGTGTCCTTTCACAGGATGCAGTATAAGCATGTCCCAGTAAAACCTAACCCTGAATACATATGTAGCCTCGTGTGAGTCACGTGATAAATCCGCCCTCCGTACAAATTGACATACAGCCCACGCAAACAGATCATTGCTGATATGATTCATGTGTTCTGCGTCCAGGTCGTTGCCTTCAGAAAATACGATGATATGGCACAAAATACCTTTTATCCACAATTAACAGCCGCAACGCTTTCTCATTAATCACCAGAAAAATAACGGAACATTGAAACGTTATTAGGAACACCGAACAAAGGTTTTCTATGCAGACAGAACTTGACTACTTGCCGATAGACAGACAGACTCACATGTTTACGTTTTATCGGATATTTATGTCAACTACTAGTAAACCACTTTCTTGACATAATCCCGTGGTTTTGCATAAATTATAGTCATTGTATTATTATGCACTGTCAACAAGAACGTGATGAACTCATTGTGAATAGAGGTGATGGGTTTCCCAGTGGTTAAAGCGTTCGCTCTTAATGCCAATGACCAGGGTTCGATTGCTCACATTGGTACAATGTTAGAAACTCATTTTAGTGTCATGATATTGATGAAATATTGCTGCATGAAACCATACTCACTCACTAGGAATGAGAGTTTATGCTTCCATATCAACATTCATGTATGCGGACGCTTCGTGGCTATATAATTACTGGTCAGGTTTATATATGATTAGATAAAAAATCCGAACATGTACAAAAGACTCTGCTCTAAAAAATATAGTCATGTTGCTATTGACACAATTTAGACACTGGCCTACGCGGTATGTGTTGCATTAATTTACAAATTGTCAGGAAGACGTTGTGTTAAATGTTTGCAGAATCCCACTGAGCTGATATTAACTCCAATTGGCGCACATACGTCGCTCATCTACTATTACATTGTGAAAATGGACCCCGTACAGGTGAAAAACACTTGTCCCTAACGTCATTGCCGAACAATGTACAGGTATGCAAAAACAGTCACTGGATTGCCTGGTCCAGACTCGATCGTATGCAGACTGTGTTGTACAGGCGTCTTACAGCTGAAATCGACATCATACAGACACATTCTGATCTTTCAGTTAACTTTCAGTTTTGCTTTCATGACAAATAAATTCATTTACTTATAAAGAAAAATATTCTGATTCCCCTTTCGTGAATTGATCACCTTACCGGGGTTGACACTGCGAGCGACCTTTAATTTATTGCCAAGATAGTTTGGAATTATGCTGATGGAATCATTCACCTTAAACGGCATTTCCGTAATCTCGAAACAATGCTAATCGGCCACAGTGGGGTAAGGAGTCAATTACACACAGCTAAAAATACACACTCTGTAGGGTCGATATCGTAGGGTCAAGGGTTCACATGTTACGCGGATAATGCCGATAATAGTTCTGCATAAACATATGCTTATGTCAGCAAACTTATGACCAGTCATAGATTTGTACCACACACATATGCTGCAAATTTGCACACATGATGGATACTACAAATACAGTGAAAGTAATATGGGACGTACACGTTAATCAAAACGAGCAGATGCAAATGTCACAAAACATATAATATATTTGTGCGTTACATATTTGAATGAGCGTGAACATCAACTTGCAGTGTACATTTATCAGCACAAGAGAGTTACTTTTTATCATCAATACAGAATTATGGGACGTTACGTCTTCTACTTCAGGTCCTGTTTCTATTAAACGCTTTGTAGCTTCGTGAGTAGTAACCTTTTCCTATATACAAGGGTGTATAAGCCAGCAGTTCATATTAATGTATGAACAAGCATAGTCATGATAGCATATGTGCTTTACACACACAACGATCATGGTGACATATGTGCTACAGACACAAAGGATCAACGTATTGATGCTTAATATGTACATAGTGTATACACACATAGGCATGCGCCCGAAACACATACACCAACAGCATGGAACTTGACAAAGGCTTATGAATAGATTGCATATAAGACAATTTTTCACAATGCGCATTCAGCAACTTACGTGTGATAGAGATAAACCTTGTCGTTGTCAGTGGCCTTTTCCGGGGTTAAACTCCCCACCTTGGTCGGAGCGTGAGGCAATCTAGCGCTGGTGTACGTTGCTATAGTCCATATCTTAATACAAACACACAAAACATGCCTGGTCACGTGGAAAACAAACACACACCACCGATAAACTGGTTCATATTAGGAACATATCGGGACATGAATATTTTCTGGGTGAGGAGACAAGGTCCGTTGGTGCTATTTAATAAGTGTATCAAATGGAAATGGTTATTTAGTCACAGCATTTGGTTTCGATGTCATATTCTGCTGGTGTATTATTGAAAGCGGCTGGCGTGTCTGTCTGAGTCGTTTTATGGCGATTTTATAACAGTTACAACAGTACACATCTGATGTGAAGTATAATTCATTACATTTTGTAGATGACAACGCGCCACAGTTTTATCAATGGATGCTCCGTCTGTTCCAGGAACGAAGACTTGCATCCCACCGCCAAATAGTTGGACCATGTGGAAGATCACCGCAGGACACTGACTTTTTGCATAGACGAGATAGGCACCTGCATGTTGAAAGGACTCTCTCTGTCGGGTAAATAATGGGAGGACATGAAGGCTGTCGATGTAGCGATTTGCTGTAAGATAATATTGCCTTAAACTACCAGTAGCTATGATCTACCTGTGTAGGACATGTCTTCCTACACCATGATACTAAAGTACTGTCGGATGTAGGAAAAAACATTGTTTTAACACTTATCTCCGTAATCTATGTAGTTGATATATGAAAGTGTGAAATATCTCTTTAAAAAACAATTTCGGCCTAACTACAGTTCCACTGGTAGGGAAATAAAAGATGTTATGAAAGGACTTTAGTGAGGAGAGATTAGTGTAGAAATGAGCAATGTAGACTTTTTCAAAGTCTAAAGTGACTTATTTGGAAAAGACCATGGCTTTATGTAAATAAGAATGTGATGATATTGTATTACAAAGGACACTTTGTAAATGCACATATTTGAAATATTTGCCTCATTACAAACGAGAGCTAACTTAAAAATAATAACTTTCATGCTGAAACAATTAAGGTCGTAGTCTCACTATCCTTGTAGACTGAACCAGGTAGGAGAGGTCGTCTCAAAAGCAAACCCATGACGGGTGTACCAAAAGATGGTTGAGGTCCGGCTCGGGGATAGAGACATCCGCTCATATATAATAATTCCTTTGGGGAATTAAATTGTGGAATTATACGTCATGTCATAACAATTTACAAAGTTCATAATATCCAGTCCTGACAATCTTCGGGTGCTCATGTCACCGATATATTGTATGTCATACCCCAATATGAACTTGATGAAAGAAGGACACGTAATATATTGCTAGATGAGACATATTCAACACATATTAAAACGAAAAAAATATCTTTGAGATGGCCCCTTATGCCAGTAGGCAGTACATGCATTTTATGCCAGCTGAACTGACGGTCCGTCATCGTAGCAGGCTAAGGGACCTAACTGCCATGTGCAATCTGATCTGTTGTATTCAGCAGCTAGTTGTATTTTGTGGAAGTTTTGCCCGATTTTACGAATTAACATGCTTTTCGAAATGTCATATTACGCACTGAATGCAAAGTTAGGCCAAAGTGAGTTATTTCGGCAAATGCTATTAGCAGCCTAAAAGTATTTTTATTTCTATTTCCGACAGAACTTATCTCTGCCAAATGTGTGAACCTGTCGTACGTAACTAGGCTCAAACATTCGTGTCGACGTCTACAACCCAAATGCGTGGCCAGTTCCACAGGTTCCATGCCTGTACAGTGTTGTACCATTGGACACGGGTGTAGTCGTGTCAGGACAGGTCCAAGTTTTAGTCGATATGCTCAAATTTCTGCTTCTCTCAGAGGATTTCTGATGGTTTGGTCCGCAATTCGTCGAAGACTAGGCACCTGTTCTGCTGTGCCCATTGCTGTAACGATTGGGTGACTACGCATGTCTCCACTCATGTTTCGGGCACGTGCACTACGCGGAAATCATTTTCAGCATGCACTTTACATATGTCGTTTTAATTTTTTCATGACAAATGTATACTAACACATTTTGGGATACGGGCAATACACAACAAGCACGACTTGATTAACAGGAATACAACGGAAGAATTGTTGTAATGGCGATTGCTGTCAAAATATATCGAAATGAACAGCTGAAAACATCTATCCGTTTCCTTTTTTGAAGGGTGTCTTTCTTAACTTCATACGATCTGTAATTTCAAATCCAGTTCCCTTGGACAATTTTGGGTTCATGCTATTGTCTGAAGTAATACCGTGGTATTAACTCGACAGCACGGTACTGATGGCATTCAACGAGGTTACAAATCATTTTTGAAGAATTCGATGAACTTGTTCAAAGTGAATGTTTGACATTCGTATCAGGCATAAAGACCACTGGCATGGCGACAGAGGGAAGCACCCCTAGAGTCGTGTATGTACCAAACTACACCTCGTAGTTTCTGATAGGACTATTCTGGAAAGAATGGAAGCTTTTCTTGGAGAGAACTAACTTGTACTCGGCTGCACAATGCAAATGCTGGACATGACAAGTCAGAAGAAGACAGAGCAATCCAGAATTTAAGAATGTGTGTTTATTGAAAGTAATTCAATTCCTGTGCAGGTTGAAAGGTGGGGGGTCTTGATTTATGGGGGTTCAAAAGAGTTCAAAATTATCCAATAACGTGTTTGTTGAAATGTATCTGAGCCAATAAGTTGATAACAGATGACTAAGGTTCTGAAAAATAGTAGTAAACACATTCTTTTTTTAAAGGAATGTTATGTATACCTTCACGATTTGCGATAACATGGTGTGGAGACATACGAGTACAATATATACATACAGTGAATGTGTCCTAAAATTACGATAAAGACCACCTTTAAATACGCTGTCAGTCAGGACGTTGTTCAATTCATCAATTCTCTCAATACAGAAGTGTAGGCCATCGACCCATAACTACAAAAGTTGCACTGGGTGTGGCAAAACATGGTTTGTACAGTATGGATTGATGATTTTAAGATCTTAGATGCATTGCACGGTAAATAAAGCTAGCCAAGTGATTTATAAGGTCTGATATGACGACACAAGGCGTTTGAATTTGGCTTTACTTGGCCTGATACAAACTGGCTGAGCGGGTTAGGCGGCTGATTTTGTGTGCTGGCGATTAGGTGCCTGACTCTGAGGGTGCGGGTTCGAATCCCGAATGGGACTCGACCAAAAAAAGGACTAGAATGTGTATTTCACTGAGAAAGTGAAATCACAAATATGACATACGTTGCATTTGACCACTTTCTAAATGGCATCGTGTAATCAGGACTCGCTTGTTTTAATGCGTATTCTTATTGCAATAAACGACATCAAACACTCTTTAATACATGGTACTTAACTGCTATCACACTTACGGGATAATCACTATTTATAATAATTAGTAATGTATGCGGCAACATACGTAAAACCTCATTTGCCAAAACCCTTGACCGGTTTCTTCAACTGATCTTCACTAAGCACGTGTTGTGCCCGCGTGTACCCGTAGCAGGGATATACTTCCACCTTACCAGGCTAGTTTTGTAATTCTGGCCTCACTTGCACAAAACTATCTTAGCTATACCGCTACAATAATTATAACTCCTTTTCTCCTGCATAGGCGTAAGGCAGTGTTAGCGCTCAGATCAATTTGTGCAAGCGAGGCTAGAATTACAATACTAGCCTATAGGTAGCCTAGTGGTTAAAGCGTCCGCTCGTCAGGTAGAAGATCTGGGTTCGATTCCCCACATGGCTACAATATGTTAAACCCCATTTTTGGCGTCCCATGATATTGCTTGATTATTGATAAAAACCGCGTAAAACTTAACTGACTAAAATAGTCACTTGCTGCCAAAGTCGTTTGGGGTATAGATTTTAGGGTTGCTTCATCAGCACTCTTCGAATCCCACATTGCCAACCAAGTCAAAATTTTGTGTTTGTTAGGATTAAACAGGAAACGTCAGAGAGTAGAAAAAGTGAATGCATAGTAATGTGTCCTTTAAAGAAGTTTGATAAAACTTATGTGGAGTGTGGATTAGAGCCGTGCATTACTAATTTCGGAATAAAAGAATGACAAACCACTAATATTTCATGCTGCTGGACACAATACTATAATCTTCTGCAAGGAAGAACATTAAAGTGTATGCCGTTAGTGTATTCAAAGGTACACACGCACACTCACACGCACACGCACCCACGCACATGCACGCACACCCTCATAAATTACGGTATGGTGTGCGATGGTGTGGTGTTGCGTGCCGAATGGTGTGCGATGGTGTGGTGTGGTGTTTGGTGTTTCATGAGGTGTTGTGTGATGCACTGTGTTTCATGTAGTTCGAGATGGGTCTCGTATAGTGTGGTGTGCGGTGTTTCCCATAGTGTGATGTACTGTTCGTTCTTTCGTGTGTGCGTTTGTGGTGTGGTGTGGTGTGGTGTGGTGTGGTGTGGTGTGGTGTGGTGTGGTGTGGTGTGGTGTGGTGTGGTGTGGTGTGGTGTGGTGTGGTGTGGTGTGGTGTGGTGTGGTGTGGTGTTCGGTGTTTCATGAGGTGTTGTGTGATGCACTGTGTTTCATGTAGTTCGAGATGGGTCTCGTATAGTGTGGTGTGCGGTGTTTCCCAAAGTGTGATGTACTGTTCGTTCTTTCGTGTGTGCGTTTGTGGTGTGGTGCGGTGTGGTGTGGTGTACTGTTTTTCCTGTGGTGTAGTGCGGCATAATAAACATTCTTTGGTATAGTGTGGTATGGACCCAGTAAGTAAATCATCACGTACCTATTAATACATTCCCAACACTGTTACACTGTGTGAAGACCACTTCTGGTGTTCCCCGCCATGATATTGATGGTCTATCATAGAAAACCATGTGCATTCATGTGAAAAAAATGCGACATCATCAACAGAATCACCCTTTTCAAGTAAAAGAATAATGACTGTGTTTTAATACGTTGCACTATGGTGCAAATGATTGCTGAATTACACACTGTGTTACCCCCATTCAATCTGGATAATCACATATTACATAATGTTGCTTAGTTATTATCTTTTTACGCCTAGGCTTTGTTATTGCCAAATCTGTTATATCATAGTGGGACACGTTATTTAATAGCAATAGACTAATATTTATCACAAATGTAAATATGAGTTCACAAAGTGCTTTAGCACGGAATTGTCTATTTACCACCGAGACACGTTGTGCGCAACGAGTATTGTCGATATTCAAGAACGGTAACTCCAGCTGACTTACCCACGACAACATCTGATGAAACCACGGCAAAATCACAACTCTACATAAAACATTTCTCAGTCTGGAACGTATGGTGGTCATGCAAGCATGTCGGGAACAGGTAATGTCAAAGATCTTTTGTTTCTTTTCCTTCGTATTAGTCCCGTGTGTATTAATACGGTGTGACTGCATCGATGTGGCTGCATCGTGGCGTCTTCCACCAGCTGTTAGAGAATGCACGTGAAGCATCGATCTCGAGGAGGATATACACAACTGGTCTATCATAGATGAAGCATGATAGTCAATCGCAACGTTAGCGTGAGATTTTCGGAAGGATGTACGATGTGTCATGCTGAAGGTTTGAGCAGTACGATCAACACTTTCTGTTTGCCATTAATGACACGTTCCTGCGAAGAATAGCGGTTTGCCATTTGCCCCGACAGGCCTCCAACCTGCGGTCGGCGAGCGGTTCATTAGCTAAAAATACACACAACGGCTCCTCTGTGTGGTGATGTGAGATGGATCGAATTTGAGGTGGTGTTCATTGCTAACAGGAATATATGTGTTTCTTGTGTTGATACTAGTCTGACGCGCCTGTTTAGTTCCCGATTACTGACACAATGTTGAAATTAAGACCGGATGTATCACTCAAACATACTGAGTGTACATATGTCCGATCCCCAAGATGACATATTCCCGTGTGAAGCTCGACCGTCTTTGTGAAGAGGGTTGTAGTTTCTACCCTTTAGTGTTTTATCATATGACGTGTGTGAGGCACGAGATGGAGCAGTAGGGTAGCCTAGTTGATATACATTGCAATGCGTTCTTTTTAAAGACGCCTTTACATGCACACGTATACTTACAGGAGTACATTTACAAATGTGCTTGTAAAAGAGGCTTATATTAAGGCCCGGCTTCAATTCCCTGTACGGGTACAATGTGTAACGTCTGTCTGTAATGTCCTGGAATAATACTGAAAATAGCTCACAAGTGTCAAATATCTTTCGTTGAAATAAACTCTTAAGTAAATAGCCGTGATTCATCACCATGGGTGTGACTGGTTGGGAACGCGAAAATCGGTTTGAATTGTGCATATTGTAGAATGCTTTCCACCTTAACGGTTTCGCAATATTCCAGACATCGATAATGTTCCTCAGTTAGTTTAGGTCTGCTTCAATCCAAATCCGTGTATGGTCTTATCATGCAATCTAAATTGTCAGTGAACAGTGGTGTTATTTGTTTATCACTTTAAAAGCATTTAATGAACCTTCAGATATTCTTTACAATACCAATGATACACTTACCAGCTGTTAACAATTCAGTCAGAGGATACTGATTGTTTTCTGTGACAATCAAAGTATCAACCTGTTGCACTCAGTAAGCCCCAAGGCATACAGCTACATATTTCTTTAAAGGATTTTCCTCATCACTCGTACCGGTCAGTAGTGGCTATAAAACTACAATAGCATCTGTCAAACAAATGTGTCCTTAAAATGGCCATTCATTTTATAAATTATCAAATCACAAAATGTCAGTTGAATGACAGTTTTACCCCTAGGGTGCTAAAAACAACAGTATTCATCCAAAAAGGAATAATAGGGGGATTAGCAAGACATTGACTATTTTGACAGGATATTTACATGCCATTTCGATAAAGCCCCTTCCTCCTGACAAGAGGTATACAACTTATGTAGATTATTTAGATGTGTCAGAAACAAAACATCCCATCTAACGAATGTCAGTCCTAGCCCATAAGGAGTGTTTACTGATTTTGCAATCGCGGCAGAAAATGCTCCAAGAAGAGTTTTTCATGATGATTTGATCTGAGATGCTCTCCCTCACTTGACGTTTTTATAGCTCACCTCAAGATCTATCTCTTTGGTAGATATTAAAATTGACTTGGCTCTAAACGCTCAAATTACTGCGTGTGAATACCGGTTTCTGAAGTAGTGATATATTCACCCACTTGTTAATCTCTCTGACAACTTATGACATGTGTTCGGATTATTACACACAGTCGTAACCATAATATTCCCTATACAATTGTCAGAGAGATTTATTGACATTTTTATGACAATGATTGACAGCAGCTGAGTGAATGTTTGACAGGCAATAACAAAATATATCCCCGCCACCGAGTCCAGCTGCTGATGTTACTTACAAATAACAGGCTGGCAGCCGTGATTAATGTTTGTATTGACACCACGATACTCGCCACTTCATTCTAATGTTTGCACTATTTGTAAGAGAGAGTTACAAGTCTATGTATTTCACAATACTGCTTCATTAACAAACACTTCATTCAACCTCAAAGGACGTCTTTGTGGACGTATCTGCCTTGTTGTGGGCAAGCGGTCAGAGGTTCACGATGAACATGTATCCTGGACCACTTCAAAAGGTAATGTACGTTTTAGGACATACTTGTTTATACGCAGACTGACGTTATTCTTCAAAATTGAATCAATTGCATCATCCTCAAAATGGCAAAGGATAACATAAAAATAATTAATTTATGTACAATGATTTCATACTCGGTTCTGATTCACGTCCCCCAAAAAGGAAAGGAAAAGAAAAATAGACCAAAACAGATTCAACGCACACGTCCCCGTTTAACATTTTTGCTAAAACCAAACCGTTTGCGTTTTCAATTATTACGGTGTAATGAAGTTATAGTTGTTACAGTTCATCTTATGAAGAGCGAGCTGGATAAATTGCAAAAGGGTTGTCAGGAGGTAGGTTTTGAATTCCTATGTTTGCGTATGTGTTTCAAGTATACAAAAAACATCTCGGAAACAAACAGCAGTCTATGTTTCAATGATGCTTTTTGACCATCAGACGGATCTCAGCACGTTACTCAAACATTACATTTGCACATGTTGCAGATGACGTCGCACCGCCCTGGTACCGTTCCACCCGATATTTCTTAGCTTTCATTAGCTCCTTCGGTATGGTTAACACCTTCCTTCAACGCGGCGACCTCAGCATGGCCATCGTTTGCATGGTGAACCACACTGCCGTAGACATCCTCAAGCACGGCCATTCCATAATCGACAATGTCAGTCTCTCCTCAAACGACTCAGCGAGATATACGTATCTCGGCAGTAATACAAGCATATCTATTACGTCCTTTGGCAATGGGGTCGCGAAAAATCTCACAGTCGGTGACTCTCCATACCATTCGTGTGGTACTCAAACATCAGAAGAAAATACACGAGAGAAGGAGGTAAGAATCATTCATGTTGTCTTTCCCGTTTCTTCGCTACTAAAACCTTGATCAGGTAATGATTAGATTGTACGGTTGGATGTGTGTTCTAGAACATGAATCTACAAGACATCGTAATTTAGTAATGGATACGAATGGTATAAATCATACTTAAGGCAGGAACAGGAATCTTGCTTAATACGTGGAATCGGCAAATAACGAAGCTCTCATTACAGAATCATGAAGCAATGAATGCATAATTATGAATTCTTCAAAACATTCTTTTGATGTGAATGAATGTGAATCCTTGTAAGCATACTTAAGGTGTGGATGAATGTGAATCTGAGAATCCGTTCCAAGGCTATGAATGAATGTGAAATGCACAAAAGGTTTTAGCTAAGGATGAATGTGAATCTGACATACAGTTCTTTATGTATGGATGAGCGTGAAACTTACAAACCGTTCCACAAGGTATGGATCAATGTGAATCCTAAAAACCGTTCTCAAGGTATCGATGAATGTGAATCTTGCGAACCATTCTCACATTTTGGAAGGATGTGAATCCTAGAAATCATTCTTTTGTTATTGATGAATGCGAATCTAGGTTACAAACCATTCTTTAGGTATGGATGATGAATGGGAGTCCATCAAGCCACGAATTAGGCAATACTATAAAAGACACGCTGCTTTAATAATGAACAGTTAGAGTTAAAC
Source organism: Haliotis asinina (assembly GCF_037392515.1). Taxonomy (NCBI): domain Eukaryota; kingdom Metazoa; phylum Mollusca; class Gastropoda; order Lepetellida; family Haliotidae; genus Haliotis; species Haliotis asinina. The sequence continues at coordinate 45,624,724 of NC_090289.1, forward strand.
TTTCTGCGTCAACATTTAACAATCATCAATTCGGAAAAAGGCTCTTTAATACTGGAAACATTATATTCATTATGTTACATCGGACGTACTTTGTACAACGTCAGTGGTGGTAACATGTGGCTTATGTCATGTGATAATGAAAAGTATATTAACTACAATATCTCAGTTCACAGCAGAGCAATCTGATAACCTAAATGAGAAGAAATTGTACACAGTATCCGAAATGGACGGCAGAGTGTGTTGCATAAGGTACTTTAGTTCTTATGTTCAAGACTCAGTCTTAAGGTCTAAGCCTGTTACATGAACCGTTGTTGCACAAGTGCAAGTCTCTACATCAATTGTTTGATCAAAGAACTTTGGCCTTTGTGGCTCTTCATCAAAAAATGTTTTGTCCATAGAGGCATATGACGCTATCGAGAGGGTCGCTGATACGGTCGATAGGTGTCATCATATTGATGATATCTTGATACCAGTTCCCGGATTTTCTAGTTCAGTCGTAGACTGGGTGAAAGATTGTCGGGTGACGAAACAGCTAAATTATCCACTCGATTCTAGCGGGTGGGAAAAAAATGCACTCAAATGTTTATCGACTGATCAAATCAACTTCATTCGTGGTATACAACTAACAGGCTGCCAACCTTTCGGTCTAAACAACTGTTTCTTGTTAGTCCCGTATGAATTACAATTTCGTGTTCACCCCATGTGCAATGAATATCTCCATTCATATTAAGTATATAGCTGGAATGACTATGTTGTTTTTGCTTTAATTACCTTTCCACTTCTGAACAGGACGGGGAGCTGGTTTGGGACAAGGAGACCCAGGGCCTTGTTCTGGGCGGACTGTTCTGGGGCTATATGAGTCTTCAGATATTCTGCTCAATCATTGTACAACGATGGGGGTCAAAGAAAGTTGTGGCGATCGGGATGTTCTTCATGTCAGTACTGACGTTGTTGACACCGGTCACAGCCTGGTGGTCTCCCTGGGCAGTGCTCGTACTCAGAGCAATCATGGGAGTCTTCAATGTAAGTAATTGTAATATTGAAACACGTAACATTGACTGCTAATACATTGGTTTATATAATCCAAACAACAGCTTTTCCTCTATAGGTCGAAATAATACATATTTTATAGCGCCATTTATGAAAATCATATTATATCGATCACTAATAATTGGTCATTTTTGTAGGGCTTCACTATTCCTGGTTTATTCGCTGTATGGGGTAAGTGGGCACCTCCGACAGAACGTAGTCGGCTCATATGCATCACATACTCAGGCAACATATCAGCAACCGCTCTGGTGTTTCCTCTATCTGCGTTCCTCTGCAAGCTGAAGTTTGCTGGAGGATGGCCCGCCGTCTTCTATCTTTATGGTGAGCTCCGTATATTTGACTCTCTTTTAAACCCGGGAAGATGCGGTTAAAACAGCTCTTCAGCAACCCATGCTTAAGAGGCGAATAACTAGGCCTGGTAGTCAGACTAATTGACATGGTTGACACATGTCATGGAATCCCCACTCCGTATATCCATGTTCATGCTGTTGCCCACTGGATTGCCTGGTTCAGAGTCCATTATTTTTCAGATTGCTGCTATATAGCTGGAATACTGTAGATTGCGGCGTTAAACAACAAACAAACTGGCAATTGTCAATCATGCAACTGTTGTCAAGTTCTGTGCAAACGCTTTTCAGAACAAACATACATATGGAAGGCTTTCCAATGATTGTTTAAATACAATCCAAACGTCATAATCATTCTGCTCATATACTTGGATTAGTGCACTTCTAAATGCTCAGGTGGAAGGTTACAATAGTTTTAAAAGGATACGATGTGCTTGATATGTGTACTTTTGAGCTTATGGTAAGTTTAAATGTTAATGATAACAGATAAATCAGGTAACAATTCGCAAGTGTTGATCAACAACACATGCGAGTATGTATCTGATATACGATTGTCTTTTAAAACTCTGTCCAATGTTATTCATTGATAATACCATTTATTACCACAAATTATACTTCTTTGTTATGTTCTGAATTTTACAATGGCAATTTTCATTTGTTTTAATCTCGTTTAAGCAAAATAAATAACGAAAATGTAAATATTAAGTTGAAATGAGTTTCCCTGTCTTTGATAATTACAAAAACCATATACGCCTGTGTCCCTTTTGTACAGGTTGTTTTTCCAGGTGTCCTGGGTTTGTGCTGGACATTTATCTGGATGTACTGCATGTACGACGAACCCGCACATCACCCCAGAATACACCCAAGGGAACAAGAGTATATTGAAGCTACTCTAGGGAAGTCGACACAAAAACGCGTGTCAGTAAGTCAGAGCATTTTCCTCTGATAAATATGTATGTTGTATATGCTGTCTGTCTGTCTCTCTGTACACTTGTCCAGAGTTAATGCTCGGTAGTGTTGCTGCCTGCCAAGATGTGTACCGCCTCACTTAACATTCGTTACTGTATCTGATAATCCCAATCGTCAGGATAACTGATTTATTGGAACATTATGCAAGAATATAGAATATAAGGGCCCAGTGTTTGTGCCCTCTCTTTGGAATATGGTGGTGTGATACCTTGCTTCACTGTATGAATACAAGCTTTCAGTCCCTCGAGCATGACACATCAACTTTTATTCAAGGACCCGTCCTTGCTCAATTCACAGCCGCACAGAGTCTCTGCTACTTGTATACGATTCACGTTCACAAGAACTATTTCAGGACATAACAGGTCAAGATATAATCTCAGTGCATTTTGAATGTGATTTAAAGCTAAGTACGCGAGACTGATAGATTCGAGCCAGTAAGGAGGAGTGAGGGTGTTCGATATAACGATCTTTGAACGTTTTTTCAGTTATTTCATGTAATGTCAGCTTGGTCTGGGAATATGACTCGTATATAGTTATATCTTCAGTGACTCCACATTCCTGTACACAGAGCCATAATGAATGAATCCGGGAATTTGAAATAGGTTCTTGCATGCGTGGATCATGACACGTTTTCTATTTTATTGCCGCGACTTGGACGACGAATACACTTTCTCATCTACCCTACTCACAAATCAAACGTGATCTGCGAATGTCATACATCGGAGGAAATTATTCTAATTACATCAGACACGTTTACATCCGTTCATGTTGCAATATGAATGCATTGCAAATATCAACACTTCATCACATGCACAGTTTCACGTAACGTTTCAACAAGAACGACACATTTTCAGTGATAGCATTATGTGGTTTACTTGCAGGTACCTACACCGTGGCTGAAAATATGCACATCTTTGCCCTTCCTTGGTATAGTTTGTGCTCAGGTGACTTATAACTGGTGTATCCTCCTCATGATGTCCAATCTGCCAATCTACATGAAGGAAGTACTGCAATTCGACATTAAATCGGTCAGTAGTCTCGAGTATAATATCAAAACAGGTCCGAAGGTGTTCATAAGTGAAAGTAAATATCTTCTGTTATAACTCTTCTAGAGAGTAGAAAATGCTGCACGAATACTGTGATCATAAGCATAAATCTCTGTTGTATTTTGGATTACACTTTCTCAGTAAGGTGTAGAAGACGCAGTGGCTGAGCGGTTTAGGCAGCTGACTTTGCGTGCTGGCGATTAGGTACCTGACACTGAGGGTGTGGGTTCGAATCCCGTATCCGACTCAACCCAACAAAAGTACTAAAATCTTTACGTTAAAAAGAAAGTACAATCCCAAATATAACGTGTTAGATTTGACCACGTTCTAAATGGCATCTTGAATTCATCATCATCGACGTTGTCCCATGTCACATCTGTGATTTTAGTAAAGTTTACTATGGTGTTATGTCGTCTTAACCAATATACCTTCAGACATTGTGCAGTGGGGACTTTATCAATATGTACGCACGTGACAACCAGTGTAATAGTCTAGATCACCCGTTTGGATGTGCTTGATTATGCTCCTCGGATAGTATCTGGTTGTAATAGAAGGAAAAGATGCCATTTACTTTTCACGAATGCATTGTGCATTAACGAATTCTGTGAATCTTTTGAAACATTCAGTCCCACCCTGACATTGGTTCTCAACCTTGGACAAATTGACCGATGTATTAGAAATGAATGTCAACATTATTGAGAACATGTTTAAGGTTGAGACAATATGATAATTGTGGATGTATGACAAATTAGACTAAGAGTGAGTGAGTTAACATTTAACGTCACATCGGCAATATTGCAGCCATATCGTGACGAGATTAGACTAAGAAACAAAGTGGATGTGATATAATCAATCAGTTATGTCACGGTTTTCGAGAATTCTCTCAGGATAATGTAGTACCGAAGACATATGAGGAAAAACTCTAAGTGAACAAATCATGAAAACCTTCACGGCGGTGCACGCTTTTGTCCATGTTACTTATGAAACAGTTTATCTAATCGTTGATCATCGTGTTATCAGAACGGCGCCTATTCCTTCATCCCGTACCTGGCCATGTTCCTCGTCATTCTTCTCGGGTCATTTTGTGCAGATGCCCTCATTGAGAAACGGTTACTAAGCGTAACGTATACCAGGAAACTCATGACAGTTATAGGTAAGTACACGTATATTTGCAGCATTTTATGTAAACACACATGTGGAATGCTGTAGTCATGAAACGGCAGACATCAATAGAAATAAACGTTTTTAATTTGGTTCACTTTTGTATCTTATTTGATACTGGTATTTGAAACTCATGGTATGATCTATAGATACACACCTGCAGTGGGAACTATAGCTGTGGTCAGTTTGACAATATGAACGGTCACGAAGAGTGTCTTATATGTGTAATCTATCATCGTTTGCAGGTCATCTTGTTCCTGGTATTCTGCTGATCATACTGAGCTATCTGGACTGCACCCAGAGTCATATCGCCGTGGCCATTCTGACGTTAGCCATAGGCCTTGGGGGATTGGCATTCTGTGGAATCTTGATCAACTTCTATGATATTGCACCTATATTTGCCACGAAAATTATGACCGTTTCCAACGCCATTAGTATGATTCCTGGAATACTAGCTCCATATGTTGTTGCTGAGATAACGATAGACGTAAGAAAGATATTTGATCTTGATATAATTATGCAAGAAACGACAATGGGAAATAACTTAATTAACGCACGAACATTGGGATATTTTATAAATGTGTTTATTATATTTATGTCTTAGTTTAGATCGTGTGGTAAATAGAGGAAAGTTTTAACAATTATACGAGTAAAATATTTGTATGATAGATATCTGTTTTAGTTGTTTGTTTAAGGTGACACACATGTGCACACTCACTTCAAACATATATCTTGGGACGTTATGAAAATACTCATTCAACAACTTTCGATAAAGAGTTTAATCAAAGATGACTTTTGTTTTGATCTTCTTTCAGAAAACTAGAGAACAATGGCAAATCGTGTTCTTCCTCACTGCTGGTTTGCTTGGGTTTGGGACTGTCGTGTACCTGATTCTTGGACAAGGTCACGTACAGAAGTGGGCCGTCATCAGGGACACGCAAGCGGAGGAGATAGCTCTTCCTTCATGACGACTAATCTTCAAGCCTCTACTCCAAACAATCTGTTCAGATGGAAAATGTCTTTTTCACTTTTGGCAAACCAGCTCTCGTTAACTTTATTTAAAATCATTTAAAGAATTCATTCATTTACAAAAGCGTATGTGTCCTTTCCATGAATTTGCAAATGAACACCGTGGTCACTCTGACCATGGGTTTGCCTCTCATATCAGAATGGTATGGCGTGTGTCAATTATTGATTTCTTTAAATGTGATGAACACATTCTGTTGTGGCAATAAATACCTTTTTAGCAATAATGAATTATCATACTTCGTGTTTTTAGTATGTGGGTAATGTATTACGCTTTTTGAGTTTCTAGAATAATGAGATAAGAAGCATTACTGTATCCTTCGTCCTTTGTGACAAACGTGTGAATGTTTTCATTTTCATTATTGATACAAAACACGAATGCCTGTTTCAGATCATTACATGTTAGCTTTCTGCACAAACAAGTATGTTTTTAAGAGAGTTGATATCAATGTCGATGTACACAACAAGAACGCGGTGTCCATTAAGTGTGGGGATGTCTGTGCTGGACCTGCACACCTTCAATACTGAGATATCGCAGCTGTGACATTCCAAGTTTGAAAATGGTTATTATGGCTTTGAAGGTGCCTGCCTGCAACAGCTGGTACTTGCATATGTGATGAGATATACATGTAGAACTAATGTGGTTTGTTTTGTTTTCATGATTACATTACGATTTTTCGAAAGATATTCACAAAATGCATATCCGATGTTTAGGGTCATTTTCAATGACAGCTACGTCGTCTCTATATGTATATGCTCAGTGTACAATTGATACTCAGTAAGTTGTGGGAGACTAACGGGATCGAGTGGTCAGTCTTGCTATTTTAGTTGGCATCGTATACCGATTGTGTACGTGGATGCTCCCTTATAATTACACGAGGCAAGTACACTACAACCACTTTCATGAACAGGACATTAAACATTATGGCCACAGTGAATGTACTCCAATCGTTCACTCGAAGATGTAACACGAATGCAGTGACGAAATATTTGATTAGTATTTAACGCATATGTTCATTGAATGTTACATCGCTGTGTTTGGTGTTCACTCGTGCGTTTAATGTTTCATTACAGCAGTTTGGAAGCGAACCCGTTTTGTAAAACTGTACTACTCAGATGACACAGCATGTTTGTGATAGACTGAGTATTTTAATAGGACTGGAACAAAAGGCAGTGATCAACGTATCCTGATACCGAAAAAAATGAAGTGAACCTTGTAGTGTCGCCTGTTGCCATGTAATCATTTTAGGAGGTTTCATTTCTAGAGATTACTTTTTCTCTAAATTTCAGATTGAGAAACTGACAAGGAAAACATTGTATAACGATTCTATTTAAACAGTAATCGTATATGTATTTGTCCCTCAGTATATTCAGAGGGTCAAGCCCTTGGGCCGTGAGAACGACCCGTTATTCAAATTTGCGACAGCAGCAACTGGGTGTGGACATCAGCACGTGTTTTACCGTCACGTTTATGTGTTTCTTCTCTCAGAGAGACTGTACTCCTTGTTCTTGTCGTGTGGATGTGGTCGTGTGCAGAGTCACGAACACTGTCCGAACAACAATGGCGATAGAGAGAGAATCATGTTCATAGGATCTCACTTGGTCTATACCAAGCTATTGACCTGTGTGTTGGATGTTGGTTATACCTCAAGTTCATAATTAAAGGAGAAACGGTCCAGCACATTGTACTGACAGTGGTGTAGAATACAAAACAGTACCACAGCGGATGGCACATGGGGTGGCGGTAATACGTGAAATATCTGCATTAAAACAATAAAGGAATTTCAATAGTTTTAGTACTTAAAGAGGATAGGTAGGGGGTACAGTATTAGGTGGAACTAAACACACTTTCGTGTCTGGACAGTGTTTCATAACGACGCACAAATGTTTACTCATAACTGCCTTAGTGCAATTAAAATGATTAACAATTAATTAAAATCCGGTATTCTATATATTGTGAACTAAGTTAAGGAATATCAGTCGTTAATTGACTATTATATTTACTAGAACAGATATGCATCTCAGTATAGCAGGTCCAGCATACTCATCATCACAGTTGTCGTAAGAGGCGATTAACGGATCCGGTTGGTCAGGCTCAAAGACTCGGTTGACACATGTCATCGGTTCACAATTGCGCAGATCGATGCTCATGTTGTTGATCACTGGATTGCCTGGTCCGGACTCGATTATTTATAGACCACAGCCAGAATAGCTGGAATATTGCTGAGCGCGGCGTAAAACTAAACTCACTCCATCAATCATCATCACAGTTAACGGACACCGTATACGTATTCCTGTTGCATTCGTGGACTTCGGCATTAACCTTCATGCAAACATGCTTGTTTGTGCAGAAATTCAATATAGGTTGATTTGAAACAGGTAAGAGTGTTTTGTATCATATGTTACAACCCGTTTCTTACAAAAGACGATGCGACGCTACTTATCCCATGTTCCACATTATCCTAGAAACTACAGATGAGTATATGTACACGATAAACAATAATAACAATAACCTTATAACAATAGTAATCTGACAACAGAATTATATTTGATGAGTAACAATAGTATCTGTAGAATATGAAAACATTTATTGATAAATACTCTTCTTATTCTTAATTGCATGAAGTTCATTGTCATGATTGATTATTAGTTGATTTATTTGAGTATTATTGCTTTACCGTCGGTTTTGTCAAAACTTAAACTGTATTAAATATCTGAGCAACAGTTCCTGTGACGGTCGAACATTCGAAGCATAGATTTAATGTCTGTGTCTTTATCGTTAACAACAGTGTCTCATAAACACTACTTTCGAGACATTCATATGATATTTCTAAAACTTTACACATTCGGACACTGATAGTAGAGAATCATATTCAAGTAATGGGAGATGTCTGTCCATTAAGGCCTGCATGGGTGCTCAGCATGTTATGAAAACACACAATGTATACATACCAGCTGTGGATAAAACATACAATTTCCAAAAAATATCTAACAACACGTTCTGTATGATCTATATAAACATCAGCAATAGCAAATTATTATAACTCTATATACAAGCATATTATTAGACACATTATTGAAGTTAGTGACCGATAAAATCACATGCTATCTAGAGCATAGGATGCATGTATGTGTGAAAGACGAACTGTTTCAGATATAACGAGTACCCACTTCTTACCCCAAAGAAAGGAAGAAAGATTACAGTCAAACAGAACAGAATCATAACATGCATGGTATTGGAACTGTGGCCACCATACAACAGAGTTTCACCCTGATGGATGTGTCCAGGACTGTAGCCTTTTATGTATATATATTTATCAGTGTTCAATCTGACACTGACACGTCTTTTGTTAACTGTGCTACTACAGTTCCAGTTTATGTATAGTTTATGATCATATCACAGACAGTCCCTGATCCAATAATCATGGAAAATCAAGTGTGTTGAGTGTGTGTTTTATTTTGGTGTTACATCCTCCCTCTGACAGGCTCAACAGGCCTACTTCTGTAACATGTAGACTTCTTCTTTGGCACGTATGTTTGTTTGCCAACTGCAAATATTCATCAAGTCTCCAATGGGTATCTAGTATGCGAAAAATGTCAAGGGAACACGCAGCAGGGAAGGTATTCTCCCAAGGTAGAAGTGCAAGAAATGTTTATGAAATCTACTTCTAATATGAAATTACCCTTTTATGAAATGATACGAAACAAGTATCCCATCACTAACATTTAATTGCCAATTATAAAACTGTTGTGTTTCACATTAACTTCGCACATTTTTAATGTACAGAGTGTCATGTTCATTGATTACCGTTGCAGAATTTCGTTAGCCAAGAACGATAATTCATGCTGTCTCACTCAGCACAACGCAGGATAGAATTTCTTTACTTAACCTACATTTTTCTCTGTCTGCTAAACCCAGGTGACACACCGAACATGTCTGGAACACGCGATGACCATGCGGGTAAGTGTTTGATGTTATTGTGAATCAATAAGTTTATATTTCGTGAAGTCATGGCTGCAGAATGTATATGTGCTCCCACTTTCGCAATGAAAAATTACAATCAACAATAACTTTTATTGATCATGACAGACCATTTTGACTATCATTGTTAAAGATCTTGATCATTGTAATTTGGTGGCTCAGTAATGTTACCTGTTATGTATGAAAACACGGACTGCTCGGAATTGGAGTGTACATGTTAAACTACATTATCTTATCTCATTGAGCTAGTACAAAAACGTCTCACGTTCTCGCTAATCGTTATATAAGTGTAAAATTCTCGTAGGTAAAGGTAAACTGAAGTGAACTTCACCACCACAAGGGAACAGCTTATGTGAAGTCAGATGAAATTACATACTCTTAAGTGTGTACTTGATCGTGACTCATCACGCTTCACCTCCTCAACCCCTACCTCAACACACACACACACACACACACACACACACACCTCCAACCTCAACATGACAACTCATAACTACACACACACGTATACATATTAATCCTATATTAATCCTAGTTAGGTCTGTAAACGAATCAGACGGTTTGAAGTCGTTTTCATATGACAAACTGACATACACTGACACGTGAAGGATAGGATGATATTCACTCTTACTGTTGTTTAGTTAGGAAAATATTCCAGAGGCATTAAGTACACCAAAACACTTAGACCGACTCATCAGCCCGCCACAACAGTTAGACCGACTCATCAGCCCGCCACAGCCCGCCACAACAGTTAGACTGACTCATTAGTCTGCCACAACGGTGTCACTTTATCGTGACTCATCACGCTTCACCTCCTCACCCCCTACCTCAACACACACACACACACATACACACACACACACACACACACACACCTCCAACCTCAACATGACAACTCATAACTACACACACACGTATACATATTAATCCTATATTAATCCTAGTTAGGTCTGTAAACGAATCAGACGGTTTGAAGTCGTTTTCATATGACAAACTGACATACACTGACACGTGAAGGATAGGATGATATTCACTCTTACTGTTGTTTAGTTAGGAAAATATTCCAGAGGCATTAAGTACACCAAAACACTTAGACCGACTCATCAGCCCGCCACAACAGTTAGACCGACTCATCAGCCCGCCACAGCCCGCCACAACAGTTAGACTGACTCATTAGTCTGCCACAACGGTGTCACTTTATCGTGACTCATCACGCTTCACCTCCTCACCCCCTACCTCAACACACACACACACACACACACACACACACACACACACACACACACACACACACACACCTCCAACCTCAACATGACAACTCATAACTACACACACACGTATACATATTAATCCTATATTAATCCTAGTTAGGTCTGTAAACGAATCAGACGGTTTGAAGTCGTTTTCATATGACAAACTGACATACACTGACACGTGAAGGATAGGATGATATTCACTCTTACTGTTGTTTAGTTAGGAAAATATTCCAGAGGCATTAAGTACACCAAAACACTTAGACCGACTCATCAGCCCGCCACAACAGTTAGACCGACTCATCAGCCCGCCACAGCCCGCCACAACAGTTAGACTGACTCATTAGTCTGCCACAACGGTGTCATCAGCCATAAACACAGGCATGCATACATACACAGAGACACATACACGCGTGGGCGGATACACAAACATAAATTCATTCACGCATACATAGATACATACATGATACATCCATACACACACACAGAGAGAGAGAGAGACACACACACACACACACGTACATACATACATACATACATACAGACAGACACAGACAGACAGACACACACATATACATACATACATACATACATACATACATACATACATCAGCATATACAAACTATATGATACTAGCATGAATTATGAACTTCTCTAAAATACTCAAAACAAACTTATATATATCACGTAACGTATGAAGTAGCTTTAATTGTCATCGTGTTTTGTCAGTCATGACGTTTTATGAGACATGTAATACATACCTTCTTGGTTTGACTCTGCAACATGTTGTTAAACGATGTATGTAATTGCCATCAATACATATCAGATATCCATATAACTGTAATAACAACGTCAGTCATAGAATAACAGTATATGACAAAACACGTGACTAGTTCCATACTATACACAAAAGAGTAATAGAAAGAGAGAGAGAGAGAGTGTGTGTGTGTGTGTACAAATTTACAAGCACGAAACATGTCATGTTATAGTTTGCTAATCATCAGATACAAAATAGAAGAAAGCCGATATAATGAGAAGGATGTAAAGTCTAGGCGTCAACATAGATGCACTGAGGTCATTAGATGTACATATCATAAATATTCATTAATTGCAAACAAGACATTTATTTGTTCTTTAGCCACCGGTACAGGTGCTGACTCACGCTTACACTCAACGTGTGATGCACTCTAAGCGCTCCACAGTCAATGTTTGCTTCACATTCAAAATGCATGGTAACTGAAGTACGTGTGTCTGACCCGAACACCTCAGGATAATCAGCTACATGTCGAAGAGAGACATGCACGTTCTACATATTTCAACGTTAACTCGTTCAATCTTAAAGATATCAATGTTACGGGTGTCACTTTAAGTACATAATAATACACCTGGAAAAAATAAGAAAAAATGGTCATTTTCACAAAGTTGTGTGTTTCAATGGTACAGCAACATTTTTTTTCTTCTTGTTGTTTTTGTGTTGTATTAAAATGGTTTTTGTTTGTTTTGGTTTCTGTAAGAGCATGTTTTGACCACACGATAACACAACACAACGCGCCTCCTTAAGAGCGTTAATAACGAATGTGGCACAAGAACACAATTCATATATTCGGCGTGTAAATGGTACCTATTACAAGTATTGAGCTAGACAGAGGCACCGACACCACTGCGTGCACGTGATAAGACAAAAACTTTTATTTGTGACCTGGGAATGTTGTACACTTTATATCTAATGTACCCTCCACGTGTTTGAATAACTGCCTGCCTGTACAACACATATCCTCGATCACTCGTCGTTTCCGTTGACACTGGTAGGGAACTTGGTTACAGTGAGAGTGGACTCTGTCATTTTTTCGACAGAAAATTTATGATTTGTGACAGAGTCTTTGTGACTTTGGCAACTGCAAGGCTCGAGTAAGGTGCAATGACTGTCCTGTAGAAGCCCGAAGGATTTCATTTCGCGTTTACCTCAATGATTTTTTACTTCATGAACTAAAATAGGGTATTACTCTGATAACCCTTGATAATCATTTAAAGTCACAAAATTGTTACGATTTTGATACGTTTTTTTTTTATAATGAATTGCTATATTTAGAAAAGCTAAACAGCATAAGTTAGTGTAACCTGCAAAGTCAACATTCTGATTGTGTTTATCACCCACTAAAGTACTGTTTGTTGAACTGTACTGTTTTATCAGCGAAAAGAAAACATATATTTAAAACACTGATTTACTCTTATGTGACAGGAATTTTGTGATTATGGAATTGATGTAACGGAAAATTCATTCATGGTCACGGATAATTAACAATCGAAAAAGTGGATCTCATCGGACCCGAGTTCTAAAACTCGCTTGTTTGTGCAGAAATTCAATATAGGTTGATTTGAAACAGGTAAGAGTGTTTTGTATCATATGTTACAACCCGTTTCATACAAAAGACGATGCGACGCTACTTATCCCATGTTCCACATTATCCTAGAAACTACAGATGAGTATATGTACACGATAAACAATAATAACAATAACCTTATAACAATAGTAATCTGACAACAGAATCATATTTGATGAGTAACAATAGTATCTGTAGAATATGAAAACATTTATTGATAAATACTCTTCTTATTCTTAATTGCATGAAGTTCATTGTCATGATTGATTATTAGTTGATTTATTTGAGTATTATTGCTTTACCGTCGGTTTTGTCAAAACTTAAACTGTATTAAATATCTGAGCAACAGTTCCTGTGACGGTCGAACATAGATTTAATGTCTGTGTCTTTATCGTTAACAACAGTGTCTCATAAACACTACTTTCGAGACATTCATATGACATTTCTAAAACTTTACACATTCGGACACTGATAGTAGAGAATCATATTCAAGTAATGGGAGATGTCTGTCCATTAAGGCCTGCATGGGTGCTCAGCATGTTATGAAAACACACAATGTATACATACCAGCTGTGGATAAAACATACAATTTCCAAAAAATATCTAACAACACGTTCTGTATGATCTATATAAACATCAGCAATAGCAAATTATTATAACTCTATATACAAGCATATTATTAGACACATTATTGAAGTTAGTGACCGATAAAATCACATGCTATCTAGAGCATAGGATGCATGTATGTGTGAAAGACGAACTGTTTCAGATATAACGAGTACCCACTTCTTACCCCAAAGAAAGGAAGAAAGATTACAGTCAAACAGAACAGAATCATAACATGCATGGTATTGGAACTGTGGCCACCATACAACAGAGTTTCACCCTGATGGATGTGTCCAGGACTGTAGCCTTTTATGTATATATATTTATCAGTGTTCAATCTGACACTGACACGTCTTTTGTTAACTGTGCTACTACAGTTCCAGTTTATGTATAGTTTATGATCATATCACAGACAGTCCCTGATCCAATAATCATGGAAAATCAAGTGTGTTGAGTGTGTGTTTTATTTTGGTGTTACATCCTCCCTCTGACAGGCTCAACAGGCCTACTTCTGTAACATGTAGACTTCTTCTTTGGCACGTATGTTTGTTTGCCAACTGCAAATATTCATCAAGTCTCCAATGGGTATCTAGTATGCGAAAAATGTCAAGGGAACACGCAGCAGGGAAGGTATTCTCCCAAGGTAGAAGTGCAAGAAATGTTTATGAAATCTACTTCTAATATGAAATTACCCTTTTTTGAAATGATACGAAACAAGTATCCCATCACTAACATTTAATTGCCAATTATAAAACTGTTGTGTTTCACATTAACTTCGCACATTTTTAATGTACAGAGTGTCATGTTCATTGATTACCGTTGAAGAATTTCGTTAGCCAAGAACGATAATTCATGCTGTCTCACTCAGCACAACGCAGGATAGAATTTCTTTACTTAACCTACATTTTTCTCTGTCTGCTAAACCCAGGTGACACACCGAACATGTCTGGAACACGCGATGACCATGCGGGTAAGTGTTTGATGTTATTGTGAATCAATAAGTTTATATTTCGTGAAGTCATGGCTGCAGAATGTATATGTGCTCCTACTTTCGCAATGAAAAATTACAATCAACAATAACTTTTATTGAGCATGACAGACCATTTTGACTATCATTGTTAAAGATCTTGATCATTGTAATTTGGTGGCTCAGTAATGTTACCTGTTATGTATGAAAACACGGACTGCTCGGAATTGGAGTGTACATGTTAAGCTACATTATCTTATCTCATTGAGCTAGTACAAAAACGTCTCACGTTCTCGCTAATCGTTATATAAGTGTAAAATTCTCGTAGGTAAAGGTAAACTGAAGTGAACTTCACCACCACAAGGGAACAGCTTATGTGAAGTCAGATGAAATTACATACTCTTAAGTGTGTACTTGATCGTGACTCATCACGCTTCACCTCCTCAACCCCTACCTCAACACACACACACACACACACACACCTCCAACCTCAACATGACAACTCATAACTACACACACACGTATACATATTAATCCTATATTAATCCTAGTTAGGTCTGTAAACGAATCAGACGGTTTGAAGTCGTTTTCATATGACAAACTGACATACACTGACACGTGAAGGATAGGATGATATTCACTCTTACTGTTGTTTAGTTAGGAAAATATTCCAGAGGCATTAAGTACACCAAAACACTTAGACCGACTCATCAGCCCGCCACAACAGTTAGACCGACTCATCAGCCCGCCACAGCCCGCCACAACAGTTAGACTGACTCATTAGTCTGCCACAACGGTGTCATCAGCCATAAACACAGGCATGCATACATACACAGAGACACATACACGCGTGGGCGGATACACAAACATAAATTCATTCACGCATACATAGATACATACATGATACATCCATACACAGAGAGAGAGAGAGAGAGAGAGAGAGAGAGAGACACACACACACACACGTACATACATACATACATACATACAGACAGACACAGACAGACAGACACACACATATACATACATACATACATACATACAGACAGACAGACAGACAGACACACATACACATACATATATACATACATCAGCATATACAAACTATATGATACTAGCATGAATTATGAACTTCTCTAAAATACTCAAAACAAACTTATATATATCACGTAACTTATGAAGTAGCTTTAATTGTCATCGTGTTTTGTCAGTCATGACGTTTTATGAGATATGTAATACATACCTTCTTGGTTTGACTCTGCAACATGTTATTAAACGATGTATGTAATTGCCATCAATGCATGTCAGATATCCATGTAACTGTAATAACAACGTCAGTCATAGAATAACAGTATATGACAAAACACGTGACTAGTTCCATACTATACACAAAAGAGTAATAGAAAGAGAGAGAGAGAGAGAGAGTGTGTGTGTGTGTGTGTGTGTGTGTGTAGAAATTTACAAGCACGAAACATGTCATGTTATAGTTTGCTAATCATCAGATACAAAATAGAAGAAAGCCGATATAATGAGAAGGATGTAAAGTCTAGGCGTCAACATAGATGCACTGAGGTCATTAGATGTACATATCATAAATATTCATTAATTGCAAACAAGACATTTATTTGTTCTTTAGCCACCGGTACAGGTGCTGACTCACGCTTACACTCAACGTGTGATGCACTCTAAGCGCTCCACAGTCAATGTTTGCTTCACATTCAAAATGCATGGTAACTGAAGTACGTGTGTCTGACCCGAACACCTCAGGATAATCAGCTACATGTCGAAGAGAGACATGCACGTTCTACATATTTCAACGTTAACTCGTTCAATCTTAAAGATATCAATGTTACGGGTGTCACTTTAAGTACATAATAATACACCTGGAAAAAATAAGAAAAAATGGTCATTTTCACAAAGTTGTGTGTTTCAATGGTACAGCAACATGTTTTTTCTTCTTGTTGTTTTTGTGTTGTATTAAAATGGTTTTTGTTTGTTTTGGTTTCTGTAAGAGCATGTTTTGACCACACGATAACACAACACGACGCGCCTCCTTAAGAGCGTTAATAACGAATGTGGCACAAGAACTCAATTCATATATTCGGCGTGTAAATGGTACCTATTACAAGTATTGAGCTAGACAGAGGCACCGACACCACTGCGTGCACGTGATAAGACAAAAACGTTTATTTGTGACCTGGGAATGTTGTACACTTTATATCTAATGTACCCTCCACGTGTTTGAATAACTGCCTGCCTGTACAACACATATCCTCGATCACTCGTCGTTTCCGTTGACACTGATAGGGAACTTGGTTACAGTGAGAGTGGACTCTGTCATTTTTTCGACAGAAAATTTATGATTTGTGACAGAGTCTTTGTGACTTTGGCAACTGCAAGGCTCGAGTAAGGTGCAATGACTGTCCTGTAGAAGCCCGAAGGATTTCATTTCGCGTTTACCTCAATGATTTTTTACTTCATGAACTAAAATAGGGTATTACTCTGATAACCCTTGATAATCATTTAAAGTCACAAAATTGTTACGATTTTGATACGTTTTTTTTATAATGAATTGCTATATTTAGAAAAGCTAAACAGCATAAGTTAGTGTAACCTGCAAAGTCAACATTCTGATTGTGTTTATCACCCACTAAAGTACTGTTTGTTGAACTGTACTGTTTTATCAGCGAAAAGAAAACATATATTTAAAACACTGATTTGCTCTTATGTCACAGGAATTTTGTGATTATGAAATTGATGTAACGGAAAATTCATTCATGGTCACGGATAATTAACAATCGAAAAAGTGGAACTGATCGGACCCGAGTTCTAAAATCCTATTCATTGCTGGATGTTTCTATTACTGTGTTTGTTGTGTCTGAGGACCGTCTGAATGTTCGAAGTTGTAATTCGAGGTGATTTAAACGCAATATAAAATTAAAATTCATATTTCGTCTTTCAACCGTTCCATGTCAGGACAATGTTGACTAGAACATTATAATTGGTCAAGTATAATGTGGTGATATTTGTTTTTAATTCCACCAGGAAGCGTATGAATATTGTCTGAGTTACTTATGATAGAAATGGGCAAAATCGGTTTACTTTGGTTGAAAATCTGGTATAACATATTGTTGTATGGCGGACCTGTCGTACTTTCCTCTGTTTGGCATAGTTTGTCTATGCTTGTATTTGCTTCAATATACATCTTGCAGTAAAAACAAAAAAAACCCAGATCCACTTATGGGATTCAAATAGTCACCACGAATCGCTACTTGAATTGGATGTGTTTCTCTCTGTGAGACGCTTTCAGATAGGTACACTTAGAATATATTTTGACGTTGTTATCATACATATCATAACACACGAGCTAAACGTGAACACAATACTGTTATCAGTCAACACATGTAAGGTGCCTAGCGTTTTGTTCCAAGTGTTCACAGCACTTTTTCCAACACCATTTGTAATGCAGTACCTATCGAGCATACATGTACTTTGTTGATGACAAGGAATAATGCATTGACAGTGAATTAATATTTATGGTCACATCGTCAATGTGCCAATCAAACCATATGAATGAACTGTATGTTACAAAGAAATGCTATGACGCTGTAAAACAACTGCACACAAAACAACCAAAGTACCACATATACCACCTATGGGATATAATGTGGTGTCTACCTTCAATAGCTGGCTATCTACAGCCCATGTATATATTGTGATGCTGCCTATTGTGATATCGTTTCACGATAACATCATGGATTGCATCACAATAGGGAGCGATACAACATATACATACGCTGTAGATAGCCTGCTGCTGAAGGTAAACACTATGCCAGGTCCCATTGGCGGTAGATATGGTTAGGTCACGAGGGAACTTACAGTGGTGTTTACACACTTCATGCATGTTTTACCTGTTTGGTGCCGAGAACTAATTAGATGATGTGATTATGTCATGCCCGGATCAGTGTTCGAGATTAGGTATCAGGGTATAATAGAGCCTGTGAAAGGGAATTAATTGGTGTACGTAATAGAATAAAGGATCGACAATGCATGACTGTAATGAAGTGCATGAAGTATGTATGTATGTGTGTATGTATGTATGTATGTATGTATGTATGTATGTATGTATGTATGTATGTATGTATGTATGTATGTATGTATGTATGTATGTATGTATGTATGTATGTATGTATGTATGTATGTATGTATGTATGTGAGTTTATTGACAGTATGGGTGGCCACTGGCCCATTATACATTTAAAAGAGAAATACAGTGTGTAGCACAACAAAGCGCCTGGAACATCAGTTATACATTTGGCAATACAAAACGTGATCGTAGTTTAACTGCTAGGAATACATATTTTGCAAGCAGTGATAATACATGAGCATTTTTTTATGCTAACAACTGTTGAAATTTGGTTTCTGAGGGAAATGTGAAGTAGTATGCAGGAATGAGGGAGCGTCTTAGACTATCATAAAAAGGACATACCAAACAAAAGTGATATTCTGATTCAATTTGTCTAACTATACACATGGGGCAAAGTCTCTCTTCCCTGGTTAAACCTATTTTCCTACCCTGTTCAATGAATAATCTATGGCCAGAACAGCGGAATGCAGTAAGGGCAATGCGATAAACCTTAACAGAAATACAAGATAAGTACTTTTCAAAACCTGCCTCTTGTTTTACAGAGCGGTACAAAGTTAGTTTGTTATATCTGTGGAGATCTTCAAACCAGCGCTGCTTATCAATATCTATGCATCTCTGCTTGAAAGAGGAAATGAAATGATTTATAACACCAACATCCTGCTTACTCCAGACTTCACCAAAGCCATACTCAAATAATAACGACTTTACCTTTAATGCCCAACAGCTCAGACCCTGATTGCTAATGATAACTGGTAGGAATAAACTTTCTTAAGAATAACATTATCATCTTGATACAAGAGTCTTATCCAATACTTGATAATCTTTACATAACAGTTAACTCTAAGTGAATGGCGACCTAACTCACCACGTGCTACAATATTCGGTACAGATCTTTGTAAATATAAGAGCTTTTTACAAAAACGATCATGGACTCTTTCTACATCTGGTGAGGGGTGAAAACCCCACACCTCGCTACCATATAATAAAACCGGCCGAATCTTAACATCAAATATGTGACATAGCATGTTGATAGGCAAGTTATAGAAATTATATATCTTAGACTTTAAACACTGGATAACTTTAGTAGCTTGGAGAGCTAAAGTTTTTTGAGCAATATACCATTTGCCGGAGCTTGAAAAATGTACTCCTAGATATTTGTAGGAAGAAACTATGTCCACGGGTTGGCCATTATAGTACAATCTTTCATAAGTTTTAAGTTTACCTTTCTTACGAAAGACAATAACTTTACTTTTATTTAAATTAACTAGCAACTGCCATTTATCACAATACCTTGACAATTTGTCTAACCTTTTCTGGAGACCTTTAACTGTACTATCCATCATCACTATGTCGTCTGCAAACAGTAATATAAACAATTGCAGCATACCGATACTGATAGACCACTGATTATCCTGCTCAAGAAATTGCACTAAGTCGTTGATAAAAAATGAAAAGAGAAAGGGGGAAAGCTGGCAGCCTTGACGAACTCCGAAATTACAATCAAAGAATTGAGTACAATTATTTCCTACAAGAACACAAGACTTTACGTTTTCATACATATTTCTAATAAGTCTAAAGACTCGACCTTTAACGTTGCCAATCCATAGCTTATACAAAAGGCCATTACGGGGGACTGAGTCGAAAGCTGATTTTAGATCTATAAACGCACAGTAGAGTCTACCTTTATGCAGTGATAAATATTTGTTTATAACAGTGTCTAAGACAAAAATATTATCGGTAGTCTGGAAACCTTTTCTAAATCCTGCTTGCTCTGGAGCTAAAGTATTTTCTCTCGTGGCCCAAATTGATAACCTGTTGCAAATTATTTTGGCGAATATCTTCGATGCCACTTCAAGAAGGGTAATTGGTCTGTAGTTGCCTGGTTCATTAGGATCACCTTTCTTGTATATCGGGATAATAATTCCAAACGTCCACTCTTTAGGGTAATTACCAGTCTGTAGAATTATATTAAATAATAATCTAAGCATCTCATAGCACGCAGACGGTGCATATTTGTAAAACTCAAGGGGTATTCCGCTGAAACCTGGGGCTTTTCCTGGCTGCATATCATTAATAGCTTCAGTAATTTCTTCATGTGAAATAATTCTATCGAGAAAGTCATTATCAACTGTACTGTCGATAAGTTCGTCATTAATAGAGTCAATAAAGTCAAAGACAAAAGCATAAAAGTCTTGTTCGCTGTCTGCAAAGTTTGTACCCTGAAATAATGAATAAAAATGTTCATTCCAATCTGCGCATGAGATATTATTACGTTGTGTATTAAATGATTTAAAATAAGACCAAAATAGTTTGGATAGTCTTTGGATAGTAAAGCACTGTTTAAAGTTTGTACAAAATTATTAAACACGTTAGCAGATTTCTGTTTACACAGTTCTTTGTACATCTTTTGGGATTCACGGTATCTGTCCTTGTTCATTTCACTGTTAGAGTCACGTAGTTCACGAAGTGCTTGTCTGGCTGCTGCACGTGCAGCACGACACTCGTTGTCATACCAGCTATTGTTATTGTTGCGATTGACAACAGGCTGAGTACCAAAACTCTGCCTCTTGAACGGTTCGACACAGTGATGGAGCACTTCCTGGAAACATGTAAAGGCTTTTTGAGTGTTATTACATTTAATATGATATATAAAATTGTCCTGAGCAATAGAGTCTCTCTGGCGATTCCAATGGTCAAGATATAATCCTCGTTGATCGTCACTCCAAGAATACCTAACACGTTGCAGTTCATCGTATGTTGTGTTTACATATCCTTCAGGCTTTGTTATTTTCAATGAGTAGGCAATAGGCATGTGTGTACTTTCTACTTCGTTATATATTACATCAAATTTTTCAAACAATACAAATGATCTTTCTGAGCATAATACATAATCTACAACGCTACTACCACTATTTGCAAAACATGTAAAGCGTCCATGATCCTGATCACTGCCTATCCTACCATTACATATGCGGAGTCCAGTTGACATGCAGAAGTCCAAGAGGGCATGTCCTCGTTTGTTAACCACGTGATCCTGAGATGTACGTGGAAGGTGGGTATCTTCTATATAGTTTATATCGTCATCGATGGGTAAGTAGTGGGCGTCGTCATTTTCAATGTAATCGCAGTGGTTTCCGGCTCCTGTTCTGGCGTTGAAGTCCCCTTGCAGTATGATGTCACAGTGCGGTTGTGCAGATCTGTACTTCTCTATGTCTTGTAAGAGGAGAATGTATGTATGCATGCATGCATAAAGTATGTATGTATGTGTATTCGTGTGTGTCTTTGTCTACTTTAATCCGTATGGTAAGTATTCTCATTAAAAATGCTAAACGAGATAGCTTGAATAAAATCTAAGATACTTTAAACGTAATAGTAGCATTAACAAATAAATCATAGCACAATGTTGCTGTGATGGATGATGCATATCCGTAACCTGATGGGCGGTTGAAAATGATACACAACATACATTACAATCTGAGATGCAAACGGGCTGAAGTTACAGGGAATGTAAAATTTAATATAAAATTTAATATGTCAAGTCTATCATCATATGTAGAGATTATTATTTCTGCTAGTGGTATTATTTGTGTATGTTGATTAAAGTGCATAATATGCTTGATATGACTGTTAGGACGGCAGGAATTTCATCTTAAAGAAACAAATTGTCACATTTTTTGCCTGACTGATGCTTAGTTGATACATAAACATATATTAATATTGACTTACGACCATCTTAGCGCTAACAGAGCCTCGCAAATCTAGGCCATGATCTTTAAAACATTATTTGGAGTGTCATTAAGCTTGCACATTGTGCCAAGGCGGTTACATTTGGAGTGACCAATCTGGAAAAAATGTGTCATTGCTGACCAGACAGTTTGCGAAACGAATTGACCAAATAGGCACATGAAAGTTTGAAAGTACCTAAAGTGTAATCCTTATTCCATGTAACCTATATCTCGCATGGGCACCTATGTGTCTGCTTCGCCTGAACCTGTTCCGTTCCATTGACGAATATTGTATTGTCTTTTTACTCCTTTGCAAAAGCAGTTAACAGTAAGTATGGATTGGAAATTCACTCGTATTTCCCATAAACCAATAGCCAACATGGATGACCGCGTTTTACAACATTATTCTGTTCCTGGGAACAAACAGAATTGTTTATGTATTGTATTTAGTTACTACAGTCAGTTTGGGTTAAAATGAGAACGTCTGCACCCAACATGATCTGAAGTCTGTTTAACAAACTGTCATGTAATGTTGTGCTATCCTCACGCTTCACATAGATGGGTGAACCCAAACGTACAGTACTTTGTAGAACATCATTTGTTGGCTTTTACATTTTCAGATGACAGTGCACCGCCTTGGTACTTCTCCACACGATATTTCATAGCTTCAGTTGCCGCCTTTGGTATTGCGAATACCTTCCTTCAACGCGGCGACCTCAGCATGGCTATCGTCTGCATGGTGAACCACACTGCCGTAGACATCCTCAAACACGGCCAATCCGAGGACCACAATGCCACCCTCTTCACTAACGCCACAACGGAATATGCATTCAAGGGAAACAACATGATGATATCTAACATGACTTTAAACATGAGAGTAAATATCACGGATGAAGAGCCTTCGCATCATTTCTGTGACACACAGATATCTGCAGTAAATACTCAAGAGCGAGAGGTAAAATTGAGAGGTATCATTACAGAAATCAAGTGTTCACGTGTTTTCGCGATTTTCGTTCAAATTCGTTTGTAATGTCAGTGATTCCTAATATTGCCTATATAAAAGCCATTTACCAATATATTTCCATACAAGATGGAAAACACTGAAATTGCACATGGCATGCTTTTTAGTTTTTGATTTGTCTTTTTAATTACCTTTCCACAGGATGGAGAACTGGTTTGGGACAAGGAGACCCAGGGCCTTGTCCTGGGCGGACTGTTCTGGGGCTATATGGGACTCCAGTTTTTCTGTTCTTTCTTCATTCAACGATGGGGATCAAGGAAGGTGGTTGCGTTCGGCATGTTCTTCATGTCAGTCCTGACGTTGCTGACACCGGTCACAGCATGGTGGTCTCCCTGGGCAGTGCTCGTACTCAGAGCAATCATTGGAGTCTTTAATGCAAGTATCATTTTACTGCCAGTAGAAGTCTTGAAGTGTGTGCACAAGGAATGCAGCATGGCAGTAGTTTCATCCTCAGCGTGATTACACTTCAGAGATTAATACACACACGCACACACACACACACACACACACATACACACACACACACACATATATATATATATATAGAGATAGAGAGAGAGAGAGAGGGGGGGGGAGAGGCATAGTATCACTGTAACGTACAGTCAAAATGTGGAAATACAATATTATTCTTCTGTTTTTTTGTGCTGCGTTAACGTCTACGCATCTAGTTATTGAACGGTACACGTGCATTTGTGGATCATTTAATTTGTTAAGTTTTAAATTTGTTCCAATTCTTTTAATTCCCTGAGATGTTAACATAAGAAGTTTTATCACTCTCCTGTTGTAGGGTTTCTTGATAGCAGGAAGCTTTGCTCTGTGGGGAAAGTGGGCACCCCCTGGCGAAAGAAGTCGCCTCATATGCATCACATTTTGTGGCAACATGGCCGCTACTGCTCTGGTGTTCCCCCTCTCAGCGTTCCTATGTAAATTAGATTTCGCCGGAGGATGGCCCTCAGTGTTCTATTTATACGGTAGGTATTTTTGCCATTCAGGTATCAAACTATTCTTTAATGTGCCAAAGGTGGTTTGTTTGTTTTGGGATTTGGTTTTGTTTTTGGCTTGAAGCCGCACTCTAGCTATACAAGGCGGCGGTCTGTAAATAATTTGACCAGACAAGCCAGTGATTGACATCGTGAGCATCTATGAATAAACCATGCAACCAGTCAACTCGCTGACAACATTGTTGCGTTCATTCTTTCGACGTAGTCGTAGCGTGTTCCGCTTTCACGAAAATTGTAAATCAAGGCTACGTTGGATTTTCACGGGTAATTACACTTTGGATATCTTGTGAAATGTTGCTTTATAATCTTACAGGTGTCCTAGGAATATGCTGGACGTTTATCTGGGTGTACACTGTGTACGATGACCCTGCACACCATCCAAGAATAAACCAGAAGGAACGCCAGTACATAGAAGAAGCACTGGGGCAGTCGTCAAAGAAAGCTGTGCCAGTAGGTCAAAAACCTTTTCCAAGATATGTAGAGGTTACAGGGTTAAATGATTACGAGAGTTATAGATAGACAGGGTAATACTGTAAACTGTGTATACTTATTATGTACACGCTTATAACCAACCGACGGATATGACTAACCGTTTCGGGGTCCTGGTTCATACTATATGTTTAGTCGAAAATTGGTATGACGAACTATGCTTATAACGAACTGACGGATAAAGTTAAACTGTTTCGGGTCCCAGGCACCTACCATATTTCTGTCGAAAATTCGTGTAATTGTATCTTACCTTAGAGATATCTTTGAGGGTGTCCGTTACTTCAAATGTCCACTCTTCCGGCTTCTGTGTTAGTTTGTACGCCTCTTTTAGCATCACGCCAGCAATATCGTGGCGGGGACAACAGAAATGAGTTTACACGTTGTACCCATGTGGAAAATCAAACCCGCACCATTAGCTACCTCACCGCTCGCATCAATATACTGACCTTTCAGACGTTTAACACAATTATAAATTTACCTCACGGTTACATGAACATATGTTGTCTGAACTGAGAGTGCATGAGGTCGTTTTCACTTGATGAATAACAGGCCAATTCCGCATTATTTTTTATGGTTTTTAATGGACATGATATGCTGTGCTGTAAATACGATATACATTAAATGTTATGTTTATTTCAGCGTATGTTGTCGTAGTTAGAATACGTTGGACGTAACTGAAAAGCACAAATTTATGTACACACATGTTAACAATTGTTTATAGCCTATTTGTTTCCATTAATCTCCCAAAGGATGTTGATTTAAACAATTCGAACAGATGTATATTGTCTTTACTTTGTAAATCCCATTTTTGACATAAACAAAAATTGAATGACAAAACGATAAATTTCTATAATGTGCAATGCTACAATTAATTTGCTTTCGCTAAACAGGTTGCCGATATTGGTGAGGATGATAAGTAGATCTTCTTTGGCGAAATCAACACTAGCGGAATAGGCAATATAAGCAGAAATGTGCAAAACAAAACATCACTAAGAAATCCGGGAGTCCAGTTAGTGCCATTAGCAGCCCACGTCCTGTCTGAATGTGGTAAATAAACATTTTATATCGATATTATTTATCAGTAAGTTCAGATCAACTATCCTTTGAATAACAGTTGCTTCGCGTTCTTAATTTCAATATTTTATCAAGAGATTCACATTAATTGATCAACTTCTTTCTTCTTATGAAAATTAGAGGCCTAACAATTTACTATACATCAACAAAGAAGAAAAAAGATAAGATTAAAATTAATGACCTAGAAACATGATTTAGAGATCACCGATAATAACAACCCACACAACAAAGCAGAAATTTTAAAGAGAACAAATAATATGAAAACTGAACTTAATGAATTTGAAAGAAATAGAATATAGGGGTCCTTTATTTAATCCAATGGCTAAGGTTGTGAGAAAAACCAAGTAGGTATTTTTAATTTTTGGATTGTAGAAAGTTTCTAAACAAATCCATGTTAGAAATAAAAAAAAAATAAATGATAAAAGTCCTGGACCAGACGGTTTTACAGCAGAATTTTATAATTCGTTTGGGTAGATGTAAATATATTCTGGATAAATTCCTTACCTGAGCATGTCGCCCAAACATCTGATCATACCTGAAAAATAAGCGTTCAGGTATGCTTACCGTAATACCCCAGGATAGTTTCCACTTAAATCAAGGAACTTAACAAGTACTTGTATGTGCAAAATGATAAAAAATACAAAGAATTCTTGTATTTCCGTTGTCACAACCTGGTGAGAAAACCATCATAACAGGATCAGTCCTCAGAACCTAAAGATTTAACGATTTAGCTGTACACTATACAGTATTCCGAGCGTCATGCGCGTTTGCAGGAACGATTCCGCTTCTTTGCGTGTTTGTAAGGGCAACCATTTCATTACTGATAATATATTCATTACTTGCTTGTGATATAACTTACAAAAACCTCTACTTTGGTAGATGCTTCTGACCAATATGGAATTTTTTTGTTGATTTCGTCCCTTAAAGTGACACCCATGTGATTTATACAGTCACATGTCTTGTTAATCTGATACCTGTACAATAATTAGTATCTTGACAATAACATTCAAGTGTTGGTACCCCATTCACTGTTTTCACTTGCAGGTGCGTACCCCATGGCTGGATATATTTACTTCATTACCTTTCCTTGGAATAGTATGTGCACAGACTACATACAACTGGGGGCTGTTTCTCATGATGTCCAACCTACCCACCTATATGATGGAAGTGCTTCGCTTCGACATTAAATCGGTCAGGAGATACTGACACATTGAGTGAATGAGTGAGGGAGTGTTCTATACGCCGTTTCTAGCAATATTCAGCAATATCAAGGCAGGAAACACCAGAAATAGGCTTCACACGTCGTACCCATGTCAGGAATCGAACCTGGGTCTTCGGTGTGACGAGCGAACACTTGCACCACTAGGCTACTAGGCATGTAATGTAAACTATGCCTATTATGAATTGATAGATATAATGAACAATGCCCTGGCTCCTGCTTCTGGTTATTCAATATGAGTATAACGGAATATGCGTGCATGGAACTAAATTTAATGGCTTCGTTGTGCTCGAGTATATGAGTGAAATTGAGTTCGAACCAAGGTGAGACATACCACATGTCGCAGTAGTTCACAAATCATCACACCTGTTCTGGAACCCATTACTTAATAAAATTGTTGTATATTTTACGACTGCTTACATAAACACAGACTTCATTATGACCTATGCAGGTTTGTATGTGTCGTGAATATTTGTAAGAATCAAATCATCTTTTACTTAGCTAAATTCAGTCAATTTGAAATAGCATTAGCTTGTTTTTACTCAAACTCATAACTATTATCACATACATGGTACATTGCGGTTAATACGATCAACAACTTGCCTTAAATGCCGACGACGAAACATAACATATTTATTACACTTTCTGTTCATAATGATTTCTTGTGTAAACAGAATGGCGTGTATTCCCTCATACCATACGTGGCCATGTTCTTTACCATTCTTCTCGGGTCTTTCTGTGCGGATACGCTCATAGAAAAACGCTTACTCAGCGTATCGTATACCAGGAAGCTCATGACAGTTATAGGTAAGTATTCATGTGATTCTTGCAGGCAATACCTTCCAAACAGAGTATATTCATAAGCACTTTCGAAATTTTGCTATTTTAGACGAGAAGTGTGGAACAATACGATTCTGCTAGTAAATCTAGATGTATTTGTTTAACAAAGGGAACATATGTGGCAGTTATAAATATCAAGAAAGTCAACATATATGATAGTTATAAAAGATATTGATTTTCAAGTCTATGTCCAAGCAGAATTTTGAAGACCAAGAAACAACGTATACTAGCAAGTATCATTTAAAAATATGTGTAAATAACTGCATATTTTCAGGCCATCTTGTTCCTGGTATCCTGTTGATCATACTGAGCTATCTGGACTGCACCCAGAGTCATATCGCCGTGGCCATTCTGACGTTAGCCATAGGCCTCGGTGGCTTCGCTTTCAGCGGAATCATAGTCAACTTCTACGACATTGCCCCAGTATTTGCTACCAGTATCATGACAGCGTCCAACACCATAAGCATGATACCAGGCATACTGGCTCCCTACGTTGTTGCGGAGATCACGAAAGATGTACGAATGATAGTTATATGTTTGTATGTTAACATTCCTATAACGTAACAGGAACATAACGGAGTGTAGTATACATATTGTGTGTGCAATGCTGGTGCCCGGGAAATCTGTACGTGTAAGTGAGTTTAGTTTTACGCCGCTAAAACAACCGTATAGGTCCTGTGGTCAAGCTACATGTTCACCTGCACTGGGTTGCGTAAAGGGCGCAGTTCTACAGCTGAAAGATGAACAGCAAGAAGCACATTCTTCATGGCAGAGTAGTGTGGTTTTAATGAAAGCACAGAGTGTGACGATTGAGCAACAAAAACTACGATTATAAAAGATAGCGCTGTATATCTGTTCAAAGGATATCTCACCTCAATGTGATCTGAAGAAAATTTATCCCAATGACATACCATTTCTTATACCATTGCTGTTTCAGCTGTAAGAGAAACGCGCGCACTGTGTATAAACCTACAACCATAATATAAAGTTTACATCATCTGAATATATATCATATAGATAAACAAATACGTGTAAGAAAACGTATAATAGTTAGTCACTGGTTGTCAATGATGATTGTTTCATTTCTCATCTTTCAGAAAACTAGAGAACAATGGCAGATCGTCTTCTTCCTCACAGCTGGTCTGCTTGGGTTTGGAACTGTCGTGTATCTGATTTTTGGACAGGGACACGTACAGAAGTGGGCCGTCATCCGGGACATGCCGGAGGAAGAGATTGCTCTTCCTTC
Source organism: Haliotis asinina (assembly GCF_037392515.1). Lineage (NCBI taxonomy): Eukaryota > Metazoa > Mollusca > Gastropoda > Lepetellida > Haliotidae > Haliotis > Haliotis asinina. The sequence continues at coordinate 45,654,275 of NC_090289.1, forward strand.
ATGATGAACAAGCCATCTAAACTGTAAAACTGTAGCAATGTTTTGTATTCTTAGTCATGATAAGTATGTTATTGTCACAAAGCTGAATAAAATATGTTTAATGTAGTGCATATGCTTGCGGATATACAAATCAGTGAGACCTATACAAATCCGGATCATCAGTTATGCTTTCAGGCCGTAGGAGGCTAACTCCTGGAATTGTTAATCTGACTCGTTGACTTAATCAATCATGGCATCATATCCACGCTGATCTTCGGGGAATCCAACGGTGGATGTTCTGGCCCAACCTGGATTATTTACGCACTACTTTCAGGTGTTTGTCTAGACAAATGGGTGTACAGATTAGCGCTATTTCCATTGTTATAAAATCTGAAAAACTAAGGTGAATGGTACCTGTGTTCGTTTTAACGGTTGTTATTGTGACTAGGACAATAGAAACACGTTTGGTTCAAACTGTGATCAAAACGTCATCTATATCATGAAGCTTGAAACATACGTTGTACGAGATTGGCTACCGATACCCATGAAAAGCTTTCTTAGAATTGATCTTCAGCAACCCACACTTGTTGTAAGAGGTGGCTACCGAAGTTAGAGGTCATTAATTCTTTGTTGATGCATTGCATGGCGTCTTAATAGTGTCGGTCGATGTCCTTCAGTCACCGGATTGTCAGGTGCATACTTGAGTATTCACGTACCGAGGTCATATAGCTGGTGTATTGCTGAGTACGGCGTTGAACAACGAATAATCAAACAGTTACTCAGAAGGGCCTTACTGTATCGGACATACATACAGAAATACGCCTTGAATATTCAAACATCGAGCTGACGATTTGCCTGCCGCTTCATCTGATCGTAGTCTTTGGGAAATATCGGACAACTCATGGTTAACAATTGAAGGACTATACAGACGAGAGTTGAATCCATTCTCCCACAGACTGTGTAAGACTATGAAGAGGCCTTGCCTACCTGGTTCTATAGGACACGTACAGATGTTGGCATTCATCTGGATAAAGTCCGGAGGAAAATAGGACTTCCATCCAGACGAGCAATTTGTTACCCTAGGATCTATCTATCTATCTATCTATCTATCTATCTATCTATCTATCTATCTATCTATCTTACTATGTATAAGTGTGTGTGTGTGTGTGTATGTGTGTGTATATATATATATATATATATACACACACACACACATATATATATATATATATATATATATATATATATATATATATATATATATATATATATATATATATATATATATGTGTGTGTGTGTGTGTGTGTGTGTGTGTGTGTATCAGGGTAACAAATTGCTCGTCAGGATGGAAGACCTATTTATATATATACACATATGTGTTAGACTTAGTGTTGTGTGCCATTTTGACATAATACGTTGTGACAGATTTTATAGATTTTCCATTTATGACTTCCATTTATACAAAGAAATTGCATATTCTATTTTTATAATACAATTCTGTGTGATATAAGAACTGAATTTTCACAAATTGTGTCATGTTTTCGCATTCGTCATCATAATATTCCTTGACAAAAATTACACCCAGTCATAAAGGAAGCGACAGAGGGAGAGATTGTTCTTATGACGAACAACCCTTCTAAACTGTAAAACTCGAGCATTCTTTTCCATTCGTAGATCAATCTGTAATGTTCACATACCCGATTAAAGCGTACATAAAGGTATCGTGCGCATGATCGTTTTTTGGACATACACAATATGGATCAGAAGTGGTGTGATGTATTTAGACTGCATGGCATTACATGGTAGCAAAAACCCAACAGGCTTGTCCACTGCATTCTGCCCTATGGATTTGGATAATCGTCGTGCGTCTTTTTCTCAAACATGTGTGATGTTAATACTTGCATCGCATCTCAGATTACATCTCAAGCTACAACAAGACCCACGATTGTGTGGAGATCATTCTTTACTCCGGGATACTTAGACTATACAACTGCTTTTGGAAGTTAATGTTATAATATCAGTCTCTATTGCTATATTCAGTGTTTTAATTAAATAGACATCCAGGCCGTTCGATTTTAAAAATACACTTTTTATTCGATTATTTTTCTTAGAGTAATAGCACAAGAAGACAATCCTCGAATAGAATAAGAGCAACACAAACCCATTCCACAACAATAGGGATGATGTGCTCAAGCAGAACTGATTATGTGATTCCGATTGTATTGCGACCATCTGTTCCTGTTCAGGGATCACTGTCAGATAGTGATGACACCGGGTGTTCGAGCGCACATTAACCATCAAACGTAAATCATTTGCATATTCACCTTGTACAATATGGAGACATGTGGTTCATGTCAAATGGAATATCAGTTTTGGAAATATTGATGTGACATCAAAGATTTTGGTCGTTGATCACATGCTTATAAACAAAAGCCGTGAGGACATTTGTGCAAATGTTACAGAAACAGCATGGCCGATTGTACTTCAACAGTTCTGCTGTATAAGACACTCCTCAGGCCGGAGGTGTAGGAGTACTGCTCAACATTAAATGGAATTTAACTACTGGGAAGTTGAACTCTTCCCCTGGGCACTGTTTCTTGAAGTCATCGTGGTGCTACGACTGTCGCAAGTCTATGTTAAAGTATGGCAGTTACGGTTATGTTAAAGCTACGATAGCTCTGTGGAACGGCCATGCTCCCACTTCACAAAACGAACATAGCGCTACGACTGTCGTAAATCTGTGATACAGTATCACACTTACGATCACCTTAGCACTACGGCAGATTTGTGGAACGGGTCTCTGGTGTCGTATGTCGTATGGATCGCCCTGCCTTGAAATTGAAGCTGGTGGAAGAAATAATATTTTCCCTTATAAACATTTATGTTATCATCAGCGAGAGAAAACTTGGCGTATCTGATCTCGCAGAAGGCATGTCCAGTTGAATAATGTTGTCAGCATAAGATAGGGTCATTTATCATATGTTTGAGTTGTGACTGGTACGGTCAGCTTCTTAGCGTAGACACCTGATTGGATAGACAGACAAACAAGGACGTAATAAATTCACCTTGGTGAGTCGTAGATGCATCCAGGGCATAGTGGATGTTTCTCGGGACGTACAACCCGGATATATCGAGGATGGCATACTGTCACTGTAATCTTACTTTCATTAAACAGTTGGATTTAACGCAGACTTGTTTTAAACATCATGTTAGTTAAACGTGCTTTCATGTTTATGGTTCAAACGTAATTACACCCAGGATAGTATAATGGCACAGCTATGGAAATGTATGTTCTATTTGACCTATATTTTATATATGTTCACAATTCGAAAAGTTTGTCTAGTCACAGCAGGTGACACTCTTTTGTGCATCAGTGATGGACTCGGCCGTCCCATAACAATATGTAAAGATAATTAACTGCCAACACACTCCATCTGTCACATGTCACCAAGCGTTCCCAGCGAACGGTCCACGTTCATCGTGGTCTTCATTAAAATGTATGAGCGGTTTATTCACATTCAACGTTTGGATATATCTTTGAATATATGATTGTGTATTCTGGCTAGACGATTCAAACATGGCGTACTTATGGAGGATAGCGGATTGTGTGTTCGGATTGCGTGTTTCTTGTTAGGCCTTCTGGAATCAACGACTCGCACCAGGTTTGTTCATAATCATACATTCAGTATGAGAATGAGTGAGTAAATGAACTCCGTTAGGCAGAATGTATGTATGTATGTATGTATGTATGTATGTATGTATGTATGTATGTATGTATGTATGTATGTATGTATGTATGTATGTATGTATGTATGTATGTGTGTATGTGTGTGTGTGTGTGTGTGTGTGTATGTATGTATGTGTGTGTGTATGTATGTGTGTATGTATGTAAGTATGCATGAAAAAAAATATGTTTGTGTATCCGCGCATACGTGTATGTGTCTCTGTGTATGTAGGCATGCATGTGTTTATGGCTGATGAGTCGGTCTAAATGTTGTTGTGTAAGCCTCTGGAATATTTTTTATAACTAAACAAGACTAAGAGTGACTTTCGCCATGTCCTTAAAGTTTCAGTGTATGTCAGTTTGTCATGTATGATTCGTATGATTCATAACAATTACGGACCTAAATAGGATTATATACATCCAGACTGACGGCGGATGACAATGCAGCTTCAAACAAACACAATTGAAACGGAAGCACAACAAAAGCGTGTGTGAAGCATGACTATTTATTATAGTCAACACCTTGCGTACTCGGCGTAATTACATTTAATAATAGTCTTGGCCTCTTTTGAAACACAAAAAAAAATAAAACGAGATATTTTTCCTCATTGATGATCAGATCTCCGTGACCTATTCAGCCGAAGCTCACTGGGTCTTTTTATCAGTAAGACATTTGCATTGTGTCTGTGCACAGTGTGTAGCCAATGTTCGCATAATCCAGTACTCTCTTATCCTTTTACTGGGATAACTAAAAGGTGTGATTTTTGTTCCTGTCATACTTCCTGAGGTGCATTGTTAGAATGTTTTTTCTCGCTTAATTTTGAATGTATTTTGCTAGTTTGTATTTCAATTCAAAACAACGTCATGTACCACAAGGTGTTATTCCCATCACGTTGAGCTCATCACCCTCAACAGCTGGTGCGTTGTATTGTTGCAAATTCTAATTTCGTGCATGCGCCATGGTCTAAAGACTAAAATATATACTTCTTGCTTCGAAATCGCTGTCAGTACAATAACCAAACTAACGAGAGTGTAACAGACATTGCACTTTCCCACGTAAGTAACAGACATATAAACATAGCGAAACGCTGTCCCGATGCTGCCAGAACGTTCCTCCTGCATGTCTGTAAGTCAGGCAATGATGTGAGGTATGCTAGCAAAAGACGGGACCTATTCCTTCAAATGAAACTGGGCCATCGTGACACATGCCACCTCTGACATCCGTTGACAAATCGTGACTTCATGGCCCAAGAATTGGACTTACGTACTGAGCCCTTATTCTCTAATCGTTCGTAACTCCAAGAATTCCTAACGTTGATCGTAGCCAATGTGTTAAGAAGGGGCTTAAGAAGTTCGTAAGGCAACGAACATTTCGAAAATAGCTGGTCTGGTTTTGGTGTACGGTAGTATTTTCCAAACGGAACTAGGGTAAGTGTGGTGCGATTGCGATATGTCACTTTGCCATATCATAACGACATCAAGGCGTCCACTTCACATGTTTGCGGAGCTTTACGAGCTAAATAGGATTGTATATAACCAGACGGAGTGTCGATGACTGAGCAGTTTTGAACAGTTCAGGGAATACTTCGCTATTGAAAACGGAATGAAATTGCCGTCAAAAGATACAAAGAAATATTGTCAATGCAAAACTTGTGTGGACACGACGGCCAAGGGTCGTTAGGCATGATGACAGTGCAGTAAGCAGTATGATGTCCTAATGTCCGTTTGGTTTTGTGCTTGTTTGTTTCTTTTCCTGGAATACAACTGACCAGCAAGGCAGCTGGATTACATAACCTAAAATGGTACAGACTGCCCAATGAGACTGTCATCGTATAATGTGATTATTGCTGAGTCTGAAAAACAAAAATCGCACCAATGAAAGTTGTGACGCATGCATATATAAACTGTCTAATGGCATTCGTAAATAGTGTAGGGTTAGAGTGTAAATGCATATCATTCGATTTTACACTCCACATGGATGACACCATTGTGTGTACTGTCCAGCTGTAAAACATTCAATAGAATCATTCTTCATTTTCCGTGTTATGTGGGGTATTAATACAGTAGCTAAAGAGCATATATTAGTGTTAATGCGGTAAGTGTAGTGATACTGGCCATGCAGGTGCATCGTTTATGTGACTGAGTGTGTAAATAAAGGATATAAGTGTACCTTCCTGGCTAGGGATATAAATGCAGAATCAAGTTCGTGCAATCTCTAGACCCGCAATCTGTATTCTACATTGGTTAACGGCACAATACCAACTGTTCATACATGAATAAATAACAAGACAAATATGATACATGATCTATTCTCTACTTCACAGACATCAACAAATAATTATTTGAACTTGGTTAATGCATGATCCCGGACGGGGGCCGTAGCTGCTCATGATATCGATCACAGGACTGCGTGGTCCAGACTGAAATACCGTCCACTGTCAAATGGCCGCTGGGGACGGGCTATTTTTAGCACGGACTGCCAGATTCTCAAATGCACCTGCCCGACGGTCGGGTTAAAATTTAGACATGTATCTATGATGATATTTTGTGGGCAGGTAAGGTTTGGTCAGGGCGGAAAATTTTATATCTAGCCAGCCCTTTGGTCTTGATGATTTTTTGGGACTATCACCGGGATCACAAATACATCCAGCACGGCCGAGCAACTTCAGAATGTTGCCTTGCATTTGTGATATTAAACAACAGCATCAATGTAGGTATGTCTGCTTATCTATGTGGGTGAGGGAAGCCCCATGTGCTAAATTTAGAATGAAACGTTATCCTCTTATCTCAAAAGCATAGTATTGACATTGTATATTCACTGTTCCTACCCGGTAATCTTCAGATGACCCACTGCCAATGCGTCCTAGCTGCTATCACCAGGAACTATTCGATCGTCCTCGTGTGACCTATATTCCGTTCAAGCATGGAACATCAGGTGACAAAAACCATGGACACATCATTTCACGAACCAGGTCTGTATTTTTCATCACGCTAAAAAGAAACTGTTGTGTTTAAAGCTTATCGCCGGTTATATGTTGTATATTAAACTGATCAAGAACGTTAAAGTCAAACAAAAACAAAATAATGTTCTTACCATCATCCTGTTTTCATAGAAATCTGATTGATTCATTCTGTTGGCATATGTGTGTTCACATGAATTCAGTCAGTCAGTTTGTGTTTAAGTTTGTTTCTGACCTACACGACACTGTGACTGTAAATTAGGACTGCGGTTGTAGCTGTAGTTGTAGCTGAAGCTGATGCTGTAGCTGTGACTGTAGCTGTGGCTGTGGCTGTAGCTGCAGCTGGAAATATTCGGGTGGACAAAAACCCGCTTAAATCCGATTTTGAAATGACTAACACGCATGCATTTATTACACTTGCGACACATATGGGGTATGCGGTGTTGACATAGAGTTCATGATCTGGGTGAATCGTGGTCACTGGGCCACTTATAAGTGGTAAACAAAATGCGTTTGCCAGTGCCTGCCCCTTTTCACTGTTGCACATTAAAAGTTTCGTTGTGCAATGTCTTGAATGGGTTTACAGGTTTTTCATATAACGATGAAGAATCTGCCATTGCGATGGAAGGTGTTACTATGCAGGTCTTATCTTCTATGAATGGCAGTACTTTGCTGCACGGAGTTGGACATGTCTGTTTGTATGATTGGCACAGCTATTTTACTCGTTTCTCCAGCTGGAACCCGTTCCTTAAGAAACTCAAGAAAGAATTTTCTTTGGCACTTGAGTTGGAAGTTAACATGTCGATACAACTGTTAGTGATGTATGGGGCATTTCATTCACCCACATATCAGACAATGTAATTATGCTTGTAATGGTATGGCATGGTGCAACTGTATGTGCATATATGCATGTGCATGTCCAAGCCAGCAGTTTTCATAGCCTTATTCTTCTCTGTTTATAGGCGAAATTCATAAGCGGATGACATTTAAGATACGGTTCGAATGCTACAATGGACATTGTACATTATGTTTTCCCTGATTAAATGCCAGTGAGTAGAAATGGAGAAAGAAAATTATGTAGCGCCAGTTGGCGCGAGCATATTCTATGTAAATATCACATTCCAGAAAACTATATTAACTATTTGCTTCTATGCACAAAACATAAGTATTCATCATTTCATATTTACATGTACACTTTAAGAAACTTGTTCAGCACTTTATAGTCCTCCATTCATAGGATATTCACCATTTTGCCTAAAACACAATGGAATGTGTGTTGGTAGCTCATGTCGTATGTGGTCCATCCATTATCTACATCCTATCGTTTATCTATCATGTTAGTAGAACATTGCTTAGTACGGCGTTAAACAACTAACAAACAACTAACAAACTATATTTAAATAATTCAGGCTGATTGGCGTGACCGTATATAATTATCATGGAGAATCGGCAAGTGCTTTTATCACAGATTTCGTCAGCTGTTAGAGGCCACTGAATACACTAATGTAAATCGGAAAGATGCATTACATTAAAAGAGTAGGTCGTAGTATGCACCCTTGTATAACACAAGTTATAGAAGAGTGAGTGAGTGAGTGAGTGAGTTAGTATCTATCGTCACATCGGCAATGTTGCACCCATATTGCGTGACCAGAACAAGTAGTAATTACACTGCAGATTAGGAACATTAGAACGTAAAACCCTGTTGACGAAGGACAGTCAACCCACTAATATATCACAGATATCCATTTAGGACTAGTACGTAAATCTAAAACAGTTTAACTATAGAGGACAATACATATAACATGGGCTATAGATTACCAACAAGTGAAGGTACATCACAACACTAGAGACCATGGGGACTTACTTTACTTTTGCTACCTGCAAAGACACTAGCTGGATCAATTTACGTTACAGAAGATGTCCGTAACCCTCTTTCATTAACATGAATTCAACATAATAACGTGTTCGTTCAAATGTGTGGCTTCACAACACGTTCAGCTTCACCCGAAACAATCAACATCTAGGTAGAAATCTAAACAACATGTCACAATTGTCACATCAGTGAGCTACGAGTCCACGTGTGTCATGCTGTGCGGGTCTCATCTGTGTCGTATTACGTTCTGTGTCCTGTGGCTGTGCATGCATGTACATGGTGAACAGAGGTTATTGAGTGAGATCGCAGAGATCAGTAGGTATTGTAGGCTCTGTTTACTTGAATAACAACCAGCATGTTCTGGATGGAAGGTGTGTACATTTCAGCTTTACATTTGAGTAGAGTTCTCGCTCTTGAACAGTCATATTACATTCCTTTACCAGTGATGGTAACAATGTGGGGCTTGAATAGTATTGCTCAGAACGGGCTGAATACTAAGTGTTGTCTCTGAAAATAAAATCTTCCCTTTTTGGTCAATAATTTTTCAGTCTGTATTGCGATCACACGCAACAACATGACAACGATGATGATCCGAGCGTTTCTCTTTAAATCAGAAGCGCATTTCTAACCCAGTTTTAAATGTGTTTACTAAAACTATCACGTATATAGCCTGTCACATGTACAAGCACCATGCTCTTTCGTTATAGGTATTTTGGGGATATATAAACATTTCATCTAATCTGTGAATACCATTCACAATGACTCCAAATGTGTTTGATATATGTAAATATAGCAAAACAAACTCAAATCAGAGACAGTAAACGTTAATGTTGATAAATGGACAACACACCAAACGTACTCTGACTTGCATTTGCGTGTGTTTGTGATAAATATCACAATCTCGTTGGTGGAAAGCATATGATCACTGAACGGACACCGTCATCCATCTGGTTTTTCCATTATTAAATAACGAAATATGATCGGTAAATTATTCATTGAATTTTGGACGGCTCAAGCAACATATCCGAAATTCATTTATGCTATTGACACGTAACTCGGTTATGAATATGTATCGCTTGTTTTGAAAGCTGGTAGGTTTCCAAATTTGAACTTTTCCATCCTCGCTTTAGTCTTTGACATGGGACATTGGTGGGCATTATTTGAATATGGAAGATAACGTTTTGTAATCTGAATTGGTATGTGAGTCCAACTAGAATTTCAAAAATCTGTTGCTGATTTCGAGGTGCTATGCTTTACCGCGACTGTAAGTCTGTATTCAGCGGACACGTGAACACCGGGGTTACAACTGATCATCAGCAAACAGAGCTTCTCGTGACAGATCACAACGTGTTCATGTGATCAGGCTGGGTGTGATGGTTGATGCATGTCATTGTATTCCAAATGTTCCACGTATGCCATTGTAGATCGATGCTCATGATGATGATGATCACTGATAACTGTCAGTTATGTGCAGGTAGCCTTCATATAAGCTCAGATATATCGGATGTGTGGTAAGCACCAAACTGTCCGGGCTAACACTAATCGTTTTCCACAGCCATCGTTATTTTACATGCAACCAATTTTACATGGTCGCAAACTAAATATACCCTGAATCGCTTTCACTTTCTCGTTTTGAGAATATGTTGCAATATAGACAAATGAACGCAACAAAACCGTTTTCATAGCCCCAATAACAATCTCTTAGCAGCAGAGTCGATTGTCCATTACAGAAAATGTGCTTACAAAAGAGGTGTAGCACCAAGACTTCGAAAAAGGTGTCCGCTCACTATGCTCCTCTGACAGGCATTATAATCCTGAAGAGGATACATTTGTCCCTCTTGTTGTTTTTTCAAGAAATATACTTACAAACTTATGCACACATTTAAAAATAAATATTTCATAGTTATTTCCACTAAATTCTGGAACTAAGGTCAACTCTACGTGACCTCAAACCCAAATAAACCGATTCAGTCCACGAATGGTGCATATTTCAATAGGATTTGAGTCAGTTGATACTAGAATGTCAAAGCATAATTTTGTCAGTTTCAACTGTACATTGATATTAGTGGGGGTTCAAGTTAATGGAGGCTTGGAATGCCAACCATCATTAAAAGTTAAAATTAATAGAGTGACATAACATGTACGATCATTTCAGATGATCATGCCTCACCACCGTGGTATCGCTCCACTCGGTACTGGATCTCTTTCGTCGGATCCTTTGGCATAGTGAACACCTTCTTACAGCGCGGCGACCTCAGCATGGCTATCGTCTGCATGGTCAACCACACTGCCGTGGACATCCTCAAATACGGGATATCTATCAACGAGAACTTGAGCCTCTTCACCAACGCCAGCAGAGATGTTCATGAAAGCAGTGCCATTACGAACATATCTTACACGACAATTGTCGAACGAGACACAAATGTCACGGAAGAAGTATCTTTCCATGATTCCTGTGATTCTAAAATTGTTGATGCTAGAATGCGTGAGGTAGGAGTTGTCATTCTTTTCTATCGTTTAAATTTTGATGGTCTCATATGAGTCAGTGAATCACGATAATACAAAATCAAGAAACATACAGGGCATAATATTTGATATGTATAAATGCAGTTGTTTTGTTTGTTATTTAATGCTGTTGTTTAGCGCTACACTCGTTTACTAATATTTTGCCTCGGTTATTAAGCTTAAGATGAGCGTGTTAAGAGACAGCTGTCTGAAGTTATGTTCAACTGTCGTGATTTGATACATTATTAACTCCAATTATGGTTGTATCTTAATCAGCTGCGTATTTACAAACAGGACGGGGAGCTGATTTGGGACAAGGAGACCCAGGGCCTTGTTCTGGGCGGACTGTTCTGGGGCTATATGAGTCTTCAGATTTTCTGCTCATTCATTATACAACGATGGGGATCAAGGAAGGTAGTGGCGATCGGGATGTTCTTCATGTCAGTACTGACTTTGCTGACACCGGTCACAGCATGGTGGTCTCCCTGGGCAGTGCTTGTACTCAGAGCAATCATTGGAGCATTCAATGCAAGTATCATTTTTATATGAATGTAAATGTCAATACATCATACTGGACCCGTTACGCCCCGGGGTTAGAATAAGTCTTTAGTAGCCCATGTTTGTCGTTGGAGGCGACTAACGGAACCGGTTGTCAAGTTCGCTTGACGTGGTTTACATGTGTTATCCCAAATGCGTTGACAGATGCACATGATTTTAATCACTAGATTATTTGGTCCAGGATATTTTCAGACCACCGTTATGTAGCTGGAATACTGCTGAGTGAAAATTGGCATAATTCATATACATGTGTTTATTTGTTATTAGCCTTTAGTAACTAAAGCACTTGCTCGTTAGACTGAAAGTCATAGATACGTACAATACTGGCGTCAGATATTTCGGGAGTAAGTCATGAATAAGCACTTAATGATAAAAAAATAATACATATATCATATCTTAAGGTAGTGTTAAAATAGACTCGCTCATACCGATTTTATTGTAGGGATTTACAATAAATGGAATCTTTGCTCTGTGGGGTAAATGGGCTCCTCCTACAGAACGAAGTCGTCTAATATGTATCATGTACTCCGGCACCATGTCTGCAACCGCTTTGGTGTTCCCAGTGTCAGCTTTCCTCTGTAAACTGAACTTTGCTGGAGGTTGGCCCACTGTTTTCTACTTCTATGGTAAGCATTGTAGAAAAGTCTTTGAAATGTGTATATTTTTTGTTTTGTTTTGTTTTGCGCCTCATTTGGCAGTATACCAGTTACATGACGGCGGTTTGTATATCTTAGAGTCTAGACCAGACTATCCATTGATTGACATCGTGATTATCGACATGACACGCATGAATCAAGTCAATGATTCTGACCACTCGTTAGTCACCGCTTTGGACAAGCATGGGGTGCTGGAAATCATCGCAACTCGGATCGTCACGGGCTGGTTTTGGTGCGCGCACATTTCTAACTGGTTCCTTTTGATTCCCTCCAATATAAGTAGCTGGGACAATGGGGTAGCTTAGTAGATAAAGCTGAAACACCATTCAAACAGAACATGATCCATCAAATATGAAATACAAGAATGGACACCCCTGTTTCTTTGCATAAGCTACGGGGTGGTGGTAGCATAGTGGTAAAAGCTTTCACTCGTCACAGCGAAGACCAGTGTTCAATTCTCCACTCGTGTACAATATGTGTACTCCTTTCTAGAGTAGCCCCCCAAAGGAAGGCACTACAACACCGATAAAATAAAGAGGCCAAAATAATGAATAAAACGACGATAACGATAAAATAACGGAGTCGAAGACGAGTACCATTCTATGTATCTTTGCACAGTATATGATGACTTAAATATTTACCAACATCTAATTCTATATCCACACATGACTTTCATCTTGCAGAAATCCTACTCCACAATTTCACTTTGCCTTATATATACACCATGCCTGGATTTTACTCCAAACTTTGTTTTGTTGTACTGGCATATACATGTAACCCTTTTGTTATTGGGCCTATGGCCTTTTGTGCAATAAAGCATTGATTGAGTAGCCCTCCATGATATAGCTACTTCTAAAGCGGTTTAAAACTACATTCACTCACTCACTCACTCATGTAGAGAAGGTGTTCCCTCTGCAGACGTTCCGTGGTAGCTCAATATTCAGTGTTTCCGTTACAGGCGTTGTCGGGATATGTTGGACATTTATGTGGATCTACAGTGTGTATGATGACCCTGCACACCATCCCAGAATACACCAAAAGGAGCGGAAATATATACAAGAGTCACTAGGAAAGTCGGAAAAGAAAGGGGTTCAAGTAAGCCAAAACACTTTGTTCCACATAGCGTTTCCGAGATGGTCCGTTTAGAATCGGTCTTGTTATCAGAAACGGAGACGAACAGGCTAGGGTGGACAGACTTAACTGACACATGCCATCGTATCCGTGTTGCGAAGGTGTATGCCCATGCTGTTGATCACTGGATTGTCTTGTCCAGACTCGATTATTTACAGTAACTGTTGGTAAATTGCTAAATGAACCATAAGCAAACAAAAGAAACATAACATATCTCGTGAGCTATTGAAACCCAAAACGAATGGTAGTCTTCGTTTGGCTTTTGTTGAATGTTTTGTATCCGTCCTATCAGGAAACGACCTGGATACTGACAGACCATGGCCTTTGTTGATAATGTTAGATTCGACCGGATTAGACCATTGTTTACTGCACCATCTGGGTCCCGAACTGGCATAAAATAAATCCAAATAAGATTATTCCAGGATTATTCATGTGATGATACAGTGTGTTTGCAGTTGCAGATTCCCACACCGTGGAGGGCTATTTTCACTTCCTTACCATTTCTTGGTATAGTATCTGCACACGTGACCTACAATTTTGGCCTATTCCTCATGATGTCCAACCTACCCACCTATATGATGGAAGTGCTACGCTTCGACATCCAATCGGTCAGTTTGTTTACTGAAACCTTGGACATTTAAACATACACAGCAAACTGCAATTGGTGGATATAATGAACAATAGTTTGGTTCCTGCTTCTGTATATTCAATATAACGAATTATTACCCACGTGGTACTTCGTAAAGGTGTTTCATAACAAAGTGTTATGACACATATGTGTCATAACACCTTCGAGTGATTTGATTGGCTAATACTTGAACTTTGACATTACTGGTACTACTTTCATCACTCATTCCATTTATGATTTTCATTCAAGTTTTCACACCTGAGAGCATCTGAAACGAAAACACTTCTATGGAATTAAATAAAACTTATTTCATTTATTGTGGTTACAAGCATTATTTTTAAATCTATGATAACTCAAGTTTCTGTAATAAAAACGAAAATAAAACAATCTATAACAATACGTAAACAAATACGTCTAGTAGGCCTCTGATGAGTGTAAACAAATACGGCGTCGCCCGTAAAAGTTATTGATTTCGTCAAAATTGACGGACAATTGGTTGGAAGAGTTGTGAATGTTATGAAGAGATTGAATACCTTCTGAGTGTATGTTGTCAGGACTGCACAGTAACACACAACATCAAAAGACGAGCGGCGCTCTTGTATCTCTATCACTGCCACTGTCAGTCGCATCCATTCGCGTCCTCCCGCACAAACACTGTCACTGCCATGACTCCCGTGGTTTCTTATGTAGGGGTCAAAAGCACTTCCCACAATCTGAACACAATAGGCTTGAAATCGTCTTCGTTCGAAGTTGTAGGCTGTGTTTTCAGACCCAATTTTCGTTGGAGTCTTCAACATAAACATCGAATGTCGACAAGTGGGAATTCCAAGCCGAGGTGAGAAGGCGTCACTGGCATCCTGCGCAAAGCGTCGCCGAATTATTGACAGTAACTCGTCCTCCGATGACGAACATTAAGCTCAAATATTTGAGACATACAGTTCCCTGTTATTCACATTCATATTTGCTGTTGAGTTTGCCGCTCCTAATTAAATGCTCCCCAGAATCTTCTTCTCAGGGACCACTTCTCAACATGACGACTAGCCCGACAGTGATGGCCGACTGACGTTCAGGCTAGATTTAGGACAAAAGTTCAAAATATTTACACTTCGCAAGTGTTTTGATGAACTCCATTATTGCTTTTGAAAACAAATCCTCTACTGAAAAGAATTAAATTTTCATTTCGACTTGATTCTGTCTCAATTTGTTTATTTTCTTGTGATTTGGAAATACATTGCCTCTACGCAGTGCACGTTTTCCTGGAGTGAAGTGGTTGACATTCCAATCACCAATATGATTTATTAATCCGCGTTACATGGTTTTATGTAGGAAAGCAAAACATTGCTTTATTTTAACGATATTTTCACTTTTTAGAACGTGGGTAATAAATAGGATACAAAACTCGTTCCCCTTTCATATCAAGTTTCATATCAAATAATTTTGGTTTGTCACGAGCTTTAGCGAGTGACAAACCAAAATTATTTCACGAGGGACATGAACTTGATATGAAAGGGGAAGCTCGTTTAATATCCTATAACTATGCTTATATCGAAATTAAAGGTCCATGTTCCGTATACACATGACGATCCGGGATAGAATTGGTCTTCCGCAAAGCACGCTTGTCGTAAGAGCGACTAATGGGATCATGTGGTCATGTGGACTCTCTTGGCTGACAGACGTCATCGTATCCCAAATGCGTAGATCGATACTCATGATGTTGATCACTAGATTGTCTCGTCTAGACTCGATTATTTACAGACCACCACCATATAGCAGGAATACTGCTGAGCGTGGTTTTAAAGAACACCCGACCAAGTAGGTCCCTCTATGTGACCTACCGTTACCGCAGTCGAAGTAGGTCCCTCTATGTGACCTACCGTTTCCGCAGTCCACGATAACGTTTTTTATTTGTTTAGATGGAAACTTGCAGGTGTAAAACATTCACCTCTTTCTCAAAATCAGAGACATCGATAATGCTATAGAAACTTAACCATAAGTTTTTGTTTCGCTTGGGAGCGGTTTCTTATTATAAACGATATTCTCAGACATATGTATTAAACACGACAAATTTCTGTTTGGGATAATGCATGTACGGCTCTGTTCGAATTGGATTTTCGGTGGCAGCTTGTTGTGTCATCCATTCAAATAATATTCATCGTTTTGTGTGTGTGTGTGTGGTTTTGTTTGTTGTTGTTGTTGTTTTTTTCATTTAAAGAGCAAAGGCTCCCATATCTAATCGTGTATAAGGAAATCTGATATGAGAGAATTTTATTGTACGGATTTGTCTTATGTTACATATCTATTCATTATGTCATCAGAACGGCGTGTATTCTCTCATCCCCTACCTGGCGATGCTTCTGGCAATATTGCTAGGATCACTGTTTGCGGATACCCTCATCGAGAAACACATACTGAGTGTAAACTATACAAGGAAACTCATGACAGTACTCGGTAAGTACAGGGACGGCCGATGAAGGGTGCAGGACGTATTTATGTCATCTCCACTGAGACAAAACAACACGCGTGGTAGCCCTGTTGTCTAACATAGAATACGCGAGGTTAAGTGAGGTGAGGTAAAATGGGAAACTTAAGACTACGTGCATGCGTGTGTCTATGTGGCTGCTTGTACAAGCTCAGATTTAACTCGGAGCCGACAAGTCCTTGTTTTAGCCATTAATGCCGAGCACCAGGCAGTGATCAAAAAGTACCATATTTTGTTATGACGCGGTCGGGGATCAAACCCGCGACCTTCGGCTCTCGGGGCGGACGCTCTAACATCTACACCACGAAGGCGGTACAAATAGAATACGCTGTGCTTATGAATCAAATAAATTTGCCCGGTTTGTCCATATATGTCCAACACTGCTCATTGTGCGTCATATATAAGATCGTGAATTTAGAGGCATTGTGACTAAACGAATTTCTAAGTTTTAACTTTGCACGATTGGTTACGTACAACGTTTTACAAGTTAAGCTATGAAACAATAATCATTATGAGGAAAGGGATGATGATCATGATCATGGTCAACATATGTGGTAGTGATAATAGTGATAGTGCTTAGCAGGGATACATACATACATGCATACTGCATGCATGCATGCATGCGTGCATGCATCCATCGATGCATGCATCCATACATACACACACACAGACACACTGTGCACATGCATACATACATACATACATACATACATACATACATACGTAGAAAGTATTCTTTTTGAGTCATTTGTAACTGCAGCTATTTTCATATTGTGAAGAGATTTTATGGCATTAAACCTGTTTTGTCTGCGAAGGAAAAGCATTAATGAGAGCCCTATCACTTCCAAACACACAGGCCATCTTATACCGGGGATTCTGCTGATAATACTCAGTTATCTGGACTGCTCCCAGAAAGACATCGCCGTAGTCCTTCTGACATTAATCATTGGTCTGAGTGGTCTGGCCTACTGCGGACTCTTCGTCAACTTCTACGACATTGCGCCTGTGTTTGCTACGAAGATCATGAGCGTGTCCAACGCCATTAGTATGATGCCTGGAATACTGGCTCCATACGTCGTGGCCGAAGTAACAAAAGATGTAAGTAATATGATATGGTATATGGATATATTACATTAGGGGCGTTGGCGTCTCCTGGTGGTTAAAGCGTTCGCTCGTCACACGGTAGACCCTGGTTCGAATCCCTTTGTGGGTAAAATGTGTAAAGCCTATGATAGTGCTAGAATATTGATATAAGCGGCGTAGAACTAAACTCACTCACTCAGTTATTACAACTACCGCGGTTACAATGGCGAAACATCGCTCATTTCATAAATAAATTGTTCATACATATATCGAATCACTCCTTGTTCTCCAGCTTCGAAATACTCCTCAAAGAAGTTATATGACGAAGTTTCGTACAAACATACCAAGAACACATACCAGTCAGCCTGAAATTAATAGATAAAGAGAAATAAATAATTATTTGCAGATTAATCTGTTATGAGAGTAAAAGATTTTCAACACCTACTCCAACGGGAAATGCTGTAACAGTTGATAAAAGTGGCCAACATTTATCAGTTAATGAAATATCGTTCAAGGTTTTTGGGTTATTGAAGAAAGACGGGTGATAAACATTCATGTCAAAACATTGATTACAGAACAGTCTCGTTTCCTGTTGACGGGGTTCCGTCCTATTGCGCATTTTAAAGCGATAACCGGTCCAGAATGTTTAGACTATGTCATTCAACTGGATGCATAAATGTTAATAAATATCATCTAATAAGTCTTAGATAAGCACTTGTATATTGCAACACTGCGCTCCTCCTGATCCTAGCAAACACCTGGTATAACGTGCTCTGTCGTAAAGCGACGTCTGACAAACGGAAACCCGTATTCGTGGAAATCCCAAAACGAGGTTCTGCCGCTTAGAAAAGTTTGGCGGTCTGGTATGGAACTGACATTACATCAGCCTCATTGTGCTTCACAGAACTACGCTGAATAAACGGGAAAAAACACATAACAGGTGTAAACAGTGAGCTAGATCCATTGGGAATCATTTTACTTCATCAAACAGGAGCATTCTGTGAGTTCATAGCTCGGGTATGCTTCCTGAACCTCGACATAAAGTATAGAAAGACTGTATTATCAAAGTTTAAATTTAAACTTTATTTGTAAATACCATTCTCTTATGAAACAAGGAATTGGAATTCAGTTTAACCAAAGTTGTTTGTGGTGTATATTTTCACAAATTCCGATCGGCTGGAAAGTAGCTAGGTCACTTTATGAATTGGTTAATGAGACATGTGTTTCGGTATGCTCCCGTGAACGTTTTTAGCGAAAATATATTCAAACTTAGTATGATCACTGTAGGCAGCGTCTGGGGCATGCCAATCAAGTAAGATATTTGAAATGTGAAGTATATAAGGGATTTTGTTTACTGCTACAGGTACATCTCTTGCAGCTGTCAAACGAGTTTCCCAACGACTGATGATTATTCAGAATTAATAAGTGAACGAACGCCGTTTTTATCAATATTCCAGTAATACCCCGGCAAGAGACGCCATGCATTGCCTTTATACATTGTACCCATGTGGAGAATCGAACACGGGTATTCGGTGTGAGGAACCAACGTTTTAACCACTAGGCTACCCACCCATGCTGGTTAATTAGAACTCATCACAAATATATGCCTCTTTGAAGGGATGTCATAAATACAAAATGAAAATAATCTTCGTTTTATCTTTCAGAAAACTAGAGAACAATGGCAGATCGTATTTTTCCTCACTGCTGGTCTGCTTGGGTTGGGCACTGTCGTGTATCTGATTCTCGGGCAAGGTCACGTACAGAAGTGGGCGGTCATTCGTGAAATACCCGAGGAAGAGAAAGCGCTGCCTTCATGATAGTCAGTCTACATCTTGTTATACCTGGGCATATATATACTTCTTGACAAGTATTAGATGGACCATGACCTGAAAAAATAACCCCAATTTGCATATATGGGAACTCCTTCTAGCACATTCTATTTGAACCAAGAGGGAAACAGGGAGGGTTGTCGTCTAAATATTGAAAAGTTCCATTTCCTTCGCGCCACGGTCGGCATATATTGCATGTGCTTAAACGCCAATCCAGCTGTAGCAAGCTGCTTGTCACAAACGCTTTCACTGTTCTGACTCATCCAGTACTTGTCAAGCAGTATATGCTGATTACAACGAAAAATGTTTATACCAGATTTAGCGTAATGCGTTGATGAACTCAGGAATAGAGAAATCGTTTCGCACTCACAAAAGGGCATATTGACATAATACAGGGTTTTATATTTTCCTTTTTGTATTACTTGTGAAGGAAGTATGGCTATCCTGTATATACTAACCTTAAAGGTCACATGCGAAATCGGAGTTCAAACGTTTCACTAAATTTCCCCCCCCCCCCCCCCCCCCCCAGCGCTGGGGGAAAAACTGGTTTCAACAGCTTTACTGTGCTGCGTCCATAACGCATGCGCAGTGAATAGGTTCGCGGAGCTTGAAACAGTATGTATGCCCAGCGTCTGAGGTCGTGAGCAGTAGTCTAATCTTGGTTGTGTACACAAACAATTACATAATCTATTCGTTACGTAAAAAAACTTGTTGATTGTGGTAAGCTGTCTCTGTCACAGAGAAAGCTCAGTGTCTGGTTTATTCACACCCATATGTCTGCCTGCCTGTCTGCTAAAGACAACATGCAGTACACAGCTTCACTCATTGACCACGTGCAAAGCCGTCGTTACACTTGAGTGCACATGCACCCACTATGACTGGGTTCGGTCTCCCGAGGGCTTCGTTTCGGGTGAGGTAAGCCCAAGTAAAAAATATTGCACTTTTGAATCGCGATTGTACGCTTATAATTTTGTTTATTTGTATTTTTAAAAGCAGCAATGTATATTATATGTCATGCATAAGGGATGAATGTGTTTTAATTATGTTTGACTTGTTTGTTGCATGTGACCTTTAAAGGTATTATGTCTGATATAGGGTGAAGTTGTTTTGAAATATAACCTCATGTTTTTGCATTCGTCTCCTCAGTATATTACTATGATACATTCCTTGGCAAAAGGAGGAAAGAGAAATGGTCAGCAAAGTCACTGACAATATCATTATGGACTGTGAGAACTAATATCGTTTACACACGCAAGGCAATGTTGGTGCGTTGCAGACTTTGGGGATGTTAATCAAAATGTCGAGAGATAACATTAGTAGCTGCTTCTGGTCTTGTCGAGACAGTGAGGTTTGTGGAAACAAAATTAAGAGTACCGACAGTGGCGATGTTGTGCTCACGCTTGCGCACGGTTCTAACAACAATTAGCCTTGCCCAGAAATTGTTCCTGAAATGCCTTTTCAAAGAAATAATATTGTGTAACATTGAACAATAAATTAGCAACTAAACAACGCTGTGTAATAACAAGCACATTTTGAGTCGTGATCTTAAAGTCAATATGATTTCATGAACATGCATTGAAAGTTTAATAAATATATTTCAGAATAAATATATTTTTCGTATTATACGATGAACATTATCTGCCGTTGTTTCTTTTGTTGTGCTTTAACGCTCACCCAGTAATATTCCAGCTTTCGTTGTACAATTCTGACTACATGACGGGTATGTATTATTTTTCAGCGATATTGCAACTGTATTTTGTTTGCAAACAATCAACCCTGGACCAGACAATCCAGTGTTTGTCACCATGTGATTTATGATTCACTATCAAATGGTGATGGTACCCGAGTGTTAGTTAAAGGTGAAAGTATCTGATGGCACCCTTCATAAGCATACAAAAAGTCCTGTTAATTGTTCACCGGAAAGAATGTTTATGTTGATACGCTACTGGAAGATTGACACAACGGCATAAAGTGATAGATTGATTGTTTAACACCTCACTCAGCTACATTCAAGCTATGTGGCGGCGGTCTTTAAAGAATCTGGACCAGCCAGTCCAGTGACCAACAGCATGAGCACAATTCTACTCAAATGCGATGCAATGTGTCAACCAATTCAGTGAGCCTGACCACGCGATCCCCTTACCTAGTCATAGAGAGTATACATCAATGAGTACACATCAAGTTAGCTGTTCCTTATCTGTATCCGAAGTAAAGTTTGAACACTTGAGGCCCGATATCAACGTACCAAACGGACGGCATGTACACTCAGTGTTTTAAGGTGGTGCAGATGTCACGTACCTTGGCGACAATAGGTTATTTCGCTTACTTATCAGGTGTCACATTTACAAATCATGTTATATTATGATTTGAGTGTATGCCGACTTTTCAATATCGATCTTCTGAGACATGAGTGCTGCACAGTCCCTGACAAACAAAGTCCCAAAACGTTTGAAGTAAATTTACTTACCGCGATTTTCAGACACAGTATTCTTGTATTTTAATTGTTGCAAATATTTCCTACAATCGCTAGCAGCTGAAGGGATGGTTTAAACCCAACTAGGGTCCATGTAGGTAGCATAGGTACTGTAAGTCCCCATGGTCCCTGGTGATGTACCTTCTGGTGTTGGTGATCTGTAGCCTGTTTTGATATTGTATGGTCCAGATCGACACAGGTCGACTGCACTAGCTGGACCTCTCAGCAATAAGTAATAAAACAGTGATGAAACGGGGTGGTGGAGAATAGACTAGAACATCCCGCCACGCAACAAACCCATTCAGCGGCAAGCCAAATGTTTACCCCGAAACGATAAGTGTATACGTACTCAGCAAAATTTCATGATATGGCGGAGGTTTGTAAATAATTGAGTCTGGACCAGACAATCCAGTGATCAAAATTATGCGCGATCACATGCGTTAGTCAAATCAGAGGTCCTGACCACCGATATCGTTCATCGCCACTTTTGAGAAGCATGTGTTATTGTTCGATCAGTTCGAACCCGGATCTAACCGGGGTTTACCCGAAAGGATATTTACGGGGACACTCGGTAAGAGTGAAAATGGGACATCACGTTTGTTATTGTATGTGGTCAAACCAGGAAATGCACTCAGCAGTTCCAAAACGAAACGTTTTATTCAATTTCCAACCAGATCCAGAATGCTCATAACACACACGTTTACGCCTCGAGCAAGAGTCGCAACACGGTTAAAACCATAAGCCATAATATACCCCAACAAAACTTGACTGACGTAATCCTTACTTGTTTCGAAGGAAATCGTCAATATCCTTAGGAATAGTCTCATTACATTTATTGCAAATTCCAGAATAAGAGTTTAAATGTGGATCTAGGGCAAATGCACTACACTAAGCATAGTAACCTGTGTCATCCATGGACAACGTTTACAATTATTTCAGGAATTATAACACGTATTATACGCTACTGCCATGTTAGATACACAATGCACTTTTTCAGGGCCTGCGAAAAAAAATGCATGTATGCAAGGTGGCCAAATGACACATGCATACAAACAGTGAGTGAGTGAGGTTTTAGGTCGCTTCTTGCGATATTCGAGCGTGGACACCAGAAATAGGCTTCACACTTTATACCCATGTTGATAATCGAATCCGGGTTTTCGGCGTGATGAGCGAACCACCCAGCTACCCCGCCGCCAGACTCACACCATGAAACTGGAACAAGTAATGACGGACTGGTTCTAAGTCACAAACCCTAACTAACGCACACATGCAAGCACGCACGCACACATGTACATTAAGAAACGCTTGATTGAAAATACCATCATACCATCATTATGACTCGGAGAAGACAGTTCTATGATCATTTAAAATAAATATCAAATAATTCTCTCCACCCAGTTATCTATCGCACGGCCTACCTTGTCGGGTACAAGTTTTACATGTGACTGATACAATTGTAATGTCGTGAAGCAAAGACAAACGGCCTGCAGAAGACGTTACGTGATCGACAATCAAACACATTCCGCGATTACGCCAGTCAATATTGGGCCAAAACTGAGATTATATGGCCGATTCTTTTATTTACCTGCTGGAATGCTGAGTATTTTCAATCATATAGCATGTCCTCACAACATACAGAATAAATGCTGAAGGACACCAGGCAATAGATAAATAGCAACTTTTATTTGAACTGAAAGACAGCTTCAGAAGGGACAGAATCATGCGGAATTTCGGTGATACATTTTTAATCGAACCAGCTTCGGCTGATATTTGATACTGGGTAGTTACTGGGGTTCAATGATTATATTTCAGATGAGTGATTTTCTGACGGATTTTAGAACACCAAGATTGAGATTAATGTCGAGAAATAAGCAGCATCTCTACGAGGTTCATTCTAAGACGGAATTATACCTAACAGCACCAGACTGGTCTTCAGCAACCCATACCTGACATAAGAGGCTCTACTTGTTTGACACATACCTGCTCATGATGTTGATCACTGGATTGTCTGGTTCATACTCGATAGCTTGCAAATCGCCGACATACAGCTGCAATATTTATGAGTACGGCGATAAACAAAATAACAAACAAAAACAAAAAGCCATACAGTTGGGCAACGTATGTCATTATAATCACACTGCCCAATCGGCACAGTTTTAGTGTACAACAAAGCTTCCTGGATTCTCTTGTACTGCAGTTTGGTCAGATTCGTCGCCTCTCGAACTTGTTTGGGTTGAAATGGAAAAAAATGCACTACGACTTCAAAACTGCGACATTGGTCCAGTTGCGGCAGGCGTTGGTCAAGAGCCTGAGTGACAACCTACAAGTCAAAGCCTCCATCATCAATCTTCTGTCGTCAACGAGGCGCCGTTATTATAAAGTGTCATTCCTGATGGTGAGCTTACCTGGCACAGACTTGTGAAGTGACATGAAACCAACTTCAAGGCCCGAAAGAAAACATGTTGAAGCAGACACGATGGAAATGATTAACAAGGATGTCACGATTAATCAATGCATCGTCCGCAAGCTTTGCAGGATACCATACATGTGATTTTATATCGATTCGGTACTTTTTTACATACACCGATTACAATTTTGAGTCTTAACGCATGTGTCTCTTGTATCCTTTACACAAAAACTCAAATACAACTTGTTGAAAGTGAGTGATGGGTACTTAGTTGATGGGTAGTTGTCCTATATCTAATAACCTCTACTTATAACATACGTGGCTTGAATTAGCTGTTGACATTCGGTGAATATAGTTTCAATATCAGACAACTTGCTCAATGTAATGGTTGCTTCTTACGCACCAAACGTCGACAATGCCTTATCGCGTAACGTATCATGATCTCTGTATCGAGATACGTATATCGTATGGCGAAGCACCTGTATCGTAACACAGCTAATTACAGTTACAACTGCAGTTTATTATACTGTTCATTTGAGAGAGTGTGCTGGACTGCATTGCAATGCAATTTTGCCGTCTTTTCTTGCAGCCAAGTCAAAACGGAAGATCTTTTAAGATAATATATTATTTATTCTATAAAACGTGTCAGAGACGGGAGGAGCTATATCAGAAATGAGCCATGACGTCAGTACCTTATACTGTCAGCCACCAAGAAAGGATAGTGAGTGCCCGAGTTTATCTTTACGTCACTTTTAGAAATATGCCTGCAATGTCACGGTGGGGGTCTCAAGGAAGGATAAAAGTGAACAAGATGTGTCAATCATTCAAACCAATTCATCATCCCCGATTTTGGCAGCAAGGGTTATTTCGAAAAACAGACAGTGTCATACACAGGTCACGCAACATTGCATTTGTTTTGGAATAATGTGTACGGTACCTCATACCAAGAGCACTGGCAATGACTCTGAACACGATGTGACTCCAAAAACAGAGCAAGTGGAATCACCAACAGAAAGGTACTGGTAAATCCCATTTGTTGCGATTTTCCCTTTGATCAGATTGAGTGCAATATTGGTACAGTGTTAAATTAATGTTCCCGAGTGCGTTTTAATGTCAAACCAGAATCCTGTCGTGAAAACGTAACCTTCTAACATTTTGGCAAGAGTACCATTATCCCTAACAACTTAGGTGAAACTGCATAACTTTGAGAACGCCAAGTTGAAAGAACGATTAACGTTTTAGAGAGCCATTTAGAAGCTGCAGAAGTTAGAAAGGGTAGCAATACATGGATAAACACGGTAGTAAATATCTTGTTCACTCATATATTGCTTCTAATTGTAATTTGAAAGTTGTTCATCCAGAAAGTATTGCACAGGCTGTAAAAACGAAGTTGTTCATCCATACATTGTTATCAATCCTTGAATGAACAAAAACGTTTTTCTACAAAGAACAGTTGATATTTCATTAACACTATCGTGAGATGAATATTAAGTAACTTAAAACATTGTTATGCAAGGGACCGAATACTTTTTTACGAGGCGTCATTTATCTGCAGATATTCGCCGAGTTTACAATATTGTACCAGCTTTATTTACTATCAACTCGAAGGTAGGATTCACAGTAATCGATTGCAATGCTTATTACACATCAATGCGCCTTCATCTACAATGAGATGTTGGTGTTGAGGCTAATGCATCTTTGACATTAATCTTCCAAGCACATTGATCTGTGCCATTACCCGCAGTGTCAATGACTTGTGTGAGAAAGGTCTCCAACACCACTTCGTTCTCCGTTGCTCCAGCCCCATGAGACAGATCCCCAACACTAACACACTCGCAGTACAGCTGAGGCATGTAAGTGTACTTCCCTCCCTCCTCTCGCTGACTGTGGAGGCCACATGTGAGACGAACGGCTGTAGTAAATATAGAACGCTTGCAGTGACAGCTTGATCTGTCTATCTAGTCAAGATGTGCGGTTCAGTCTCGGGTCACGCTCACTCGACCAGCAGGTTCATTTGACCTAGAACCTGTCTGTCAGCTGTAAATCCCGCAGCTTGCACGTGATCCTATAAAAATAGCATGAGCCATGTTGTGAACTCGCTATGGGAATCGATACTGAGCTTGAAAGCAACTTGAGCCGTCTCAAGGTGAATTAGTGTCACGTGATCAACAACTGTCTCGTTCTACCGCGGTGCTTGTATACGGATATAACGCTGTGATTCGCTCTGAACAGGGGGTCGAAATTAGCTTGGCAGTTCTTCGTTTACGTATGTCATTGATACTGTAACAGCCTAACCAGGCCACATTACTGTGCCGACTTTTGCGTTATAACGGGGTAGATATGAGCGAGAGTTGAGGTTGCGCTCATTTGACCACTGTTCTTTTGTTGTGTTGATTCTCTGACACTGGAATGTCCGTGCGACGCACCCAGAAGGTGCATACAGGAACTTTTCTAACTTAACCCTCCAAACTACAGTGATGTTTAAGAGATCTATCAACTTCTCGCCCTTTGAGAAAGATCAGCTATTACGCCTCATCCGGGAGTACATCGTTATATTCGAGGACAAGCGTTTGGATGGAGTAGGGAGACGCGAGAAGGAGCGAGCTTGGTTGGAGCTGACGGACAGATATAACTCGCTTGATAATGTCAACCTCCGGACCAGCAAACAGCTACAGGCATGTTGGAAAAATCTCAAGAACAGGGCAAAGGATGTAACAGAAGCTTGCAAGAGAGGGGAGGAGTTCCCATTCTTTACTATGTCCAACAGTCTTAATTCGAGTTACCTCCCTTACAATTCTTTCAACGAGGATGAAAATGGATACGAGATACGAGGTATGTCCTCACTGTAACGAAGATATGCTTCAGTTAACACTAGCTGCACACAGCCTTTCGTTCCCTTTCCTCAACAACATTAATCCTTTGTTTCAGATAGTAATATGTAGTTTGACACGACTTGTTTAGAGCGATTATTTAGTAATAAGATCTTCAACTGACAACTTGCAATCAATTTCTCATATTTTCCTTATGGATTTCTTCAGTTAAAACAGTTTCGTAGCGTGTTAATTTTCCACAGCCATTGAAAGAGTTATTGATTATTTTTTTTAAAACGTATATTCAAGAAAAGCTTTTACAAGAAATGTAGTGCGGTAGCTTTGTAGCAAAAAATTAGGAAACGTCGAAGATCTGGGTTCGATTCTCCACAAGGCCACGTGTGGTTAGTGAGGTTAGTTACATTGCACCCGGTACTGTTCCAGCAATATGGCGTTTACGTTTTGTGAAGTTCATTTCTTCTTTTTCTCGCGGTGATATTTGCTGCAATATTGGTAAAAACGGGCCAGTGAATCAGATGCTGACATCTTCCGTGTGATGTTTTACGTAGAGCGAAATATGTACTTTTGTAAATGTTTCATTGATCTCGGTAGCCGAAGTTGAACTGTATATTTATGCATACTGTAAAACATAGTTGTTGTGTTTTGACACTAAAATGTTTTCAAATCAAAGCACATTTGTTCTGTGGATGCTGTGAAAAATAGTGGTTGTATTGTGTTGTTTTATTGAAATCAAAACTTTTCCTATATTTCCAGTGAAAACAGAACGCAATAGCGATGCCGAAGATGCTACCCAGGACGACATAACAGTCACCTTTAACTCCCATCAACAACCCTTCTCTGTCAGTAATTCACCTTCACCCCCTCCGACATCTGCCCAAGTGAACTACGTTTACTCTCCCACCGCCTCCACGACGTCTTTGATAATTCCTCCATCATCAACATATGCGCACTCATCATCAGTTTCCGTGCTGACGTCATCCCCATCTCGTTCCCCTTCCCGCGAAGAACCGGACGAAAAGGTTCAGCGCCTGGAGAGAAGTGGTACCACGAGGTTACCATGTTCAGTGCCAGCTTACAGAGCGCCAGAACGAAACATCAACAAGTCAGTAGATCGCATCGCTACGTCTATACTGTTTGAACGTGGTGTGTACGATCATTCAGGACCTCAGGGATTGTTTGTTCCTCGTGTTGATCAGTATACCAAGAGGACAGAATCTGCATCCAGTGATGGAAACCTTCCTCAACGCGATAACTCAAGACAGGTTAACCAGCAGTACAGCAATACAAGCCCACCACATTTCAAAAATGCCCACCGATTTAACAGTTCTACGCAACCTTTAAGAAAGGGCGGTAACTCCCACCGCCCCATTTCGTTATCAAGACCAGTGACGTCGAGTTCAACCAGGGCAAATGTTAATGGCCATGTGCCTCTTATATCACCTCATAAGGTGAAAAAAGCTGCTCAATACAGAAGACTGGAGCATGAAGTAAGGATGAAGAACTTGAAGTTTGAAAGGAATTGCATTGAAGCAGAACACAAGCTCAAGTGTGAACTTTTGCAATTGAAGATCAAATACTATAAGAATAAAATAGCAGAAGGTTCCAATCGACCCTCCCTAAGCGGCCATGTTGGACCAGAATAACCTACTGGAAGTTAATTCTGTGTGACTTCATTCCCGTCCAGGGGTGCAGGATATAGGCGATGTTGAGGATTTATTGTTCGGACCATGAGGTCCACCGTTCATCTGTTGATGGGTGTCTTGAAACGTAAGGATATTTAATAACGGAATGAAGATTCAGTGTCGTGATACTTGCCAATTAATAATGGGTGCTATTGAGAAGAGACACATGCTTCAAAACAGCCAGTATTTACTCCAAATATACTCAGGGTAGCAAAAGCATTATGTTAACTAATGTAGGCAATACATTTCGGTGGCTAGCCTCGATCTAAAGGGCAATGTGGACGAGTCTCACAAGAGCTACACATGACATTCGAATAACCCTAGTCAAACAGTGGTGTGTACGCACCAGTCTGTTACCTATTCTGTTTACATACTGAGATGATAATGGTGTTATAACATGCCAAGGACATAATATTGATATACATTTACATTTAGTTAAACATAATCCATACAGTAGAAGTTAAAGGTCACACGACTGTTGTATATGACCTGGTTGCAACACTTTACCTTCGTTGTTATCTATAACTTTACATACTGCAGATGAAAAGTTTGGACTCACTAGTGTAATTGTTCTAAACTAGATTTTGCCAAATATTCCAGATTGTGCAAAGGTAGTGTTTACACATGATCTGACGTATTTTGACTGTGTTGAAACGTTGAAAAGATTATTGTCATGAGTTCAATAAACGATGTAACAACAACAACAACAACAACACACACACACACACACACACACACACGTACATTACGTGTAGTAACTGCTTTAATTGCGTCAGGACTTTTCATGGGTTTTTGTGTTTGACAGGCATGAAATTAACTCAGTTGTGAAGTGCAAATTGTCGTTATTAAGCCATGTGATAACAAATGAGCGAGAAATGCCTGTCGATAAGAGAAAGAAAAAAAAAACAATCGATATCCGACCAGATCATGACTATGAGTCCGTGAACCATCATCAATAACGATGATACCAGGTGTGAGGATAAATGGATCAGTTTCTGCTTGTAGGTTACAAACACATGCAAATACACGTCAATTGTTCAACTGCAACATGAGGGGAATCCACGGTTGAAGTCGAAATGGGGAATTGTAGTTGTCATTAATTTCGTCACTGATGCAAGAATATGAAAATGTTATTCGCATTTCAACAATATTTTTGAAAGGCAAGATTGTAACTTTGATCGAAGTTTTGAATTGGAGACGCATGACAGTCTTTGACAGCTGTGTTGAACGTGTATGCTCAAGTACCAAACCACTGTACTGACTATCAATATGTCCAAGTGTAACAGAAGAATGTTGACCTGCACACCACAACCTGGTGCTTCAGACGAAGAGCATATATCGTAGAATAAAACAGAGTCTTCATTCTTTTTACATAATATAATGGACTTGTCAGAATTCTAATTTCGTAATTTCCATCCTCGGGTTACTTTCATTTTTTCGTCGGATTGTTCATACCGAACCGCATGTCGCTGATGTCACCTAGGAACAAACCATTGATATTAACCTTTAGAGTGCTGAGATGTTCCCCACATTTTGATGGATGACAATGGGCCCTGTTACAAAACCGGTCAACCAGACTTGGTGTTTGCGTAAACACTGGATTCAGAAGTCCATGAGCCACGTTTTGCTCTTGATCTGAGGATGCTGAGATCAACGTGTTCAATAAAACACGTATTTGTATTCACACGAACAACGTGAATATTCTACTTATCTTGCCCGTCCTTAAACTCTTTTCTTATCGTTTATGTTTTGTTGTACACACGGCGTTGTAACGAGAAGACGTTTTCCAAAATTTTGGCATATGTTAACCGATATATTTATATACATATATGTATACATGTACTTGCGAAGTATCCCATGTAAAGTTGTGTGTATGTGTTTTCAAACGAACATATGTGCATGTTCTTTGCAACTGTTATCAAGACGTGTTTTCTGTTGAAATATGTTGTTATAATATGATTATTATTATACCTATTTCCATACCTTCATGTGTGACTTTCCAACCAGCTGGTATCATAGTCATTCTGATTCTAACGAGTGATGTGATTTTATAATGAGTATATTTTATCATTCCTAATTAAACTTGCCTTACACAAATGTTAATGTTTTTGTGCATTTTAATACCAGAGAAACATTTGACTACAAGCGCAACTTACTATGTACAGGACTGCATTTGAAAATTTGCCTTCAGTAGCCCTTGCTTGTCGTAAGAAGCGCCTAACGGGATCGGGTGGTCAGGATCGCTGTCTTGATTGACACATGTCATCGGTTCCGAATTGCGTAGATTTATGCTCATGCTGTTGATCACTGGGTTGTCTGGTCCAGTCTTAAATATTTACAGACCATTGCCTATGCCTATGAATATGGAATCAGTTCCAGAAAAGAAACCAAAGTGGCACATACTCCTTTGGCGGAACCAAATGTGATGTTGTAAGTTGTCCTGAAAGAAATAAGGGTACGTGATAACATATAAGTTCCCGCAAGACTAATTATGTAGGGGCGGTCACATCTTACGGACAGGCACGAAGTAAACCCCCAACTAAAGTGCATTACCTTGTGAACTTTAGGTTTGGTGTTAGAGCTCTTATTCCTTAACCTCTTGGCTAACCATTTTCTCGGTAACATTGTGAACGTATTTGCAGACTGAACCAGACTCGTTTGTCGAAATCTATTATTTAATCTATGTAAACTTAATCGTTAATAACTATGTATGGCATGGGCTAGATGAATCTGTAGTTGTACTGACACTTACGTTATGCTAACAGGTCAGTGAACATTACTGGCGCAAGTTCGAGATTGAAACCAGCCACGGTGATGTTACTATAATATCGCGACATAGCTTTCACCGTCGGGAGGTTAAGTAATGCTTTACCAACAGTACCATTCCGCACAGGAATGAGATGCACACATCACAGCTAACCGATTAAATCGTTTTCACTTTGTAAGCTCGCAGATAGAGAAATGCAGTGTGACGAGGAAACCGTTTGTTCATCGTTCCGAAACACTAAAGAAAAAAAACAAACTATTGATTGTAGGAACACGCATGTTTAATATGTATACGTATGCGTGGTTTCAGATGTATAGATCGCGAGGAAACATATCAATAGTAAACACAAGGTTTGTCAGTCTCTTGGGGAAGCCGTATTCTCCAGTACCAGACCAACAAGAGACATTAAATGTATGCTCGTGACGATTAACATCCGTGTACTTCTGGAGGCAGGGAAAACGTAACTTCTTTTCTCTCGTTATTTCTTTCGTGATGTCCTAAACACGTGACATATATCTACTCTTTTTATTGTATGTTTTCACGATGCTCTGTGTACGTGACGGTTAACTAAAACCTCCTTTTTCCCATTATTTCATTAGTGGTGGTCCAACCATTGGACGGATAGGTTCCCTTTTCTCTCTTTTTTGCCTCTCGATGCTCTGTGTACGTGACGGTTAACAATGACTTCCTTTGTCTCTTTATTTTCTTAAGTGAAGATCTGAAACCGTGACGGACACCTTCCCTTATCTCTTATTTTGTCACTCATTGCTTTATGTACGTGAATGTTAACAATGACTTCTCTTGTCTCTTTATTTTCTTTAATGAAGATCTAATCACGTGACGGACAGCTTCCCTTTTCTCCTTTTTTGTCACTCGATGCTTTATGTACGTGACGGTTAACAATGACTTCCTTTGTCTTTTATTTTCTTTAATGAAGATCTAAACACTTGACGGACAGCTTTCCTTTTCTCTCAATTTTCTTTCAATGCACTATGTACTTAACGGTTAACTAAGACTCTCTTTTTCTCTTTACCTTCTTTAGTGATGATCTTAACACTTGTCGGGGAGATTCCCCTGTCTCTGTTTTCTGTACACGTGGTGTTTAACATCCTTTGTATCCTCTGTGTTCTGTGCACGAGATGTTTAACATCCTTTGTATTCTCTGCTTTCTGCACACGTGTTGTTAAACATCCTTTAATTGTATCCTCTGTTTTCTGTACACGTGACGTTTAACATCCTTTGTATCCTCTGTTGTCTGTACACGTGACGTTAAACATCCTTTGTATCCTCTGTTTTCTGTACACGTGACGTTTAACATCCTTTGTATCCTCTGTTTTCTGTACACGTGACGTTTAACATCCTTTGTATCCTCTGTTTTCTGTACACGTGACGTTTTACATCCTTTGTATCCTCTGTTTTCTGTACACGTGACGTTTAACATCCTTTGTATCCTCTGTTTTCTTTCCTGATGCCCTATACACGTGACATTTATCGTAGTATAGAATATTCTTTCCTGGTTTTCGTTAAAAGTTATGTCGAAATGAACACTTACTATCTAGTTTGTTATTACGCGAAGTAGCATAACCACTGACATTATTTTGAATTTTATCTTTAAGAACCACATTGTTGAAACCGAAGTCAGAATTACTACATTAATATTAACAAGCAATTAGTTGTAATGAATAACTGATGTTTGCATTACTTTCATTAATCTGAGTATATTTTGACGTAATCAGCTTGATTAGAAAGAGGAAATGACAAACGACTTTGGAAAATACACGTGTATAAAGTATAATGTCCTTGTTAGTAGATGATGAGTGTCTGTTCAGACAAAAGACGATCCATGGTTCCATCCCACTGCGTCGTGCAATGACAGGACAGCGGGTCAATCGAAAACCGGCTGACTAGTATAACGCAACATAGCTTCAGAAGCATCATATCTCAGCGTGTGTTCACAGTAAAACCGGCATGATACTAGACTAGTGGAAGAAGTCGGAACGCACAAGCAAGAACACGTCTCACTAAGTAAGTACACGATACTTGTGAAAACGGCCTTCAAATCCTTGTCACCTGTCGCTGTCTAAAACACTCTAAACCAGTGAAGCAGTGTGTACATACTTGATAGTTTTGATTTTATCTCTCATCATGTGACAATGTGTCAGTGTGTCAGTATGTCAATGCACTATGTATGCTAGAGACTACGTATTAATATTCAGGTTCATGTTACGTTTAAAAGACATTGGCCCTCTCATTGACAGCAAGTCAGACGTGTCATTCGACGTGCGTGCCCAGGGCCTCCTTTTACAAAGCACCAAAAGTGTCGTAAACCTGTAATGTAAGCTTTGTGCAGCATTGGAAACTGGGAGTTAACGTTAGTAAAGGTAGCTTCGTGAAACGATCCCCACTTGGAATATACATGCAACACTGGACTGTAAACCGAGAGTTACAGAGGTAATGTAAACTATTAATGTAAACTATTAACCTATTTATTTCTTTTGTTTATCACAAGATAGTCGGGTAGTCTAGTTTTTGGATCACACGGTCGTTACGCCATAAACCCGGGTTTGATCCCCCGAATGAGGACAATGTTTAAGCACATTTCTGGTATCCCCCGGCATGATATTGTTAGTGATACGCCACACTCAGCAATATTCCAGCTATATGGCGGTGGTCTGTTAAAAAGCGAATATGGATCAGACAATCCAATGCCCAACAGCATGACCATCGATCTACGCAATTGGGAACCGATGACAACCAAGTCAGGGAGTCGGACCATCCGATCTCGTTTGTCGCCACTTACAGCATGCATAGTCGCCTTTTGTGGCAAACATGGGTTGCTGAAGGTATATTCTACCCCGGACCTTCACGGGCCCGATACTGTTGGAAGAACCATGCTACCATAGAGCAAAACCGTACTCACTGACTCTGTCTCAACACTGTCAACAACAAACAATAGTGCACACACTGGGAGTGCCATTAACCCTGATAGAAACTCATTCTTCTCGAATGACCATTGCCTCAATAGTGTTCTATTCGCTCATTTTTTCGAACGCCGAAAAGATCTCGTTTCCTTCTTCCACCCGCTGTTTATGCAACGTCTTCCTATTGTCATGGCGTATATTTCACACGGATCGATATATAGTAGTTAGGTCATTCGGTATAGTTCAATGAGCATGGAGCTATACATTAGATTTTACAATCAATGATTACTGATATTGCAGGTTCAGAGTGGCGAGTCTCCATCTTATCGAGTATTAATTGAACGTAAACCGATTCGAAGTGCGCTAGACAGAGGAGAGAAGGAATTCACTGTTCATTGAAGTATCACCCAGCTCACATGTATAGATATAAAGGTTAAACTGAAATCGTGCTATGTGAACGTGCAACGCATTCCGCTGTTCCCAGACTAGTAGCTAAACACAGTAGTCGCAAATGACTAGACTCATGGACTCCTATTATGCGCACACCGGTCTTTATATTAAACACGTCACAATTTAATTCTGGACTCACAATAGTCCAGAAACTCTCCGCACTGTGGCCACTCTCTCACAAGAGATTTGGCAAAAATAAACATGCAGCTATTATGAAT
The DNA here is from genome assembly GCF_037392515.1 of Haliotis asinina. Lineage (NCBI taxonomy): Eukaryota > Metazoa > Mollusca > Gastropoda > Lepetellida > Haliotidae > Haliotis > Haliotis asinina. Next base: position 45,689,430 of record NC_090289.1, read on the forward strand.
ATGTGCTAAGGATGAAAAATTGAAAAAATTTTTTTTCGAAAACTGAAAATTTAAACTCGCTCGCCCATGGGCACGCCCATGGGTGAACAGCGACCCATAGACAGGCCCATGGGCAGGCCCATGGGCGGGAGTGTTTAATTTCGTCCAGAATAAATGTTTTGGAGGTTGTAAATGAATGAAAAAATGTTAATAAGTATCATGACTCAAATTTCAGCTCGATTTGACTTGACTCCGCTAACTGACAGCGATTTTTTAAAATCTTGCCCATGGGTGAAAAACATATTGGCCCATGGACGAGAATATTTACCTTCACTGAATATACATATTTTTTCCCATGTTTTGCAGTTTGTAAATAAATGTAAGTATGTTTATTAGTGTCGTGACACGAAAATTAGCTTATTGTGACTTAATTCTGATAATTTAGAGCGATTTAAAAATATCATTTGGCCCATGGGTGAGAATATTCACTTTTACTCAAATTACATTTTTTGCATATTTTGGGTGTTGTAAATGAGTGAAAGTATGTTCATAAGTATCATAATACAAATTTCAAATTATTTTGACTTAATTCCGTTAATTTAGAGCGATGTTTAAAAATCTCGCCCATGGGTGAAAAACATTTTGGCCCATGGGCGAGAACATTGCCTTTTACCCCAAATATATGTTTTCACGTGTTTTGGAGGATGTAAATGAATGAAAGTACATTTATGAGCATCATGACAGAAATTTCAACTCATATGACTTAATTCCGCTAATTGAGAGCGATTTTAAAAACTCTCGCCCATGGGCGAAAAACATTTTGGCCCATGGGCGAGAAAATATTTTTTCACTCAAAATAGATCTTTTTACATGTTTTGCAGTTTGTAAATGAATGCAAGCATATTTATAAGTATCATGACACGACATTCAACTCATTTTCATTCTGCTAATTTAGAGCGATTTAAGAACAATCTCGCCCATGGGCGAGAATATTTCCTTTTACTCCAAATACATCTTTTCCAATGTTTTGAAGGATGTAAATGAATGAAAGTGGCTTTACGAGTATCGTGACACAAAATCCAACTGATCTGATTTAATTTTGCGAATTCAGGGGGATTTTAAAAATATACGAGAATAATTACTTTTACTCAAAATACATCTTTTCCTGTGATTTGGAGGTTGTAAACGAATGAGACCTGCACAATCGGGAACCGATGACATGTGGCAATCAAGTTAGCGAGTCTGACCACCCGATCCCGTTAGTCGCCTCTTACGACAAGCATACTCACCTTTTATGGCAAGCATTGCTTGCTGAAGCCCTGTTCTACTCCAGATCTTCATAGGTCCGGAACGCAGAGCTATGAAATTGAAGTTATTAGTGAAAGTCCTTACTGCAGTGACACAAAGACTATGCTGGGACACATAAATAAACAGCGTTGTGAGATCTTTAAGCTGTTTTGAAATATGTCTTGTCAATCCCACTGACATTCGCCAATAACCACTTAAATATAGAATATATAGTCCGTGCTCCTTCAGAACAAATAAGTAATTAAGAATCCCCAACTGGGTAATTAAGTAAACAACTCAAAATACTGTCACTTTCTGCCCAGGACATCACGCGTCACCAATCGTGAAGTAATGACCTTGTAAAACCCCTCACAAAGGAAACACAAAGCATCAAAAATGTATTTCTTTCTAGGTGACACACGGTATGCTGTCAAAATTTTCGTTGTGGAATACATTCTATAGTGGGCAAAACCTTACGCTTGGAAAGTGTACCTACCCAGTAGTTTTAAGTGTACCTACCCAGTTTAGTATGTTTCGTTTTAATATTGTGGGATCCACTTTTAGTAATTCCCGTTTGCCCGTCCCAGGTTTTCTTCGACCGAGGTTTTATGGGGTATTCTCGTATTTGTCAGACCAGGAGTAATCTACAACAGTGATAGGTCACTCGCTTGCTTTCTTTACCATTTGTACCAATTAACATGTTCCTCGTCATGCTCCAGCTCACACAGTCACGTGGTTCGTTTCCAGTGCAACTTCGGCTGCGTTTAACAGTACTTCAGCCAGTTTACTGTATCAGTCGAAGTGAATGAATGAATGAATGAATGAATGAATGAATTAAGAGCAAGATGTATATGTGAATGAATGAAAGAAATAATAAAAGAAAGAAGTACATATGTGAATGAATGAAAGAATAAATGATACACCACGACCATCCCTTCCTAAACATGCTAAATAATGCAAAACTATCGTTAGATCACATGTGTTAACATCAGTTAATTATAGTCTGCCTTGTCAGACATAACAATTTTCAGACAGGTTTAAACAACAAACTATCTACTTGACTGCACAGCTGCCTGTTGACGTAGTATACCCACCTTACCTAATTTTCCTGCGTAATCTTCATCTACATCACCGTAAGCAGAGAGCACAGAAGGCCGAATATCTGTAACCACTGAACCGTGGCGTCTCACTGGAACAAGCTAAGTTCCCAAGTGCGGGTGTCCTTCTCTACCTTTTCCATTAATCTTTAAAACATCTAACAAGCTCAACGCATGCAACGTTTAACTAAAATGTGATGTTATACATATAATAAAGGTAATTTTTAGGTATTATTCAGTGGATAAATTATCGTTTTATGATGCATATATGTATGACATGCTGGACGGGTATTGGGCATTTTGTGATAATTTACCATTACCATTTTCATGATGCATAAAAAAGACACTCATTAATCTATCACTGAGTTTTGTCATTCTTTCACTCCAATACGGCCGCTAAATCCCCTCTGATCATAGTATATGGACTCTCCCATACCAAATTCACCTGATCCTGAGAAATCAACCAGGCATGACATACCCACATCACCTAATTAATTTTCTGTACCTATCGATCAAAAAATACATAAAACGGGAGGACACCCTGTTCACTAATGGGAGTGAGCCTTGTAGGGAGTACCCTCACTCTCACAAACCAACCGACTGGGGAGAAGCTGCCGTGTTTGTCGGGGATTCTTCTGGCTTTGCTAAATAAATCGTACATAAACATGTAAAATATATTGCTTCGATTGTGTAACTACCCACATTAGGACATTGAGACCATTCTGATTTATCGAGTAAAATACGATTGTATGGTTTAGAGTTTAAATCTTGGCATATCTTACCGGTTTTGCTACTTTTGCACTCTACCCTTCTACCTGGGGCGAGCATGTTTTGGTTGTTTTTAGTATTTCATCTATTTGTTTAGATTTATTGATTTTATTTTTTTTATAACTGTAAATTTATTCTGACGTTTGACGAGGTTTGTGTAGTTAACATGTATGTTATGTAATTATATTATTGGTATGGAGTGGCTTTGATATGCATGATTGTGCTTGCCAATACAGTCACGATTACTTGAAGAGATTAGTTTAAACTATAGATTAACGTATCCATACTGTTAATGTGTAATCTTTATATTGGGCTATGGGGAATACGTAAAATATTCAAGATTGATTTTGCGTTTACTTTTCTATCTTTTTATAAATTTTCGCTATTTTTGCTACTGTCGAAAAGATTTACCGTGGCTTCGTTGTGTACAGGTCCATGGTTGTGGTCTCTAAGTATGTTAGAAATTATGTTGTTGAGACTGTTGGAACTGTTGATCTGCAGTCTTTCAAAATTCATTTTTGACGAGATACATTCTCCCTTTTTACTACAAAAATATTCTCACAATGAACATATAACCGTTTACAAAAAGGTCTTTTCCCGTAAAATAAGTAGGAGGAAACGCAAAGTATAGCAGCGCATTTGCCGTAACTGAAGTTGTTAAAATGATAAAGAAAACAAAATTCACATTGCAAGCAATTTTATTAAGAAACTGAATAACTCATTACTAACGGAAGGGGTGAACGGAAAGTTCATTTTATTAACTAAAGTCACTGGGTGAACTCGCTAATATCGGTTCAATTACATTGGCACACGTATCGTATTTTGTTTCTTAAAGAAACACATTTTCTTTTGTGTTTTTTTAGAAAACCAGTGTCTAATCCCTTAAAACAGCACCGTTGTCACTACACCAAACGATTTTGACCTTGACCCAAAACAAAGGTTTAACTTACATAACTACCCCGTAGACATCATTTGCTTGAAAACGAGTTTAACACCCACGCCGAAATGCTGCTTACATTAGAAGAACTTCTATATCCATATAACTTTCTCTGTTTTTCAAATTATCATAACCTGAACAGATATTACTTTGTCAACGACTTCATCATTCTGACTTTTATCTTAATTTGTTGAGTATTTCAGCATAACTCGCAAAGGCAAGACCACTGAGCGGAACGATGACGTTTTCTGTTTCCGCGTTCAGTTACGTAATTTCCGCAAAGCGCCTGCTACAATTTGCGCGTCGTGTCTCGTCCGCTGGTCTTGTGTATTGGAATAAACCAGCTGCCGCTTTCAAGTGTATTTTACTTGTCATATAGACATCTCATCCATGGACTACTCTAGGTCATTAGGTGACACCAGCTTTGAAATGAACAGGTGTTCGTGAGTGTATATGGATGAAAAAGACTGACTGCGCATGACGCGCAGCCAAATATCTCACATTCAAGGGAAATCTCGAATTAATTGTTTTATAAGGCGTCGAGCTGACCAATTGGTTTCGGTTTTGTGTATAAACCTCCATGTGAACTTAGAGTCTAAATACATTGTTGTTTATACTGGGAATGCATGCAGACCTTATATATACACATGAATAATCTCGAATGTCGACCTTTTGTAAAATTCTATGTGCATTAAATTTTACTGTAAATATATATTGAAATCAGTATATATACATGCATGAACAATCCTATTTACTAAAACAGGGATGGGGACTTTGTCCTTCTTCAAGACCTGCACATATTAGTCTGTGAAAGACAATGGCATTTATGTGCATGTACTCTGGAAAACCTTCTCCTGCACGATATTCTTTTCAATTTAGTTATTGTGTGTATGCTGTATTTCAATTTTGAAAATGTAATTAAAACATCTTTTGATTCTCAAAGAATCTCGTTCGTTTAACAAGCAAAATATTGCTTTGATTAATACTTCACTAGTACTATACAATATTACAGAATGCACAAAACCGGATACGCCAAGCCGACAAATTATAGCATTGTGATGAAGGGTATACGGGGTTATAGGAGTCCCTGTTTATCCACCGAGCCAAATTGTCGCTGACACGGCCCCACAATCCTATACGCCCTTGTGGGGTGTGGATTCGGGGGAGGGGGTAACGGTGGAGATGACCAAGCCAAGGAAGACACAAGTACTCCATGCTCTATCGTGGTCTTCCTTAATGCTTGAAGATGGACCTTTTCTCACGGTGGTCTGTGATGACTTCGGTGAACGGAAACAAAGAACTTATACACTGTGAAAACCAGAAAATAGTTGAATCCGTCAATGATTTTATCATGAAAACACAAAGCTTGTTTTTTTTTACAGAAAATTAATTAACTTATCAATAACCTTCTCACAATTGTTCAGGGTTTCTACAAAGAGCTAGTCAGACACAACAAACCGTAACTCTTTTTTATGTTTACTTATATGATAGATGTGTATTTGATGTAATGATATGTATGCATATGCTATTATGTGATAGTTCATATGGATGACGACACATACTGCATTTATATTTTGTATTATATGTTGTATGGTTGAAGTACTGATATAAACTGTAAAGCTTGTTCACCAGTCCCAATCAGTGTTTACGAAACACACAAAAAACACAACATCTTGGAGATGTGTTGAGAAAATAGAAACATATGGAGAACAGCAATGTCATAACTGAACAGAAATCATTCCCTCTATTGGTGAAGGCCGTGTGGGATTAGTTAAACAAAGAAACCTAGTCGACCATGCCTCAAAATCCTCTTACTCCGTAAATAAACAACGCACCTGGGCTGTCGAAAATTGAAATTTTGTAAATTCGATGTTTCGGCCAATATGTAAGGAGGTAACCCGACGTTAACACTATGGCGTTAACACACCGGACAAGAAGGTAAACAAAATACGTTAACAGTACATGTTTTCATGTGGCCACTATGAACGAGGTAGACTGTCTGATCAGCACAGCTTATTATGGAAATCTCTTGTCTCTGAAGCTGGTCCTTGACACGCTGAAACTTTCTGTCTTCTTTACTGTGGCCACTTTGTTACAATATGCAGTTTATAATGCTCGCAGATTCTTGATTCACGATGATGCCAGCTTTTTCGATTACTGTTCGTGCGACGACTATCAATCAGGAATTGGTTCCACAGCTAATTCTTTCACCGATGTCTTTGTGTATGTGTTCTCCCTCGTTAATTACAGCCGAGTAGAGCCGAGTCTTCTCCTATTCTTAGGTGCAAGTTCTCCAAGGCAGTCGACACTCACACTCCGCTGCTTCTCGACAGCCCAGTTGTGTATTCGATCAAACAGTTGGCACTCCGGATGTGAACCAAAAGAGGATACTAACATTCGGATCGGTGGATCACAATGCTACACCGCATTTACCATAACGAATGTTTAAATCTCACTTTATGTAAATATAGCATCAAAACAAACTGAAATAATGTATTTTATTAACATGGTACTGACTATAGTCGATTCGAATCACTGCTTCACGGTTCACTGACTGCCATGGATGCTTGCTTTTCCCACGTGGCGGGGTAAAACTGATACATTCTCCCTCGAAAGGTCACGTGAAGCAATCAGAAATGGACATTCTTAAATGGAGTAGGATAAATGTGCCCTCTACGTGCTTATGAACCTTGAACGCGCAGTTTCATTTCACCAGTTATGTACAAATATTGGTCTAGAATAATTTTATTTTTCAAAACCTTTAGTCTTAAATATGTATTGATGCAAGGGCTCCATATATGTTCTTGTTCATGTCCCTCTCGTCAAGCGTCAGAATAAACTTACAGTTATCAAAGCAGACTCACTCGCTTGGTCACTAGCAGTAAAAAAACACAACAAAAACAAATAAATCAATAAATCTAAACAAATAGATGAAACACTAAACCACCAAAATATGCTCGCCCCAGGTAAAAAGGTAGAGTGCAAAAGTAGCAAAACCGGTAAGATGTGCCAAGATTCAAACTCTAAACCATACAATCGTATTTTACTCGATAAATCAGAATGGTCTCAATGTCCTAATGTGGGTAGTTACACAATCAAAGCAATACATTTTACATGTTTATGTACGATTTATTTAGCAAAGCCAGAAGAATCCCCGACAAACACGGCAGCTTCTCCCCAGTCGGTTGGTTTGTGAGAGTGAGGGTACTCCCTACAAGGCTCACTCCCATTAGTGAACAGGGTGTCCTCCCGTTTTATGTATTTTTTGATCGATAGGTACAGAAAATTAATTAGGTGATGTGGGTATGTCATGCCTGGTTGATTTCTCAGGATCAGGTGAATTTGGTATGGGAGAGTCCATATACTATGATCAGAGGGGATTTAGCGGCCGTATTGGAGTGAAAGAATGACAAAACTCAGTGATAGATTAATGAGTGTCTTTTTTATGCATCATGAAAATGGTAATGGTAAATTATCACAAAATGCCCAATACCCGTCCAGCATGTCATACATATATGCATCATAAAACGATAATTTATCCACTGAATAATACCTAAAAATTACCTTTATTATATGTATAACATCACATTTTAGTTAAACGTTGCATGCGTTGAGCTTGTTAGATGTTTTAAAGATTAATGGAAAAGGTAGAGAAGGACACCCGCACTTGGGAACTTAGCTTGTTCCAGTGAGACGCCACGGTTCAGTGGTTACAGATATTCGGCCTTCTGTGCTCTCTGCTTACGGTGATGTAGATGAAGATTACGCAGGAAAATTAGGTAAGGTGGGTATACTACGTCAACAGGCAGCTGTGCAGTCAAGCAGATAGTTTGTTGTTTAAACCTGTCTGAAAATTGTTATGTCTGACAAGGGAGACTATAATTAACTGATGTTAACACATGTGATCTAACGATAGTTTTGCATTATTTAGCATGTTTAGGAAGGGATGGTCGTGGCGTATCATTTATTCTTTCATTCATTCACATATGTACTTCTTTTATTATTTCTTTCATTCATTCACATATACATCTTGCTCTTAATTAATTAATTAATTAGGTAAGGTGTATTGTAAGATTTCGACTGATACAGTAAACTGGCTGAAGTACTGTTAAACGCAGCCGAAGTTGCGCTGGAAACGAACCAAGTGACTGTGTGCGCTGGAGCATGGCGAGGAACATGTTAATTGGTACAAATGGTAAAGAAAGCAAGAGAGTGACCTATCATTCCTGGTCTGACAAATAGGAGAATACCCCATAAAACCTCGGTCGAAGAACTGACAAACGAGAATTACTAAAAGTGGATCCCACAATATTAAAACGAAACATACTAAACTGGGTAGGTACACTTAAAACTACTGGGTAGGTACACTTTCCAAGCGTAAGGTTTTGCCCACTATAGAATGTATTCCACAACGAAAATTTTGACAGCATACCGTGTGTCACCTAGAAAGAAATACAGTTTTGGTGCTTTGTGTTTCCTTCTGAGGGGTTTTACAAGGTCATTACCTCACGATTGGTGACGCGTGATGTCCTGGGCAGAAAGTGACAGTATTTTGAGTTGTTTACTTAATTACCCAGTTGGGGATCCTTAATTACTTATTTGTTCTGAAGGAGCACGGACTATATATTCTATATTTAAGTGGTTATTGGCGAATGTCAGTGGGATTGACAAGACATATTTCAAAACAGCTTAAAGATCTCACAACGCTGTGTATTGTGTCCCAGCATAGTCTTTGTGTCACTGGAGTAAGGACTTTCACAAATAACTTCTCTGCGTTCCGGACCTATGAAGATCTGGAGTAGAACAGGGCTTCAACAAGCAATGCTTGCCATAAAAGGTGACTATGCTTGTCGTAAGAGGCGACTAACGGGATCGGGTGGCCAGACTCGCTAACTTGATTGCCACATCGGTTCCCGATTGTGCAGGTCGATGGTCATGCTGTTGATCACTGGACTGTCTGGTCGAAAATTGATTATCTACAAACCGCCGCCATGTTGCTGGAATATTGCTGAGTGTGACATAGAACTAAACTCACTAAATTAAACTGAAATTATTTGTCATTATATTTTCATTTGAATTTTAACCATATGCTTGCAAAATAAAGAAAACAAGCAAATGAAAATATTTTCGTCCACGAGCGAGGTTAGTCGAATTAAGACAGGAGTGATACTTATAAACACACTTTCATTCATTTACAACCTCTAAAACAATAAAAAAATCTATGTATTTGGAGTGGAAGTGCAGATTCTTGTAGTTAGCGGAATTACGTCAAAATGAGTTGAATTTTGTGCCATATCCTCACTCAGTTACAACCTCCAAACTACAGGAAAAGATGTATTTTGAGTAAAAGTAATTATTCTCGTATATTTTTTAAAATCCCCCTGAATTCGCAAAATTAAATCAGATCAGTTGGATTTTGTGTCACGATACTCGTAAAGCCACTTTCATTCATTTACATCCTTCAAAACATTGGAAAAGAATGATGTATTTGGAGTAAAAGGAAATATTCTCGCCCATGGGCGAGATTGTTTTTAAATCGCTCTAAATTAGCAGAATGAAGTCAAAATGAGTTGGATGTCGTGTCATGATACTTATAAATATGCTTGCATTCATTTACAAACTGCAAAACATGTAAAAAGATCTATTTTGAGTGAAAAAATATTTTCTCGCCCATGGGCCAAAATGTTTTTCGCCCATGGGCGAGAGTTTTTAAAATCGCTCTCAATTAGCGGAATTAAGTCATATGAGTTGAAATTTCTGTCATGATGCTCATAAATGTACTTTCATTCATTTACATCCTCCAAAACACGTGAAAACATATATTTGGGGTAAAAGGCAATGTTCTCGCCCATGGGCCAAAATGTTTTTCACCCATGGGCGAGATTTTTAAACATCGCTCTAAATTAACGGAATTAAGTCAAAATAATTTGAAATTTGTATTATGATACTTATGAACATACTTTCACTCATTTACAACACCCAAAATATGCAAAAAAAATGTAATTTGAGTAAAAGTGAATATTCTCACCCATGGGCCAAATGATATTTTTAAATCGCTCTAAATTATCAGAATTAAGTCACAATAAGCTAATTTTCGTGTCACGACACTAATAAATATACTTACATTTATTTACAAACTGCAAAACATGGGAAAAATATGTATTTTCAGTGAAAGTAAATATTCTCGTCCATGGGCCAATATGTTTTTCACCCATGGGCGAGATTTTTTAAAATCGCTGTCAGTTAGCGGAGTCAAGTCAAATCGAGCTGAAATTTGAGTCATAATACTTATTAACATTTTTTCATTCATTTACAACCTCCAAAACATTTATTCTGGACGAAATTAAACACTCTCGCCCGTGGGCCTGCCCATGGGCCTGTCTATGGGTCGCTGTTCGCCCATGGGCGTGCCCATGGGCGAGCGACTTTAAATTTTCAGTTTTCGAAAAAATATTTTTTCAATTTTTCATCCTTAGCACATATTCATAATAGCTGCATGTTTATTTTTGCCAAATCTCTTGTGAGAGAGCGGTCACAGTGCGGAGAGTTTCTGGACTATTGTGAGTCCAGAATTAAATTGTGACGTGTTATTATCTATTTGTGCATCATCATATTGCACTATTGTTGAACAGCGTCAACACTGACAGTGTAACCTTCTATAAGTCTTGTGGTCAGAGTGGCAACGATTGGGACAGCCTATTTCAACAGGCTGTTGTCAGCTAAGTCCGGATTACAAACTATGGTTCTCATAGCAGGTTGATTATTGGAGCTTCGTAATCCGTAATTCAGAGAGTGCAGGTAATAAAGCAAGCTTTAATGATGAATTAAGAACAAGTTTGCTGGACACAGTGACTAGTCCGGATTGAGGAGACAACCGGATTACAAAGAGCCCGGATAGGACAGATTCCACTGCATAACTATGTATAATAAAGTTTGTTCCATTTGCACGTTCAGTGTAACGAAAATAGGAAAGCTTTGATCTAATCACTCTTTGTTCTTGTATCAGGACTGTTGAATACACTCAGGTGTATGCGACATTACCATGGATCAAACACCAATCACGCTCATGAACGTGATCCGTTAGGGTCCGGGGTATAGGCCTTCAGCAACCCATGTTTGCCATAAAAGCCGACTGTGCTTGTCGTAAGAGGCAACTAACGGGATCGGGTAGTCGGACTCGCTGACTTGGTTGACACTTGTCATCGGTTCCCAGTTGCGCAGATCGATGCTGATGCTGTCGATCACTGGATTGTCTGGTCCATATTCGATTATTTACAGACCGCCGCCACATAGCTGGAATATTGCTGAGTAAATCTAAACTCACTCACTCATGAACGTTCCTTTGTTCTCTTTGTTACTCGTATTTCATCCTGGAGCAAAGTTGTACGGGGACGTTATTACTTTGCATATTAAGACAACACGACTATATGGCACATAATCATATATCAACGCTTGATTGATCAGTCTCGACTTGTACATCCATTAGACATCAACAGCAGAATGATGATGACAACTGAATTGCATGAATGCATCACTGATAATCCATGACAACTGAATTGCATGAATGCACCATCGATAATCAATGACAACTGAAGCACGTTGTGCTCCACCGATCACTTTCTTTGCAACATGCATACTACCCACACACTTTCCACAGTAATGCCTTTTTTCAGTAAGGACTTGCATATATGTTAACTTTGCTTCATCGAGGATTGAAAATATTCTACATCCAGTAAAAATATCTACAACACTACCGGTTCTCGTGTGACAATTTCCCTTTCTATATATGAGTAACTGTTACGGTATATATAAATTACATGTATCCGTGATACACATTGTGCTATTGTTTCCCCATCGAATATTACATTTAAAGCAAAGCCGATATGTATGTTCATGTATGGATTGTGTGGAAGATCTGTCTCTGTAACCGTAGATCTGTTCCACGTCGTTACTAGGAAACACTGAACCATATGTCTTTGAAACCATGTGCAGCAATGATTCCTGGCAGGGTCCCGTTAGAAGTGCTATTTCCTTGCTGTGAGCTTCAATTACTGCAATAGCAGTCCTTCAAAATGGACCAGCGTAGTTCGTACAGACATGAACAATGGCTATCCACTTGTAGTGAACTTCAATGGCTATCAATCGTCATCATCTTGCCTTCATATGGACCATCATATTCCCTATAGACAGAAACAAGTTATATCCGCATACAGTGGGCCTCAATGGCTTTTGATAGCAACTTGCCTTCAAATGGACCAGCATATTCCCTATAGACAGAAACTAGTTATATCCGCATACGGTGGGCCTCAATGGCTTTTGATAGCAACTTGCCTTCAAATGGACCAGCATATTCCCTATAGACAGAAACAAGTTATATCCGCATACAGTGGGCCTCAATGGCTTTTGATAGCAACTTGCCTTCAAATGGACCAGCATATTCCTTATAGACAGAAACAAGTTATATCCGCATACAGTGGGCCTCAATGGCTTTTGATAGCAACTTGCCTTCAAATGGACCAGCATATTCCCTATAGACAGAAACAAGTTATATCCACATACAGTGGGCCTCAATGGCTTTTGATAGCAACTTGCCTTCAAATGGACCAGCATATTCCGTATAGAAGCAATTCCAACAACTTTCATAGACGTTTCCACGGGAGTTCTGAATCGATACTTGGCCACAAAACATATACTCGAACTAATCTCGTCATTCGACAGAGTGTACAGTAGTTTGTACATCCTCATGCATTTTGGCATTACCAGAGATCGTAATGACTACACGTATGTAGTGAGTCGATCCCTGTCACAGTATACCGTTTCAATTCTTCTTCAGTAGCTTCATGAGACTAACCACTCTCTACCTTCAAATGTACATTTGAAAACACCGAGTCAGTCTTCGTCCAACACTTGATATCATGTGCACATTACAGAGCATGAATGTCTCTCCCATAATTAGTGTTTAATATACTTTTGGGATATTCTTTTGGGAACTGTACTTTCAATGTAGGATTGTCGAAGTTGGGAGATATATAGGATTGAATCAATGGATGTTTTGAAAATGCATCTCCACATGGATTTCTTTCAAAGCAAAGCTGTTCGTTCAGTTATCCCCCTTGTTAGGTGACTGGAGTATGATATGAAAATATCAGATGTACAATTGTCAGTCAGTAGTGTGTGATTTGACCCTGAAAACTCTGACCGTGCACAGATGCAAGAACATTATCGGAAAAAAATGGTCTGCAGTGATTTATCGACCTGCCTGAAAACGTCAAGATTTATAATGACACCCCTTGCACGTATAAGGGGCTCCCGCGTTGTGCACGTGCTTCCCATGCATTGTGTTTGCGAGTGGTGACAACGTGAAATGCTGCATACACCAGATGAATGTCATTGTAACGTTCATCAGTGGGTTTTCTTTCTACCAGACTTCAGAGTTCAGGTCCCCCTACTTTTTTGAAGAGTATATTTGTAACCCATGGCACTACCTTCAGGTGCATGAGGAACAAGAAATCCTGTATTGTATGCCTGTACTACTGTTTAGTATTGGTTGCTTAATGCTGACTAACACTTCGCTGTTTGATGACCGTTATAGAATGTATGGAGTTATGGACCCCAACTGGGGTAATAGGTAGAGTAGTTAAATAATGTTGTGTGCATTAGAATGAGTGGTTAATATATAACATGTGTCACATGGAGCTAAATGTACGTTTACCCCATACTTATCCAAAAGGGTGTAGGAAAATCTCCGGCGGATTTGGAATGACCTATCCCAGGACTCTCATCCTGGACGTTAAGTTTGCTACCACGAGGCGAATGCAACAGGTCGTCATTGTAGAACGTCCGCTGGCTTCTATCCGAGAGAACTTGCGAGAGACAATGTAAATTCGCGGACATCTATTTTCGCACCCCATATCATTTGCGTGTTCACGCGCTAGTAACACAAAACATCGTGATGTCATATTTCGCGTTTGTAAAGAAGTCGGCTTCTTTTTACTGCTGTCATGATTTGGAAATCACAAACTAAAAGGATAGTTTTTTTATCCAAAGTAAGTCTAGAAAATGTATTTTTACGCCTCTGCACTATTGCAAAAAAAACCCCCCAAAGAACATGAGCTCTAAAATTAGGTTTCGATCATGACAGATCTACCAGTCGTCTGCATTAGTAACTGGTATCACTAAAAGATCGTGATCCCTGGTGGGGAGTTTAGGGGAACAATACAGCTATGGAAGGCCAATTCAGACAGAATCCTTATAACTTTACAACAATGTGTCTTGAAATGTTACCAAACAAAATTATGACGACTTTGAAAGACCAAATAAAATTGTTAAACTTTAGTGATTTACGAAACCATACCTGTGTGTAATCAGTATAAGTCTCCAAGTGGTGTAGAATATGTGTTTAACATTTCATTCAAGATTACTAAATTTTTACTTGTTTAAATGCGGTTTTTGTATTAGGATAGACAACAGTAGACAAAAGCTGAATCAGCATTGTGAGACATGAACTGAACTGAGACATGAAACCTATATTTTCTAATCCTTTTTGTTTTTGATGAAAGTTTGTATATTGGTTGATTTATATGTGCCTTGATATTCCCGCATACCACGCCGAAACGTGTTAGGTACGCGAATACTGATTACGGGGAGGTTACACATTGTGTGGTATGCCCGAAAGAACATTCACCTTCTCACGAGTCCAGAACTGCAGGACATGCATGTAATTCAAGGTGGTTAAAGTGCTTTAGCTTGTTCTTTGTGTAACGACGCTGTCGGTAGTTATATAGTGGTGGTGTGCGAATGATCTAATCTGGATCAGACAATCCAGTGTTTGCGTGAGCGTCGACCTTGACAAAGCGACTGATTACTTTTCAATGATCATCAAAAGGGTCTTGAATCTTTAAAGTTAATAAACATTGCCTTGCTCAATCTGAAAATGTACAGCCACTGGATTACACTAGTCAGAGATCTGCCCACTTTGATCATGAGTCGTCAAATGATTCGATCGTGCACTAACTATAGATTGTATAGATTAGTAAAAAGCTGTGCTGTCAAATCCCAAAGCGTCATCCTATATGTACAGGTCCACCCATGTACTTCCAACCTACTTCTGGTTGTAACAGACGACGTAACTGGATAGGTAGCAGGGGGTCTCTGATATGCTGATGAGTACCACGCATTGTTTCACATTCCCTGAACAACAATATTACCTTTCGCCAAACCTTTCTGCCCTAAATGAGACAAGTTTAGAATTTTCCAAGGTCTGACCGGTGAGCATACTGTGACCTCGCCCAATTCATGCGTTACTATCATTTTTGTCTAATTTCAACTTATATATATTTGTGAAACCCTTAATTTAACGCGTGCGTTTTGTCTTGAGGGAAACAAATGTTTCCATTGATGTGACAATGAACATCCCCCACCACCACCCCTCACACACACACGCGTACGCGCGTACGCACTTACACACATCCAAACTTGCTTCATGAACGGGGAGTGCACTATAGAGAGGGCTGAGAGAACCGATACGACCACATGTGACTCAGGACTGTGAGAGAGGGTTTAACCAGGTCGCTGCGCGAACCTACTACATGCAACGAGTACAGCGCAGCGATCGACTACCCATTGACACAGAGCATGTGAATGCGTTCATATGAGAGCGAGTAGTGACGGAGAGTTTAGCTCTTTGCTTTACTTGGCTGACGTACCTTGGTTGTAAACGTCCATTATGACTTTAGGAGGAGAACAGTTCACTACATACACGATGGTAATTCGACATTGCTGCCACGTGCGCGTAAGTACACTGCTTTACCAACAGTTGAAAGCATCGAAGTCGGAGTGTTTGTTTCGGCTCTATTTGCGAGTTATCTTTTCACTCTGCTGTCAGGAAGAACTCGCTATGAAAGTGTCGTACGGCGTTTGAATGAAGTTTTACGTATAAAAAATTAGGTCATCAGGCAACGTAACGTACCCGTTCACTGCAGCGATTGCACTAAAATGTTTCATTCAATAGTGGTTTCACAGGTCTAACCAGCATCTGTACACTCAATTACAGATACTAATATCCTTGTATACATCATTTGTGAAATGTGTAAACCCGTTTGTGTTGCAATTTACATGCCCTTATTACTGTCAGGCAATTCAGATATGTTTGATTTTTATCATGCGTTTGACAGAGTATATGCATGTGTTTCTATAGTAACAATGAGAAAGCACAGACATACATATTCCCTTTTGTATGTTAGCACACCAATGGTAATTAATGCGCCGAATGTATTCAAACCAAACTTTTGTTCATATTCTGATATTTGTAGTTCTAGTTTTGACCTAATAATTATCCAACACCAACGATACACTCACCCTAAACACCAAATGATCTCCTCAAATCAACGATCAGTTTGCTGTTGAATGTCACAGTGACTGTGTTTGGTGATCTGTAAATAATCGAGTCTGGACCAGACACTCCAGTCAAAAATAGTGTGTTTGGGTTAACTACAAATTCACATGCACTCATTGATTTTCCAATCACGCCAAGTGCATGTAAAACAAACACTATCTATATGATATTATACATGTGAAATGGAAAACTCGTCGCCATCGATTGTTATTCATTGCATGCACCGACTGCATTGGCAAATGGATATATAACACTATACTACCACCATTGTTCACATGATCAGAAAGCAGTGAAATCGTGGCAATGAGAAATTATATGTGGATTGTTTGAGAAACATAATATATGTCTGAAACGTAAAGGAAATAAATTGTCTTGTAAATGTTTAAATTTCTTTTAGAAAACTAAATTAGGCATCGAAAGGGTTTTATGCTTTGAAATAAGATTACTTTTTAATGTTTCTGAACAGGTACCAAATTCTTCAATATACAATGGTTAGTGACTTACCATTTGACGCACAATTTGACATTTTGATCTAGACAGGTTATGCTGGTCCGTGGGTGTAGGGTTGCGTTTATGAAACCTAAGCTTCACAACGTAGCCCACTGAATGACAGCGGGAATTATTGCGCAGCATGAAATATCGCCTTTTATTACATTTCAAAACAAATTCAAATACCAATCCCGGCAAATCTAATAATCAGGTATTGGTTTCAATAATCTTGCTTCGTCGATGATATCGAAGCACGTGGAAGGGTACATTTTGATTTTTTTTATAGACATATCGCTGTAACACCCTGTAATTATACAGCATAATATATGAGATACTTACTGTTGTTCATTGTCCAAGAACTCGACAACCAGCTTTCTCGCGTTTTCCACATGTCTACTTACTTCACGACATAGCGTACGCTCTCTCCCTGCTCACCAACTTTATTTTTGTGCGTACACAGTGGGTCTGACCCCGGCCGGGATTAGTACAGCCGTGATTCACAACACCTTTCTACCGACGATTATTACTGGAAGGTGCAGTTCACTAACACCGTTTGTCTGGGAAATTGATATCAGCACTGGAACACAGTTCCAGTGAACGGTTAATTCACGACCTAACTATATGCTACAAGTTAGTGATGTGTCATCAGGAATTTGATAAATAACCATGTTACATCGCGAGTTCGGGAGTAAGATCGCTTTGATAGAGGTATGGCTAGACCAGTCCACACGCAACACGGCACCTGAGTACAATAAACAAGGAGTTTAATGCACAGCTGTCGCAGGGTCGATGTACAAGATCAGTCAATAGTAATCTGTTACAATTAAATTTATCAATCACCGTTCAAAGAACATAAACATCATATGTATATTCCTTCAACATACTACATTAATCACGATACACATTCAAAAGTATACAGTGTATATTTGTTAAATACTCTACACATCAAGCCAAAGGGCGTGTACACAATCTACATTGTACACATCCACAATACAACATAGCATTACACGTAATTCAATAGATAACATTTACCAGACAACCACCCCCGATTTGTCATCCGTATTATATACCTATGCCAGCCATCGCAGGTAATCGCGTTTACAGATAACTTGAGAAATAATCAGATTCTGAGTATCTCATTTAGATGCACCCAGGCATTGATGGTCAGTCGTGAATACGACCAATGTGAACTACAAACTACGTTAAGACAGATACATGTGTAACAAGTATACAATACACATTTGGCAGTGTTCTGGAAAACTGTTTACTAACTATTTATATTTATTAACTATTTTAACATGTCTTGTCTGATTTATCTTACAATAATACAATTGTCAGTGAAAAGGTTTACATTTCACAGGTCCATGATGTATTCAAAGTCACCACGGGGTCATGGGTTGAAGGTAGTTCGTATGTAAATTAGCCAAGTTTTAATGAGGCCAGGCCTGCTGTCTTGTCCTTGGTTTCCATTGGCTGAAGATGTGCAGCATCTTGATTGGATGTTGAATTTAGTTGCATTTGGAAAGTGTGGAGTTTGTTCATTTGCTGTCTTTCTCCAACGTGGGCAAGGTGGTTTGAAAGTCATGAGTGGAGAATTTTGACTTTGGTGGATTTCAGGTTCGTTATAACTGATTTTATATAAAAACAATGAAAGACAACATATGTTTTATTGTTGAAATGTTCATTCAGTATGTATTGTATGTGTGTGTGAATTTATGTGTTTGGCGGAGGCATATATTGACTCAAGTTTGGAAGTTTTTGGTGTCAATAATTTCACTTACAATTGACTCAGATCATTAATGTTTGAGTCCAAACGGAATGTGGGTTTACTTTACTGGTGAGAAAGTAGCATTTCCGTGCCAGTTAAGGCATATATTAGGTTCTTGGTTGGTGTATATTTTGGTGCCTCTTGACATGTAATCGCTATGATGCAAGTTGTCCCATAGAGGGTAGAACAAACTGATATTTCACTGTTTGGAAGATGCCCAAAATGTTCCATAATTGCGCTTCTTACTATCTCACCATGTAACTGAAGCATTATTTTTCTTCATAGAGATCGCTCTTGGAGTACATTATATGCATTTTCTGCTACTGAAAATGTCATGTGACAGTTGTATCAATGTTTAAATAAAATATTGTACTATAAACAAAAATTAAAAACAAAGCATTATACGGTCCCGCACCACTTGGAGACACTCATGCGCAGCCAACCAGGTATGCATCCAAGCCTGTATCATCATTCCTTCTGCTGTCACTCACACCGTTCAGACGTGCATCTGAGCCTTCCAATACTGTATGGACGGTATTCGTTCTTATGGAACGTCATATTGCCTTTGCAGTTGATAACGTCTCATTTTATGTGACTTTGCACTATTTTTCAAACTGTCTTTGTCTTGGGTTACACACGTGTTTCTATTCCATGACGGGAAGTTAGCGTGTCGCATGCTGAAATACTGCGTTAAGTTACCAGTTATTTCATGTCGCGTGCTAGATCTCCGCGTAGTTTTCAATGTTTTGCACGTGTTGGTGTATATGCTGTTTTTTCATAAGAAAACAAATAATAATAATAATAATATGCCGTTAGGTACATGCTTGCGTGTTTGCTCTCAAGCGTTAAAATATTCCCCGCAGGACCAGCACGATAAGTGCTTGTGGTGCCTTGAGAAGGCTGGCCACAATCCCGACATTTGTGAATTATGTTTGGGCCTTTACCCCGTAGACCAGAAGAGACGGGCTGCAGATTTCCTTTTCTATAAGGATTTGCGAGAGGCGGATGGGGAACTGACCCATGTGCTTCCATCGTCTAAAGATAATAAAGCTGAGAAAGCTCTAGCAGGCTGAGCCATCTAAATGTCGCGTAAGCCGCATTCTCCATCCCAAGGTTTTGATATCACCAACTTATTTCAACAGCATATTGACTGGGTCTCTCGTTCATGAGTCTGTTGGAGGTCTCTGACAGGAGTTCCTCACCACTCTGGACAGGGGACGGAGAGTCTGAGGGCTGGATCGCCAAGCTCGGCTCGATCCGTCGGCCTGGAGGCTGCCGTGGACCCCTTTGCATTTTTCTTCGGATCCGGATGCCCCGGCTACCACGATGAGGGAGAGTTTGTCCCCAATCCCTCTCTCAGTGCTGGCGCATGGTCCTGTGGTCCCGGTCCTTGCGCCACAACTATCCGAAGTACAGTCCCACCTGACCCACGAATCTTCCTGCCAGCGGCGTCTACGGTGATGTGCGGAGTCATGGGGATATGCAAGCTGTGGCTGTCGACGTCTCACTACTCAGTGGCTACACAGCAGACCTTGCTGGCCCTACTATTTCGGTTGGGGGCGACATTGTTCCAGGGAGCTCAGCAGGTCATACGGGAGGCTACTGTGGCAGCAACTTCCCTCAAGGATTCTAATGCCTTGTTTGGAACAACTGCGGGTTTCTCACTCCTGCGCTCACATCACGTCTTCCTCTTTCGGGGCACAGCCTAAGCCCGAGCCTGCAGGCTGGCTTCGGCCGCTTGTGCAGGGGAAGGAGGAGCCGCTCCACCAAGGGTAAGCATGAGGAGCCATCCTCTCCGTCTGCCTCCCAGCCGCCTTTTCGCAGTCACTGGGAGTCTGTCCCGACCCCACCGTTAGACGTGCTGGCTGTTCAGGCCATTCAGTCCCAGCCAGTTCATCTGCAGGGGACTACTTATGCCCTCCTACTTCATGTCCCAGTGCGTGGATCGTCTCTCCCTCTTCCTACCGGAATGGGAGAAGGCAACGCGAAACTCTTGGGTGTTGTCAACCATTCTTTTGAGCCATTTACCGCTGTGGAAGCAAGGCCTGCTCGATAAGACGCATTCCAGTTCCGTCATGCCCAGTCAAGGTGGGTATCCTGCGCGACGAAGTTCAGGCTTTGCTGGACAAGTCTGCAATAGGGTGCATACCACGGGGTGAGGAGAAAGCAGGGTTTTATTCCACGTACCTCCTCGTACTGAAGAAGGACAGTGGGTTCCGTCCCATTCTCAACCTGAAGGGGTCGACCCACATGTTAGGGGTTTCATCAAGATGGAGACGCTTCGCTCGGTGATCTCCTCTGTTTGGCCAAGCGATTAGCTTACGTCGGTCGATCTAAAGGATGTGTATTTACATGTGCCAATTTATCCCACGTTCAAGCGTTTCCTTAGGGTTTCTTACAATGGGATCTGTTACCACTTCACGGTGCTCCCCCTTGGCATATCCGCTGCCCCTAGGGTGTTCACTATGCTCATGTTAGTGTGCCAGCTTCCCTCGCAAGGTTGCAAGGTCGGCGTTGTCACCCGTACCTAGACGACTGGTTGCTCAGCGCACTGACTCAGCCAGCGAGTCTAGATTCTACCTACACGATGATAGACATTTTAGTCCGACTGAGGTGGATCATCTGAAGAAATCCGACCTGTTACCCACCCAGGACATGGTTTTTCTCGGGGCTAGGTTCACAACTCAACAGGGTCTTGTCTCCTTGGCGCCTGACTGGGTTACCTGAGTACGGGAGATAGTGTCTTCTTTCCTCTCCTCCCTCTCAGACTGGGGATGCGTTCTGGGCAGTCTGTCGGTGTCCGGACTCTGCTCCGAAGGTGAAGCCAGTCTTCACACCAATGACTTAGAACTGAGAGCTGCGCAGTTGTTTTTTGCGCGCTTTCTGGAACATATCCGGGACCAGATGTTTCATCTCCAGATGATCGATCACGCTTTTCATATGACAGCTCCTGTTAAACTTCCAACTCTTACCCAGCCTTCCACATCGGGGACCTCTGCGACGAGCGCTCACCCGTTGGATGTCCGCAAAACCCTCATGGTCAATGTCCAACAAACACAAAGGTTCTGCTGTTACGGTGGAGGGAAGTCTTGGTTGCAAGCTTGACCTAATCTCACTGGCTAGTTTCTGTCATTTGTGCAGCGTATCAGGCTAACAGCAAATCTCCACCAGAAGGATTGAAAGCTCACTCGGTCAGGGCAGTAGCCCATTCAAAAGCTTTTGCATCGGTACTGACATTGAAGAGACTTGCTCTGCCGCTTGAAGCAGGCCCAGCACTATCAGCTCGATACACATTCCCGTGATCGAGCTTGTTTTCGCCGAACTGTTCTCTCCAGTGCACAGTCTCCTGTCACCATGACCAAGTGACTCTTGGTTATCTGGACGGTTGACACTGTTGTCAAATGTGTATAAGTGATATATCCACTGAGACTATTTCTGACTTTTGATTCTCGTAAGAGATGCTATATCGTTTGTGAGTTGGTTTTTCCCCCTTCATTCAGGTGCTCTCTACTTCTGCGACAATAGTATCCCCTGTTCTTTTAAAAATGCGTCCCGAAATGGATATAAACAAAACAGCATCATATATTTATATCATCCTACATTTAGGTATGAACGCCACACCTCTAATCCCTGTAATTATTTGATTTGTAGATAACAACTGGCGCTGTTCCGACTTTTACCTTTGATGTTGTAGGAGTGTCAGCAACATTTGTCATGTCCACCATGGGATTCTGACTAACCGATTCACTTGATCAGATCGTGCGTTTACACTGTGGCATGCTTTGATGTTGCAGATGTGGCGATCTGCTTTAAACGAAGTGAGAACACGAAGAGAAGGAAACGAACCAACTCAAAAGCCTAAACTGACATATAAAAAATTCATTCAAGTGAATTTGGCTCGGCGATATTTCTGCGAATCATATATTGTTAGCCAGGGACCAGAATATGCATATTTCCGCCAGTACTGTCGTTACGAATTATGTCACAGTGGCGGAACGAAGTAGTACAATACAGGCTGGATATACAGTCTCCACTAAATAGCTCGAGGAATATGCCCAGATATTGGGTCTTCACAACATATGTAAACGTTTACAATAGGTTAAGCCGTTTACAAGAACGGTTAAATGATTTTCACAATGAGTACAAGGTATCGAATAACTTCTTGAAAGCTATTATCTGTAGCGATGTGCATAAACATACAACATACGAGAAAAATCCTTCAAACTTGGAGCCTGGTTTGTATGGGAAGACTCGGATCCCACAAATAACGGTGATCTGCACTAAATGCATACATGCGTAGGGCATAGGATATAACCAGAAATTACCCTAGAGTAAGAACCTATCCGATTTCAACAACTTAATCTGATGAAAATGTATGTCTGATAACAGCACATAGGTTGTAATTCATACTCAGTACATGAAACCATGACAAACGTGAAAAGGGCGAAACAGTAACCGGCGAATACGCAACATAACTAGTAACAACATAACTAGTAACAACATAAGTAGTAACACACCTGACATAAACAAGAACGTCCTTGAGAATTTTACGTACACAGTTTACGGTGAGAGTCAGAACCAAAGTTTACAGATATTGGCACAAACATCGGAAGAAACTTGCAGATGATTCTTGAGATATGCCGAGGTTGGCATGATCTTGAAAGATGGTTCACTCACTTGATTTGGGGGTCAAGATGGAGTTGTCGATGATGTCCTGGTTGTTATTGAACGGCTGACATTTTGATGATACTCGGGTTATCACGCCTTCTGCATCTGGTCTCCTGCTTCTGCAATCCATGATGACAGTCGCGGTGACGCTGCTTTTGTCCCTCATGTCAGCTACCGGTGCTTTGCCGCGAAGTGGTCGGTGTAGGAAGTAACACCCCACACATATTGACTGGAAGAGTACCTGTTGTGTTGGTACCTGGGACATTGGTTTGTAGGATCCCCCATCTGCTCGTCTCTTTCACCCGGTTCATGGTGGAATCCAGGGTCGTCTGTGGATGGGTCGTCTGGGTCCGACGTCCAGTATTGTCATGTGTGCGGGTTGGTGAGTCGCCATGGCCATTTGTGGTCCTCCGCTGCCCATCAAGAACGAGCTGAAGTTTCAACTCGCGTTTACAGATAAAACTTACTATATCGGTTGTTATTGTGAACATGAGATTATGTCATTTAGATGAACCGAAGCATCGATGGCTAATCGTGAGTATGCCACGAAGGTATACGTGGCACGCACGTGATTTGATCAGCTTGAACTATAAACAAAGATAGATACATGCATTGCACCTTGGCTCTGTTAGCTTTAGAGATACTGGTCACGGATTAAATCCGATGCTCGTTATCACTGTGACCCTTGACAGGCTTAGCATTTAGGAACATGGTCCGTTGTACTGTAAATTTCCAGTTTTCAGTAACACATACCGTTATAAAATGTTGGTAAATTTTTGTCCAATGTCCCCGTCTTAATAACCATAACGACACCAAAACCCTCGATGATGTTTCAAGACCGATCTTCTAGATCGTCATTGTAGTGAATTATCAGTGTCATGCACGTTCCTCTCATAAATGTTTCAGTGACCATCGAGTAGTGACCTTACTCAGCAATTTCTCTTGCAGTACTGGGCGTACTGTATGTGAGAAGGCCGGGCAACAGGGCACTGGTTCTTTTAGATAACAGACCAACACCGACATGACTGTATGTTGAGCACTGAAGATGGAAGTGGAACCAAATCTGATCATTCACAAAGGTATGGTTTTGTATATAATCGTTGACATGCCATACATGTGTATCGAATAACTGCTTCATAATATACATCATACCGGCCATTAAATCACAAAGTGTCAGTTACAATGTAAGGTTGTGAAGGTGTACATTCTTTTTAGGGTTAGTTCAATGGTTACGTCATCACGTCGCGATTGATTCACACCATGGGTAAAACGTGAGAGGTCATGTGATTATGTCCTCAACATTTGCGTAAAATATTTTCAAAGCGGTGTAAAACCATACGTACTTATTCTTCACTTATTGACTTACTGCTCAAACACACACGGCACTATGTCATCAATGTTCGGGGTTTAAAACCAATTCGAGCAGGCCACAGTCATGACAAACATTCCGGAAGAATACCAGTGATTCATCCAGCTTAAGTAAAAAATGTGGCTTTGGTGAACGGTATATCCATATGATATACTGGACAAAAGTAGTTAGTGATATGAATTTTAAATTCTGAATGATTTATTTGTTCATTGACACGCTGATAAAATATCAATCCTAAAATTCATTTTGTCCAGTATACTATAACTAGTCTGTGCAGTTGCCCCGTGAAGATCCGGGTTATAATTGATCTTCAGTAAGCCATTCTTGTCGTAAAAGGTTACTGACGGGATCAGAGGGTGGCTGGCAGACTTGATGACACATACCATGGGTTGATGTTGATCACTGACGTTTATGATGTTGATCACTGGATTATATGATCCAGACTTACATATTTACAGATAGCCGCAATGTAGCTGGAATATTGCTTTGTGCATGGTGCGACTCACACATTCACTGTATAGTGAGCAAACCATTAATGTCCGTGATGTTATGTTAAACGTTAAAGACAAGAACAGACACTCAGATTTGATGAATCATGTCTTGTTGTCTGTTCGCATCCAATACAAGTATCAAAATCGATATAACTGATTCAAGCTGACAATCCGATCTCTGTCGTTATTCAGCTTGCCAGTTGGTAATGGAGACAGATGCTTTTGATCATTGATATCTTTATTATGTGGCATCTTTCTGTTTGAAATCGTTTTAACAGTGCAAAATATAAAAAATAAAATAAACTAAAATATAAAAAATAATAAGAGAAAAGAATTCGAATGAAGCAATCATAGAGAAGACTCAGTCTCTATCAGGTTTATTCTCGCTTGTGATGTCTGCACTTTTGTACCCATTAACAAAACTGTGAAAGAGTGAGTGCGTTTAGTTTTACCCCCTTTCAACAATATTCCAGCAGGATCATGGGTACCATGACTAGGCTTCATACATTTTACCCATGTGGGGAAAAGGGCCAGGGAACGGCGAGTGAACGCTTAAACCACAAGACCCCTCCCCCACCGTCCCATATTGCGGATGAACATCAAGTCCAATATGTTGGAAAATAACAGTCGGTAGAGATTGGCCTATATCCAAGACCATCGACTGATACAGCATGAAATGTGCAATGGCCAAAGCGCATCGTACTCGTTCCACCTTTATGGCTTATAAATGATTTTCTTATATTACTGGTGCATATATAAAACCATCTGTATTTTCATCACAGATGCACACGTTGAAGCCGCCAACGCTATTTAGTAGCCTCTGTAATGTGAGATAAACATGGCACTGTGATTGATTTATGTTTTTGCTGTTGAACAGTGAACATGATCTGTTTAAGTGTGACTTAATAGTCAACTAACTGGTGATGTCGTCCTTAAAACCTACTATTTTGATGTAAACGGAAAAGGTGAGAAAGCAATATTTAGCTGGAATAAATATGTGAAGGAGAAAGGACGTGAGGCAAAGTACTACACCATACACCTTCACATTTGTCATGTTTAGAGATTGGAAATAACTTTCAGCTAAGTACTGCATAATGTAGATTTCATCTGTTTCGGCTCCAACTGATACTAATTATGAGTAAGTGTATATAGAGGCAATAACTGCCCGAACTCTTCGTTGCACACCGTGTGTCAGTTGTCCGTTGTAGACGAAACTGTAATTCCTGGAGCAAGCCTGCTTCCAACTCACCCACATTCTGAACAAGATTAGTGGGACACATGTTTTTGTTCGCCCGACGAAGTCACAGGTTGGCTCTAAAGGGTTCAGGTCTGGACTCAAGGAGAGTCACTGTACTATTTTGTAAGAAAGCTGTCACTGCATGAGAACAGTATGGTATAGTGTTGACATCAATAGGAAGAGGTCTTATGGCAACAGGATCAAAATCGACTACAAAAACTGAATCAAGAAGCACTTCCTGGATATACAGATCACACTTCACAAATGCCACCAATCCAGATTCACAGATATGAAAGATCCATCTTCACTCCATGACAAAATCTCCACCAAGTGCAACAGCTGACTGAATGGTGTTTAGCTGCAAGTCCTGTAAAGTGCCTCCTGCAAGTGCCTCCTGCAAGTGCCTCCAAACTCCCAAGCCTTGATCCGTTCCATGAAGGAAGAACCAGACCAACGTATTTTTCACCAAGACCAGCGTTGCTTTGATAAGCCAAACGTATATGTTGGTGATGTAGAGGGCGATTGATGACCCAAGGATGGTTGTACCCTGCACGATTTGGGTTTTCGAGGAGCGTTCTCACAGAGACATGGTAAAATGTTAACCAATGATGCTTCAGGGCGGAGCTTGTGGCGAATAGTTATCGTCGAGTGAGCCTCAGTAGTGCCTTGTCTTCACGATCTGCACAGAATATTGACAACCCTTTAGCTTACTGTTTTTTTGTCTTTTCTGACCATACAACTGGCATTGTGTATCTGTGTAATGAACATTCATTTCACGACTAATTGCGTTAAACAACGTACTGGAGTTATAGATATTTATAATTTGTATTGTCTGGCCATCTGATACTCTTCTTCGTACTCACTGTGGCAGAAACACGATCGATCACTGACTGTAATCTTTGCAGGGTAAACACTGACATGCACACACTGCTCTTGTGAAAATTTGTTTGTTTCTGGTTATGCTCCTGGGTGTGTATTTTCACCAAATGTACTTGCAACACAATTTCCCAGTTGAACAGTGTTATGATTGCTTAACATCGTACAACATATAACTTGAACATAATTCTGTTAAAGGTGCTTAACGTAATTTCAAGTGCATATATTGGCGTGTGTGACTGATCTTGGTTTAACGCCTTTTTTCACAGTTTGCCAGTCATATCGGCTTAGTTTATGAATAAAATCTACGATCATAGATATTTACTACAAAGAGAATATTGCTGATACCAAGAATTCGGTCCCACCACCTTATGTTTCATGCAGAAGGTACACAGGCACACACAATGATGAATTACCTGTGCCAGATTTCAGTGGAAGCCTATGTAGCACTATTTATTTGAATACCTGCACTAAGTGAACATGGTTTTCATTTGGAAATGCAGGCAAGCTGTCACATTTAGACTCTCCGAACTAAACTCATTTGTGTTTTTTTTTTAAAAATCAATATTATGCCATGGAGCAAAGAAAGGGAATTTCAGGACCAGGGGTGTGATAAATATTTTGTGTGTCCAAGCTCGAGGAACAGATTATCTGTTCAATTGAATTTCACCTTTTCAGATGACACACAGGGAAAATGTCGGTACTGGCTTGCCCTACTGGTTTCTGTTGGCTTGTGTCTTGGCAGCTGTTTCCGGGCCAGTCTCGGAATAACTATAGTGTGTATGATTCGTCACTCCAGCGGGAACTTGACAGATCATGGGGGGACGTTATCATTGAAAACCTTTCCCAACTTGACCACAATTTATCGTCATTCAAACAGCACCAATGAACATGAAACTGCAGACAGTGATTGCCCTGCTGGGAGGATTCTCGGCTGGATTACCAGCGATGCTGATGAGCTTGAGGTGAGTTGTAAGTCATCTGCAAACTCCTATATGCTGATTTTCTTTAATATTATCGCGAATTTGCTTACCATGTCAGATGTCTCGGAAATTTGTATTTTTTATTATCTTATATTGTGAGCATTTCTTTTCTCACTTGTCACTTGGTGTGCATGCCTCTACGATATGTGTTAGGATTGGTCGACCGTTTCCCATGGTTATTGTAAGAGGCGACAAACGGGTTGGGGAGGTCAGGCTGACTGACTTGGATGTCAGATGTTCACAGTTGCGTTGATCGATGCGCATGCTGTTGATCACTGGACTTGATTATTCACTAACCGCCGCCATATACTTAGCATATTGCTGAGTGAGGCGTTGAACAACACAGAAAAAACAACAAAAAAAAAACCAGCATTTAGAGTGCGTCATTGTGTTGTACGTACGTATAGGCAGACAAATGGAACATTGGTATTTACAGATGGGAGAGTTTGAATGGAGTAAAGAAACACAAGGCATTGTTCTTGGTGCAATGTTCTGGGGATACCTGTGTCTTCAAATTCCATGCGGGTTGCTCGCCGAACGATTTGGTCCCAGAAAAGTCATTGGGATTGGGATTATCCTGTGTTCTGCATCAACATTGTTTTCACCAGTGGCTGCCCGCACGAACGTCTACATTCTGGTGGCTCTTAGGGTCTTAACTGGAGCATTTGTGGTGAGAACTGACTTGTTACATTTGTGCATAGAAATGTCTTCTATTTAGATATAGCGGTAGCAAAAGCTTGGGCAAACTTTACTTAACGCCCATCGAAAGTTTAGATTCACTTAAGGCACTTGGTATGTGTTATGTAAATATAAAGGGTCACATCGAATGTTTACTTCTACACTAACTCTGGGGAACCAACTGTAATCTTTATGCAGATGAATTGCACGAGGATCATGCATTACATTGCTGAAAAGCATGTGCAGATATCTTGATTGTGGACAGCTGTGATTTTTTTGTAAAGCTTTGTTAAGACTTCGACACTGAGTTTCATCATCATGAGAAATCATGACAATGACCTTGTCCACGCTACGCATTTACATCATTTCATGAGTGAATAATACTTCAGACAGTATGAAATGTTTTGCAGAATAGTCTAGAACAGTTGACTGAAGTAAGTGGCTACTTGTACACTCGTGCGTCTACACGTTTAATGGGTAGTATAGTACAAACAGCCAAGTACGTACACGCACTGTCTTCATTGTGGATATTATCATCTCTGTTATACATTGACTGAAATTATGACGTAACAAGCTTTGCAACACAGTTTGAATATGATTCCAAAATGCAATGCCCTTAGCATAGGATTCATATAGACCTATGGACACTATAGGTGGACAGATCATTTCATAAAACAGATGTGTGTGCATCTATACAGGCACAAGCATTTCTACCAGTCATGTTTCTTTCTGTTTCCAAGTCAGTATTGTTTACATCACTTCCTGCTTTCTGGGTCCGCTGGGCACCTAAATCAGAAATCTCGTCTTTACAAAGCATAGCCTTTGCAGGTAAAAACATGAATCTTTGGTCAGAATCGTATTTTCTCTATTCCTTCGATGTTAAATCCTTCCAGAACGCTGATATACTACATTCATAGTCAAAATAAGTTGTTCTCGCAGTGAATATGTAAATACGATTTGCGCGAGACAAATGCATCGAC
Organism: Haliotis asinina; assembly: GCF_037392515.1. NCBI lineage: Eukaryota > Metazoa > Mollusca > Gastropoda > Lepetellida > Haliotidae > Haliotis > Haliotis asinina. The sequence goes on from NC_090289.1 coordinate 45,719,431, forward strand.
GTGGTGAATGCATTATTGTTATTGCTACCAAACAGTTGTGATGAGGTTTATTGACGTGCTAGAATGTGTGAATCATGCCCGAATCGCGAGTAAGCATAGATGATTTTGTCTGAGCAGTTTTTGGAACATACTAACCTAATTTTCATTCAAAGTGAAATCAGTAGGTCATGAAGCCGGATGACTATGAAGTGGTGTATGTTTGCAAAGATACTCATTCAAGTTCCTGGGCTTTGGAAAGTTATTTGATGAAAGTAATGACATTTTGACAAGAAAAAGAGCACTGATCGGAAGACTCTCTACTGCTTTTGCATATTTGAACCCCGAATGGAAAAAAGAAACTCTTGTGGGTCGAAAAAGACACATTTCATACAGGGCAACATGTTTTCGAAAACAGGCTACGTCAAATGGTCAAAACTACACTGCACGTTCGGTTCTAAATTCAATTTATTGAGTTCATAACTATAGTTAATGAAGCTCTCAACTAATAACACAGAATATACTTTTAGATATACAGAACTGTATTTTGTAATGACTGTATTTATTGCATTGTCGCTAAATTCAGGAATAACACATTTGTGATACCACACACAAAAAATACATGAATCACACAACCATGACATATAGCGATCCACCTATCCAGCTGCAGGTTAGCTAGCTCATTGTAAACTATGAAATGACGTTTTTCGTTTTCTTTTCGTTTGCAATAATATACATTTGTTGCCTCACTGAATATTTTTTAAAACAGCTGAATATTCGTTGGCAATTTTCAACATTCTATTTGAGTGTCTGAATAGTTTCCAATTATGTATTCTAGGCAGTGAAGTTGGAAATGCCCTAGTCTTCCCACTGTCCGGGTTCCTGTGTAGATCCGGCTTTGGCCTTGGATGGCCGTCCGTATTTTATGTCATAGGTGAGAGTCAGTGAAATGTTATTCCTTTTGTCTGACTGATACTAATTACTCATGCCAGCTGTAGAGAAATCAAAATCAGGAAACTTGATACCCCAGCCTCTTCACCCATATCTTGACCATGTTGAATATCGGTGCTTGTCACAGTGCAGTAGACCATGTGGTCAATACTAATGCAGTTGGTCTATGAACATGTGGACACTGTTTCAACAGTGGGCTAAACGTTGCTTGTTTCTGTTGCTGGCACCATATTAGAAAAGTAATTCTTGAGGGTGGGAAGTGTCATGCTAATTACTGGATAACGCTTTGACTGTTTCTTAGAGATCCTATAAATACTGGGTCTTTTCTAACATTTAGCCTTGAAGGTGATCACCTCCGTTAGTCTAAATACATCATTCTCAGTTAATACTGTATACAATCAAGATTCTATTAGTGTGTCTATCTTATAGGTTGTGCAATTCTCATTACTCAGAAACACCTAGGTATTCATACTGCAATACTTGCTTCCTTCTTTTGGACAAATTAGTGACTGTTCTATAGATTACGCAATAGGCCATCTGTGTATACACCGCGTTCATGTTTTGTCGCATTAAACCATGTTAGGTATTTTGATGTTATTGATGTATGTGCACCTATATACATATCTCATTATATGCAGGTGGTCTCGGATTTGTGTGGTCTTTATTCTGGATATTACTGGCACGTGATAAACCGGGTGATCAGCCATGTATATCAATGGATGAAAGAACCTACATAGAAAGACATACAAAAGCACGGATACACAAAGAGAAGGTATGGCAAATGAAGGTGAATCATGGACTGGTTACGCCATCTTTAAATATGAAGTTGTGGTGAATAAGTGCCCAAACATACCTTTTATCAAGCCAGATAATACTTTGTTTTTGAATGGTTAGTTTCCATCTGTATTTAATGTTTCACGAATATACAAAATCAACATTCTTATTTTCTAGTATTCAATCAATCTTTTATTCTATTCTATGCCTATGGTACAATATATAGCAGTAGTGTACAGAAGAATTTTATACATGTATAAAGTAGTATTTCATATTATGTTTTTATACAACTGTGACGTTCACACGATGCTCGATGACGAATCGTCTTTCCTTAGTTTCATAACATGATATGTAAACATAACAACATTCTGAATCACATCATGGTTATTGCAGTTTAATAAGGGTTAAAATTTGTCCATGGATGGATGGACATAACAAAATTCTTTAAGGTACTATTTATTTACTAAGTTTATCATAGAATAGACATACGAGTCAAAAAGTATATTCGTTTTCTAAGACATATGTATTGCATGACTTACATGACCTGTCTTTTCTTTTTATCACCCCATTTTATTTACATTTCTCAATCCACAACTCATGTGATGAGCGGCGAAAAAGTGCTAAAAGTGCTGTTTTTTATATCTGTCATATGAAATCATTATTACATAGCATTTCTTTGGTAAACGATGAGAGGAAATACGTAGTCATAGCCAAAATTTGAACCCAAACCACATTCGCCATAAATCATTACACTAGGCGTGGTTCTAGTATTCACTGCAGGTTTGAAGAGTGTACGCAATCATATACCTGACAGGCATAATTAGTGGCTTGCTTATTCATCAGAAACGAGCAATGATCAAACACATGTATAGCCTGAACAGTACTTCTGGGATTTAATTTTCCTTTCATGTCACACTGCATTGTTTAATAATATGAATACCCCACTGAGCTATTGATCGAATTATATCTTCTGTGACTGCCATGGCGTATATGGTAGCATGAAGAAATGTGTTCTTATTACTAAACAAACTTTAAAAGTTTCATTCTTCGTTGAACAGTTTTATGGTATAGAGAGAAAACGTGCACGTAACTTGTAGATCGTATCATCACATTTATACATATATCACAGATGTCCCCTCTTCAGATATATGCCCTCTGTTTACAAGAATGTTCGTACAATTTAACAGAAATTGCTTTCGAATAGTACTTGTAGTTTAGAGGTTAGGTTAGGTTGAACTTCCAGCCCCATACTGTTGGTATTGTTGCCTCCAAATTGTCAACAAAGAGAATTTAGCTTCATTTAGACATAATTCAAATTGTTACCTGTTGGCTGCCAATTTGTGTAATGCTGCTGCCAAATGAGGTGATTGTTTTACAAACGTATCAGCGTCTTGATCACTATTTTAGTACGTGTCAACTATCTGTTAAATGGATAGAATGAAAAGATTGGATTTGCATATTCAATTGCTATCATTCACAAAATAAAATGTATGTTACGTTCTCATCCATGGAAGATCATTATTTAGAAATGGTTGAATCAAATTATGCTTCACTAACATGATTCGGTTCTAATTGTGGGATTTTAGCGTATGGTGTGGCCACTGAATTTAAACAATGTGCTTGTTTGTCAACACTAACCTGCAACGAATTCGATATCCTCTTTACATCACAGTAAACAGAGATAACTAGTAGACATCTAAGATACGTGTCTCGTTATTTTAACAACCTGAACCTTTTACAAATTCTGCTTGTTGGTGAAGGTAAGTGAAAGTAGATTAGCTTCTGGTCCAATACAGGAAACACTTGCGATTGGAAAACAGTACCTTATTTCATGTACCATTTTGTCATGAAGTTCCAGAACATGAACCTTTGGGATGCATTGGCCTCTCAGTGTTTCTGGAATTGATCAACGGTCATGAACACAGAGGTCACTACGTCCAAGCCGGGCCACAGATTTTCGAAGCTCTCCTAGCGCTAAGATAGTAGTAAGTCAATGTTAATGTATCCCAGATAGCATTCATAGTTGACCCAACTATGAATGCTATCTGGCATGGCACTTAGGACTATCTTAGCGCTAAGAGGGCTAATATAGGCCCTGTTTCGTAAACGCCATTTCTAACTACCAAACAGACAAGCCGTGATCCCATGACTCATCCACGTGCATTTCTTTTCTCTCACACTGAAAATACGAAAGTGGTAAAGTCATCGCGAAATATACCTGTGTGGGTATTTGAATGTTCGTGAATAAGATAAAGACAAACATTATGTATGAGCGGGTATGCTTGCTTGACAACTATACAGGAATCTGTATCAAAACGTCCAATCATCCGAATAAAGAAGCTGTGCATGCATACATTTTTTCCTTATACGAAATATAAGTGATGATGAGATTTTCATTGATAACATGTTACATCTTTTATGCCTGTCCTATGTATCTAAATGTCTTCACTTTTGTCTTCTGTGTAGAGGATACCATGGGGCGATATGATGAAATCAAGAGCGTCGTGGACAGTAATCCTCACTCACACATTGTACAACTATGCCTACTACATGCTACAGCTTCAACTTCCAACATACCTCAATGAGGTCATGCATTTCGACATTCAATCGGTAAACAAAATAACTGATTATCCATCGTCTTCAGCAGCATGTAAACGTTACCATTTTACTTTTGTATATTTTTAGGTCATTAAGATGTTTAGGATTATATCTAAAGTAGGAGAGTTTTATCCTTTCTGGTGTCATCAATGATTATAAGTGAATCATTTACAAAATTGTCCGGCGACGATCTGGGTTTGAACTGACCTTCACCATCCATGAATGATCCATGAATGATCGAGTGTACATTCCTAGTTGCATAAATAAACGCTCGTGGTGTTAGACACTGGATTGGCATGCCAAAACTGCTTTAATGACCCACCGCCATATACATCGAATATAGCTAAGAAAGAAAACTCTCACAACTTGATGAAACCCCGAAGGAGGTCAGACAAGTGGACATTGAATATACATGTCAATATCTATTATTGTGAGAGAAGAACATAACTCATGACTGAATCATTCAAAATTATATTTACAATGTTTGAGCCTTTATATTTAGATGTATTATCTGTGTTCCCTTACGACGCATTCAGAACGGTGTACTTGTCATGATGCCCTACCTGTGTTCTGGTGTCGTCGTGTTCTTGTCTGGCTGGCTGGTAGATACACTTATAAGGAACAACTATTTATCACGTGACAACACAAGGAAGCTCATGAACTCTATAGGTATTTACTGGTTTTACTTATGTCTAGAGGTTATTGTTTGTCAATGTTGCCTTCAAGTGTTATTCCAACATTGTTCACATAAACTGCCGGAAAAAATATTCTCTGAATTTCACCATTGATCGAAATATTACGAGGCTAATTATTACTAAGATGCCTTTATACCTACAATTTCATCTCTAGCTGGAGCTGTCCCCGCAGTTTTGATGATCTCCTTGGCACAGCTCGACTGCAGAGGTCAAGTAGCCGCAGTTGTACTGCTGTGTCTAGCAGGGGCAGCAAATGGATTTGCTTGGTCTGGAGGATTTATGGCTGTCTTTGTAGAGATAGCCCTTGGCCATTCGGCGACTCTCTATGCTGTGTCTAATACCATTGCCAGTATACCGGGGATAGTGGCACCCTATGTGGTGTCTCTGCTAACCCCGACGGTGAGTATGTAATAATTCTTCTGTTTGACAATACCAAGATCTTAAGTTTTATTCCAATTCATGTTTTATGTTGAATGTTTTCTAGATGTATCGTGAACCTGGTAAATGAATCTTATATGATATGCATAAATGTATGATATGCATAACACGTGCATGCATGTTTAGGATGTTGTGGTCAGGTATGAATATGTATAGAAGTTTGGTCTTGTTTTGAATATGACACATTAGATCATAAATCGTGTCCCTGTGATAAAACACTGAACTTTGATCGAGTATTTTTAACATGCTTGACAAGTTGATATCACCTGTTTCTTAGGATAAGAAGCAATACCTCGGCTGTGTTTCTAATGACAATATCGTTGTATCTTTGCGTCTCTCCAGGGTTCCCAAAGTGAATGGCAGTCTGCTTTGTACGTAGCAGCAGGCATATTGCTAATGTCAACCATCATCTTCCTGTTCTCTACGTCCGCCCCACAACACTGGGCTCTCCCTCCTGCTGAAGATACAACTGTTGTTGTCAGTCTCAATGAGGTTCGCAAAGAAGATGCTTTGTAATCTTTGTGGAAATGCTCTCAAAAATCCTGGAGCAGTAGTATAACGGATATAGTCAGTTTATACCTAGAGGAACATAATGGGACAGATTTTTTTACCACGCACAAAACACCTATCTAACTGTTGAATTCATTTTCTGTGTGGTTGTTTCGGGTTTTGTATGTTTGTTTGTTTTTGTTTTGTACATTTCATCCTCACTGGTCTGGTTGACTCCCAATGCGTTCTGCAAAACATACTTTCACGTCTGAAATCAATTGACCAATGTTTGCTTTCTTTCTGTTTAATGTGACATTTTAATAATTCAATTTGTTACCACTTGTGTATATGCATATATAGCCATATGGCCTTCGACCTACAGACCACAACCTATAGCACTCGTGCAATCCATTATTTGTTGACAATATTTTGATTATTTTATACAAGAAATATTTGGAGAAATGACATAAACCAGATACACTGATAGCGAGCTTACTACATAGGAATCTGGCTCACAAAATAATAATAAATAGAGCAGAAGCTGAAAACTGGGATCAGTTCAATCTGGCAAGATGTCAACACTGGTATGAAATCTCAGTCCCATCTGTGGCATATACATTTATCATCAGCTCTGCAATCTGGCACTGGGAAGCCCTCAATATTGTGACAAAGTCAGCCCTGTGGACCCTAGGCCAGTGACAGCAGTGGTCAAGGACAGATCAGGGACAGGACGAGTTGTTTACAACCGAGTGACCACAGAATGACCAGCGAAGGACTGTTGAAAAGGTTCTTGAAGTACCCTCCTAAATTGCAGAACAAGCAGAAGACCCTCATTAACCGCAGTGACAACAGGGGTGAAAGATAGGGCGACAAACAAGTCTTTACCCACCAAGTGGCCACAAGATAACTGGAGAGAAGCAATGACATATCTGATCCCTGGTTGACAAATGAAGAGTACATGATGTTTACCCATCAAGAGGCCACAAGATAACTGGGGAGAAACGATTATTTCTGCTTGACCCCTGGTTGGCACCATAAGGGTACATGAATTCGAACCACGCATGAACCCAGGAATCAGAACATTGGGCCGACACAGTCCTGACACAGTGCACAGTGCAGTCGAGTGCACACCGCAGCCAGTTTGGACTCAGACCTGGTCCTAACATCGCTCTGGACCTATGATGGGACAGACGTCCTGTTTGCTTCTGGTGTTTCTTACTTTGTTACAATTAAGAGGCGGAAGAAGGATTCTTGAATGGTGCCATGACCTGGATCCTCCTCAGAAAAAGAAATGAGTAACTGAGGTTGTTAGTGCTCTCTTTATAAACATGGCAGGTCAGGAATTTGGTGAATGTTTGCTGCGTTTAGCAGGTCAGATAACTGGGAAGCAAGCTGACCTATCCACAGAACTTGGAGCTCAAGATATTGCTTAAGTGGTTCAAACCTTTGAGGGAGATTCCAAGAAGCATAAGGGATGTATCAAAAGCATAGAAAAAATATTTTTTCTTAATGAATGCAAGTGACAATCAACGTAAATTGATGGCATGTCAAAGCAGTTCAGGGACAGTCACCGACTTTTTCCAAAGGTATATGAGTGATCATGACCAGGCAATCTGAGAAGAGTTGAAAACTGAATTGCCTCAAAGATTTGCAGAAATTACAGATTCTCAGCTTGCATTCATGCTCCTGAGAACACTTAGGCAAAAAAACAGTTAGAGAGTGTTCAAATATTTGCTGAGTGATTGCTCAATCTAGCTGAGGAAGCTTATGCAGGGTTGGGGCAAGATGGGAAAGGATCAGCAATCAAGATGCAATTGGTTAGCTTCTATATTGATGGGCTGGCGTTTGACTATCTGAAAAGAATATCATGAGAGATCGAGAGAACCCTGCAAATTTGGTCCCTGCTGTTACTTCTGCTAGTCATGAACAGAACCATAGGGTCCGTTTCGATTTTAGAATTGTGAAAACAACTTCCACAGGATACCACCGTGACTGAAAGGAACCTTTCTCACTAGATAGGAAAGAACTTGCTTGCAATAGAAAGGAAGAGCCCATGGACCTTAGCCAATTTACGCCTCAGCGTTGCTACATGTGCAAAGGACAAGAGCGTAAAGCTAGGCATTGTAGGCAGGGGAAGCACTTTCAATAA